>NC_035108.1:27580881-28783166 GCF_002204515.2 Aedes aegypti
TCAGCATCATTCACTGCAATACTGGGTAAATTGCAGTTCTCACTGATCAATGCTTAATACGGTGGATACTAGCACATCACCCTATATGAAAAGAAATAGGAATAGGAATAGAAATGGGAATGGAATAGGAATAGGAGCAGGAATAGGAATAGGAATAGGAACAGGAATAGGATAGGAATATTCATAGGAATGGCAATAGGAATATGCATAGGAATGGGAACATGAAAATAATATACCTAAATTAATCAAATAACCCATTTAACGAAAAGCTTTTAAGGCTCTTTAGTAGAAAACATACTACAGCGAATCAGAAAAAAATGAATCCTTGAAGCTGTTGGACAGAGCATTCCACGATATCGCACAACGGCAGTCATGTGTTCCAACGAAACAATGATTAATGAGCCAATAATCCAAATATAGAATCCACTTTTCGCAATATGTACCGTACACTCACTGTAACACGCTTTCCGAACAAATCCCTGCTGACAAAGTAGAAAATTTTTCCCCGTTCGATTCACCCACCCAAGAACGAACGCATCAGCGAAACAAAACTCCCATAAATTCATTAATTCCTTCCTCTCAATAAATCGCACATAATCAATAACTTCCTCAACCACGCGCGTTTCAGAAACAACGGCAGCGACAAAGGAGTAGGTGCGGCAACCGTACAAAGTTTATTCTGAATGAGGTAAGGCACCCAACTAACATTTAGTGCAAATGTAAACATTCTCTAAGCCCTCTTTATACGGCTTCATGCTGAGTAAAGGCGCTGTACATACGAATGAAAGCTTCTATGCGATCCTTTTACCAACAAATCTGGCGAATCTACTCAGCTATTTGAAAGCTGTGTAGGCAGCTCTTATTCATACCGATCATTGCTCTAACTCGACAGTTATACGACATGTAGCTGTGTAAACATCTTCGGAAGGCGCTTTCTCAATTATTTCGCAACTGTTGAATAATTTTTATACAGCTTCGCTGTATTATCGACTAAATATTATTTCCAAGCTGTTTCACAGCTTCCTGAATTTATATCATAAGTATCTGAACGTTACACAATTAAAGTATCTGCCACCGCCTGGAATCGATCTCACGATCTCTGCATCCACAAGTCTCGACGTTGTCCTTGCTGTCACCACAGTATATATCGAAGGCAAAGAAAACACACCGTTTTGTTCTACATCGAAAACGGTTCATATAATATTCTATAATGACGGTAAAGGATGTTATAGCCACGCTTACACCACTTCATCAGGCTGAAAAAGGGTGTGAAACGTCAAACGCAATGTTTACATCCAACAGGCTGTGTAGATTTGTGATCGAATGAAACTGCTGCTGAAATAAGAGTGCGCGATGATTTTCGGTGATTGTCCGGCGGAGTACAACCCGAAGATCCACGGACCTTACGATCCTGTCCGTTACTACGGCAAGCCGGATACGCCAGGTGCACTATGGCTTATCAGGTGGCCAATAATCAAAAAAGTGATGTGCCCCAAATTTCAATTCTTGTTCACCATTTAATTGTAAACATGTCTGCTAAGAAATCCCCAAAATATTAGGGCATGATTTGCATTGCACACTCAGATATGAGGTGCCAAAGTTGAGCCTAGGGAGAAAAACTTGTTTTTATTAACAAAAACTATGGTTTACTCAAATGAATATAACTTTTTTTCTATAATACTTAAAAAAAATGTTTTTACCCCATTTGAAAGCTTACAAAAAAGGCTTCCTAGAAACAATAAAAAATAAAAAAAAAAGCTTCAAAATAGTGGCTTTTATGATGCTTTTTATAAAGCGGTAAAAAAAATCGAATAAGCTTATAGTTAACACATCGAGTACTTTTTTGTCCCAAGTTGTCCCAGGCTTAAATTCAGTTCCAAGGGTACATTGAGATGTAAACTAAAGGATCGTGAAGAATTTAGCTGCACAAATTTGCACTTTTTTAATTTAAGGCTTTTTAAATTTTGCCAATATTTTTAACCATTTTCTATTGAAAACAGCTAAAAACTAATTTAGAAAATAACTGAATATCGCTAAATCATTCAGATCACCATTTCTATGTAAGTTTTAATATTTATAATGGTTTGCACAACGTTAATCGCATAAATGGCTTATATGCATTATAAGTAACAAAGTTTAATATTTCGCTATAGGCCCTATTCAAAAGTTAGTCTCGAAAACTTGTTTTTGAAAACAAAACATCAAATTTGTATCATAAAACTCATAAATACGACATGAGATGGAAAAAATATTTTTGGCCGCCAGTCTGTATGGAAACCGCCCATAGTGAGGTGAAGTTGATCGAATTGGGTGCTTGGTTTGGCCACCGTGACAAGAACCCAAGGCTGCTGCTGGAGTCGTGAGCCGTGTATTTTGGAGATGGCAACACAAGTACTGAAAACCCAAGCGGATGGGAATTGCCCCGTTCTTCCAGGTCAACGTCGGCGGAATGGTGTTATTCTATGCCAAAATGAAGCAGCGCAGGAACTACAAGTACCACTAAACGAAGGCCCCTGGAAGCAGGGCAGTGAGAAGCGAATGAAAGTGCGATCCGCGGAGAATAATTTTGGCAGGATCTGGAGGGTGGTTCCGGCTTGTGGAAGATAGCAATTCGGCATGTATTGACATAAAACGTGAAAATATAGCGCAAATTTCGTTTTTCTGTTAAATGATGGTCACTTCGAAAATTAAGTATGAGGTTAATGTAATTGCAATAGATGCGTCACAAGTTGTTGTTTTACAGCTTACAGCTGTATATTCGCTGTATAACTAACGATAAAGCGCTTTTTAATTATATATTGAGTAGCATAACAAATCATATTGTATAGAAGCAGCCGGAATAACAATGGGAACTTTTATTTCACACCATTTGGTTGCTACTTTTTACGGTGTTGAGTTATAGCTTAGTGAAAGCAGCAAAAGCGATAACTGATGAAGTCTATTCAGCTAGTATTTGTAGCTGCAAATCGTTTGCGATACAGCTGTATTAACGCTAATAGTTCTATTTTTGACAGCTTTCAATTTTTGCTGCGTTCGCTGCTTTAATTCAACTGTTATACAGCACAAAGCAAATAATCTTGGCTTATAGCGCTAAAATTGTTAGTTGGGGCACTCTACCGGCATTGAGCCGGAGACAGCGTTATTGTGTCTGACCATCATCTTCGTCACTGTTCAATGCGCCAAACTTTGCGGATGACCTATCGATGATGATCAATAATCCCACCTTCTTTGGTTGATGGACGATTCTAGAGTGTCCCAAAAAAGGTCATGGTGCTCAACCCTAGAATAAAAGATATGTTTATTTATTGCATTTTAGTAGAAAAAAAATCGAATTTCTAAAAATCAGTTAGAGGTCGCGTCAGGTCGATTTATGAAAAACGGCCATTTATGATGTTTTGTTCTAGTATTTTATAATTTCTTTTATTAATTATTGGACACTTGTGCTGTGTTAGTTTTTGAAAATACTTAATATTCTTAAATAAATGAAAAAACAAATTCAGAAATCCCTATTGATTTTTAATGAGATCTTATTTTTATTCAATAAAACAGAAGGGCATGTTCTTACAACTACTTTAGCATTTTTCCCGCTCAAATTTTAATAATAAAAAAAAATGTTTTCAAATATGAACCTTGACACTTTTGATCCAAGGGTGGAGGGCGGCTTTCAAATGGGAGTAAAATTGAAAAGCCGCCAACCTAAGTCCAGAACCAGTTTTAAGGCTTAACGCAGAAAAGTTAAAAAATATTATTCGCAAAATAACAGGTAAACAATGCGCTTGAAGGATATTGTATGCAAGCAGTTATTTGCTACGTGCTACTGCAGTGCACTGTTGGCAATTTAATCAACAAATTCGGCATAATTCCCAAAATGGATGTTTTCTAGAAAATCGATTACGCCTTCACCATTGTTTGGTCGGAGTTTTGTATGGTTGTTTACTTTTAAGAACCAGCGACACGTAGGGGTAGCCAGTTCCACCCTTGTTTTGATCATGTTTGACGATCACTTAGTCGACAAAAACGTCACAGGGGTTTTAGTTTTAACACTGGGGTTTTTCCTATCGGACATTTCTAATAGAACACGGAAAACAAAATAAAAATATGTCTTACGTCGACATTCATAATTTCGAACTATTCAAAGGTAATTTTTAGCATTGACGACAACAGAAAGGTATATTTATTAACATTAAATGGAACACAAACAAGTCAACACTTGCAGTGACGAACCAATCAATGCTTGTTTGAAAATAACATAAAAGTAGCTTTGCAACGATAAAAATGAATTATCATTAGCATGAAACGATCTCACCAGTAGTTCATCCTCGGCTGAACAAGAAGCTTTTCGCACTCGAACAACACGAACCGAACACGATTGGACTTAATTCCATCGCTCGTTCCTCCGGAACATGCAATCGAAACAAAAGACCACGCACTACTCAATACTCATGCTGTCTTTGCCTCTTTGTAAGGGAGCGCAAGTATACTAAGTGGAGGGGCAACGAAAAATGAACGAGGAAGATGCGGCACAAAACACAACAGAGGAAAATTCCATCAAAAAGGAGTGCCATCACAACTCTGCGGGGCCTGTTTTGTTCGGGAGGGTCTCTCAAGAGTTCTTTTTCACTGGCATGAGTAAAGGTTAGCTTAGCAGCAAGAGATAAATAGTACCAGAAAAAAATCCTCGCATTTCAATGTACTCTCACTCGAATCGTTCGAGGATTTGTGTTGTGAATTTTGAATTCAATTTTTACTCCTCAGAACAATTTCGAGAGATCACCTCATTTTTGCAAAGCAGAGAAGTTTCTGTCGAACACCCTAATAGCCATGGCCATGTCCTTTATTAAGCACGCGTTTCCTTCCACATTAGTGCGGTGCGGCAAAATAGCGAAACTTTCTCTTCTGGCAGCAGTAATCTTACAGGCGGTGAATATCCTATTTAAATCTAGTAGGGTCGATTATTTTCGACGACAGTGGCTTCGCTGATGGGAAATTATGATGGCCAGCTGTGCTGCTACTGTTGCCATATTGAGAGATACTCATTTGTTATAAAAGAAAGAAACGATGACAATAGCAAGGCTTCGCGGGAAAGGCGGAAGCTCATTGTTAAGCAGTATTTAATGGGAAGGGCTGTGAACAAACGTCTTAAGATTAAGTCGTTGCGGAAGGACTGTTGCCGCTTTTTGGTAACTTATGGCACAAAGTGCAAAGTGTACATCCGAACTTGGAGGTTCACTTCTCGGAATCGTGGATTATTTCGAGAAGCTTCTGAAGACAAAAGCTGTACCGCACAAATCACAGATACCACCATCCGATAATGCGCGAAAGTTTTCGCTTTCAGTACTCCATTATCGCAAAATGGCTCCGGTAAAGTCTTGCAATAAAATTGGTTCCTTTTGCCACCCCCTCCGTCATCGTTGGACAGCGACGACAACACCAAATACCAAACTCCACAAAGGACATTCGAAGCAGATAAAGTAATTACATTCCCATTAAAGAGCGTCGTCTTGGTGGATAAACTTTCCCCGAGCTCATTCGTTTGCACTCACTCACCGCAAACGAGTGCTTTCGTCGTCAAATGAAATCGCTAGATGGGAGAAACATCGAACAATTTCGAACGAACGTAATCACCGTCGAACGCAAGAATCAATTCCGGGAATAATGTTTGCACACGTGCTTCCGCTTCTTCTGCTACTACTACTACTCGGGAAGGTGACAAACATGCAAAAGGCTGCCGGCAAATGATCCCAACCGACACGAAACGAGCAAAAGGATTAGGTTACACTTTAGTTGGACTCCTTTTACCGGGAACTCAGCGTTCGGAAGCAATCCTTTAGGCGTGTAAATCTACGGAAAGCCTTTCATCGAATCAACTTCCAAGGAACACGTGTGCGCTACTTTCGTAGTGTTATTCAGGGATGGGATTCACAGAATGTGCAAGGAATTGTAAATAACGGCTCTATTGCTCGACTCGAGCTAATCTTCGCGGAAACTTTGGTGTGGTTTGGTTTAGCAATTTTCTACACATTTGATTTGCTTAACGTTCAAAAGCAGCTTTTGTGTTCAAAACTAAAAAATATTCGATGAAAATGTGTTCTTTGTGTTTCGGTAGAAGGATAGAATACTGTAAACACAATTTTCCGTATTTTTTTTGATTTGTAACGAAAAACTGTTATGAAAATTTCGAAATCAATGACTCAATGGTATAAACTATTATTTGTTTGCAATCAAATCAATCAATGGTATAAACTATTATTTGTTTGCTCAAACCTATCGCCAAAATTTTGTTAAAAACGCATTCGAACAAGCTTTATATGGAAAAGAATTAATTGAATTAGGCTCCGTAATGCCGAAGGAAGCTTGAGCTTTTTGGATAAATGACTAATACAGTGAAAGAAGAAACTTGAAACTGTATTGAAAAATAGATAAACCTATGAGAAGCCAGCCTATAGTCTATAGATGTTTCTTAAACATCAAAAAAAGAATTGATTAGAATCAATAAGAAGCCGATTATCGGTACCCAAGTAGCCAAAGTGGTGAACGTACAGAGCATTTTTGTCAGAGTTGAAATCAGTTTGCAACATATGTTCCTAAAATCTTTCAGCTGCACTAATGAGATGACACATTTTGTTCGGTAGAATCAGGAATGAAAAGTAACCGCATATCAGTCCCTCTACAGCTTTCTGCACCACGTAACACAAAAATGATTCATTTTTTGGCCATTATTATATTTTTCTCGGCATGGTATCTGATTGAAAAGCAATTCGTGAAAGTTTCATTGAGATTCAAACATGTTTAAATTTCCGGAATGTTTTTGAATATTCGTTTGGAAAATAAATTTGTGAACTTTACAGCCCATTTTCTCAATACCTATTTTTTGCAGATGAAACTGACTTGCGATTCACGGCAGACATATTAATAGGGCGATATTCAAAACTGAAAGGGCAATTGATGGCTCTTTTTCAGTGGTAGTAAAATCGAAATCTAGAAGCAAAAAAAGCACCACGGAAGATGAACTAAACACAAAAAGTTATGTATTTACTTTACACTTGATTTCTAATCACTACTTTTTTGATCCAGTTTCATAATTACAAGTAATTTACGTATTTCATTATTTTCCATACGTTTTGACAGCAGTGATGGAAAGTGGCGAACGCTTCATCTGAACTGGAACAAAAACAAAACCAAACGCTCCCGATTGTCAGAGCGCTGGCTTACTCGCATCTGTCGACTCCCGAGTAACTGAAGCAAAAAATGATTCGCGAACGTGTTCGAAGCTGCTCAGAGTCATATTGTGCTTTTGGGAAAAAAGCTGTTTACCCTCCGAGATTTATGGTTTTCAAGGGCTTTTGACTACAAACTAGTAGTTTACTATCGATATGATGGTTATACAATTAATTTGTCTGTCAAAACCATAATAAATCACACCTTGCTCGGTTACTCGCGAGTAAACGCTCGCGAGCTTGTTGCTACTTCTTTTGACATGTTCTCCCGAGCAGACGGGTGCGGGCTTACTCACACCTAGCCAGATCCCGAGTCTGTGATGTTTGTTATGCGTTGGTATACACTCGTGAGCTGCTTCGTGATGCGAACTTTTCCAGCACTGTTTGACAGTTCTCCGATTACCATTCTTCCATGTGCTTGTGTTGAAAGTTTGAGAAATTTGAGAATCCAGCGTAGTGCGATCAGTCAGTAGAATACAAACAACAGTGACGCCACTCGGCTGCCAGTGAAGGAAACTGAATGTTCGAAAGGTTGTTGCCTGTACTTTTTGCCGCTGGCGCCAACTGTAAGCGTTTAAGAACGAAATAAACAGTCGTTACCCTATTGAAACAAGGCTGGAAGCGGCCAATAAGATGTCAAAAAAATGGCAATAAAATGCCGGAAATATGACAATAAGATATTGATAAGATGCTGAAAAGATGCAAATAAGTTGCCGACTAGATGCCAATAAGATGTCGATAAGACGACGAATAAATGCTGATAAGATGCCAATAAGATGCCAATAAGATGCTGAGAAAATGACGATAAAGTGCTAGCAAGATTCCGTGAAGATGTCGAAAAGATACCGAAAAGATGACGAGAAGATGTCGATATGATGCCTGTAAGATGCCGATAAGATCCCGTGAAGACGCTGAGAAGATCCCATTAAAAGCCATTAAGAAGCCAATGAGATGTCGAAAAGAAGCTGAAAAGATGTCGATAAGATGCTGACCAGTTGCCGGAGACGTCAATATGACGTCAAAAAGATGCCGTAGACTCCGAAAAAAACTCCGATAAGACGCCAAAAAGAAACCAAAAAGAAATAAAAAAGAAACCAAAAATACACCGAAAAGACGCCCCCCACCGTAAAGACTCCTAAAAGACATCAAAAAAATGTCAATATGACGTCAACAAGAGGCCTAAATACTACGAAAAAAACTCCGATAAGAGGACAAAAAGATGCCGAAAAGTACCAAAAAACAAGACGCCGTAAATAATCCGAAAAAACTTCGACAGAAAGCCGAAAACACGCCCCAAAGACTCCGAAAAGACGTCGCAAATACCCATAAAAAAGAACTCCAATAGGACGTCGAAAAAAAAAAGCCAAAAAGACGCTGAAAAGACTCCGAAAAATTGCCGAAAAGACGTCGAAAATACTAAAGATAACAAAAAGACTGCAATAGTCACCGAAAAGACGTAGAAAAAACGCCTCAAAGACTCCAAAAAAACTTCGAAAAGATGCCAAAAAGACGCTGAAATGACATCGAAAAGACGCGTAAAAGCCGCCGTAAAGTCGTAAATATGACGTCGAAAAGATGTCAAAACACGCCGCTTAGACGCCACAAAGACGCTGAAAAGACTCCAAAAGCCACCAAAAAGTCGTCGAAAAGACGCCCCAAAGACTCCGAAAAGACGCCAATATGACGAGAAAAAGACGCCACAAAGACTTCGAAAAAACACCGATAAGATGCCAAAACGAAACTAAAAAGACACCAAAAAGACGCATAAAACACGCCCCAAAGACTCTGAAAATACTCCTAAAAGACGTCGAAAAAACACCGTAAAGACTCTGAAAAAAACTCCGATAAGAAGCCGAAAAGACGCCAAAAAATACCAAAAAGACGCTGAAAAGACTCCAAAAGTCACCGAAAAACGCCCCAAAGACTCCGAAAATATTTCAAAAAGACGCCAATATGACGTCCAGACTCCGAAAAAAAAAATCAGATCAGACGCTGTAAGGACTCCGAAAAACACCGATAGGGCGCCAAAAAGAAACCAAAAAGACACTGAAAAGACACCAAAAAGACGCCCCAAAGACTTTGAAAAGACTTCTAAAAGACGTCGAAAAAACGCCAATGTGATGTCAAAAAGACGCCGTAAAGACTCCGAACAAACTCCGATGAAAAGCCGAAAAGACGCAGAAAAAACGTCATGAGTCGAAATAACGCCGACAACACGCTCCAAAGACTCCGAAAAGATGTCGCAAAAACTAAAAAAACACTCCAATAAGACGTTGAAAGCAAGCCCAAAAGAAGCAAAAAAGACTCCAAAAAATTGCCGAAAAGACGTCGAAAACACCGGAGACACCGAAAATACTCCAAAAGTCACCGAAAAGACGTCGAAAAAACGTTCCAAAGACTCCAAAAAGACTTCGAAAAGATGTCAAAAAGACGCTGAAATGACGTCAGAAGACGCCGAAAAAACTCCAAAAAGACGTAAATATGACGTCGAAAAGACGTCAAAAACACACTGCCTAGACGCCAAAAATACGCTGAAAAGAATCCAAAAGTCGTCGAACAGACGCCCCAAAGACTCCAAAAAGACTTCGAAAAGACGCCAATATGACGTCAAAAAGGCGACACAAAGACTCCGAAAAAAAATCCGATTAGACATTGCAGAAACTCCGAAAAACCACCGATAAGACGCCAAAAAGAAACCAAAAAGATACCAAAGAGACGCCAAAAAGACGCCCCAAAGACTCTGAAAATACTCCTAAAAGACGTCGGAAAAATGCCAATGTGACATCAAAAAGACGCCGTAAAGATCCCGAAAAAACTCCGATAAGAAGCCGAAAAGACGTCAAAAACGCCAAAAAGACGCCGAAAACACGCCCCAAAGACTCCAAAAAGACGTCGCAAAAGCTATAAGAAAACTACAATAAAACGTCGAAACAAAGCCAAAAAGACGTCGAAAACACCGAAGACACCGAAAATACTCCAAAAGTCACCGGGAAGACGTCGAAAAGGCGCCCCAAAAACTCCGAAAATACTTCAAAAAGACGTCAATATGATGTCAAAAAGGCGTCACAAAGAATCCGAAAAAAAAAAAACGCTAAGACGCTGCAAAGACTCCGAAAGAAAAAACACCAATAAGACGCCAAAAATAAACCAAAAAGACACGGAAAAGATGATAATAAATCTTTGAGCTGTTTAGTAGAATATCTATAAGTAGATGAAAAAACCGAGTTTAGTACTATACCATTTGGTTTTTGCATCTACGGAAAAGATGCCAAAAGACTCCTCAAAGACTCTGAAAAGGCTCCTAAAAGACTTCGAAAAAACGCCAATGTGATGTCAAAAATACGCCGTAAAGACTCTGATAAGAAGCCGAAAAGACGCCGATAAGAAGCCAAAGAAACCTCGAAAACACGCCAAAAACAAATGCTGAAAAAACGTCGATAAATAAAAGACGTCACAAAGACTCAAAAAAAAACTCTAATTGCCGAAAAGACGTCGAAAACAACGAAGACACCGAAAAGACGTCGAAAAAACGCCCCATAGACTCCGAAATTACGCCGAAAAAACGTAATATGACGTCGAAAAGACGTCGCAAAGACTCCGAAAAGTCCGATAAGATGCCGAAAAGATGTCAAAACCATGCTGCCAAGGCGTCAAAAAGACGCTGAAAAAACTCCAAAAGTCACCGGAAAGATGTCGAAAAGACGTCGAACAGACGTCGAAAACACGTTCCAAAGACTCCAAAAAGACTTCGAAAAGATGTCAAAAAGACGCTGAAATGACGTCAGAAGACGCCGAAAAAACTCCAAAAAAACGTAAATATGACATCGAAAAGACGTCAAAAACACGCTGCCAAGACGCCAAAAAAAAAACGCTGAAAATAATCCAAAAGTCGTTGAACAGACGCCTCAAAGACTCCAAAAAGGCTTCGAAAAAACGCCAATATGACGTCAAAAAGGCGCCTGTATGACGTCAAAAAGACGACACAAATCCGATTAGACACACTGCAGAAACTCCGAAAAAACACCGATAAGACGCCAAAAAGAAACCAAAAAGATACCAAAGAGACGCCAAAAAGACGCCCCAAAGACTCTGAAAATACTCCTAAAAGACGTCGGAAAAATGCCAATGTGACATCAAAAAGACGCCGTAAAGACCCCGAAAAAACTCCTATAAGAAGCCGAAAAGACGCCAAAAACGCCAAAAAGACGCCGAAAACACGCCTCACAGACTCCAAAAAGACGTCGCAAAAGCTATAAGAAAACTACAATAAAACGTAGAAATAAAGCCAAAAAGACGGCGAAAACACCGAAGACACCGAAAATACTCCAAAAGTCACCAGAAAGACGTCGAAAAGGCGCCCCAAAAACTCCGAAAATACTTCAAAAAGACGCCAAAAAGTCGCCAAAAAGACGTCAATATGATGTCAAAAAGGCGTCAAAAAGAATCCGAAAAAAAAAAAAAACGCTAAGACGCTGCAAAGACTCCGAAAAAAAAAAAAACACCAATAAGACGCCAAAACTAAACCAAAAAGACACGGATAAGATGATAATAAATCTTTGAGCTGTTTAGTAGAATACCTATAAGTAGATGAAAAAACCGAATTTAGTACTATACCATTTGGTTTTTTCATCTACAGAAAAGATGCCAAAAGACTCCTTAAAGACTCTGAAAAGGCTCCCAAAAGACGTCGAAAAAACGCCAATGTGATGTCAAAAATACGCCGTAAAGACTCTGATAAGAAGCCGAAAAGACGCCGATTAGAAGCCAAAGAAACGCCAAAAACACGCCAAAAACAAATGCCGAAATAACGTCGATAAATAAAAGACGTCACAAAGACTCAAAAAAAAAACTCTCATTGCCGAAAAGACGTGGAAAGTAACGAAAACACCGAAAAGACGTCGAAAAAACGTCCCAATGACTACGAAATTACGAGACGCCAATATGACGTAAAAACGACGCAGCAGACACAAGAAGACACAAGAAGACACAAGAAGACACAAGAAGACACAAGAAGACACAAGAAGACACAAGAAGACACAAGAAGACAACCGAAGATCCAATCCAAATCCAATTTAAATCTAAATTCAATGCCAAATTTGAAGGTAACGGTTAATAAAAAAACAAATTCAAAACAATATTAAAAGTCAAACTGAAAGCTTAATTCAAAGCTAAATCCAAAATTAAACTTAAAACCAAATTCAAAACCAAATCCAAGGCAAGTTAAACGCCATAAAGCCGAGTTCTAAGCCAATTTAAAAGCCAGATTTATATCTGAATAGGGTCCTGAAGCCCTGTTCCAACTTGATTTTTAATGTAGATTCAGAATCTTTAAAAAACACTACTCGAAGCCAAATTGAAAGTCGAATAGCCTTATCCAAATACAAATTCAAAGTCAAATTTAAAGTCAATTTTAAAGTCAAGTTCAAAGTTTAATTGTAGTGTTAGATCTTCAGAACATTATATTTTAAAGAATTTGCGTACAGATCTACGCGATCTGAAGATTTTCGATCGGCTGTTAACGAAGTTGGATGGATAGCATTCAAGTTTACCACAGCCTACAGACGACTAAAGATAATCTTAGATCAAAATACATTTGTGTGTGAAATTTATAATGCGATTTTTAGTACTCTTTTTAGTCGCTTTTCTTGTAGATTGGCGCTGAGCCACTTCTTCTATTGCTCTGTACACTAATCTGTTTTCCAGATTGACGACGACGAGGGCAGGATCAAACATGTCGCACGTCGGTTGAGTAGTGAATTGAAAAAGCGCCGCGGATCTTTAGTAGTGTTTGATCTATAGGCCTTTTCATGTGACAGGTCCGTCTATGCATTTGTTTACATCGGTGGAGGACCGATGCTAACACGGGTCTGTCATTTTCAAAGAAGAACTGTCAAAGACCTTCCAGATCAGCGGCCGGCGCCACGAAAGCTCTCAGTTAATAGCTGTGTGGAAGTGCTCATTCATCACTAAGCTGAAAATCAGGCTCTGTCCCAGTGGGGACGTTAATGCCAAGAAGAAGACCTTTATTTCATCTCTCTTAGCACTGACGTAGAAATCTTCTCCGTTGTATTGGCTCTCACTGTCTGCGCTCTCAGTACCGTTCAGGTGTTCATTGAAATGCTACTTCCACCTTTTGATCACCTAAAGTTTACGAGATGTGTGAAAAGTATTAATGAAAACGGCTCAACTGATTCATCTAAGGATTTTTTAGCTCACTTCAAATCTGCCATAAATCCTGAAAGAATTCTTTATGAGCTTTCAGTAGAAATTACAAAGACCGCTTCCATCAAAGAATAACACCGCGTTCATCTCTACATCCTTGAGCCGCCTTCCTGTTACGAAATCATATAACTTCCACTTTAAATATCAAACTCACCTCCGCGTCTTCCCACGTAAAAAATCAAGAAACTTTGATAGAACTAAAATGATTCCATTATTCCTGGAAGTTCGGATCTCATCTCAGTTTTCCGCATCCCGAGGGAGAGAGAGATAGATGATGCACAAAAATAGCGAATCCTCGCCGTGGACTCTTTGCGCTGACAAACCGTCGTCGCAAACAAACTTGTTGCCGGTGATGTCTCGTGGCCAGGCCCGGACTGACTTTTAGGTTCAGTTCGGAGGGTCAGGTTGGTCGCAGTCTTCCACTTCCCTTTCCGCCCTGGTTTCGTTCCGTGCTTGGGGAAGCCAGAGTAAACAAATCTACTAAATGATGTTCGCTTCACTCGGCGCTGAACTTTTTTCCTCCCCCAACCGCTTTGAAAAATAAGCTTTGGCGCATGAAATGAAAAAAAAAACAGGGAACGGAACCAGAAGGCACAAAGCATAGACAAGCGGACGTAACAGCAAGAACAATTCTGAATTACTATTTTATAATGGCGTAAGTTACTTTCATATGTTTTCCTAAAAATATAATCGTGAAGAATCAGAACTTCTATTCTTAAACTATTTCAAAATAAATTCCCTGTTTAACCTTTTGTTCGTCGTTTACTTTGCAAGCATGCTTATGTTCAAAAATTCAGAATTGCTATTATTTTTTTCACAAAACCTTGATGACAAAAACATACACCGTATTGTTCAATCGCTTACGACGTTCTTGCAGCAGTGTAAGATCGGCGCAAGTTGTATTTTGTTTCGATTCATGCTTATCTTGTTTTGTCTCGGTTTTGTCTTTTGCCTCCAATATGTTTGACCAACCGGTAGCTAGATGGCGATAGTGTGTAATCGTCTAACTCGAACACAAGCGATGTGAGCGCCATGGGTGCAGAATTGAGCACGTTTTTGATGTACGATGAAAAATTCTAATTTTACGTCTGTTTGTCTATGCACAAAGTATCCATTGCATTGAGGTGAAATGGGGTTGGGTTTAGATCATCATCATCCCGGGGTACTTATTTGCTGCTGGTCTGGTGGTGCAGTTAGTAGTCCGAGGGGATGGAAGTTGTAAAGAAGATGATTTGCCTCCTCTATTGGGCTCTGGTGCGGCTGCGAGAAAAAGCATCGCAGACTGCAGTGGCTTGTGATCCAGAAAATTGATGAGGGTTCTTTGAAATGGTAGCTAACGATCTGAATGGTGGAATAAATTAGAATCTCTTTTTTTTTGGGTATGAGAAAACGATGACTCTTATCTTGGTTGATTTATTGGTGAAAATGGTATGGATTACTTAATGAATCAAAGTTATATCTTCACCGATTTTCGTGCAATACGGGTAATCTATACATAAGCTGTACATAAGCTCTCATTCACCTCATCTTAAATTCGAAGATTCAGACGAAGATACACATTTAAAGATGTTATTTGAAGTCATTTACAACATTGCATCATACCGATGCAGGCGCCAGTACTGCACATCGTCACAGATGTCAAGTTATGGGCGCAGATTTCAAGAAAACTTGAGACATTTCAACCAAATGACCTTTCAAAGCCATCATCTTGTGACATCAATCAACTCAGAACGGATGACCCGCACTTGGCTTGGGCGTCTAGGAAGCGCCGTGAAAAATCAGAACATCCCCATTGCCATGGATGCTTCCTTGCAGGAAAGATGGACCCCGCACCGGATGCTGTAAATAGATTTCCGCCCTCCGAGCGAACGTGAATAAGTTTTTCGCGTGTAAAACTTTTCGCTACTCGAGTTAGCCGATGTAACATCGCGCTGTCTGTAAATAAATATAAAACATACACAGAAGCTTCATCAGCGGAACACTTGTTCCGTCGCCGGGTAGCAGCATATCTGCCGGAGGATGATCAACGAAGCGGGATTAGTTTACACAGGGAGAGTTAGTTAACCATCCGTTTGGGAGTTGAGCGGAAGAGGGTGATTCTATGAGCAACTTTGTTTTGCTTGCAACATTTGATTCCGACGACCTGGGAGTAAAATTGCATGTTTTCTCAACTTCACAGAGAATATAGTGTATTCGGGCTTGCCACACAATTTATACATTTAAAAATGGTAAATTGGTAATGGAAGACGCTGATAGTTGTGGAAGTGTTCTTAAGAAACACTGAGCTAAGAGGTGGATTCTGATCTAGTTGGGACGTCGCCACGATGAAATACTATAATGGCGATTAAGAATTCCTGTTGGAATGAAAGGAGAATTTATTGTAGGAACACATGAAACAAGCTTTTAAGGAATCCCTGTACACATTTCTTGACATGTTACAAGAAGACTCGCTGGAGAAATTACCAGAGTAATCCTTGGAGCAATTTCAGAAGGGACGCTTGGTAGGTCATGGGTTCAAATCTCTTTTATTTGGGGTATTCGTGTTTGTAATATACATTGACATCATCAGCTGGTGATGACCAATCGATTAAGTTTTTAGCTCAAACGGATGTCCGCTTCTTCAAATTTGTGTTTTTGAAAATTTGAGGTTTGGCTTTGATTTATCTTTACCTTAAATGTGACATAGACTTTTTGAAGAGTGAAAGAATGTTTTTTCAGCAAGTGTATCAATTGGTGACAGACTCAAGTGGGCTGGTGATGCAGTATGAATGCCTGAGAAAAGATGTTGGAACTCTAGTTGAGAGATTAATGACTTCATAAAATATTGCAAATATAAGACCATCCCTGTGTTAATAATCGCGTACAGGATCCCTAGTGCCATAGAAGCCATAGAATGCGACCGACGTGAAATTGACCTGCTGTTAAAATGATTAAAACAGAAAATAGGATGATCTTAAAAAAAAAAACTAATTATGAAGGAATTAAAAATAGTTTCCAAAAAAGGATCCATTTGTTGCCAAAAACGGAGCATGCAAAAAACGGGATTCCACTGTAATTGATCCAACTTAAAAAAAAAGAATGATATCGAGAGGGATTCGCGATAAGGGCCTATCTGACAAATCAATAACAATGAGAAAATAACCAATGAAATTCTCATGTGCAATTTTGATTTCTAATTGGAGAAAATATACTCAAACTTTAACCTTTCCACTTTAATACACATTTCATAAACCTAGTTTTAAAATCCTCATCAATACCACACACATCTCCTACAATTTCCCTAGCTATTTCGTACTAAAAAAAATATTATAAGGTTTCGCCTTAAACGCACTCAAGGATGCCAGTATCGCCCAATGTTATGAGCCTGTAATCGATATTATTTTCAGTGTCGCCCATTACTTTTGCGCCGTGTTTACATTGTGGTTTCAATTAAGCCCGCCATGTACGCCTTGTTTATTTTTTGTTTGCAGTGTCGCCGTTTACTCTCGCCGTGTTTTGATTTCGATTTCAGATGCGCCCATCACTTTGATAAACAAAAACACAGGCGTAATCAATAAAGTGTGTGGTTTGGCATGAGGTGAACTTTCGTCTTCTACAAATTTGCGTTTTTTTGAATAGTTAAATTTTCAATAGGGGAAAAGCTCAAGTGCAGTCAATAGACAATCGAGCTACAATTTCAAAGCTATATTTTCTTAAATTGTGTACATTTTGTCAGTTTCGCCTGATTCGCGAATCTTTCTAGATATGGAAATTATATTTTCTTCGTGGTACGCAAAAATCACAAGGGTGTGGCTTATTTTCCAAAAGTTATCAAAATCAAAAAATTGTGTGCTTTTCTAAATTTAAATCTCATATGCGCATTCTGCCCGCGACCTCATTTTGTGCGGCCCGCGGAAGGTTCGAAGATTCTTCCCGTTGGCCCGTTGAATATTCTACCAACCCGAAATTAGAACATACTAAACGTAATTAATTTTTAATTTAGTTTCAACCTAAAATTTTGGTATAATAATTATTTATATTGTTTTGTTCATAAACCTTCTTAGATACTAAATTTATTCAAATTCTAAATCTAAAATTATGAGTGTTAAACAATGTTTCTACCATGGCTTCTTTCGACATTCATTCATTTGTCCTTGAACATTTGATCCTTGACGGGATTATAAGGCAGGATTTTTTTCAAAATCTTGAACAGGATTTCTTAAGAATTCTGGACACGACTTTCACGGATAACATTGACAAGAGTCTCACAGAATGTTTACCAGGATTCCATAACCAGAATTTTCAACGAATTTAATACATAGGTTTGTAAAATTCTGGGCAAGATTGCAACATAACGTTATGTAACATTTTGCCAGAAAACTAAACGAATTTATAATAAAATTATGAGCAGGTTAATTTTGAAATAATTTTAGGCATTTTCAAATATTTATAGATAGCATTTCTAAATGATTATTGAGTAAGATTCTGAAGGAAACCAAGGCACGAAAAATGTAAAATCTTGTACATTTTTATCAAAAATTTCGTAAAAGCTTGAACGGAATTTTAGCACTCTTCTGCTTATGCTAATAATATTAGGTCGGATTCTGACAGAATTTGGAGTAGGATTCTAAAAAACAATCCTAGATATTATTCTCACAGGATCCAAAATTTCTTGGGTTGATTCTTCAAAATATGCTGGACTAGATTATTATATAATTTTGAATGGGACTCTCACAATGTCCAGCAGCAATTATCTTTTTATCGATTTCTTCAAATGAAATTTACTCCATTCACTGAATTTCGTCGGGTTTTATGAACTTCATTTACTAACTTTCGTCAGATCGCATAGGAATATTTGTGCGTTTAAAAATGTGGCCCGCGACACAAACTTATTCTTGCGATATGGCCCGCGGTTTAAAAAAGGTTGGGCAGGCATGATTTAGAGGTAGTGCAAAGTCTTCAATAACTTATTTTTTTCTATCCCATTTAAAGCTCTTAGTATCATTTTTTTCAAAAATAAATTTATGAAAAGTTTGTAGAAAATCAAATTTGTCTAAAATCAAAACAAATCCAAGCTGAAAATAAACTATTAATTAAATAAACAAGTTATTTTTTTAAAAAAAAGAACATCATCTCTGTTGGGCCACAACCTCTTCAATACTCAACCAATTCACAATCTTTTTACATGCTTTTGATGCTTATTTAGTTGTTTGTAAACTGTGTAAATACATCTTGTTAAAAATATTTTGACTTGGTTATTTAACAAAGCTTGCTCAAAAACATTTAATTTAACGAAAAATACATTTTTTTTTAAGTTTTTCAAGTTAAACCTTAATATTGAAGCTGAAATTTGTATTGATTTTCATTTGTTAAACCTTTGCAAAGGTCTTAACAATAATAATACTCAATACTCGATACTTTATAAACTTCAAGTAAAATTTTTATTTCCTGACAAAAACTAGTAATCCAAAAAGAATGATTAAAAAAAACTTGTTTCTTACAAATAGTAAAAGAGGCCCATGCACTATGGGTTTTAAAAACAAATTGATGGCCAAAAATATTTTTTTTCATCTCATGTGATATTTATAAGTGTTGTGAAACAAATTTGTTATTTTGTTTCGAAAACAGGTTTTCGAGACTAACTTTTGAATAAGAACTATAGTGAATTAATTAATGTTGTTACTAATGATGCATTTAGATAGGGTTGTCCAAGGTTGCGCTATTATATATATTAGAACTACCATGGTTATGATGATATGAAATTTTGCGATATTTATTTATTCCTTGAAATATATTAGCTGTTATTGATGAAACATTGTGAAAGAAATTAAAAAAAAAATTAAAAGGATTTAGAAAAAGTGCAATTTTGTGCAGCTGAATTCTTCAAGATCCTTTAGTTTACATATTAAGATACCCATGAAAATGTAGCCTGGGACAAAAAAGAATAAGACGTGTAAAGTTTCATAAAAAAATCAATTTTTTTTTCAGTTTTGTCCCAACATTTAGACGATCTTAAGAACGAATTTTTATTTTATTTTATAATTCTAAGATAGCTTTTCGATTATGCTTTCAAACAGTGTATATAAATCTGTATAAAATATTACGATTATGCAGTATATTTGACTCAACATATACCTTGTGTTTGTACTGGATTCTTTTTATTTCTTAAAACTCTAACTTTGACATACTGCACCAATAAAACTATCCAGCTTTTTACGAGCGCTAATGGCCGCCACCAGGCCCATGGCACGGGACGACTTTTAGTGTAGTCAACATATCCATGTGTTTACTCATTTTCGGGTAGTTTGAATCGAGAGTGCAATCAGAATGCAAAGTTTTGTTTCATGTTTATGATCCATAATCGAGCAAGAGTTGCAATGAAAACACTGATTGCTTGCTTGGAGGTTTGCAGGATGCCTTTTAATGTTTGCTCTCCTTTCAAAACCATCGCAATGTTGAATGTGCTTCAACTTTTTGGCACATTATTAGCTGATTTAACAATATCAAAAAATGATAATCAAACCACAGCAAACAATTAAACAAAACAATGGTCTTTATTTTCACAGTTCTTACAACTGACAGTGGACGATATTCACTTATCACCCGGGGCATCCTGGCTACGAAGAACACTGTGTATCGATATATGGTTGTCATGGGCCTGGCCGCCACAATAAGGCTCACTATCTTGTAGGGATCAAACGATTTGATATTTGGGTTGGGTCGTTTGACAGCTATTCGATAAGTTTTTGATTGATCTTATCGATTTGATATCAAACGACCCAATCCAAATGTCAGATCGCCTTGTTCCTACCAGAAAATGAGCTTCTTTGTGCGGCCATTAGCGCTTGTAAAAAGTTGGATAACAGATCTTGCTCTGTTGCATTCCAAGAGTAGCTCAACAAAAGTGTTTACTATGGAATGATGTACAAGCAAAACATATTATATATTGTTAAATATTTGATTGAGTTCTAGTGGTGATCCCAAACTTTTGGAAGAGAGTTAACTAGGGAACCTGGTATCAAAAATAGGAGAAAATGTAAATGTGGAGGAATTTATATAAAAACTCTTAGTGGAATCTTAGTAAGGAATAAAAAAATATGGGGATATCAATGATGAATTTCAGAAGTGAACAATGGTGAAATGCCTGGAGCAACACATGAGGCAATGAAGGATTTTTTGGAGTGAGAAATCCTGAAAAAAAGAAACATCGAGAAGCATCCATGGCAAATCTCAAAATACATTTTTGGAAAAGTTATTCAAGAAAATTCCTGAAGGACTCCTGGAAAGAAATTGCTGATGCAATTATCTAGTTATCTTGAATGTTAGTTATCCTGGATTTCGGAAAAATCTTGGAAGAATCCTTGGATAATTTCTCAAAAGAACCACTGGGAAAATATTTAGAGAAATTCCAAAAGTCATGCCTGAAGAAATCCCTGGAGAATGTCTTAGAAGAGTCATCAAAAATCATCCTTATGAAATCATCCGGGAAATCCCTGATGTGATTTCGGGAGAGATCTCTTAAAAGAATTATTGGAAACTTTCTAATCGATTTTTGTAGGAATACCTCGAGCAATCCCTTGTAGTTGTTCAAGAATTCCATGGAGAAAATTTCGAGTAATCCGCAGTGGCGCATCCGAACAGGAAAAAAAAATCCCTGGAAAAAATCGGAGCAATCTTTGGAAGAGTTAATCTCTGAAAGAAAGGCTGCTTTTCTCATTAAACAAATCCACAAACCGGAGAGATTCATAGAAGTATCTGCAGAGAAAAACAACAAAAAAAAAAATACCAAAGGAACTCCTGGATAAAGCAGTCGTTTCTTATAGTACCCCTGGAGGAATCTCAGTGTCCTTTAAAGAAATGGAAACATAAAAATATATTATTGAAAAAATGAACAAGTTCAGAATATCATTGAAAAAATTCCCTACAACAAATATGGAAACACCCTCGACGCAAATTTTTTTGTGGGAATCTTTGAGGAAATTTATTTGGTAGAATCTAGATATATTAGTGGAATGTTTATTATAGGCATTACTGGAGCAATAAAAATATAATAAATCTTCAGATGGCATTAATGGAGGAAACTCCAAACATTTTTTTAGGATGCGCTGTACAGAGAAAATCTGGTCCGTCATCGAGCGGTCGTTGATCAAGCCAGGTATGATGAAGATAACTTCTTCAGAATTCATTTTTATATTGATGATAGACAACAGAAGATAATCTGGTTTATCACTATGCAGGTGAAATTTAGGATAGTGATTGTAGTGTATAAAATGACGTTAAAAAATAATGAAAAAAAAAAAAATACAATGCTTGTTTAAATAAAGTCAAAAGATGATTCTGTTGACCTTGATAGTAAATTTGGCAGCCCTTGCAGTCGACATAAACCACATGGCGATATTTGCAAATGACAGATGCACCGAGTTTTCCCAGTTTTCCCGATGTTCGTAGGCTGTTTCGAGAGTATGCGACGCTCGGGTGACCGAGGAGGATTACGAAAGATATATTCGGGTAAGCGAAGCACGAGATGCTGACTGTCGGGTTCGATACATTCTTTTCAGACTGATGTCGGGTTTCATTTGACGGATTTCGAGATGAACGAACGTGCACGCTAAGATCAGATTACCCATAAATGGGTAATTCATTTACCCATTTATAGGTTTTACACCTAAAACGCATAATATGAGTAAAATTTACCAATAAAAGTTGGTAAATTTTACTCATATTATTAGTTTAGTCGATATACCCAAATATGGGTAGTGGTTTTACCCATATTTGGATGAAAAATTAAAAATTATTAACAATCATGTTGTGAAGATCACAAGTTATAATTGCTAGTTGTTGACAAGTTTTGAGAAAGTAAGTAGGTTCACGCATTTACAGAGACTTGCTAGAATCCACAATTGTATCTATTTTCTCTTTCCAGTTTCAACTACATCTATGGATATATATATATAAACTATGAATGCGCAATCCCATTGCTTTGTCTGCCATCCTGGTTCATCTATTTTGTTACGAACTTCACGGCTTTTGACTAAAAGTTTTATCACTCTGTCTCATTTATTTCTATTTGTCAATAAAGTTGCGACTTGTATGTTGATCACAAAATTCAATGTAATTCAAAACAATATATAATATATGGAAAAAAAACCTTTAAAAAAAAGAGAATTAAATTACTCATTTTTGAGTATTTTTCAAATAATTTATTTATTACTCGAATACCCATAAATGGGTATTGGCAGTTTACCCATTTATAGGTAAACTCCACTTTACCCATAAAATGAGTGTGTGCACTTTTCGGCGATTATGGGTAAACTTTACCCAAATTTGGGTAGACTGATCTTAGCGTGTGGGTATGTTTTACTCAATCGTGTATGTTCCATTTGAGCGTGTCAGAATTGACAGCTAGGGATCTCGAAAAAAAAAGCGCGCTGGAGACTTTGGATGCGTGTCGAATGATAGAATCCTCAGTTTAGTTAACATTGTTGTAGCGGAAAGTTGTAGCTGCAAACGGCAGTGCAATTTTCAGCCGTAGGTGAATTCGGCTGATGGCAGAATCGGCCGAAAGCAGTGTGGTTCTAGCGTGGATACTACAGAATTGAATTAGATTTAAGTTGAGTACTACAGTGATCATTTTTACATTAAAGTTATTCGATAAAATACATAATCCCTTTGCTTGCACTACTTTGGTGACATACAAACAGACTACCACATTTCTGTGCCCATCTTGATTAGTTCAACTCCAAAAGCATCCTTCCCAGCTGTCTTTTAGTTCTTGAGTTAGTTGATAGATGGTATCTATAACTTCCTTCAATGCGTAGTAATTTTCTCAGTTCTTTTGGTAATATACGTCTATGTCATCTGTACCGCTCAGGTGTTCGTCATAGTACTGCTTCCACCTTCCGATCATCACGTGACCATCCGTCTAGCTGTTCCAAATTTAGGATCGAGGCAGGAAGCTCTTTCACGAAGCATTGAGTTTTTCGTAGAACTACAGTCGCCTCTCCACATCTCGATATCGAAGGGACCATCGAGATAGGGAGAGATCGAGACAAAGAAGATTAATTTAATGATCACTAGGTTGAAAATCATTCCGTTACTAGAAAAATAATAAACAAACAAACTTCATTTCGAGTTTTCAAATTGTTCTGAACCTCTTAAACCTGGTCTAGTAACCTTTGATTTTGTTCATATCGACATATGGAGAGAAAATTGGGAACATGAAATCAACAGGAACACATCGAGATATGGAGATATCGAGATAAGGAGGATATCGAGATATGGAGAGAGAAATCGTATGCAGAATGAAGGGACCGAAGCAATCATCGACATAGGGAGAGATATCGAGATGTAGAACATCGAGATGTGGAGAGTCGACTGTATCACGTTTCTTGTGAACGATACAGCTGTTCCATGTTTTCATATTTCGTTCCTTCCTGGCTCTAAGTTGATAACTATGGAACAGCTGAAAGTAATAAAGGTCGTAACTCAGTTTTTGGAGAGAGTATAATATAATAATTTCTCAAGAAGCCAATCATTTTAGATGTTCTGTCTTTCGACGTTTTAACCTTCTTCTTCTTGTTCTCCGGCGTTACGCCGGACAGAACCTGCTTCTCAGCTTAGTGTTGTTATGAGAACTTTCACAGTTATTCACAGTTAGCTTTATCAAAGTTGCCATTTTTGCATTAGTATATCGTGTGGTAAGCACAAATATACTTTATGCCCTGGGCAGTGTTGATAGGCTCATACTCAAATCTCAATCAAAACGCTCTCCCGTGAGACCAAACTCATTAGAGATCTGCTTTGTAAATCTCACGCTTGAGATTTTGATGCAAAATCACTCAGTCAACTTAAACCGTAAAAAAAATGATTTAGTCGCAAAACCCGCCAAAAACTCGTGATTATTATAATTTTACCAGACTAACAATAAATTATTGACGTGTGTGAGTAAACTGTGGAAATACAAGACAATGAGTCAAAAAAATGAGCCAACTCATCATCCTTGATTTTTTGACTGCTGATTGACAACTCACGCATGAAAAATCTCAAGCGTGAGTTATGAGAAATTGAGTTTTTCACAACACTGGCCCTGGGAAGTCAAGAAAATTTCCAACCCGATAAGATCCTCGACCAGTGGGATTAAAACGTATGACTCTTAGCTTGGTCTTGCTGAATAGCTGTGCGCTAATAGCTATGGCTATCTGAGCCCACGACGTTTTTCTCTGTCATCATATAGTAGTTCGACCTTTGATAATAATCCACGAAAGACCATAACCTATTCTTAACCTAAATTGAAAAGTAGAAGTGTTTTCTATAATACGGGTACATTCTTACTGGTAGAAAACCTGCTTCTCAGCGCAGTGTTCCATAGAAAATCAAATAGCAATAGAAATGGTATCTGAAGCTTCTGTAGCAACATTTGTAATTATTTTGAATCAGCCAGCATGTCTTTTCAGCGCAGCCATGAAAAGAGAAACATTGTAGAGCGTCTTTGTTATATCCCCTTCTTAACTGAAAAGATAAGGGAAAAAAGAAAATCAAAATTAATTCCACTTCCTCTGTTCGACGAAAGCGAGGAAAGATGCGGACTATCATCCTTTTCAACAATTTTGCTCAATCTCCGTCTCTCAGATTTTTCTCTGGCCACCGGTTTTGTTCCCCGATTAAATCCTCCCGAGTAACTAAATCATAATTTGAATAATTCTTCTGAAAGAAGTGCATTTCTTCCGTTTGGATTTCTTTGCCTATGTTAACCTAGGCGAAAAGGGATGCATATTGAACGAACAGAGCTGCTAGCGATGGGAACTAACGAGACACGCTGTTCGCCTGTTGCATTACTGGGAAAATGTAATGCCCTTTCAATTGGATAACCATCACTAGTTTTTCCAAAAATAAACTGAAAACAAGCATTAAAATATTAAGAATTTTTCAAATAATGAGCATAAATGACCGTACAATTCGTAGTTGCTACTCCGTGATTGACCAGAGAAATCGAAGTTGCACAGGGATTTAGTGAATGGGGCTTGGGATTAGCTTACCATTCTTCAATGTGCAGAAATCGAGAGCTCAAAATATAGAAGTCAATAACGGCGCCGGCCACGTCCTTACGGTAATCGGGGAAGGGAAGGAATGTTAGTTAGACAACCATTGCACTGTGTTTTATTTTCTCGATTTCATGCGCTTTTTGAATAGCGCCCAAACCGTTGATTTTAGCGATATAGTTTGTTCGGAGAAGTTTCTTGGTATATTGAAGCGCAACTTTTGACGATAAAAGTTTTGTGATCAATCCACCTAGCAGTGAGAGAGAAAAACTATTTTTTCAAAACATTTAGATAGACAAATGGTGTCTTCGGCAAAGTTGTAGAATTGGCAATTTGAAACAACTTTGTCGAAGACACGATTTTTCTATCTCCTATACTTTTTGAGATATATGCCGTTGTATGTGAATGGCCCCTAAAAATCATATTTTTTATCATAACTTTATTCCAAGATTTTTAACATTTTTTGTGTTTTCTACAAAGTTGTTTGTCATAGAAAAACCCGCGTTTTTGCTGAACATATCATCACCCTATCTTTTGAAGTAACAAAGTTATTCATGAATTACTCTTTTTTCAAAGGGTAGTTTAGGCCTTTATAACTGGCTTCGGCGCAAAATGGCGCAGACAACTCTTACAAATCATGTAAGTACCATATCTCCCCTTTCGGCAGTTGATAAAAACTTTTGTCTATAAGCGTCTTTGCATGGGTTTTTACTATCAAACAAATAAGCCTTATTAAAACGAATTCGACTGATAATTCTTTTACTTTAAGAGATAGAGAGATACAATGTTCAGCAAAAACACGCGTTTTAAGATGTTTAACAACTTTGTAGAAGACATGAAAAATGTTAAAAATTTAAGTAAAAAGTTATAAACAAAAATGATTTTTAACGAGTTTTTTCATACAAATTTGTGTACTTTATGTTAAAAAATTCGTAACTCTTTTACAAGATTTTTAACATTTTTCATGTCTTCTACAAAGTTGTTAAACATCTTAAAACGCGTGTTTTTGCTGAACATTGTACCTCTCTATCTCTTAAAAAAAAAAAACAATTTATTATGAAGCATAACTTTCTGAAACAATGTCCATGACTCTTGTTTTTGACAAAAATCTCTTCAGTAATTACGTTATTTTACGTTGTGCAACTATAATGAGAAAACCTCGATTGTCATACACAGCATCAGCGTGGTGGTGCTGACTTCGGTGGAACACGACCAAATGCTTAATCATCCGGCTGTCGATCGATTGATTACTGTTGAGACTAGCTTCTTGGTGTAGACGATATACGCAATTTTTCGACATCTTCGTTGCAATAAATACCGTGGTAAAAAACAGCGTCAATATCCTAATTTCATAGCAGAAATTTTTGTGGAAAAATCAGGCTCAAATTTCAAGTATTTCGGCATGACCTAGTTGTCTTCAGATGAATGATAGAACTTAAACCAGGTTGACATAACGTAACACAATCAATCAGAGTGTTTATTCCAGCAATAAATTCTCTCTTTGATTTTGATTCAATTTTTTTTTACAGATTTGCGGCAACATTTTTCAAAAAAAAACTTTTCGTTATACTTAATAGAATTTTAGTATAATCAAATTCCTCAAGGAACATTAAAGGTTGGCTTCAAAACTTTTGCAAATCTCTTGGAAATTAGTCAAAAAAAATTGTGGGACTTGTTCATACTTTCAAAGCGAATTCCTCCTGGAGGACATCCATTCCTTCTATGTCTACTTTTTAATTGGTTCCGGACAATGTTTCCGGATTTACCTAAAAAATGTTACTTAATCTTTTAAAAGTTCAGTTTTTCCTCCACAAATCATTGATTCTGTCAAATCTAATATTAATATATTTCGCTGAAATTTCTATTAGCCATATCTTTAAATTGTTTTTCCAAAGAAAAAATATTTCTTTTTTTCCACGAAGTTCTTGAGTCCTTAAGAAATATTTCCAAAATACATCACAAATTGCGTAAAAAGCTCTACATTGTTTCTTTTTTCAAGGAACTTTGCTTCAAATCCCCGGATTGTTTAAAAATCAGAAGAAATTTGTTGAAAACCTCCAGGAAAACTTTTGCTTTCAAAATTGGTATAGGGGTAAAGTAATCTGTAGAAAAACATGTAGCAAAATAACTGAGAAGGAGGAAAAGATTTATTAAGATATTCACTTGATACACTTCTTAGAAACAATTTTATCAATTATTGGCAGAATCCATATTCTTGGTTTGAATTTTGTGCGATACGAGGGCGGAAATTTAGAGGCTTTCTGGCAGAATTCTAGAAAACCAGAAGTCAAAGAAGGATCAGCCCTGTCGTCGTAAAATTTGAGCTTCTTAGTCATCCTTTTTTGAGGGGGGCGTTACTATAGCCCAGAGGGCGCTTCTTTTTTCAGGCTTTCTGATGTTTTCTCATAAGAAATATCACACATATTTTAGTATATGGGGATCAACTATGATGGAGGTTATATTTGCTATGGGTTTTCGACTTTTAGTCTGTACAGATCATAAACGGAAATCCAAAAACCAACATTTAATATATAAAAAATACAAATATCACAAATACTTCAATATACATTCCTAACATACGAGAACTTATATGCTTTTGCACGTATTTAGTTTGTATTCCATTTCTATTAAAATATGGAACGAAGATCAAGTACATGGGCTTAAAATGCTTCAGTTGATAAATTTGCTAATGTACCAATTTAAACTACCATAACAATGCCTGTGACTATTTATTAGAGTCTAACAACTAAGACTATTACGATGTGCACTTTGAAATTAATCTCAATTCATGGAAACTCAGTCTTTTAAAACCTAACACTCAATGTAAAACGGATCATCGAGTGCAAATCCAAAAACCTCATCGAATCGTTTATTTGAAAACGTTTTTGTGTCCGCCTCAAATTTATTTTTTTTCCTTATGTTCGGCATTTTGCTTTTAAAACAATATATTGTTATTGCATTTCGCTTTTTAAACAAAATTGTGAAAAAGTTAAGCAAATTGATGCAACAGTCAAAAGTCAAAAGCATAATTTTGACAATACAACTGAATGGTATGATATTTTTTATTACTTGACTTTCTTGTATTTCTTTTTGTTTGATAAATTGTTTAAGAACGAAATGGCCTTGTACAAAATATGATGTTTGGATTTAATCAGAAATTCGTTCATTCGGTTAATATTATTGGACAGTTTATGCAGCTGCTCAAACTCGGTTTTTTTAAGTTTTTGATGCTTAGGGAAAGTGTACCAGTTATGGCCATAGTGGTTCCCTATTTGGCCATACGAGAAATTAAGATAACTTTCACATTTGAAATGTTTTTGAATGTTTAAACATCAAGATATATCTTAAATCTTACTACTACAACATACAAAATTTTTCAAAATGTGAAAAAATTCAAATAATCCCGTATGGCGAAATAGGGAACCACTATGTCCATAACTGGTACACCTACCCTATCTCAGAATTCAAAACGAAGCGCTAACGGTGAAACACGTTTTTCTGATAAAATTCAAAATGGAGTCGAATTCTAAATGCCCCTAAGATTGCTTTGTGTTTCAAGGAATATATGATAAGAAAGATACGTAAAAAACTGAGCTTTTTGCAAACTGTCAAGCCTAGGGTTCAGCATTTTGAGTTATTTTTTGTTTTTTATTTATGAGGGTTTAAACTTGATTAGCCAGTTCATTCGCCTCGCAATTTTAATTAACCAAAACGCTTCTCCTCTAGTTTTAAGAAATTGAAGCGAAATACGACACAAACTGTAATTCTAATTATGTATGCCAATGCTAATCACATTTCAGCGATAATTACTCAACCATAACTCGAAACATTTTTTACGAAGTATTATGCATATTCTCAGTCCTGTCAGAATACGAAAATTTGATTAGAACGCAAAGACAAGTTTTAAAGTTAAGCATTAATAAATTAATACTTAATATTGAATGTTTCAAATGATTGATTATATTTGAACGTAAAGTATTCATTTATTATACATACACATAGAAAAATATTATACTTTTTTTTCTTTAAAAAAATAAATCAAATAATTAAGTTTACAAAGACTTTTTGAGTTTTCTAAAAGCAGGACATCTAGAATGTTCGAACTTTTTTAACTTTAAGAAGAGGTGTTCAATTTTCAGCCAAATCTTCTTTCTGGCATTACGTCCCCACTGGGATAGAACCTGATTCTCAGCTTAGTGTTCTTATGAGCACTTCCACAGTTATTAACTGAGAGCTTACTGTGTCAATGACCATTTTTTGCATGTGTATATCGTGTGGCAGGTACGAAGATATTCTATGCCCTGGGAAATCGAGAAAATTTCCAACCCAAAAAGATCCTCGACCGGTGGTATTCGAACCCACGACCCTCACCCGACCAGACGGAAGAAACAAGATTATAACAAAATGTGTTCCCCTGATATGTTTTTTTATATCATCAGTTGTTATAAAACATGTACCATTAGTAGTTAAAATAACAACAATTTTAACAAAATTTGCACCACAATAAACTAAAATATAACAAACCCTGTTACAATTACCACAAAATTATTACACAATGTGTTGCAAGGATGTTACAAAATAACAAAATTATTGCAAACTGTGTTACTGTTTATGACATCGGATGTTATTTGCAACAAACTTATAAATGCGATGTCAAAAATATAACTAATGTTGTTATAAATGTGTTACTAAAAATATAACAAGTTGAGAACAAAGCCATCTTGAAAACAAAATTTTATCAACTTCTGTTATTTTTAACTACTGCTGATAGGAATGTGTAATAATCTTATTATGTCGGTCTGGTCGAGCAGCTTGGTCTAGCTGAATAGCTGCGCGTTTACCGCTACGGCTGGCTCAAATTCAAATAAAATATCGCTCTTGAAGTGATATCAAAATGAAAAAAAAGTCAACAATTGCTCTGGATTTCAATATATTTCGCTATGGTTTTATCTTTTGTAGTTTTACGTTGGATATATTTGTGAATCTTGGAATTGTCAAGTATCAATTACAGAATTTTATCAAATTTAATAACACGAAAATGCTGCTCTTTTTGCATACTTGATTATGTAAGTTCACTTGAAAATTATTGATCGAAAATAAACAAGGGTATGAAAAAATAAATTGAGAATTTTTTCAGCTTAAAACATTAATATATTTCATCAAACTTCGAGAGTGGTCTTGGGCCTCTTAATAATCACGTGCTGTTTTCTAAGGATCTCTCAAGATAATTTAACCAACAATTTCTTTAATAATACCGAATATCTGGGATACAGCGCATACAGCCCATTTAATTAAGGGATTGTGCTACTTTGCCCTACATATTGATTCGCCAAATGTCGTTTCCTCGAACGTCAGTCCCTTGAATGTCTGTTTTCCGAATATCCCGTTTCACAACTTCCTACATTTCAGAGTAGTGAACGGACCAGTCATCTGGTATCACTCTGTCACTGAGAACAATTCTTGCACCTTTATTAACTGCATCTTTTCTCGAAGTGACAGGTCATTCGGAAAAATGGGATTCGAGGAAAAGGATTATTCGGGGAACTGTCATTCGCAGAAGCAACATTCGAGGAAAAGTAGCAAAATCGTTTGACAAATAGTATGGAAATATAATATGAGACAAAATATAGATATTATAAACAACGTGTGGGCCCATTCACAAATATCATAACGCTTGAGGGGGTGGGTGGGTGTCCTAAGGATGTTACGGCTCACACACAAAAATTGAATAATATTCACACAAAATGCGTTACTAAAGTGTTATGAAATAAATTAATGAGCCCTATAAAACGGAAAGAACTCACCAATAATACAGTGTAACTAGCGCATAAGAAACTCTCTGAAACGGTCTACAAACATGATTGACGACAATAAATAAATGAATAAATAAATAATTATAATAAATAAATTGCTCAGCATACACAATCAACATTGATCTTGATTGCATCGCTCGTTCTCGCAAGAGCAGACGACGCAACTAAAGTACCAAATACTACTCTCCACTTGATATACGTTAGTTAAGGTCAGAGAGCAAACAAAATTTAATTGTTTTTTTTTTTTTAACAGGGCGTTAAGATGCAGCTGATCTACGTGAAACAAAGTATTATCACTTCAGGGCGTTGATACAGAATGAAAAATTTGATTGATTTTTACATGGCGTTACGATTCAATTCATTAATGTGGACTTAAGTTAAATTACTGCATGATGTTGATAGAGCTTGGAATTTTCAAGTAATGACCTACAGAGCATTGAGATCTACCTGATCTACATAGAATAAGGTCAAATTACTCCAGGGCGGTAATACAGTTTGGAATATTCAATTAATGTTCTAAAGGGCTTTAAGATGCACCTGAACTACATAAGATAAGCTTGAAATATTCCAGGACGTTGAACAGGCTAGAATTTCCAATTGATGGCATATAGGACGTTAAGATATACGTGAGAAAGGAACAAATTAATCCAGGGCGTTGATATATTTTGACAATTTCGATGACATCAATCAGAGCGTTGAGATGCACCTGATCTTCAAAGGATAAAGTCAAATTACTCCAGGGCGTTGATACTACTAAGAAATTTCTATTGATTTTAAACAGGGCGTAAATATCCTCCAGATCTTGCAAAGATCCATATTTAGAATAAATAGAATTACTTCAGACCTGAGAGAGACTCGCGAAGAGGAAAAATATCAACGTCATATGCAGCCCAGATTCCCCTCTCACGAAACGTCAAATGCAGCCCACCGTTTTTAGGGCTGAAAAAGTGAAAAGTATTGTGTTCAAAGTAAACTGTTATTAAAAATCTCAGACGGCGGAGCAGTTTTTTCCAAAGTTGCAGATAAATCTAAGCAGAAGCTTAATTATTTCTAATGTCTGCTACATTTGCTGGCGTGAAATTTCACTCAAACGGCTATTTATGATTCGATGTGATGCAAACTCAATCATTTTTTGCTGAGAGGTTCATGTGAGGTTTTGAACAGCATGCGCATAATTAGTATAAACACAAAGTGGAATAAGAAAAAAACTCAGCAATCACAGAAAAAGAAGACCGTCTTCGCGAGTCTCGTCTCAGCTTCAGACCATTGATATAGCTTGGTCGATTGATGTTATACAAAGTGTTAAGATGTTTCTGAACTATGTGAAATAAGGCCAAATTACTCCAGGCGTTGCAAAAGATTGGAATTTGTAATGGATGTCCTACAGGGCGTTGCGAAGTACCTGATCTACATGAAATAAGCTCAAATTACTCAAATTACTCCAGGACGTTGCATGGAGTTTTCAATTAATGTCCTACAGGGCGTTAATGTGCACCTTATCTAAGATCTTCGTGAGACAAGGTCGAATGACTCCAAGGCGTCAATACAGATTGGAATTTTCAATCGATACAGGGCATTGAGGTGCACCTGATCTTCGAAAAGACAAGGTCAAATAAGTGAAGGGCGTTTATACATCTTAACATTTGTCCCACAGGGCGTTGAAATGTAGCTTATTTACATGTAACAAGGTCAATTCACTCCAGGGCGTTGAATATTCAATTGATGTCCTACAGGGCGTAAAGATGCACTTGGTCCACGTAAAATGAGGTCTCATTACTCCAGGACGTTGACAAAGCTTAAATTTTCAATGGATGTCATACAGGGCGATGAGATGTATTTGATCGACATAGGATTAGGTCAAATTACACCAGGGCGTTGATAGTGCTTGGAGTTTCTATTGAGGTCATACAGGGCGTCAAGATGCACTTGATTTACTTGGGATGAGGTTAAATTAGTCTAAACAGCTTGAATTTTTTTAATAATGTCCTACAGCCCTGTACGTTAAGATGTTGCTGATCTATATGAGACAAGTTCAAATCACTCTAGGGCGTCAATAGATTGTAGCTTTCAATCGATGCAGGTCATTGAGGTACACCTGATCTACGTTAGACAAGGTCAAATCAGTCAAGGGCGTTTGTACATCTTGACATTTGCCCAACAGGGCGTTAAGATGCAGCTGATTTACATGGCACGAGTCCAAGTTACTCCAGGGCGTTGATAATGCTTAAAATATGCAAGTGATGTGGGGCGTAAAGATGGGCGTAAGGATGCACTTGGTCTACATAAGGGAGGTCAAGTTACTCTTCGGCGTTGATAAAGCTTGAATTTTTAATTGATGTCATACAGGGCGTTAGGATGCTACGGATCTATATGGGACAAAGTAAAATTACTCCAGGGCGTAGATACAGCTTGTAGTTTTCAATTTTGATCTACGTGGAATAATGTGAAATTACTCTAGGGCGTTGATACAGCTCAAAAATTTTGATGGAATTTTTACAGGGCGGTAATATGTTCTATATGAAGTTCTGAAAGAAATAGGGTAACAGAGCGTTGGTAGGTACAGGTTGGAAATTTCGATTGATATCTTATGGGGCGTTAGATTGTTGTTGATTTTGCACATTTTTTTCTATGATTTCGGGTGAAAAATTCAAAAAAAAATTTGAGAAAAGCTTCTTAGTCGTCGACTAAGCGCGACTAAGCAGGACGACAGGGCTGAGAAGGATTAATTTCAAGGATAATTTCTAAAGAAAATTCTGATGGACCTTTTTGAGAAATTTGTTTAACCGTGAAACGGGGTAACTTTAATAGTTTTTTTTTTGAAAGAAAATCTGAATATTTATGCATTAGTTTTGAAATATATTTATCAAATATTTTGCAAACAAGTTCTGGTATTTCAGTTATCAGCTGTTAAAAGGTTGCATGATGATTCATGTTGAATCGATCAATAATTTTTCATATAATTGAAAGTTTATTTTCGGTTTTGCGATAACTTTGATAATGGGTTTAACTTATTAACATAAATTATATTATTTCGTTTAGTATGTTGTGAGTCCTTCACTATCAATGTTAACCGCATTATCAAAGATACACCGTTTACGGTATTTGGAAATTTATTAGAGAGGTTTTAATTATCCTGTAATTTACCTATAAAGAAAAGATTATATATTGATTTTTATTGTACCAATTCCCATGTATTGTTCTACCGACTTCAACATTTTGTTGTTTCACCTTTCTTCGGATGGAACACTTTCCATACTCCAAAAAGTACTACAGTACTAAAAAATAATCGAAATTAGACTATTCACAAAGTTTGTTGGGAATTTATAAAGGTAGGAAAAATGGGATCTTCATCAATATGTTCATCATAGTATCATGAAACATCGGAGTTCATACAATATATTATCTAAGATTTTAATTACAAATATTTTCAGTAAAAAATTTATCGGTTTTAACACCAATTATTTTATAGTAATAAAAGACGAAGAAAAAGAACAAGAATGTTTGTAATATATCCTATATCCACTTAAGCTTTTTTGTAAGGTACATTGTCAACAAGTTCCAAAACTTCTATGGTTTAATACTTGAATATGAGACAGAAAATAAGTATTTTTTCCGAATTATATGAGCTGCAATTACACAAAAAAAAAAAAAAAAATACCAACAGACTTCTTCGAACACGTTTCATGTGTTTCTCTAGAAATCTGATATGCAGCGATATAGGAATTTGTAAATCAATTACTTAAAATATTGAAATATTTTTCGAGTAGTTTTTGAACTAAAAATGGAGAGTGGATAAATTTTTTATATTTTTTTATGGAAGAATCATGAGATTACCGTTCGTAAAAAATGAAGTTATTTTTGAAACCTGAAAGAATATTTCTTGGAACTTATGGAGAAATTTTTTGGGAAGTTCAAGAATTAATTGCAAAATCTTAGTTAATCTGGTGAAAACAATATTTGAACTAGTCCCAAAAGAATCGTGAGTGCGGTTTGAAGAAAAAAAAAAATATCTCTGGAGAGTACTTAGATTACTCTGCTTAATTTTTTGGAAGAATCTTAGAGAAACAGTAGTATAATTCTCTAAGAAATCCCTGAACAAATCGCTCGAGGAATCTTTGAGTAATTTCGCGGACGAGTTTTTTAAATAACGGTTGAGCGTTAGGAACTTTATAGGAATTTTAAATTTCTTTAAACATTTCTGAGTTAGGTATTTTTAAACAAACAAAAAATGTTTTTGAAGACGTTTTCAAGGAATACGAGGTGTTACTCCTTTATTTTGAAGGAATCTAAAACATAATATTTTGTGAAAAAAAAGATATATCTGCGGAGAGCTTCTATGAGAAATCATGATTTGCATTTTTACAATTGAATTATTTTTAATTTCTTGTGAGATATTACGATGACGCCTAGATAAGCCATTTAGTTTTTTTGCAAGAAGTTTGGATGATTTTTGCTAAGATTTTTTCCAACAATCTTGTAGAGGAACTTTAGGACGAATTTCAAAAGCAAAGTTGTAAAAACTGTTTGTGAACTTTCTTAGGAATTCGTGGAATTAATTCTTGCTTGGTGATCTTAAAGACATTTTTGTTAAAACTCCTAGAGCTTTTTGTACTGTTTTTTGGAGAAATCCTCAATAATTCCTAAAAATCATAATCTAATTTTTAATGAACAACTGGAGGATACTTTAAACTAATAATTGGAATTTATGTAATAAGTACATAGAGACTTTCCAGGAGAAATAACTAAAATAATTGGTAATGCATTATCTGGCAGAATTCTTCAAGATATTTTTTAATGAATGATTTTCCGTGGATATCCCAGGACAAAATCAGTAAAAACTGGTAAACGAATTCTTGGAGAAAGCACTGAAAAGTACGAAAATAATTCCTGAAGAAAAACCCGTAGGAATTTTCAGAGGAACCTCTTCAAAACACATGGATGAATACCAAAAATTTCATGGAAGAATAACAAAGGACATTCCTTGCGATTTTTTTTAGAACTATGAGACGGAATAACAAATAATTAAATTCAATACAAATCTGTTAAAACTTCGAAATTTTGCTATGGATGCTATAAATCCGTGGTCACCAAAGTGCGGTCCGTGGGCCGCACGTGATGTCTGTATCTTTTAAATCGGAAAAGCAAAATTTTTCTTCGGGAAATTGTTCTACTCTCAACGTTATGAAGAACATCAAACAAAACTATTACGAAAACAATCCACCATCAGGAATAAAAATGGTTGAAAAAACAGGGCTGAGGGTCACTGCTATAAAACTATGAAACTGTGAAATTTTCTAGGCCCCCCCTAGGCCCCCTCCAGAAAAAAATCCTAGCTACGCCAATGCCCGCATCACTCGCCCCCGCAGGAGCAAGCAACACGACCAAAGGATCAAACACTACCAACACTAATCACGCGATCCGCGACTCTTATATACTATCGTGCCGCGCGAGCGACGCGCAACATGATTGATCCAATATTCAGAATTTTTCAAAGAATGATCAAAAGTAGCGCTTAAAATCTAATAGATAACAATTAGATTATGCACTTCTTTTTGGCAACTTTATGTGCTTTTAGTGTTTAATTTTATTTTTCCATTGGCGTTTTCAAATTTTTCAGCGCTTTGTTACAATTTATGATTAGAAAATTCTTGGTTCTTTAGTGCTTATTATATATTTTTTTGGTGAGAAATTTGGGGTCATGCACAGATTACGTAACGCTCCGAGGGGGAGAGGGGGTCAAGCCAAGCGTGACAAGTCTTACAAAAATTTCGGAGGACTCATACAATAAACGTGACAAAGGGGGGGAGGGGGTTAAAAAAGTTGAAAATTAGCGTGACATAATTTGTGTACCATCCCTTTTAAATTTGAATTTTTTGGCGCTTATATTTATTTATTACTCTCATTTTTTTGTATTGCTACCTTAGCAGAAAAAAATATATATTTTGGTGCTGTTTTGATATTTATTATTTTATTGGAGTGTTTTCCTTTCCTTAAACGCTTGTTAGCTTGGCTACCGTTGCATTACCAACTGCACTCTAACGAGAATTCCAGCCAAACTCGTTTCCCTTCATTAGACTGGATGAAACAATGGATTGTTCCGCTGATGGTGTTAACTTACACTGACGCATCTCTATAGGAGCCGAGGGCTTTCAATAAATGGCGGCGGATGTAATTGCATTCGGAATGGTTTTCCAGGCCAGAACTTGGAACTGTGGAAGCTGTTAAACCACTATTCGGTTACATGTCTGTCAAGAGATTGACCGAAAATCCAGATAAGGCCAGCGGTGGCATGGTTTTATTGACGAACCGCAATCCACTGACGGGTCAAAGCAGTGTTTCTCGATTTGCTGAATTTACTTAAAGTGGAACGTTTTTGCAGCTATGCCATTTAGAGCAAAGGGCTTCATCTGAAACAAGATTGGGAACGCCTGGTCAATTTTCATGCGTAAACCCCAACTGTGATAATAGATAAAGCTTGATTCTGATACATTCTGCTATAATGCCGATTGTTTATCGATTGAGTTAGCCACAACCGCATAAATGCGCTACATTCAGAGGCGACCTTATCACATCTGAGCACAACATGGCAATATTCCTACAGCAGAGCATCTCAAACATATTATCCCATGAATCTCATGATATACACAGTTCAAAGATTGCAAGGAAACATGCTAACAAGAAGGGTCGCGTTGACCATGGACGTCCTGTAAAGGTTAAGTAAACGTTATCCATTTATATGTTTATCTATCAAGTATCATGCGCCTCCTCCATTGGAGCTCTCATTAAAAAAAAAAACGATTGAGCGTGATACGAGTTTGTCTTTGTGTATAAGAATATCCGCTGTGGCCAACGACATCGTTTGAGAAACACCATAATAGTAAGCTGAAAAGGTTGACCTTGCTGTTGACCATTGCACACTGACGAAAAGTAATTGGATAACCATAAATGACCCTTCTGTTGCTGTGAATCACAGTAAGACTATGCTCATCACTCAACTTTATTTCTTAGATTCCTCTGAAGGCAATTAGTTTTTAATGCTAGACTAGAAGGTAATTTATACAATGGTTTTAGTATTCATAAAATTTACGAAATCCCAATTTGAGCTAGACAAATTAGTTTCAAATTACATCTTCTTTGTGGTTTATATATAATATTTATATATACAACAGCATCATGATTATTTTTGCATAGAGGAATTGCATGAAGGGCCTTCTTTAGCCTAGTAGTAACATTCGAATCTACAAAGCCTGGTGTCTAGGTTCGATTCCCGGTTGGTTAAGGATATTTTCGTAATGGATATTTTCTTGAGTTCCAACACTCTTAAAAATAATGAAAATAACTGTGGACGGAATAAAATGGAACGACACAAAAACGTGTTCTTCACAAGACGTAAAATCACATGATTTTTCGGGAGCGTGCAGGGCATAGGGATCCTACCACACGATATACGAATGCGAAAATGGTGAATTTGACAAAGAAACCACTCCCCATATTAGAAGAGTAAGATGAAGAAGAAAAAGAAAACGAAGAAGAAGAAGACAAATAATAAGAAGAAAACAAGAAGATTGAGAAGAAGAAAAAATTATTAAGAAAAAGAGGAAGAAGAGTTATTCAGTGTAAGCAAATTAAAAAAAAATAGTATTATACTATAGAAGGAATTCATAGGAGGTTTTTACAATGGCCCTGTTGTGCCCCTACTCACAATTTCAAAGGTTCTTAAGGTGATTATAGAACGAAGCCACACTTCAAACTTTTAAGAGCACAAGACTTGAGAACCAAACAGCGCTCCGCGTTGAAAATTTATCCCATTGATCACCACCAGCAAGCAAGCAATTTGATTGATTTTCAACGCTAACTGTTATCAGATTCTCCAGTCTTGTGCACTTGAAAATTCAAAACATTGGTCTTCTTTCGTTCTTCGGTTAAGGTGATTATAAAACGAAGCCAATCACCTTAACCGAAGAACGAAAGAAGACCAATGTTTCTGATCATCTTAGTTTATGTATTCTGCTGGTACACAAAGCCAAAATAAAACGTGCACTATTGTTAGATGCATCCTTCCGGAGATGGGTGCGTTTGAAATTTTGGAGGAATATTGGATGTTTCAGCTGTTTCAGTTTAATATAAACTAGAATATGCATCCCATCCAGTCGTTGCATTTTGAGTTTGTCAACAATCAATATGTCTTTTTTTTTTTTTTGAAAATCTGCATGCAAGTTCGTGGTATTCTGATGAGGATTCTTTGATATTCCGAATATCTTTACGGCTCCAATCCGGGAGTACGGTTCTCAAGAGAATCCAGGAGGCATTTGGACGATAATCTTGACAGAGCCGCAATGAGAATCCTGGAAAGCTTATGATGAGAATGCAGGAAGGATAATTATGCAAATTTTGTATCCTGATGAGAATACAGGTAGAATTTTAATGAGAATATTGAAGGGATTTTGATGAGAACCCTACAACGATTCTTACGAGAATTACGAAAAGTTATGATGAGAATTCTGGAAGAAGTTTTGATAGAAATCCCGGAAGGATGTTTATGAGAATCCTGGAACCGTTCTGATGGGAATCTTTGAAGTATTCTGATGAGAATAATGGAAAGGTTCTCATTAGAATCCTTAAACCATTCTGATAACAAATCGGAAAGAACCCTGATGAGAATTCTGAAATGATGCTGATGGTAATCCTGACAAGATTCTGATGACATCCCTGGAATGATTCTGATGAGAATTCGGAGAGGATGAGGATGAGAATTCTGATGAGAATTCGAAGATGATACTGAGCAGATTCTGAAGAAAATCCTGGAAAAAAATCTGATGAGAATCATGGAAAGATTTTGATAACAACTTTGAAAGCATATTAAGGAGATTCTGATTAAACTCGAAAGGATTATAATGAGGATTCTGAAAATTTTAAATAGAACGCTGAGAAGATTCTGAGTTTTTCCCATGCTTCTGGAAAGCTTTCTCCAAGCTTCTGGGAAGCTTTCTCCAATCTTCTGGGAAGCTTTCTCCAAGCTTCTGGAAAGCTTTCTCCAAGCTTTTCGGAAGCTTTCTCCAAGATTCTAGGAAGCTATCTCCAGGCTTCTGGGAAGCTTTCTCCAAGCTTCTGGGATGCTTTCTTCATGCTTATAGGAAGCTTTTTCCAAACTTCTGGGAAGCTTTCTCCAAGCTTCTGGGAAGCTTTCTTCAAGCTTCTGGGAAGCTTTCTCCAAGCTTCTGGGAAGCTTTCTCCAAGCTTCTGGGAAGCTTTCCCCAAGCTTCTGGGTAGTTTCCCTCATGCATTCCCCAAGCTTCTGGGAAGCTTTCTCCAAGCTTCTGGGAAGCTTTCTCCAGGCTTCTGGGAAGCTTTCTCTAAGCTTCTGGGAAGCTTTCTTTAAGCTTCTTGGAAGTTTTCTCCAAGCTTCTGGGAAGCTTTCTCCAAGCTTCTGGGAAGCTTTCTCCAAGCTTCTGGGAAGCTTTCTCCAAGCTTCTGGGAAGCTTTCTCCAAGCTTCTGGGAAGCTTTCTCCAAGCTTCTGGGAAGCTTTCTCCAAGCTTCTGGGAAGCTTTCTCCAAGCTTCTGGGAAGCTTTCTCCAAGCTTCTGGGAAGCTTTCTCCAAGCTTCTGGGAAGCTTTCTCCAAGCTTCTGGGAAGCTTTCTCCAAGCTTCTGGGAAGCTTTCTCCAAGCTTCTGGGAAGCTTTCTCCAAGCTTCTGGGAAGCTTTCTCCAAGCTTCTGGGAAGCTTTCTCCAAGCTTCTGGGAAGCTTTCTCCAAGCTTCTGGGAAGCTTTCTCCAAGCTTCTGGGAAGCTTTCTCCAAGCTTCTGGGAAGCTTTTTCCAATCTTCTGGGAAGCTTTCTCCAAGCTTCTGGGAAGCTTTCTCCAAGCTTCTGAGAAGCTTTCTCCAAGCTTCTGAGAAGCTTTCTCCAAGCTTCTGAGAAGCTTTCTCCAAGCTTCTGGGTAGTTTCCCTCATGCTTTCTCCAAGCTTCTGGGAAGCTTTCTCCAAGCTTCTGGGAAGCTTTCTCCAAGCTTCTGGGAAGCTTTCTCCAAGCTTCTGGGAAGCTTTCTCCAAGCTTCTGGGAAGCTTTCTCCAAGCTTCTGGGAAGCTTTATCCAAACTTCTGGGAAGCTTTTTCCAAACTTCTGGGAAGCTTTCTCCAAGCTTCTGGGAAGCATTCTCCAAGCTTCTGGGAAGCTTTCCCCAAGCTTCTGGGTAGTTTCCCCCATGCTTTCTCCAAGCTTCTGGGAAGCTCTCTCCAAGCTTCTGGGAAGCTCTCTCCAAGCTTCTGGGAAGCTTTCTCCAAGCTACTGGAATGCTATCTCCAAGCTTCTGCAAAGCTTTCTCCAAGCTTCTGGGAAGCTTTCTCCAAGCTTCTGGGAAGCTTTCTCCAAGCTTCTGGGAAGCTTTCCCCAAGTTTCTGGGAAGCTTTCTCCAATCTTTTGGGAAGCTTTCTCCAAGCTTCTGAGAAGCTTTCTCCATGATTCTGAGAGGCATTTCACAAGCTTTTGGGAAGCTTTCTCCAAGCTTCTGAGAAGCTATCCTCAAGCTTCTGGGAATCTTACTCCAAATTTTTGGGAAGCTTTGTCCAAGCTTCTCGGAAGCTTTATCCAAGCTCCTCAGATGCTTTGTTCAAGCTTCTGGGAAGCTTTTCCCAAGCTTCTGAGAACCCTTCCACAAGCTTCAAGGAATATTTACTATAGTATTTTCGGAAGTATTTCCAAAGCTTTTGGGAAGCTTTCCCCAAGCTTATGAGAAGCTTATGGGAAGCTTTTCTTAAGCTACGGCTACCTGAACTCCAAAAACACTTAAGGTGCAAATTCACAATTTTCTGGAACGGTCTCTAAAACATCTGAAAGCATTTCTGATTTGCATCATAGCGTTCGCGACTAATTCTAGATTCATTTGGATGGTTTTAATTTTTGAAACTACTGGTAGATACACCGGTACCGGTGCCAATTTTTCCAGAAATTAAAAAAAATCATGGAGTAGTGAAAATTTAAATGTATATCACAGTTCTTCTAAGAAGTTTATAAAAAGTTCGCTGAAGCTTCTGAGCTCATGTCCAGAAATTATGAGAATAATTTGCAAAACCCTGATTGAATAATAGTCAACAGATTTGCAAAATTATTTTTGAATTTTTTTGAGCTCTTACGTATTTGTCTAACAAAACATAAGAAACTATAATGGAATTTGTGATAACAAGCATTTTGACCTCTAACTTGTGGGTTCCATCCCATTGTCCACCAGTAATCCTCCCCCATATGGCGAATGAATATAGGGATGAACCCGGCAGGAACAGAAGAGACCCCCCACACGGCTGAAGCGGCGATTGTGCAATCCATTTGCTGGCTTATGCGGTTAGTGTTAATGAATTTCACATGTCAACAGAGTGGATTGTCCGACTGCCAGGCTAAGGATGATGTTTACAACTAGTAGGTAGGTACCTAGGTAGGATGGTACCGTCGTGCGGGGTGACATTGGGCCATAAGGGTGACTTTGGGCCAATATTTTTACAGCAAACTAATGACAGAATAATGAAAACAATGTGTCAAGCTTCAAGAACACATTATAAATAGTCAATAGATGGTCATGGATTAGTTTTGCGACGTCCCTACTAGCCATGAGATGCATCGAAAGAGGCGGTCAAAGTCACCCCCTAGGCCCAATGTCACCCCGCACGGCGGTACTCGACATCATATCCATCCGACAGAGGACCCATTCGGGGAACCCAGACGAGAGAAGGTTCTGCCTGTTGTTTGCTCCGGTACGGAGAATAGGTTATGTACAGAACGATGTTGCTGTCGGTATGCGGCGTTCACTAGCTGCAAATTGTTCAACTAGATAAGACAAACGTTGGACAATTATCATATAGGTCATGCTGTGCCGTGGAAAGTCGAGAGAGCTAACGTAGCTGTTTGACTTCCTCGGCGGCCGGGTGAAGTTTCTTGTAGTTACAGCAATGTGCTTACACGTTTGAGATGTGCTGTCCTGGTTGTGGTTTTGTTTGGGGTGGAATTTGTTGACAATATGCTGATGAGCGACAATTTAGATGTTCATTAGACTTTTAAATCGGGGCTCTTTGGAGTAATATGACCAATTTATGAAATAGATTTCCAACAAACTTTGTAGCTGCAGAAAAGTTATCGCAAACTTCTCAATTAGAAAATACTGTCGATCCTATTTACTAACTTCATAGCTACAAAAATTATAATTCATGCTTCCTTCTTCATACATAATAAGAAATATATAACTACCGAAAAGCTAAACATTACATATACTTTGCAATTGGATTAAATGGACAAATTGATGTGAAGTTTTGCGAAAAAGTTACACGTCTTCTCAGTGTGTAGTGTAGTGTGCTATTCCCATACCTAAAAAAATGCGCTCTCGGGCTAGGCATTGGATATCAATAGAAAGCGTTGTGTTTGGATGGGCATCTAATTCTTCCGAAAGAGGTGCACTTTGCGAAAAAGAACCACGTGATTATTGAGCTGAAATCGAATTCAGGTTAACTTCTGCGTTCATGAGTCCTCTCATGGCGAAGTGGTAACGCGCCCTAACTAGAGATCAGGGAGTCGTGAGTTCGATTCTCACTGAGAAGACGTGTAACTTTTTCGCAAAACTTCACATCAATTTGTTCATTTAATCCAATAGCAAAGTATATGTAATGTTCAGCTTTTCGGTAGTTGTTAAACTTTCACTCGGCTGGTTAGCCGTTAACCACGATTCATAATTATCAAGTAAGAAATATATGTTGTACTCATAAATACGCTCAGAATAACTTTTTGGCTAATTTCATTTTATTTTAAACTTATTAGTTTCTCAATGTTGTCAAATTCGGAAATAATACTCGTTATTTAAGTTTCCGGTTAATATCAATGCTTATTCAAGCTTCATCAATCGCCTCCGCGTTAATTTAGATGATCAACATAAAAAAGTCCCACAAAATCCCTCCAACTATCCCACCGTACCATTATGCAAACTTGTATGTCCTTCTAAACTTTTTTAATTATCTCTCTCGCTGAGCCGAGGGAGATCGTTTTATCCGTTTTTATTTTGTTTGCACAACACAACCGGCAGTCGCTGCTAGTCGTCTTCCTAAACAGCTTCATCAACTTTTCATATCGCGTTCGCTTTTTTCAGGTCCCGCACGTTTAGAGCAGATCCCAGCCCGGGCCGGTGTGCTTTCCGATGTAATAAACTCATTTCCTGTATTTTAATGAGGCTTCTGGCCGGGATCCAGTCGCCGGTCGTTGTTCGCCGAGAGCCACAGGTTGGCAACAATGGCAAAAATTCCATGGCTGCCCGGGGGTTTGCATTGCTTCGCATTCTTCGGTTTGTCACATCGTCCGAACTATAATGGAGGGAAAATGAGGCAGAACGCTTAGTTGATACTTTTACGGTGTTTTCCACTGAGTTTCACATGAAATTGTGCAAAGCATCTTAAGTAAGAGAATATGGGGTAATATGCACCATTGAAACAAAACGACCCAAAATGCTTTTTAGGCTATTTGCGAAATAATTGGGAGCATTTATTGTCAGTCATAGTAAGAATTTGAGTAAGCACCCAAAACAAATGATTTTACAAGACCAAGTCTTAGGAAAATGTGTTTATTTTTCTACAATTGGTATAGAAACCCCAAAAAGTAGTTTTGCCACGGTGGTGCATATTACCCCAGATACCCCTATCTGCTGAATAGAAGGTATCGTTTCGACGTGAACAAATGTTCATTAAAAGAAAATTGATCAACCATACGTCTCCATAGTTTCCGTTCAAAATATTGATTTATGGTGCGGTGCTATATACAATTTTACTACACATAGATTTAGTGCAACACAAAATACAATGCTCATGTCCTCAAATCTGTTAATGGAAGTTGAAGCTGGAGCTTAAATTCACTTTTCTTAATCACACGGATTTTTTGTTGTTGTTTGCGTGATTGAGATAGAATAGCTCCTAAACAGTTGATTTTATCAACAAAATAAATTCCGAGAAGTGTCTGGACTGGTAAAAGCGCTTCAACGGCTTGGCGATTGATTCACCTAAAAGTGAGATAAGAAAGCTATGCTTTCAGTGAATTGAGATGGACGATTGGTGTCTTTGGCACAATTGTAGCCAATGCTATTTCAAATACAAGACACTTCGACGAATACACACATTTTTTATCCCTCATTATTTACAAGATTATCGACATTATTTATTATTTCAATTCAAACGGATGTTCGGTTCTCCATATTTGTTGCTCAAGAATTTGTTTTTAGATTCATTTTCAGCTTAAATTCGATTTTATTTTAAACTTTTGTAACTAAACTGATACCATTTTTTTATTTGATTGAGCAAGCTTTATTTTCTTTCAGGCTGACTGTGACAATTCAGCCTCTTCATAAAACTGGTTTTTCGTCAAATATTTCAACATTTGTGGCTTTAAAACGACATAGTTGCTTTGGTTAGGAAATTAACAAACTTTTCTTACCGTCATGCGGGGTGACATTAATCCATAAGGTTGACTTTGGGCCCAGATTTTAACAGCAAACTAAAACCAGAATAATGAAAACAATGTGGCAAGCTTCAAGAATACGTTATGAACAGCCACTGGATGGTTATGGATTAGATTTTTTTTTGACTCCTCTACTATACATCTTAAGGTGATTATAGAACGAAGCCACACCTCAAATTTTCAAGAGCACAAGCACAAGACAAGAACCAAACAGCGCACCGCGTTGAAAATTTATCCCATTGGTCACTACCAGCAAGCAAGTAATTTGATTGATTTTCAACGCGAACTGTTGTCAGATTCTCCAGTCTTATGCACTTGGAAATTCAAAGTTTGGATTTGTTTTATAATCACCTTAAAGGGCGGTTAAAGTCACCTCCTAGGCACAATGTGTACCCTGCAAGGTATATGTAATTCGTACAATTGAGCGAGTTTATGTAGTGAAATATTTGTTTTTCATGCCTTTATTAATGTGTTTGTGGTTCAGCACTCACGGATGTATTCATAATTCTGATAACACTCGTGAAATATTCACCTGCCAAAGCTTCGCGGAACACGATATGAAAACCGCTGTTCAAAGAAGTTGTTTGACAGGAATAAATATATGTTATTGCTGAACATTGCAATTGGATGTATCTCATACTAAAATATATATTTCAAATAAATCAATTTTTAGAGTTTTGATACAGCAGATAACTGTGTGTAATTTTGAAAGTACTATGTATTGAGTTAAGGAATCTAAAAATGTTTATACTTAGTTAACTTAGTTAACTGAGGCTAAAAAGATCGAAGATTTTGTTCTCTTTTTACATACTCAGATAAACTATCATGATTGTACCCCGATTGTCGTTTGGAATTGATGCCGTTTGGCATAAAGTCGTTTGGCATAATGAGTGGTTTAGAATGAATATCAGCATTTTTGAAGCTTTTACCGAGATCAACACAAACGAGCCCATAGCAAAACATTTTGGTCGATACTCAACAAGCGTGATGAGATTTGCCGAGTTATGGATGTCAAAAATTGTTGTGACACGAGAGAGCACAACTAAATAAAACTCGTGACCCGTCACGGTGGAAGATCTTTTCGGAATAATGATTTTCTCTACAACCCAGAGCATATGGTATATTTGAGCTTGTTGTGATATAGATATTTGAAACTAGAAAATAACAAGGAAAGTTCGCAATTAATAATAAAAGGAACGATAGTAAAACATTTCGTTGCAGTTCAAGCTGTTTCCTAGTTGGGACGATGAAAATTACTTGTTAAAAGAAGGGAACATTTATTTGCAAAATATCAAAAGCACTAATCCAAAGATCTATTTTTGCAGCATAATGCAAAAATAGCCTATATAAGAGAAAAGATTATTTTTCGTTCAAAATGTTTAGGGCTTTAACGCAAAAACAAATCTTCATACAGCATAACTTGAATGAACAATACAATTTTGAAATAAAGAATTTGTGGCAACATTTTTGAAGGATTCAATATTAATTTTAATTTTGAACACCATCTTCTACCGAAAGAAGGGAAAATTTGTGATTCGATTAATACTTTTCCAGCATATTTCGAAAGGAGTTTATGTGTTTGTAAAATTAATATATTTTGAAATATTATTTCATTAATTTAGAGTAATGATGATTCTAACAGCACAGCTTGCAAGATTTGATAAAAACCAAAATATTAGAATATTTAACAATAATTTTATCTAATATCAGTATAAATATAAAGAACAGCCCATTTTCAAAAGAATGCAAAATTTTTAATTCAAACGATAGAAGATTGGACCAAAAATTATTGAGGCATAATAAAACGAAAAGGCATTAAAAATTGCGTTCAGAATCATCGAAATGATTGCAGCAATCGATTTCTCTTTTCCCTGATAACTTGAACAGATCAATGTTATCGATTGCCGCCATTATATCAGTTGGAAACAAAAACTGTCTAAACAATATAGCCTCAAAGAACAGCCCATGCATAAAAGAAGGTTACATTTATTTAAATTTTAAATCATTCGTTTGAAACCTATAATTATGGTTACATCATATTGAGAAAGAACATCAAATGTTTGAAAGAAGGGTAACTTTATGCTAAATATATAAAAATCTTCAGGGATTTCTGGATAAACAATAAAATAGTATTGGCAACAACTTCCATAATATGCTTTAGTTTATTCAAGAACATATGATTGTTTAATAACCCAGACAACCAGAAATCGCATGAAAGTTCACGTTACAACTCGTTTTTTTCATACTAATTACATCAAACCCGCAAAACACCGTGGATAAACTCGTCAGATTGATGACCTTCCTCGCTTCAAACACTTCTTTTCTGAGTTCACTTGTACATTTTGTTTCGTCTCGTACACTCGTACAAACAAAATCGGATCACTCCGTAGCAGCTGTCAAATCAACATTTGTTATCATAAGTTAAGTCGCATAAGATAACAGGTTAGTTCGGGAGAATATTTATACACTCGCATTGTATGTTATTAATCATCACATAATAAATGCACGCATATCGCCTCCACTTTTGTACGTAGAAGGCCTTTTCGCGACATCTTATAAGTGAAATTTTGCACATACAAAGCCTCCAGGTGATTTCGTTATGCGTACATTTTGGTTGTCTGGGAAAGTACCATTTTTGTATCAATGGATCATTGAAGGTAGTTTTTGTCAGTGCTCACCGCATCAAAACAAAGGCGCCACTGTATATGGGATTTAACATTGTGACAGCATTGCTGTTCTGTCAAACACACAAGGCTACGATGGCGCTATCTATGCTTTCCAAAGCGGTCGTTTTGGTTATTTTAATGATCCATTGACTCCGACATAAGCCTGACGTCGTCAGAGGGATTCAATAGAAACGTAAAAATGAATGTCATCTTAAGGAAATCTCGGATTCAGACTCATTATTCCAAAAGGCTATTATGTCAAACGACCAATATGCCAATCAACCATAATGCCAAACGACTTTATGCCAAATGACCTACCGTCTACTAGATTGTACCCCGTTTGGCATACACGCTCGTTCAAATCTACTCAAAAAAGAATAACTTTGACTCACTTTTGAAGTTTCAAAAGTGAGTAACTTTATTTTATCAAAGTGAGTAACTTTTTACTCAATTATGAAAGAAACCGACCTTACTCACTTTTGAGTAAACATAAACATATTTGACTCACTTTGTAAACGTCAAAGACTTGTGAAAATTTCGCGCGCTCGAACTGACAAATCCTCCGTTGTGGTGAAATTTCTTCCGTCGACGTGATGTCGGACTGCTTTCAAAAACATTCGAGACAAAAGCCGAGCCGGCAGAGCAATGACAATTAGTTTGCTTGAAACTTCGCTTCGGAAGTCCAACCGGCGAATTCCAGATTAGTGCTGCGAAATCAATAATCCTGATCAAGTGAAGCGAGGTCGGAGTGAAAATGACCAAGTCCTGGTTTTGATCGAACAACCGCAAGAAAAAAAAACTATAAACAGTAAGTTTTACCGTCGTACTTTTTATTGGACTAATTATCAATTCTTTACAGTCTAACTGGGAAGGCTACTGGCTCGGTCAAACTACATCCTCCATGACTTTCTTGAATCCCCCAAAGATTTATAACATCCGGGGATCAATTCCAGAACAGCAAAAATTTCAACACAAATATCATAATTTTGTTTTACTTTTTATCATGTATTTTCATATAGTTATGTAAGAGATAATGAATAAATGTTATGCTCTTTGTATATTTCTTCTGATTTTATGAATAACATAATACATTTATTTCCAAAAATATTATTTCCTGAAGTGAGTGACATCTACTCACTTTTGCAAATTTCAGATTAAACGAAGTGAGTAAGTGTTACTCCCATATTGACATTTTGACAATGTTACTCAAAAGTGAGTAACGATGGTGTTACTCACTTTTGAGCAGTTCCACTTTGTTCCGAAGTGAGTCAAAATCTACTCACTTTTGAGTAGATCTAAACGAGCGTGTAATGTCGTTTGGCATTACGCCGTTTGGCATAAAGTCATTTGGCATAATGGTCGTTTGGCATAATGAGTGATTTAGAATGAATATAGGCAAGTTTTGAAGCTTTTATCGAGATCAACACCAAAAAGCCCATAGCAAAAATTTTTGGTAGGTACTCAACAAGCGTGGTGTTCGTTCAGAGATAAGCCCAGCCACGGATTTCAAAAACTCAAAAATAGTTGTGGCATTAGAGAGCATAACTAAATAAAACTCGGGACGGGTCTGTTAGAAGATCTTTTCGGAATAATTGATTTTTTTCATCCCAGAACATAGAGTATATTTGAGCTTGTTGTGACATACATATTTGAAAATTTTAAATTGGCAAAGAAAGATCGCAGTTATTAATAAAGGGATTGCTCATAGAACATTTCGCTGCGGATCAAGCTTTGTCCCAGTTGGGACGTAACACTTGATGAAAATGGCTTCTTAAAAGAAGGGAAAATTTATTGAAAATTATTAAAAGCTTTAAAAGTGATAAAACAAAAATTATGGAAAATTCAAGTTTTCTTATTCAATCTATAATTAACGCGCACTAATTAGAGATCAGTGAGTCGCGAGTTCGATTCTCACCGAGAAGACGTGTAACTTTTTCGCAAAACTTTGTCCATTTAATCCAATTGCAAAGCATATGTAATGTTTAGTTTTTCGGTAGTTGTCAAACTTCCACTCGGCTGGTTCCAACCAACCACCATCTTAGAGTCTGACGAGGAGTTCACAACTTTGTACTGAATTGACGTGAAATTGATAATTCTCTTGAACCACTTCTAATGCGACGAACATGATGTCCTATAGCATCATAAAAATCAACAAATTAATTGATGGGCCACACTTATGAACCCCACACATCAGCATTGTAGTGATTTGATTAATTTTTGTTCGTCATTCGGCCAAACGACCCGTTCGGCCAGATGGCATTCAGTCAGATGGCATTCGGCCAGATGCCTTTCGGTCAGATTGCATTCGGCTAAACGGCATTCGATTAAATGGCCGGATACCTGCCGCCGTCGGAAACAAAAAAATCTAAAAAATTATGGCTCCAAAAAACAACCTATGTATAAATTTAAATTTTAAATCGACATTTTTTATAGCTATATGTTTGATCACATCCAGTGTCTGCATATTTCAATATACAGTCAACAACGCCGACCCTCAATATGATCCGTCATCGCCGATTTCTTCTTTGCGTGAAAGTTTTTTTTGACAATACATGCATGAATCTGATAGAGCGTGCATTCAGTTTTCAATTAGTTCTTCTACGCTGATTCTCATCCACCTACTGACATTCGCTCGTGAATAAAATCATTTCCATCAGAATACTCTACAAAAAAAAAACAACCGCAAATTGCAAAAGTTGTACTTTTTTCTTCAAAGACAATCATGCTTCATCAACTGAAGGCATCACATTGCCGTTTTCTTACACGAGTAATATAAAACTCATTCGTAATTGTTTATATTCAATTTTCAATTTCAGTATTTCTGAAATGACACCAATAGTGAGTGAAACTGAATGTGTGCGTGTGTTGCACCCACTCTCTTTCTCGTCACATTCGCTTTAAAAGTCAGATTGGCTTCGTGCTAGCGGAGTTTGTTTTTGTTCGTTTTCATACTGATCGAGAATCATTCGGCTGAATTTTTACGACACTGGTTAAGGACGGTTCATTAATTACGTAAGACATTTATCGATGTTTTTAAATCCCCCCTCTGATTTTTTATCCGAAAATTAAAAATAAATTGTATGGCGCGTAAGAAATCTCAGACCCCCTCTTCCCCCCATAAGCTCTTACGTAATCAATGGACAGCCCCTTACATCATATTGTTTGAACGAAGGGTACCCAGGTAACATTGGTAGCTGAATAACAGTTTATTCAGCTGAAAAGAGGCTGCATAAACAAAATTTTAGCTGAATAAGCTGTTATTCAGCTACCAATGTTACTTGTGTAATTATTGTACAAACAATAGAATACTATTGGCAATAAACTTCCCATATGCTTTATTTTTTTCAAAAGCATATGATTGTTGAATAAAGTGTAATTTTTGTATCAATTAACTTCAAAATAAGCCTGATGTCGTCAGAGGGATTCAAAAGAAACGTAAACTCGAATATCATATTAAAAAATCCTTGATTTCACTATGCCAAACGACTTTATGCCAAATGACCTACCACCTGAAATACAAAGGATACAAACTCTAGTGGAATTATATGTTGTAATGCTAGATTCGGTTTTCATTTACCTAAAAAGTAGTTTTATTGTCTAACCTCTAGGTGAATCAAATACCAACACTTTAGTGCCAAAAGAAACGCTTGTACAAATGAAAATACTTCTATGTAAAAAAATTGTTGATAACATCAACGATTTAGGAGCTGTTTTATTTCAATAACTGAATCAGCGGAATAAAACTGTACACCGCTTCCTTCCTCCATACTGACTTCCCCAGGCCCGCTACCGAATGAAAGCAAGAAGGATCCATAGCGCTGTTGAAGTTCTTTACTTTTTTTTTTTTTTTTTTTTTTTTTTTTAATTTCTTTATTAGTATCATTCCAAACATTACATTCATTTCTTATATCTAGGTGTTCTGTGTTATAAGACAACACTATCATCCTAATTTGGTAAGATTTTATTAACATATTGTTAACAACATGTAACATTTCATTTGCCGTAGCAGTTCAGATTTTTTACAGGTGAGTTGATTTCACCTGCTTATAAGAGAAAAAAAAAACGCTTTAAATATACTTAACCTAACTTAACCTAAACATATAACGCATTAATCGTGGCAATAGAAGATTGTAACGATTTTTGCCTGAAATTATTTATTATTTTATTTGACATTTGTTCCAATGTTTCAACATTGGATATTCTATGTAACTCATTGGTACTATACCAGGGAGGAAGCCTCAGAATCATTTTCAAAATTTTATTTTGAATTCTCTGCAGAGCTTTCTTCCTGGTATTACAACAGCTAGTCCATATTGGTACAGCATACAACATGGCTGGCCTGAAAATTTGTTTGAATATCAAAAGCTTGTTCTTAAGACAAAGTTTTGATTTTCTATTAATAAGGGGATAGAGACATTTTACATATTTATTACATTTGGCTTGAATGCCCTCAATGTGATTTTTGAAAGTTAAATTCTTATCAAACATGAGCCCTAGATACTTAACTTCATCTGACCAATTTATTGGAACCCCTCTCATCGTGACAACATGTCTACTTGAAGGTTTCAAATAAAGAGCTTTTGGTTTATGTGGGAATATTATTAGTTGAGTTTTGGAAGCATTAGGAGAAATCTTCCATTTTTGCAAGTATGAAGAAAAAATATCCAAACTTTTTTGCAATCGACTACAGATGACACGCAGGCTTCGACCTTTGGCGGAGAGGCCTGTGTCATCCGCAAACAAAGATTTTTGACATCCCTGAGGTAACTCAGGTAAGTCAGATGTGAAAATATTGTATAATATTGGTCCCAAAATGCTGCCTTGAGGAACACCAGCTCTTACAGGAAGTCTTTCAGATCTGGAGTTCTGATAATTAACCTGAAGTGTACGATTTGACAGATAACTTTGAATTATTCTAACAATGTATGTTGGAAAATTAAAGTTTTTCAATTTTACAATCAAACCTTCATGCCAAACACTGTCGAATGCTTTTTCTATGTCTAGAAGAGCAAGACCAGTAGAGTAGCCTTCAGATTTGTTGGAACGGATCAAATTTGTTACAACTAGAAATGATAAACTACTTTCTGGAAGTTTCTTGATGAGGATGTAGAAAATTCCATCATCGCCAGGAGCTTTCATATTTTTGAATTTTTTAATAATAGTTCTCACTTCTTCCAAATCAGTCTCCCAGGCATTTTCGAAAACGTTCTCTTGATTGAGAATATTTTCGAACTCCTGAGTAACTTCATTTTCAATTGGACTAGTAAGTCCTAAATTAAAATTGTGCGCACTTTCAAACTGCATAGCAAGTTTTTGAGCTTTTTCGCAATTAGTTAGTAATAATTTGTTTTCCTCTATCAATGCCGGTATAGGCTTCTGAGGTTTTTTCAAGATTTTAGATAATTTCCAAAAGGGCTTAGAGCCAGGGTTCAATTGAGAAATTTTATTTTCAAAATTTTTGTTTCTTAATTGAGCAAAACGGTTTTTGATTTCTTTCTGCAAATTCTGCCATATAATTTTCATAGCAGGATCGCGAGTACGTTGAAATTGCCTTCTCCTCACGTTTTTAAGACGGATCAAGAGTTTTAGATCATCGTCTATAATCACGGATTCAAATTTTACTTCACATTTTGGAATTGCAATGCTTCTGGCTTCAACAATGGAATTTGTTAAAGTTTCAAGAGCATTGTCAATATCAAGTTTAGTTTCTAAAGAAATGTTAACATCAAGATTAGAGTCAACATACGTTTTATATATATTCCAGTCGGCTCGTAAATAATTGAAAGTGGAGCTGATAGGATTTAGAATCGCTTCTTGGGATATTTGAAATGTAACAGGGACATGATCAGAATCAAAATCAGCATGAGTAACTAATTGGCTACAAAGATGACTAGAGTCGGTTAAGACCAAATCAATCGTAGATGGATTTCTAGAAGAGGAAAAACATGTAGGGCTATCAGGGTATTGAATTGAGAAATATCCTGAAGAGCACTCATCAAATAAAATTCTGCCGTTGGAATTACTTTGAGAATTATTCCATGACCGATGTTTGGCATTAAAGTCACCAATGACAAAAAATTTTGACTTATTGCGAGTCAATTTTCGCAAGTCAGTTTGGAGCAAATTAACTTGCTGTCCAGAGCATTGAAAAGGCAAATAGGCAGCTATGAAAGTATATTTACCAAACTGTGTTTCAACAGAAACACCTAAAGTTTCAAAAACTTTAGTTTCAAATGACGAAAATAGTTGATGTTTTATACGCCTATGAATGATGATTGCAACTCCCCCACATGCCCCATCAAGTCGATCATTACGATAAACAAAAAAGTTAGGATTTCTTTTGAATTTAGATCCAGGTTTTAAATACGTTTCGGTAATAACTGCTATATGCACGTTATTAACCGTAAGAAAATTAAACAGCTCGTCCTCTTTACCATTCAGAGAACGAGCATTCCAATTTAAAATATTTAAATTATTATTTGGATCCATTAGAAAAACGTAATCCAATAACAATTTGATTTGTAAATTTTACACCTACTTGGACTGCTTCAGTCATAGTGGTGGCTTTGAACATTGCATCAATCATGAGATTCAATCCACATCGTACTCGGGATACGAAAGTACAACAATAAGTGCAAATCGCTCCGATTTTATCATCAAGTTGTATCTAAGTTACCGCTCGAAAATACCACCATTAGTGGTCACGTGAAAGTTCTACCTACAGTGTACCTCTGTGAAGTGAAGTTCTGGTGAATCGAGCCGAAAAGTCGATTGATAAACAGTGAACTGATTGTGAAAATATCACGCGGTGTGACCCTTCACCCATACATACGTTGTTGCGATAGTGAGAACAGATCACATTGTCCCGATCGGCTAGTTGTCCCAAAACGGAAACTTTTTTGATAGTTCGATCGCTTTCATCTTCATTTCGAAAACTGAACCCGATACCTAACCAGTGAGTGATTGACCCGGACAAATGTCCGGAGGCTCCTCTGGCCCCTACGGGGGCGCAGTAGGATTACAGCCTAGAAGAAACAAGCCCGACTGGATGCTTAGTCCTAATGATTTGGGCCAAGTGATGGTGTTAGTTCTTCGGCGAAAAGTGAATGACACGGAAACCAGCGGTCAAAGAACTCAGGATACACCTCTGCCGGACACTTTCATTGTGGGAACCTCAATTGAATTAGCTGTGGGTACAAAAGAAGCTAGAGCACTCAATGCAACCCGCGAAGGTCGTGGGTCGCGTTACCTACTGCGTGCCAGTTCTGCCAATGTCATAGAAAAGCTGTCCAAAATGACTGAGTTGACTGACGGCACGAAAATTGAGATTGTGCCCCATCCAACACTTAATACGGTACAAGGAATCGTGTTTGATGCAGATTCCATAAACAGAGATGAGAAATCAATCCTGGAGTTTTTGGAATCACAAGGTGTGCAAGCTGTGCGAAGAATAAAAAAACGAGTGAATGGAGCATTGAGAAACACTCCATTGCTTGTTCTTTCGTTCCGTGGTACAATTCTTCCGGATCATGTGTACTTCGGCCTCATGCGAATCAAAGTGCGTGTTTACTACCCTTCTCCCCTGCTTTGCTTCAATTGCGCTGCATATGGTCACTCGAAAAAAGTTTGCCAACAAACCACAATTTGCTTGCGATGCTCAACCCCACATGACGTACCAGAAGGAGAGCAGTGTGTTAATCCACCCAACTGCCTTCACTGTAAAACGGATCACCAAGTCACGTCACGTGACTGCCCGAAATTCAAAGAGGAAGAGAAGATCATTCGACTCAAAACTGATCAAGGAATTTCCTTCGCTGAAGCCAGACGTATTTGTGCCGAAGAAACCAAAAAGCAAACATTCGCTGGAATTATCCAAAATCAAATGCATCAAGAACTGGCCGCGAAAGACCAAGTGATAGCCGCACTTCAAAAACAAGTTGCCGTGCTGACCAAGGAACTCGCCAACTTGAAGAAATTGTTAAAACCATCCGCACAAAACCACTCGCCAGTACCCCAAGAGCCACGACCTTCAGCTTCCAGTGAGAGATCTGTATCACAAACAACCCAATCTGTTTCCAATACCGACCGGCTATCTCGAAAGGACCAATCCTTCATCTCGCCTCCGGCCCGCCGGCGAGAGATTCGCAAAAGCAACAAACTGGATTACGACGTCCAAACTCGTAGTAGAAGCGGAAAAAGGCCCATCGAAACGTCACCCACCGAAGTCATCAACAACCGGGGCAAACGTATATCTGCACAACCGGAAACAGGCAATAAACCCACTAACATCGAGACGAATTATGGCTAATAATCACCAAAGAGAGTTTTTCACGAATTTTCAAAACGACGACCCCGCTATGGAAAAGGACACGCAAATGGAAGAACGAATTTCACATCGCTGCAGAAACAACGTTGTTTCTTCGCTTACTTCTGAAGAATACGATAGAATTAACAATCATATTAGCAAACCATCAACTAGCAGAACCTATTTTGATTCGCCAAGCGCGAGGCCTACCACGTCGACCCTGATCAGAGATGTCCCGGTACAATCCGAAGAGCCTCTGGCGGCAGTCGACGTGGTCCGCCCATCCTCTCGGGCAAGTATCTCTTCAAATTATGTATGTATAAAACAGTCCAAATTCGGTTTTAATTCCTCCAAACAAGGCATAGACACAATCACCAGACCGACAGTAAAGAACACTATGTCGCCAACCGGCAAACCTCGACAAGGAGAGGGAGAGTGTATTGTTACCTCCCCCATTCCAAGCATGGAAGAGCATATCCGGTGGATATCGAATGGGGACAGCCACGAACGCATTACACTGCGTGTGTCCTCCTGGAATCAACGCAGCAACTCAACTAAGACAACAAGACCATCAATACCATATGATTCGCCAAGCGCGAGGCCTACCACGTCGACCCTGACCAGAGAAGTCCCGGAACATTCCGAAGAGCCTCTGGCGGCAGTCGACGTGGTCCGCCCGCTATCCCGGGCAAGTACCTCCACTAATTATATACCTAAAAAACAGTTCAACCTTGTTACCCCTCAAACCAAACCAGACTCAGGAGCAACCATCAGACCGGCAGTGTACAGCAGCATATCGTCCACTAGCGTATCCCACAGCACAACCAACCAAGGCAGCACAACAACAACCGTAACTACAACAAAAAGAATAAGATCCCCAACGTTTTCCGATTCGCAATGCAGCAACCCAACTAAGACAACAAGACCATCAATACCATATGATTCGCCAAGCGCGAGGCCTACCACGTCGACCCTGACCAGAGAAGTTCCGGAACATTCCGAAGAGCCTCTGGCGGCAGTCGACGTGGTCTGCCCGCTATCCCGGGCAAGTATTCATTCAAATTCCTTACAAACAAAACAGTTCAACCCAGTTATACCTCCCACCAACCCAGGTCAAGAAATCCACTACCATCATCGAAACAACAACAACGCATCGCCTACCAGCGTGGCTCGACGAGAAGGAAAAAGTTCTGTAGCATACTCCTGCCGTACATTTCTGGGGACGGAAGAACAAGAAAGTATGGGTGAGTTCCGATCATGCTCTTGGAATCAAACCGAGGCAAGCCATGACGTCACATGCAAATCCAATGCACCTCCATCAACCCCAAGAAACACCAGGTTCTCAATAGACGCTGACTCACCCCGTTCCTCGAGTCAAATGAACGGCATCAACTCGCCACGATCGCCGTCACGAGCTTCGGATGACTCAGAAGCCAGTAGTCTAACAGCACAAAGAACCGAATCGTCATTTGCCATTCAGTGGAATATCTGTGGGCTCCGCACTCATCTGTCTGAACTGCAGATTATAATAAAAAAATATCAGCCTTTGGTAGTGTGCCTACAGGAAACTAATGCTGACTACAATAGAATTGCACCTGGCTGCCTAGGAAAGGAATATGAACTGCTTCTGAGCCAAAGCTCTACACATGGAAGACAAGGCGCCGGAATGGCCATAAAAAATGGCACCCCTTTCCAGAGAATATGGCTCCAATCCAACATTCAAGCCGTAGCAGTTCAACTATTCGCGCCAACAACAATCACAGTGGTTTCGGTATACCTTTCACCTTCGGAGAAAGATGCAGTAAAGTTGTTTGGAGATCTTTTGGAAGAACTTCCAAAACCCATTCTTGTATTGGGGGATCTGAATGCTCATCATGCCGCATGGGGCAGCAAAATAACTCAACCTTCATCGAGAGCTAAAACTAGAGGCGAAGGTATTTTAGACCTAGTTGTACGTCACAATATGGTGGTACTCAACAATGGATCGCACACTCGTATCGACCCAGTCACAGGAGCATCCCAGGCCTTAGACGTCTCCATTTGCAGTACTTCACATGCAGCCAAATTCAGCTGGAAAACACTACTAGACTATTCAGGAAGCGACCATCTACCTATTCTCCTCGAAACGTACTGTAATCAATTTACCTCTAAATGCCGGAGCAGATGGATCTTCGAAAAAGCTAACTGGCAACTATACGAAGAGCTAACAACTGATTCACTACGCCCTGGATATACTCTATCGGTAGACGAATTTACTGATAGGATTATAACTGCTGCTGAAGCAAGCATTCCTAAAACTTCAGGAAACATCGGACAAAAATCTGTTGTTTGGTGGAATCCAGAAGTGGCCCTAGCAATAAAATCCAGGAGAAAACGCCTACGGGCCCTCCGTCGTCTGGGTGATGATGATCCACAAAAAATCGTCGCTCTTAAACAATTCCAGGAAGCTCGGTCACTTTGCCGAAAAGCTATCCATGAAGCCAAACAAAGTAGTTGGGACGCCTTCGTCGAAAGCATAAACCCAGATACTCCAGCTAGTCAGGTTTGGAATAAAATTAACAAGCTACAGGGTAAACGGCAACGCAATACAATATCGTTGAATCTGGAAACTGGACACACCAACAACGGTCCAACGGTAGCTAATGCTCTTGCTGATGAATATCAGCAGAAGTCGTCTGATGCAAACTACCCTGAAAGATTCCGAAAAAAGCACAAAAAAGATAAGCGCACGAGGTGCGTAACTCAACGTCCCAATCTTCACAAAAGATATAACACGGATTTGACTGTGGAAGAGCTGATGTGGGCACTCGACCGACGCGTTGGATCTTCTACTGGTCCTGACAATGTAAGCTACCAATTACTCCAAAGGCTACCTTTTTCGGGAAAAACTGCCCTTCTAGAACTATTTAACCGTATCTGGGCCAGCGGGTGCTTCCCTGCGCAGTGGAAAATTGGTACTGTTATCCCCATTCCGAAACCTGGTGCGGATCGCAGCAAGCCTGAGGGTTACAGGCCGATAACACTCTTAAGTTGCCTCGGAAAATTGTTCGAAAGGATTATAAACCGCCGTCTTATGACAGAGCTAGAATCCACTGGCAAACTAGACTCTCGACAACACGCTTTTCGTGCTGGGAAAGGAGTCGATTCCCACTTTGCCAAACTGGAGTCTATAATCAATCTCCAAAACGACGAACACGTCGAGATCATATCTCTTGACATATCAAAAGCATATGATACAACGTATAGACCAGAAATCCTTCACACTTTGACAAAATGGAGGGTTACAGGGAGACTGATGAATATCATTTCTAGCTTCCTTACTGACAGATTCTTCCGGGTAGCTGCTAACGGATCACTGTCAAGCCTTAGAAGAGCGGAAAACGGAGTTCCACAAGGGTCCATTTTGTCTGTCACACTATTCTTAGTAGCTATGCAACCAATTTTCAACGCTATACCTGGTGACACTGAAATTCTACTCTACGCAGATGACGTCATTCTGATTGTCAAGGGTAAAAACCATGTCACAATTCGCAGTAAATTGAGAAAAGCGGTTGCAGCTGCTGTCGAATGGTCTTCGAATATAGGTTTTACTATTGCTCCTACAAAATCAAAGCTACTACATATCTGCCACCTAAAGCATCGAAAACGTGGTAAGGCGATCAAGATTGATTCTAACCCAATCCCTCACACAAGGTACATGAAAGTTCTCGGAGTTCTACTGGACTGCAAGCTCAACTTTCTGAAACACCTTACATCCGTTAAACAAAGCTGCCGAAAAAGGCTGAACATCATACGCATTCTTGGATACCGATTAAAAAGAAGTAGCCGATCCAGCTTACTGAAAGTAGGATCAGCCTTGATCTTGTCCAAACTTTATTTTGGAATAGGACTTACGAGCATTAACTTCGATGCAATGCAATGCACTTTAGAACCAATATATAACGATGTGGCTCGACAGGCATCTGGAGCATTCCAAACTAGCCCTATAACATCTATTATGGCTGAGACTGGATGGACAGACTTCTACTCAGCCTTGATTCAACGCCTATGCGTTTTGGCTGTTCGACTAGCTGAAAAAAATGAAGAAGCGAACGACTACCCCGTAGTGCAAAGGGCAAGAAGACTCGTTCTGGAAAAAACGGGATGGTCTTTTCCAAAAATTCATGAAACTCTTAGATCCTCCGATAGAGAATGGTACGTTCCACCACCAAACATTGATAACGAGCTCAAGCGCACCATAAGGGCTGGAACAAACCACAGCGTTGCCGTTCAAAAGTACAAAGAACTTGTCAACGTCCGATATCGTACTCACGAACAAATATTCACGGATGGATCAAAATATGGTGATCAAACAGGCGCAGGAATAGTTATGAACGACAGTCACTTTAGCTACCGGTTACCTGACACATGTAGTGTGTTTTCCGCTGAAGCGTTTGCACTAATGATGGCAGTATCGAAGCTGAATGGCCAAGCGAAAAACATCATACTGACTGACTCAGCCAGCTGCCTGGAGGCACTCGCCGGTGGTCGATCTAAACATCCCTGGATACAAGCTATTGAGAGAAAAATAGTAGGACAAAATGTAACATTCAGCTGGATCCCTGGTCACTCCAGTATTGCTGGGAATGAGGCAGCCGATCAACTAGCCAAACAAGGTAGACATCAACCACTTCAGGACATCCCGTTACCTGCACAAGACGTTGTACGAGAAATCAAAAGAAGAATTTGGACACAATGGGAATTACAATGGCATCAACAGCGTTGCGTACTTAGGTCAATCAAACCGACACCTGGAAAATATCCGGATAGGAAGAACCCCTCTGAGCAACGAGTCTTGACTCGCATCCGAATAGGTCACACAAGGCTCACACATGCGTACCTAATGGATCACAACGACCCTCCCAACTGCAGGCACTGTGGAGTGCAACTCACGGTGGAGCACATATTGGTCGAATGTAGAGGACTCCAATCAAACAGGAAAAACTGTGGTATCAACGGTTCACTGGCCGAAATACTGGCGTACAATACAGAATCCGAAAAAGCAGTGATAAAATTTCTTAAGGAATGTAATCTCTTTACAAAAATTTAACTAACTTTGTGATTATATATATGTGTAATAGTAATAATAATTAATCAGACACGAATGCCATGACAAATGGTAAAGTGTCTTAAATAAAACATAATAATAATAATAATGAGATTCAATTGTTCAGTTAGAAAATTAAAATCAGAGGCAGACATGTCATGTGATTTCCCATTAGAATTTCCGGTAGACGAAGAAGCGGAATTACCTGTGGCGGTAGGGTTTTTTCCATTTGATTTGAAACAAGTAGAATGGGTACCCATGGATCGAACAGGGGAGGAGTTCAAATTTCCTGCTACGATATCGGCAAAGGATTTACCGTGGGTAGATACATTCGAAATTGAAAGATTCGAACGGCTACCCGACGGATTAAAATTAGTTTGTGAATGAGCATGATTATGATCTTCCTGATGGGTATGATTCATGATCAAGCGATCGTTAACTGAAAAATGAGCATTGTTCGATACTCTACCAGGCAAATTCCGGAAACGACCGTTATCGTAACGGATATTATCTTTCATCTGCCTGGCACGAGCCTCAATGACCCTTTTTCGTGAAGGGCAATTCCAAAAATTGGACTTATGGTTAGCCCCGCAATTACAGCATATGAACTTGGTGGTATCTTCCTTCACTGGACAGACGTCTTTGGCGTGAGAAGAACCTCCGCAAATCATGCATTTAGCATCCATGCGACAATTTTTTGTACCATGACCCCACTTTTGGCACCGACGGCACTGAGTGGGGTTCTGGTAATTTCCTCCAGGTTTCTGGAAATGTTCCCATGTCACACGGACATCGAACATAAGTTTTGCTTTTTCTAAAGCTTTAATATTATTTAGTTCTTTTTTGTTAAAGTGAACTAAATAAAATTCTTGAGAAAGTCCTTTCCGAACAAAGCCAGATTGGGTTCTCTTTTTCATAATGATTACTTGGACTGGGGAAAATCCAAGTAAATCATTTATTCCATTTTTGATCTCTTCAGGTGACTTATAGTCACTTGAGAGACCTTTCAAGACAACTTTGAACAAACGTTCAGTTTTGTCGTCATAAGTAAAAAATTTGTGCTTCTTCTCTTCAAGATATCTGAGAAGAAGTTCACGATCTTTAAGAGATTCCGGCAAAACGCGACAGTCTCCTTTCTTTGCGATTTGGAAGGAAACCTTGATTCCCCTAATGGAGTTCAAGATCTCCTGCCTAAATCCCGCAAATTCGGAACAACTGACCACGATAGGCGGCACTCTTTGCTTCCTCACTTGAATCAAAGAGCCTGGGCTAGAGGCTGCATCGATTTGGTGTTCGGAAAATTTGTCTAGAGCATCGAACTGATTGCTAATTTCGATACAATTATTCATTTCACCCTTGGAAGAAAGTTCGCATTCCGGAGAAACGTCCTTTCTTCCATTCTTGCCACGTGTAGTGACAGTTTTAAAACCCACTTTTTTGGAAGGAAGTAGTGAATTCAGAGATTCACCCTTCCTTTTGTTAGTTGTCGATACCATGTTTAGTTAATAAACGAAAGAAGACGTGACCTTCGAAAGGTTTTTTCCCAAGACGGTGTCCAAGAAGGATTACCACCGCTAGCTTTCGCCAACGGGTCCAACGAAAAATCGAAGGCACGGGTCCAAACAAGGATCGTAAAGGGATCAATAGTAGAAAAAGTAGTACTGAAAAGTACTGTTTTAGTAGCACTGAAAAGTACCGTTTTTAATTTTAGCACTGAAAAGTACTGTTTATGTAGCACTGAAAAGTACTGATTTATTGCTTTAGGTAGTTTTTAAGAAAACTTCCAAGAGCAGAGAGAATTCGTGTACGCACAGCACGAAGGTACGATGCGCACTGAAGTTCTTTACTTGTCGCGTGTCGGTGGCTGGCTAAAATTAACTCACTTTTTGCGATCGTTTTTTTTTTTTTGCTATCGTATAGTCAGTCACCTCGTGAATGTGCAGGAAAACCATTTTTTCCTTGAATCAACCGCATAGGCAGAAATTGTGAAAAAACCTGGCATGTCGCATCCTTCGCAAAACGTTTGCGTAAAAAACAATGTGGGCAGGATGTTGTTTGGAGAGAAATTGAGGCGAAAATACAGCTTATGACGCTTTTACGTGCGGGTTTTGTAGCCCACATAGTTACTTCCGGTATGGCCAGACTAAGGAAATAGTTTCGACCACTAAATGTTTACTTGTACTATTTTGGTTGTTTTATTTTAGGTTATATTTGCATACACAGCTCGTTTCTTAACTTAACAGATTCTCGTTTTTCAATCAACTATTAGATAGAGATAGATAAAACGTTGACCAAGCCTGCTTCGAAGCTGTGTAACACAATTTGATTTAGAAGAATGAGGTAAGAATCTAAAATCACATTTCCAAAGACAATAAGAGAAACTTTTAGTATGTGGCGAGGCGTCACCACCGTCGACTAGGAAAATTCCCTTGCTTACACAATTGTCGAATAAACCCTTCAACACAAAGAAGATTCCTTCCACCGGAGTAACTTTATCATCATATTTGCACGGTAGTTTATGTTCCTCGTGTTCAAGTTCGCCTGAGTAAGCTCCGGAGCTGATTCATTCGAAGAGCACACGTAATGATTTTTTTTTCACTTTTGCATGTAGGAGTGAATCTTCTCCATCCTAGACCACACTTCCCGAGCAGCAATATGAGCATATCATATTTTGGTATTATATCTTAATTAGGTATTGTTCAGTAGTCATTTTAATTCTTATGCATCTTTCATATCTTACCCAGATGGTAAGTATTGAAAATTATCTGGTAATGGAACACCTTAGATTGGTATTCTGCAGAAATTTTCTCCTGCTCGGGTTGTCTTCAAGACATTCGAAGTTCGCCATCCGTGGTTAGGGATACGAGTGCATCAGCAGCAAGTTGGTTAGTCCTGTGAGACTTTGCATATGTGAACCATGCGGTGAGGAATTTCTCAGCTCGAGAAGGTGCCGTAAGAAAAACTTAAATTGGATAGCATCGTTGGTCTCGTCTGTCTGATCGGTGCCTGAACTCTCGCCAGAGCATGTCTGTTATGTGATCCACCGGAGCAGAACCGGAAGACAGAGAGCAGCAGCAGTGTGATATGTCGGAGCCAAACCAACAGCACCCATCACCGAATATCCATTAAGCCCTAACCAGCAGCAGCCAGATAGCTAGAGCGAGAACGATATTAAATTTTAATAGATTTCCCCCCACGGTGTATCTGAAACCGTTATTAACGGAAAATTTGATAATTCATTGTGTACCCATAATTCGAAAGATATAGTATCCTTACATCCTCATCGTGAATTTGAAAATATTTCATCAAGTAGAATGAAAGTTATAGTGATAATCTTCTACCAATATCCGGTTTCAAGTAAGAGATGTATGGGGACGGACCTGGTGTAGTGGTTAGAACACACGCCTCTCACGCCGAGGACCTGGGATCGAATCCCATCCCCGAGATAGTCACTAAAAATTTCAGTGACGACTTCCTTCGGAAGGGAAGTAAAGCTGTTGGTCCCGAGATGAACTAGCTCAGGGCTAAAAATCTCGTTAATAAAAATAGAAAAAAAAAAGATAAGAGATGTATTTTTCCTCCTTATCCATGGATCGCATCACCGACAAAAGGTGACTCCTCACTCACTAATAAATATCCTTCCCGTGGTGATTGTAGAGATGCAGAGGTATTCTCAGTCTCTAGAAGCAACAATCATTATTACATATTAACATACGCCATCTTTCTAAGTGGTCAGGCTACTGAGCTATCCGCAAAACAAAAATTCCAGCGCCGCCTAGTGGCAAAATTTCAAAACTCTTGCCTCAAAAAATATTAGTCCTTGTGATACTGAACAACTTTGTCGAAGAGACCATCTTTCTAAATGGTCAGGGTACTGATCTATGCGCAAAAAAAAAGTTCCATGCCCACTAGCGCCGCCTGGAGGCGTAATTTCATATCAGAATAACCACCACATGACAGCCCTTGAGCTACTAAACAACTCTTCCCAAGGCACCAACCTTTCAAAATATCAGGAGCTAGAGATATCATATGTTACAAAATTTTACATTCATATTCCTCATGGTTTACTTAGTGTAAATCAAAAAGGCGCCCCTACCGGCCAAATTTTCAACAAAAAGGATGATACTCAACATATAAAGGAAGATCGTACTTAGCACTGAAACTTCGCCCAAGACAGTACTGTGCTGTCTCCTTTGGCATACGAGATAATCAAGAACACCCCCAAAGTAATGAATAAGCCCTGGGTCTCCTTTAACGCTCTAGTGTGTCTTATAGGAGTGCGCGTAATAGGAGTGCGCGTTACAGGAATGCGTTTAATAGAAGATCCGACTGTATCTTTCGAATAGTGGGTACAGAATTAATAGTCATATTTTTTTTTTATAAATAACGGTTCCATTCACACTGTGTCCCGGAACCTCTCGGTGATGGTTTTGCCACAGGTGTGCCTCGGGTTTTGTACCTGAAACGTGAAACGTGCTCGGGAATTTGACGATGACGCGAGATGCTCTCCAAGGGCTCTTAAATTCTAGTTGAAATCGACGTCCGTCTTGCGTCCAACCCCGCTTGGCTTGTCATCTCCGGGAAAACCCATTTTCGGTGTTCTTCCGGGTGCTTCGAGACGATGGCAACTTTGTTGGGTAAAAAAGGAGCTTGCCGGTGGCCCGCGGTGGAATGTTGGCTTGTGTTGTTGCCATTAAGTTTGAGACTTCGGCGACGACGATGGAGAGAACCGTCTTAGAGCAGCAGGACCATTTATGACAGGAAGTAGCGAAATTGAAAAGTTTTTCGCCTTCAGCAGCTATAATTGATGATATCGGAAAGTCTGAAGAGGAGCAGCGTTTTCTTATACGGTTCAGAGTTCTTCCTACGTATACATAAGGTGGAGGGAAATGAAACTTTTCCCATATAGGTGAGTCGAAAAACCGATAGGGAACTCAGTTCCTGGATGCGGAAGTACTCTGTGGGCAATTTTGCCGGTAAAGATGGCAAATTGATGTGGTTATTTTAACGATGTTTGGAAGGCTTTGCGGGAAATGAACTTGCACTTGGGAAATTTAGTGGAGCGGTTCCATTAAAAATTCAGGAAAACTTCATAGATAGCAGAACTGAAAGTCGACTATCACCAAGCCTAACACCATTTGTGTTGGACGCAAGTTTTATTGATAGACAAAGTATTTCTCAAGTAAAATTTCTTCTCCTAAAAAATGCAAGAAAGGTCAAATTGTGAAAAAATCTCTAACTTAATTGTACAAAGGTTCATAAAAACATTAAGCTGAGAAACTGGCACTGTCTCAGTTTGGACGTAGCACCAAAAATAAGAAGAAAAAGTACCACATATGACCAAAAAAGAATATTTAGTGGATCTGCACTATACCAACTACAACCTCGTTACGGTTGAAAGGAGGATAGACATGTAGTTCTCCGTTTAGAATTTAAAAATCGCTTTTGAGGGTCCTAATGAAGAAATTTAGAGGGTATTACTTAAGATTGTTGCTGTTTTATAATTATAAGCCACACAGTTGACTAGCCTGTTCACTGGTACCAAAAGCATTCTATAAGTACCTTCAGGGATGTTCAAGGGAGTTCCAAATGTTCTCAAGAGTTATAAAGGTATTTTTAACGTATTGTGACCCCCTAGAAAACAATCAATTTGATGAACAGCAAAACTTGTGATAATGACTTGGAAACACCATGCAAGTATCAAGTGATGGATGACAATCCGCTACGTTGAATCTATGCCGAATGAATAATTGTCCTCCACTGGGCTCGGTTCTGAGCCAATCACTTCCAGTCACACTGAACATTATGTGCCCTTCAGTCCTCCTCAACTGCAAAAAGGCGCGTGTGCGGTCTACCGCGAAGTCGATGGCCTCGTCCGGGTTCTCTGTCTACTGAATAATATCTTTGTTTGTCGTTCTTCCGGCATCTGTACCACGTGACAGCTCAATGCAGCCTGCCATGTTTAATGAGCTTGATAATATCCACTTCTTTATACACTTGATACAATTCCGGTTGACTTCTTTTATCGTTCAGGATTCATGGATTCATTCCGTATAGAGCAACCGGAAGGATCAGTGTCCTGTATAACGCGAATATTGCCTTCGTCTGCAGTCTACGGAAACTTAGCTGGTTACGGAACCCGTAAAAGATTCGCAGCTGCAAGATGCTTTTTCACCTCGCTGGTATCACCATTATCACATGCCACTAGAACCAAAGTAAACCAATTGGGTCCCAAAATGTTTAATGAAATCTTGTTTTTATTTAATGACACGAAAAAGCATGTTACTGCAACTATTTTAGCAATTTTTCCCGCTCAAATAACTACTACATCATATTAAAACTTTAATTTAAAAATTTGGTCCATAAATGAACCTTGACACTTTTGATCATGTTTGAAGTTCGCTTAATCGACAAAAACACCACAGGGCTTTTAGTTTTAACACCGGGGTTGTTCCTATCTGACATTTTGGAAGGGACACGGAAAGCAAAATACACCCAAAATTTAAGTTTAAGCCAAGGAATGTGACAAAATCTAAAAAAAGTTTTTTGGACCTAAACAAAATAAAAACATTAAAAAATTGAGTGAACATGTGTTTTTAGCCTAAACTTAAGCGTTTAGCATTAAAATCGGGACAGGACTTTAGGACCCTATTCTTCCACTACTTCAAATTGTTCACCACCCAGCAACACTTCGCTATCAACATTACCACTGGAATCACGCTGTGACCGCGTGACGATGGTGCCACTTCTTTGCACGTCCGCTCTTCTAATAAGCTCCTTCGAGGGCAAAGTTGAACAAAAGGTTCGAAAGCTCATCGGAATACCATGTTTTATCATTATCTGTCGTAACTCACTTGTCTTCACTGAATCGAACGCCGCCCTGAAATCAATAAACTAATGGTGAGTCTGCAAGTGGTATTCTCGGAACTTATCAAAGATTTTTCACAAGGTAAACATTTGATCCGTTGTTGATCGGCCCTCACGGTAACCAGCTTGGTGGACGAAGGACTCTTCCAGCGGCCTCAACCTGTTGAAAAGAATACGTGGCATTATTTAGTTCTTCTTCCTCCCATATCCTCAACACAGTTCGGTGTAGTATTGCGTACAGCTGCTCACTACCTTCTTTGAATAGATCGGCTGGGAGCTCGTCTTTCCCAGTAGCCTTACAGTTCTTCAACCATCTGATTGCCTTTTGAACCCATGAGGCGTCGGGGGTTCCACAGCTGATGGTCACTGATGGTTAATCTGTTTTCAGACGCGCTAATGCTCTCTCCGCTCAACAATTGCTCAAAGTGCTCTTTCCACCTGGCAGTCACCATGGTTTTGTCTGTCAGCAAGTAACTTTTACGGTCATTGTACATGACAGGAGACGGCGCTGTTTTTCTTCGCACGCTATTGACAATTTCGTAAAATCTCCGCATATAATTTTGTTCCATGCCCTTTGCACCTCAGTAATTAAATTTGGGCTTGATAGATGCAAAGAGGAAAAGATTTTGCCGTTGTTTGGAGGAGAAAATATTGAACTCAAAATTTTCAACACAGAGCGTCCTGCCCGATAAAGACAGTCCTCGGGGAGTTTTTTTTTTTTCCTTCAACTTTATTTGGTCGGCCGCTTTGTCCACTTGGGCACCACTGGGCCAATTTCCTATAACTAGATACATTTGTTTTGTTCTCTAGCCTAAATCTATTTATAGTGCATGGTTCCTCATTCGTCATCTCACACAAAGATGCGAAGAGCGTTATGCGCTTACCACCATGAGTCGTTGTTCATATCCATATTCAGAATCCATTGTTCATTGCGTTGGTCCGGTTTGCCGATTGTGCTGTGTTGAGGCTGCTGCCTGCGAAGAGGGTCTGTTTGCCGCAGTTGCTCTCTGATGAAGCCAGAGGATGGACGTCCCTCCATCGTCCTCCGTGACGCATCTTCGAGGGACAGGGCTGTGTTTTTGTTGGGGGGGCTGGGAATCAAACCCATGACCATCCGCTTAAAGCGAACGTGTAGCCAACTACGCCACATTGACCCCCTTCCTCGGGGAGTTGTGATGGCAATCTTTTTTTTATGGAATTTTACTCTGGTGTGTTTCGTGCTGCACCTTCCTCGCTCAAATTGCCTCGCTCAATTTGCAGCTCTGCTTAGCTTTATTTCGCTCCCTCGCAAAGAGGCAAAGGCAGCACGCTGCTCTAGAGTATGTCACTGAGCTCTGATGATGTTGAGAAGAATGGATCATTGAAGGTAACTTTTTCGGTGCTCACCGGATCAAAACAAAGGCGCCACTGTATATGGGATCTAACATTTTGACAGCATTGCTGTTCTGTCAAACACACAAGGCTACGGTGGCGCTATCTATGCTTTCCATAGCAACCGTTTTTGCTCTTGCTTCCTTGTACCGCTCTCTATTCTGCCTGGTACCGTACACCAACATCCGGATTCTCGCAACATTCTTCTCATCCGTCACCTTTTGACACTCCTCATTGAACCAAACGTTCCTAGGTCGTCTCTGAGTAGTACCTATCACATCCGGCGATGCTGTGCGCACTGCTCTGTGGCAAGTCTCCTACAGATTGTTAAGGTTGTCGTCTACGTTGGTTTCCCGCTCATCAAACTCCCGGCGGTATTCAACTGCTGCACCCTATGTTGATAAGCGCTGAATATTGGAACGCAACGGACCCTGAGTTATTGTGTTCACCACAGTGGACAACCGTCAGGTTTATCCTTTGTCGGCCCATAGATGTTGATTAGACTATAGTTGAAGACTTTGCCCCGTATCCTCGATACTTAACACTAGGAGCCCCGGGATCAAATATCAGTTGTACCTTAAATTTAAATCAGCCAAATCATAGCAACGGCTCAATCACCAAAACCCTCAGTGCTGTGGATATACATGATGGAGGCTTGGAATCTTCGACAAGGTATTTTGGACTAAATTGCACTACATTTTGATCCCTTTGGATTTGATCTAAGTAACTTATACCTGGTCTGGATCAGTTTTATTTCTTGGTAGGATCGTCCTTGATGAAAACTTCCTTCTGTCATGTTGCTCAAAGACACAATATTAACAATTTTTCGACACAAATTTGCTTGCAGAATTCCAGAGAACACGTCTAAGCAGAATTATAAATTTTTGACAACACTCAATCAGGTTCGAAGATTGCCAATCAATAAAAATTTAAAGCAACTATATAGAAGCAACTTAATTGAAGAAGTTTAGTGCTTGGGGTAGAATAGAAATTTTTGATGACACTCAAAATTTGTTTTACAGAAAAAACTAAGCAAAACTTAAATTTCTAAAACTGTTTGCTGTAAATCGAAATTTTAAGAGACGACATGTAGTTTGTTTTACATAAATTTTATTGTAGAAAAACGTTGCGCATGTTGGTGTAGAAATAGTAGGTAATTATTGAAAACGCTCAATATTTATTTGACTTTTAAAACTATGAAAAACCTTGTCTTTTAACCTGTTTGACCGTCGATCAAAATTAAAATTGCTATGACATGTAATTTTTTGAACGTGAAATTGGTTTTAGAGGTCAAGCTAGCATGCTAGAGCAGGGAAAGAATTTTTATTACGCTTTAAATTTTATTTTACTTAATAATATAGCATAAAACATCCTAGTTTTTTGAACCAAACGCTTGAAAATAAACATTCAAATCAATCTCTAAGATTTCCATGAGCATATATAGTAAATTTAGATTACACTAGAAATATCTTGTACTTAAAATCTTAGAAACATTCGTTTTTCAAGCCTGTTTGCATATAAATCAAATCTCGAAGCGATGACATGTGTTTTTTCCGAATTATTTTTCTACAAGTCATCGCATTAAATTACGATTTACAGAAAAAGAGATAGTTGTTAAAAGTAATGTTTTCGTTATTTTATGTGAAAAAAGGGTAATCAAAAAGTTTGGTTCCTACACATATTTGTTAAATGGATTTCTTCAAACCAATGTGTGTAGAGAAATAACATGTCTTCGCTATAAATTTTGATTTACCTTCAAAAGGTTAGAAAATGTATTTTTTTAATAGTTTTTAAGTACAGTTAACTTTCCCTTACTCGATATTTCGTATTTCGATATTGAGTAAGAGAGCCATAATGAAAGTCGGTTTTCATGGCTACCTCGATGGTCTCTTAGTAGAGATGGTCGGGTTTCACATTTTTCAAACCCGAACCCGACCCGTACCCGACTTATTTTATTCCTTCAAACCCGGACCCGACCCGAACCCGAGACAAAAATTGAGAAGCAAACCCGGACCCGACCCGAACCCGAAAACTTTTCGTTGATCAAACCCGAACCCGATCCGAAACCCGAAAAAGTTTTCTAAGAAAAACCCGAATGGAACCCGAGTTCGAAAAGATAATAAATTCATCGTTTCTGATGCATAGGGAAGCTTTCTGTTTGTTACTTTGTGAACAATTCTCACCAAACCCGACCCATACCCGAGTAAACCCGTATATTTTCAAACCCGAACCCGACCCGTACCCGATAGTTGTTTAGCCTTCAAACCCGACCCGAACCCGAACCCGACCCGAACCCGTCGGGTTCGGGTTCGGGTCGGGTATCGGGTTTGAAAACCCGAGACCCGACCATCTCTATCTCTTAGATCGTATTTACACTAGTTTAGTGTTCTCTAACTCGGTACCTGATAGAGATGAGACAGCTGGCTTAGATTGCGAGCTCTCAAAAGCCAAGGGGACCTGTCACCAACCGTCACTGGAAAACGGCACGCAAGAATAGGGGTTTCGTAGTATTTTTATTTAAAGAAGTTCGGATTTTAATCAAAAGTTTCTATTTCTGTTTAAACATGTTCACAGATTTTTTCAGTCTGATCCAGAATTCCTCTTTCTGCTCAAACATAGGCACTGTTCTTGTTCAAAAAAATTATGTTGAAAAACTACATGTCGTCGCTTTGCTACTTGTCTTTAAAAGCAGGAAATGTGATTATATTTTTATTTATTGCAGTTGAAACAACGAAGTTTTTATGTTAAATATGTTAGATAATGATCGATTGTCACCATTTCAACATAATTTGAAAATGTGGGCCTTTCCGGAACTCCGTAGTCGGTTCCGCCAGGCCCCTTTGGGGACATTTCCGTTTCATGTCCAAAACATACCGTGTGACGTCTTAATCTACATCAAATCGGGAGAATATGTCAGTAGAAAAAAAAAGAAAACGGTACGAACAGATGTGGCCACTCCAGAGTTCCTAGCACGGGTTCCACGAGAGGGGACATTTCAATTTTATGACCAAAAGATACCGTGCGACATCTCTATCTTTATGAATTCGAAAGAACATGTCAATTAATGAAGAATCAACTTAATGCCAACTGATGTGCCCATTCCAGGGCTCCAAGCACAGGTTTCGCCAGGGCCTCACTGGGGATACTTCCGTTTTATGTCCAAAAGAAGCCGCGTGGTATCTCAATCTTCGTGAATTCGAAAGAATATATTAATTATTGAAGAATGAACTAGACTAGGTATCAACCAACAAGGTCACTTCTGTGCATCTGGTACTGGTTCCGCTAAGGCCTCTTTGGGGACATTTCATGTCCAGAACCTATTGCGCAACGTCTCAATCTTTGTGAATTCTACAGAACATGTCCATAAATGAGGAATAGGCTTTGTGTAAACATATGTTGCCACTTCTGAGCACATCGCATCGGTTCCAGATGGGCTTATGTTCCAACATTTCCGTTTTATGAAGGAAAAAATGTGTCAATAAATGAAGAATGAACTCACTACCCACAGATCTAGCTACTCCAGAGCACAAGAGACAGGTTCCGCCAAAAACTCTTTTGAAACTTTTCTGTTATTTGCACTGAACATGATGTGCCACGGTATAAGCATAATGAATTATGAAATATTCAAAGAAATCTAGGATGAAATGTATACAAACCTATGTGGCTTCTCTTCACTGATACAGTCTTAGGCAGGTTATTTTAGAACATATGGTTTCCACGATTTTTGGGAAATCTATCATGCATATCTTCATGAATACGCCAAGGGGCTGTCCATTAATTACGTAAGACAATTTTCGGGCTTTTTCAAACCCCCCTCCCCCCATGGTAAGATTTTTTGTATGAAAATGAAAAATAAATTGTATGGCAAGTAAGAAATCTCAGACCCCCCCTCCCCCCATAAACCCTTACGTAATTAATGGATCGCCCCCAATAACCTTGACGGGAATGCACTGAGCGACTGGATCATCAGAAATCCTACAAGAATTCTAAAAAGGTTTCGGTTAGAATGATATGAACTTCGGAGAATTTATCAATATCATCACGTCCTCTATTAGCAACATCATTTTTTACCACGTAAAAAATAATTCGCAATAACTTTTTTGTTTTTTTTTTTGGTATTTTTACATCATTGTTTCACAAACTTTCAAAAACTCTTCTAGTTTTAGAATATGAATCGATATTAATTATTGGTCATCTGGATTCGGAGATATTACAAAATTTCTGGGGGAATAACGAGTAGCCATAACCCACATGAATATCTCTGGCTTCAATTTTTTTATTGTATTCATATATTCACTCATCGAAATAATACATTAATGAGAGTGTGTTGTGGAAAAATGCATGGAGTGGTGAGCATTTATGTTTCTAGCACCACGTAGGCCAAATGAAGATCTTGGAAACCTCAAAAAACCTCATATCATAATTTTTAGATTTCTTCAGGAATACTGAACCGATTTGCATGATTTTCTCAGAGTAGCTTCTTATTACCTGGCATTATTTGGTCCACATTTATTTTTTTTTGATAAATTGATCTGCAATAAAAGCCGCCAAGTATGGAGTATGTCGGTCCCTCAAGAAACATTGGAATATCATCAAAATCAGACCAACAATTAATATTGAACAAATTAGTTCTCGCGATTTGATTTTTTTTGTGGTAAAAAATGATTCTGCCGGTAGAGGGTTTCTCAAATTAGTTAAAAAAATAAAAAGGAATCCACTATTGAACTCCCCATAAATACACCATAAACATCTTTTATGGAAGATAATATCCCTTTGGCATATTTACTGCCAATTTTTATTTTATCTGCATAAATAAAAAGAACAGCTTGAAAAGTGTTTTTTTTTTCAGATATGAGTGGAGTTTTGTTTTACTTTTATTCGATTTGCTTGCCTTTTGCTCGAGATTGCTCTGTGATAGCTGCAGCAATTGAATTCGTTTCGCGCGACTCGTTTTTTATGTCCTGTGTTTGTTAAACATATTGAAGAAAATGAATTGGTTTTGGTTCGTGGATGGTCGATTCGGGATGGATTATAAATTACAGTTTTAGTCGATTTTTCGTGCGGTGCGCGTATTTTGATAAGCAGAAGTTTGCGGCTCACGTTATTATTCATTGTTGGAGGAGCGACGGATTGCAGTTTCTAAAAAGGAATTTGGTGAGTTTGTTCTGATCAGCAGCGCATGATCACAATGCGTAAATAATAACCATTTGTTGGCCAGAACGTTTACCGAACGTATCCTATGGCACTACCCTTTCCATCAACATTCCACAACATCCCGTAACACCTATGAGAGGTCGTAGAGTTCTCTGCATCTTTCTTATGTAGGTGTTCAATCAATCATCCTTTCCCATTCCCCAGCTTTCACAAGGACGTGGCCAGGACAGCTCTCGACTATTGGAGGATGCGTCAATCTTGTCTAAGAGTTAGAGGTTAGTCCCAAACTTCTCACTTTGGTAACGGACGGGAAGGAGGCAACACTCATATAATGGTCTAGGACTGTACCACCTACGAATTTGTGCGAAATGCTTAATGATAATGCTAATGCTAATAAATAAAAAGAACAACCTTTCACCCATTTAGAGAGTAAATTTGACCAAACGTCAATCGTACCGCTCATTTACGAATGGAGGAATTCCCCCAAGTAGCACGTGAAACATCTTTCAAAGAAATGCTTCCCAAAAATAGTTTCAAAGACGTATCAATAAAAGCATCTGTAACTTACCTGGTTTTAGCTCCGTTGCATATTAATCAAAAGCTCATAAAGATTCATTGTCGTTCCAATGAAATAGCATTTCACCCCGTGTTTGACGTCTAACATTACTGGAACGGCGAGATTTGTTGCAAATGTCTTCTGCAAGCATCCATGAAGTCAAGTTTATCAAGATGTGTTATGTAACTTTTAAAACAAACTCTTGCAACTTCTCCAAAAATGCCAATTTTAATGTTATGTTCCAATATACTTTCACTTAAGGCATCCGCAACATAACTTCATTGCATGCAAGATGCGTCTCCCAAGCAACAATGATAGCCGAATAACATCTTATTCAGCTAAAGTGCGGTTTATACAGACTCTTTTCAGTTGAATGAACGGTTATTCAGCTACCAATGTTACCTGGCTTTCAATACCCACAACTCAAGAAGATTCATCCCAGTTGCGTGAAAGTTGCACTAAACATCGTGTTTGACAGCTAAAAGTTCGTTTGTTTCAATCAAGTTGCAGTAAAGTTGAGTCGCACCGCACGTATCATGTAACGACTAAAACATGTTCTAGCAATAGTTTGTTTCTTTACATGGTGTTTCTAATACGTTGCGCGAAAGTTTTTGCATATTTTGCCAGTAATGAACTTGTATTCCGAAGAGTGCAGTAAAGTAATAAGCAACAAAGCAATGTGGTCGCTTATATAGTGAATTGGTGAGACAGTTTTTCGAAGAGCTAGTAGAGTGGTGAGTAGAGGAGAAGATTTATGATCTAGATGTCGGGAATTCGATTCTCGTTTATATTTTTGTTTTCATTTTTTCCTCTTAAGTATTTTGCAACAAATATGCATTTTATCTATAACATAAGTTTGTTGCAAACAGGCTCCGCCTCTTGCGCTTTTTGCGTTGCTATTCAGTGCAATTGTAAGTCGTATTTTCAACGATCTTCAACTCTGATTAGTTTCAAGAGATATGTGTATTCTTGAGTTGAAACAAACTGTGTTGCTTGGGCCAAAGTGCAACAAACTTAAAAATTTTCGCATTTACAAAGATTATTTAAGTAGGAAAATATACACTGATAAAAATCCTCATATCGTTGGTATTTGTTCCACAAATAGATTTTTGCAATTTGTATTGGTACATACTAACTATGTATGAGATACGTAACCAGAGTTCATTCAATACTATATCTGAGTTATGTGTCAGCACACATAGTTATGATAAAACAGACCCATTTGTTATATAGGATTGTTCAATGAAAAAAATAAATGATTTTAGTTTTTTCTAGAAATAAAAACATGGTTACATTTAGTTACAACATATTTAACAGTTATTTATTAGCATTAATAAAACTAGTACCATGTTCATGCAACATCCAAGGTCCGAGGATTTCCAAATTCAAAGAAAAAAGAGGTTCTTCCATGGGGAGGTATAGCTTCCGCTACTGAATCAAAACAGTCTCTTTTCGATGCCCAACGATGTTAGCGCGTTCAATTTCCTAACTGCTGAAATGAAATACCATCTTATTAGATATTAGGATGTTTAATTACTATTAGATAGACTCACCAAGTTACATGTAATTGCACGGTAACCGACGATTTCACAAAATGGTTGACCAGCATCCAACCGCTTTTGGTTGTTGATGTTCATCAGTTCATTCTCCATATACGCGTTATGTGTGAAACTATATAGATTTTTGCTATGAGGCTTCACACATATTTTTGATTCACAATTACAGGGTTCATTGGGTATCATTTAAATGGAATCTATGTGTGAGATGGATTCGAATATTGATGTGTCGATACACATATAGAAAATTATAACAATTTATACACATTTAGAAAATTATAACAACCCGAAAGGAACCTCAAAACGTGGAATTTAAACTCGCCACTCTCAGTTTGACTTGCTGAATAACTGCGGGTTTACCGTAACAGATTGTGAATTTACAAGTTATAGTAGTAATGGCCTTCGTCCTTTGGCATGTGATGTTGAACATTTCCTAAAGCAAATCCAGCACTAGAATTATCGGATCGAATTCATAAAGGTACGTCCAGTTCACCTGTTCCATTCCGTTACTGGCGCGATGATGTCCCGCATATGGCTTGTTGCTATAAATCTCAGCTTACTGTCAGAAATACTCACAAGAGCGGTCACAGGTCAATGAGCAAGAGAGGACTCACATTCTTTCTCATCTCTTGCTCCATTTGTGAGAGGAATATCCTTTTACTCATCAAGCAACAGGACATTTCTGTCCCCCGGTTTGGGACATTTTTCCATCCTCGTTTTCCAAGATCCCCAGACGAAATGGGAGAAAGATGAACCGAAAACAAACGTCGAGGCGAAGTGGTGGGAGGCAATCAACCGGTTGCTTCCATGCGGAATGGTGCAGGCGAGGGGATTGGCAACGGTTGATGGAGCAGCACTTGGTTACTTTGTAAACTGAACTCATCTCACACAGTGAGACTGACTCACGGATTTGCACAGAGTCGTCGGTGAAGCTTATGTTGTGGACCTTTTTTCAGGATGGTTTCGCATCGATTCGCGCCGTGGATAAAGAACACTGCGATGAGGCCTACACACTCCCAAAAAATCATGTGATTTTACGTCTTTTGGATGCACATAAAAGAAGCGAACCAAATGACGTAAATTTATGTTGAATTTCAAATACGTCAGTGTCTGATTTGGTGAATGTCGATCACAATGCCATCGTTCTCGTGTCGTTTATCGTGTAAAATTACATTTTTTGTTCAATACAGCTTCAAGTTCACGTTTTTGTGTCGTTCCATCACTTACATCATGCGTCATTCAGTCAGTTAATTCAAGGTACTATTGACTTAATTTTCCGTCATACTGAAATTGATTTTAACTAAAATGACTCATTTTAAGGCGCAAATTCTATCAAATTAACGTCATTCTATTTTTTACTTCGAGTATTTTGCTTAACATGAAATTTACGTCATGATTTTTTCGTACTGTGTAAGTAAAGTATAACTGATGACGGTCAAAAGGTGGGGATGAAAACCGACCAAAATGTGAACTGGATGGAATGTGTTTTAATAAAAGTGACGCGCCGACGGCATCGAGCCGCACTGGGAATAGCGGTATATTAATGAGTTTGACAACGACGGAAAATCGTATTTTTTACGACATGTTGAAAGGTGTGGACTTGTGATGCCATCCAGGAATGAGCAGGATCGTAGCCCTTCCATACGCCACAGGCGACCCAATTCCGGGATGGGAAATTCGCTCTAGCCGGGTGCTTCAGGTGCACTCGAAGCAGGAAATGGAACTGCGGAAAGGTACTTGTGGAGAAATATGGTCGACTTGCGAAGCCGAGCGTAGACAGAAGCGCTGGTTGGGAGAAATGTCTGTCAAGGTCTCACGATTGCTGTGCTGAGAAAAACTAGGTTGGCAGGACGGTGAAGGGCTACCGCACCACTACCGTGGTGAATAATTCAATGGAAGTGCAATTTTTCCTTTCAAATAAGCTTGAGGGTGGAATAGGGAACCGTGAATAATGGAAGATGTGCTTGACAATAATGGTAAATCGTGTTACGTTATAAGTGCAGTATTAGCTTTTTCTAGCAAATATGCTATACCTAAAGTAATTTCTTGTAGTAGTTACTGACAATAAATGGTGCAAACATTTATCATTCCTGAGTTGTAGAAACATGAGTTGACTGACTGTTAGTAGCTACGGCTCCAGAACAAAATATTTCACACACGGTCACTTGATTTTCTGGACATTCAGGCGTAGGATCATTACGATCCTTAAATTACTACAATAGTTTTCTCCAACTTAAATCTTTAGAATAAAATAGTTTCGTTCAATCGATAGTTTTCAAAACTATCTTTTCATGAGTAAAATTAGATGAGTTAATAATAAAACAACTAGTTTAATCGCTTAAATTTTCTATTTTTCTCGGGTACAGACTCCTATTTACAAGCGTTCAACACAAACACGTTAAAATATCCTTTTTTCAATCACGATTGAACAAACACTGTAAGTAGATCTAAAAACTGTATGCTAATAGTAAAAATAATCATGCTTTGTGTCCTAAAACGTTCAGAATATCAAGTGAAACATAACGTAAGAAGCTGTTATCTAAGAGAGGAACCTAGTAACGGTTGGTTTGATGATGAGTGCCAAAAAGTGACAGATGAGAAGAATGTTGCCAGGAGCCAGATGCTAGTGTCTGGTACCCGGTAGAATAGAGAGCGATTCAGGGTGACTTGACGCGATTGGCTCAGGACCGAGTCCAGTGGAGGAGAATCGTCGGCGTGGTTTCAACGTAGCGGATTGTAGCCCATCAAGTAAGTAAGAGATACTGAAGATTTGATGTTTGAGCGATGCCAAATTCATTTGTTTCCATGATCACGTAAATAACGCAGCTCAAACGTCAACGAATGAACTCCTGCATTGGTCCATGGACCGATGCACGAGTTCACTAATTTGACGTTTGAGCGGTGCCGAATTCACTAGTTTCCATGGTTACCTAAATAACACGGCACCGCTAAAACGTCAAATAATGAACCCGTGCATCGGCCCATTGCAAAGCAAACCATAGTGCGAGGATAAACACTAAGTTGTATGGACGCACATGGTGCTGTTTGGCAATGCCATGTTGTCCAGTTAAAAATTTTCTTCATGATTACAAACAAAAAAACAATAATTCCGCGTTTCAAAGTACATCAAAATCTTTGTTTTGGAGTTTTGAACTACAAATTTGAAAATTAAATAATCTCAACATCTCTTAAAACCCTATTGTATTCTTGTATTTTTTTTAGAACTGGTCACCAATATTGCACTAGAAAGTAAGGGGTCATGCATGAATTATGTCACGCTTTAGAGGGAGGAAGGAGTCAAGCCAAGTGTTGCAAGTCCTTGCAAAATTTGGAGTGACAAACGCGTGACAAGGGTGAGGGTCAGATGAGTTGAAATTTATCTGATTCAGTAGTAACGTAACGCCAGAAAAAAGTAGCCAATTTCAATATTTAATGTATTTTGAACTAGTGAACTCCATTGTTTAAATAAAATAACCTATAAAATTGTGTCAAGTGGAATTTCATCAAACAAAATTGGATTGCAAGCATCTATAGCATTTACAGAAAATATGCTCCTCATTCTATGTGATTCTTAGCACTATATTAATGTCCTTACACCATACGTCCTCTTGATTTGTGGAAACACAATCGGTCGTGTCAAGTAATTCTCCAGATCTCTAGTTAATTGGATTTCCATTCTCGTACCTTACTGCCTAACGAGTTCATTCATTCCAACCAAATCCTTCATTGCTAACCTCCTTGGAGAAATGAAACGAACAATACTCAAGCACTGATGGTTCCCGTTTCCCATTCGCCCATATCCAACACTCTGTCACAAATAAATCCCTTTTGAATGTGATGCCAAACTCGGGGGCATAATACAACGGGTTTACGTTTGGGGGTTCAACGCAAATCCTTCCTTCCTTCGGAGAGGCCACAAGCGACCGAAACTTGTTGAATATTACATTACGAGTTCGGTTATTCATTTTGGCAATCACAATGCGCGCTACTCTATTTGAGCCGGTGCGGCCGGCGGTGGAATTGAATTCGACAAATATGAATACCGTAATGCGGGGTAACATTGATACAATTTTTGGATATGTACAAAATGTAACGGCACCCATAGCTCGTGTTTAGTGTTTGAGTTATTAGAAAATTTTTAACACCTCGAACCACGGAATACATCTAAGAGCATGTTATTGCCTAAGGAAATTCTGCATTTTTTCATAATGTTATATCAGTTCAGCAGAATTGAAAAGACAGCCAATTCTTCATAACTGGATAATAAAGGGACCATCCAGTTAGGGAGGTATCGAGTTATAGAACATAAATAGCCATGAAAATCAACTTTTACTATGGTTCTCTAACACGATATCGAGCTATAAGTCATATATAGCCTATAACATATCGAGTAAGGAAGAGTTGACCGTTCCCAGTAAACACACGATCGTAAATGATATGATATATGAGTACAAATGTGGAGGCAATATACGTACATTTTGCATGCAGTCTAATGACACATGTATGTATATTGCCTCCACAATTGTACCCTTATGCGCTATTATATATAAGTTTGTGTTTACTGGGTTTGTTTGCAATTTTTAACAACGGAATAGTTTTTGGCGATACCGTTTTCAGTAAAAACCACATTTTTCTTGCTCAATCTGAGGCATGAATCTTTGGTAGTTTCGTCCATAATCATCGAAATCATTATTTCGAAAAGATGAAAAATTTACCCTAATTATCCTTAAAACTTTTTAGCAAATTGTCCTTTTAACTTTTAAAAGCTTACGAATATTAGAAACAGAAGCACCATTCAATGATTTAAAATATTTTATCGATAAATGTTGATTCGAAATACTAGTTCATGGAGTTGTTACGCCGCTTTACGGTGCCTTTATTGCTATACATTATAACTCTCGCCATTCATGTGATGGCTATATCAGCATCTGAGTTGCCTGTAGAATTAGACCTTATGGCGGGAAATGGAAATGGAATAGTTTGGAGGCAAGTATATCACACGAATGAGCTTGCTTACAGTGTTTGTTGTGATTGCCGCATTGTTGTTGCCGTGTTGCGCCTATAACTAAATTACTCTATTAGGAACGGTGACCAGTTCAAGGAAAGGTGTCACACAACTACTCATGCAATAGTCTACAATCAAAATAAACGCATTAGAAACGTCCCTAAGGTTTCTCAGTTATGTTCATACTGTGATCCGCAGTGGTGGATCATTTTCATTTGAATATATGTGAAATAGAAGCGATTCTCACTGAGAGCGGCTTACTATTTGCACTATGATTGTTTGCAAGTAAAGGAGCTTCATTCAATTGTGTATTGATTTTCGTAGTTATCATACTTTTCAAGACTAGACTCGACTAGATTAAATAATATTACTTCAAAGAGTATTCTGGGATTATATAGACTTCGGATCACAAATAAGGAACTTTTCAAATCCGTTGATTCGTTGACAAACAAGCTTTACTTCATTTTAATGTATATAGATGGATAGATTGTTAAGGTGATTATAGAACGAAGCCACACCTCAAATTTTCAGGAGCACAAGATTTTAGAACCAAACAGCGTTCCGCGTTGAAAATTTATCCCATTGGTCACCACCACCAAGCAAGTAAAATGATTGATATTCAGCGCGATCTGTTGTCAAATTCTCCAGTCTTGTGCACTTGAAAATTCGAAGTTTGGCTTCGTTTTATAATCACCTTAAGGATATCTTGTAAGTTGATTAAGGATTTTTTATGGCGAGATTCACTTTATGGCACTTTATCACTTTATGGCGAGATTCTGATCGAAATAATTGATGAACCCTGAAAAATATTTGGATTATTATTATTGTCAACTCTTTACGTACGGGGTGGAAATTGGTTGATGGGGCTGCGACGAAGGTAGTTGGATTGGGTGGGTTACCACGCGGTCGATCACTCTCGGGAGGGCTATGACGTCGAGTCGACGCTCCGCCGGATTCTAGCGACGCCAGGGATGCGATTTATGCTTGGTGCTTCCCTTGATGGTGGTTTCCCGACGTCTGGCCACGTGTATCACCACCGATGACTTCTCGAGACACTTTGAGGTTATTGGGTTACAACCTCAACCACTGTGGCAATTAATACCAATGGGTCCTAATTTGGAAATACGGGAATGGGATCCAATAAGGATTATGCTAACCGGTCCTTCTAATTTCTATTCATACCTGATTCAGTTTTACTTTTAACTAAAGTAAAACTCTTAAACTTCTTAAACTGTCTAACTTCACTAGTTGGCTTCACTTCACAGGTGTTACTTGCTTGCTGGTTGGCTTAAGAAAGAACTAATCTTTCGTTATGGACCGGTAGCAGACCCCAAAATTCCCTTCCCAATACCCAAAACGTTCCTTATGCTTCCCATTCTTATTTCGTTGATAAAATTTCCCTTTCGCTTCTTGATCCCGGGTGGTGGGTGTTGTTGTGTATGCCAAGTGTAGGTGTAGATTTAATTTGACCGTTTCCAACTGGAGTGTCTTTTTATACTATCTTTTTTTGCTATCTCCTAAGGTAAGATTCATTAAGTTCGAGCCATTCATATGTATAACTATGCTATTTTCTTATTGGAATCATCTAATCATAATCATCTCTAAATTTATACAAATCATTAGAGCCGTTCTTTACTGAGTAGAGTGGAACTCACGCTCTTCATCAATATACTACTGCTCTGCTGTCTCGTTCCATCGAATTAGAGCGAACTGATCTCACTCGGTCAAGGCATCTCTCTTAGGGTAAAGTACCTAAACGGTAACACTACCTTACCACCCCTCCTAAAATAAATTGATGACATGGTTATCAATTTATTTTTAAAATGATCTTATTCAATTTATTCCTACCCAGGTTTGAGGTGCTTCATGTTTTAAGCAGACTCGACTTTCGCAATAGAAATCATCTAGATTTATAAACTACCAAATTGTTTAGTTCACCGTCTTTTGGAAGAACCATGCTTACGAATTCGGTACTCTATATCGAATTGATTAATTGATCTTTTATCCTCCCATCGATCTGAGCACCTTTTCGGAACTCAGAGGAAGATATTCGTTCTCTTTGACTTAGTGAGTATCATCGAATGAAGCTGTTATTCAAACGTACATCGTCTTTGCTGGAGGATTGACGTGACTAATATTCTTGCAACACCTATTTCTACTTTTGGACGACCATTTTTGGAGCAATCTAGTTTTTTTTTTTTTTTTGGCACTGTGACCTGTGAGAACTAGAGGTTTTCTTGAGACGTAACGCAGACTGAACCGGTTTGAAAGCTACCTGCTACGCGACGATTGAAAATGGGCAATTTTCGGTTGGACTCATTTATCAGTTATATTTCAACAACGCTTATTACTCTCGGCAAAAACTTCAGGCTTCTTCTACTGTGACTCCTTTGTGAAAGTGTTGGAAAATTACAGTGTGGTCGTGGCATCAGTCAGACGAGCCGTTTGTGCTTCATTCGCTCACTTTACTACTTTTACTTCGTCTTTGACTTGACCTTGACCTGTGCAATGAGCTTAATTTATAACGAAATGATTGCCTATTCCTATATTGTGCTAATCAACTAAATTTTACCTAATACTAACTAATTTTGAAGTGATTGAAAAATAATGCATAAAGAAAACCTATCAAACTATGTTTCAGGAATTCCGGGCTTCAAATCAGCCGCAGAAAAGATTCCCAACTTTTTTCCAGACGCATCCTCTAGCTCATATGAGCTGGTACCCCGTCTTGAGACTATCCGACATGGGATATAGGCGGGTCCCAACTTAGCATTGAAATTTTCGCCTGCTACTGATTGGGCGAAACTTTTGCGGTAAACCTTTTGACCTACAACGTAGACTGGTGCTGGTTTACGGTACCTTAGGTTGTAGTTATTTGTGCTTTTTTCGTGAGCCTATTTCAAATTTTTGATGACCGAATCATAAACCGTCTGGTCCACTTTCAGCCGTTGTTCATGTCGCTCACTCTCAGAAATGTCTCTAGTGGAGGCATCTACTCGATGCTCTTCTCCTCTAGCGACAATCTCATGACCAAACAGAATTCGATAAGGCGTGAAACCTGTCGATGAATGGAGAGTATTATTCAGGGTATGCTCAATTTCGGATATTTTCGCATCCCAGGTTTTCTGATCCGACTTTACATAGGTACGAATACAGGAATTGATTGTCCTGTTTAGTCGTTCTACAGGGTTGGCCTGGCTATGGTGCCGAGCATTAGCCCAGTGCACCACCCCATAGTGATCAAGGAAATTCTTAAAGTCCTTACTGAGAAAAGTACTAGCATTATCGCTGATAAGGATCTCAGGTACAGAGTACCTGCGAAACCAGTACTCTTCGATCAGCCTAGTAACGATCTTGGTGCAAATCTTCTTCACTGGAAAAAGGAGCGTCCACTTCGAAAACAAATCCATCAACACCAGTAAATGGCTATTTCCAGATTTGCTTCGTGGTAGTGACTGGATAAAATCGATAGCAAGGATTTGAAAAGGCTTCGTACAAATCCTTTGCCTTCCCATCTCTGGATGCTGCGACATATTGGAAGGTTTACATTCTTTACATGTCTCACATCTGTCAACATATTTCCGAATGCTAGATGCCATCCGAGGCCAAAAGTATCTCCGGCGCACTTTGTCTAGTAATTTCTCATAGCCAATATGGAAGGCTTCGTCGTGTTCCGCTCTGAGAACTGCCTCTCGAGAGCTCTCCGGCACACAAACCTTCCATTCAAAAACGTAGTCTAGTGCTTCAGTCTGGGCGGGTACATATTTATATAGTTTGCCCTTCTCGATTTTATAATCAAGGTAATCGTCGGGATTATCATGAACTTGATCCCACAGAGCAGAATACCAAGCGTCCGAAACATCAACCGTTTCTACAGCGCGAGACAAGGCATCAGGGATTATGTTGTCTCGTCCACGGCGATGTCGTATCTCCATATCATAGCCTTGGAGCTCAATGCTCCAGCGGCTTAGTCTTGAGGAGGTCCTCCATTTACCCTTCATGATATGTGTCAAGGCGGAGGCGTCCGTTACAACCGTGAAATGAGTACCATCGATGTATGGTCGGAATTTTTCTATAGCAGAGAGCACTGCTAGGCCCTCTTTTTCCGAAGCAGCATAAGATTGCTGAGCCGGAGAGAGCTTTTGGGAGAAGTACGCAATGATTTTCTCCCCCTCTGGATGCTCCTGCGTTAGGATAGCCGCGATCGCGCAGTCACTCGCGTCCGACTGAATCACAAACGGTATGTCGAAATTAGGATTACTCAGGACTGGTGCGGTAATTAAACATTCTTTAATTTTTGAGAACGCTTGTTCGGCCATCTCGTTCCAACGAACAGATTTCGGCTTGTTTCGAAGAAGATTGGTCAATGGGGCGGTATATTCACTAAACAGTGGAATGAACCGCCTGTAATAATTAGCCATTCCCAAAAATCTACGAAGCGATCGTATTGATTTTGGCCTCTCATAATTAATGATTGCCTCTATCCTTTCGGGGTTTGGGCGAAGACCTTCAGACGAGAGAATATAGCCCAAGTATGGGAGTTCTTTCAAGCAGAACTTCGACTTCTCCATATTGACCGAAAGATTCGCTTTTCTCAAGCGATCGGCCACCTCTCGTAGGCTTCGTATGTGGTCCTCGAATGTTTCGCTAGCCACGACGATGTCGTCGAGGTAGACGAAAACACCCGGTTCCAATTCACCATAGCCCAGAACATCGTCCATTAGTCGTGCTAATGTAGCAGGACTATTGACGAGTCCAAATGGCAATCTGGTGAATTGAAACAATCCTCTCCCTAGCACCGAAAAGGCAGTAAACTTTCGCGAATTTGGATCTAGTGGTATTTGCAAGAAGGCCTTTGTTAGATCAATGGTGGACAAATATTTACAAGATCCCAATCTACTAAGTATCCTGTCCTGGTGCGGGAGGGGATAGGCGTCTCGTTTCGTGCGCTCATTTAAACGTCGCGCGTCTAAACAAAGTCTAACCTCACCTGTTGGCTTAAGCACTGGCACGGTACTCAAAGCCCAATCACTCTTAGATTTCTCGATCACACCTTGGGTGATCATCTTGTCGATTTCTTTATTAATTTTTGATTGCATTTCTGGGGAAGTGGGGTAAGGGTTAATGCGAATCGGTGGCGCTTGTAAAAAATCATCTTTGAGATCTATTTTGTGCGATATTAACGAAGTCATATCAAGCACTTCCCCCTCCACCGATCCTTTAAACAACCCCTTCACTTCCTCTAGTTTGCGATTCTGTTTTTCCGTCAATTCGTCACGATCTTTTCGCTCATCTTGACTCTCACTCTCGATCGTGTCAAGTTCGAAAAGCTCGGACGATTTGAGAACGGTGAGTTGTAGCCGGAAAGCTTTCCAAAAATCTTCGTACCCCAGTATTAGTCTACGATTCAATTTGGGAGCAATCAAAGCTGGGATTATATGACACTCTTGGTTGAAAGATATGGGTAAATTCACATATCCATCTATTTCGATCCCTGCTCCTGATGCGGTTTTAATGGCCACATCTGATGGGTAAACTCTAAGACCAAATTGTTGGATTAATTTCCGTGAGCCTATACCCAGTACGGTACGCTGAGCTCCGCTATCTAAGAGTCCCAGGATCTCTTTTCCCAGTATATTAACTCTTATGAAAGGGCGTGCATCTCCTTCAACTCTAACAAATATCTCTTCTACGGTTTGTTCGGTATCGTATTGCTCTACAGACACAGGCGCAAAGCCATTCTTTCGTAGACTACTGTAAATATCGTCGAGGCTAGGAGGGTTGGATTGGATTGCTTCGGCTTCCTCCTCTAAGCCGAGCTCTCCTCGTTTTTTGGGCAATATGGACAGGTTTTCGTGAGCACATCTGGGAACCCACAGATCCGACAAAATTTTCGCCGATCCTGAGAACATTCCCCATAGTGATGGCCCTGTTTTCGACAATTATAGCATACACCAATAGCTGGACGTTTGTATTCGTCGACCAGTTCTTGTACGTTGCTTTTGGTCGATTCTCCCTTCAACTTGAACTCGGTTTCTGACTTACTCTGACTCTTGCTTCTCTGTTTGGATTCAGTACTCGATTTGAGTGAGCCTTGTTCGTATCTAGGTTGGTCTGATTTCGACTGTGATTTAGAATTTTTGCTCTGTTGGTTCGTACCGGTGATTTCATTCACCTGATTGGTACGTGACCGTGAAGGATTGTCGAATGATTTTTGGAAACTAGCCCAGTTGTTCTCATCGACAATTCTGCCAAAACGTTTGAGTTTGGATAGTGATTTAATATTAGCTCCTGTCATTGCATTTTTATAGTCGAAACGTAAGTTTCGCCAAACTATCTCGAATTTGCGTCTCTCTGAAATGGGACGAGTCATCGATTGAAAAAGTTTGAGAATATCGTGGAAATAATCCACAAATTTTTCTCCTCTTGCTTGCTTTCGATTCGTGGCCTGGATCTCCAATTGGAAATTCAAATCTGGAGGGAGAAACTCTCGCTTCAACTCTGATTTCAATTGCGACCACGATCTGAAATCTTTGTTTTCCAGTCCTTCTATTAACCAGTCCTTTGCTCTCCCAGAGAATAAATGTATAGCTCCCCTAAAAAGCTCGCGGTCTGATATATCTTCTGCCTTACTTCTCATTTTTACTTCCTTCAGGAATTCTCCTAATCTACGACCATTATCTTTGCCGTCATATTTCAATCGCCAGTCTGAAATGGGAACTCTTTTCAGAGGCTTCTTTGACCCTTTCCTATGTCTTCTCTTCTTTCTACTTTGCCTTGAATCTGAACTCTCATGAGAACTACTACTTTCCGAAATTGACGACCCTGTGCTTTGAGTAGTTGAGTCCTCAGTAGAGAAACTAATTCTCCTACTCTTTTTCTCGCGGAAACCCGATGAGTGTTTCTTTCGGTTTTTCTGTGCCAGTTTCTCTAGCCTGTAACCACTATCCTGCGCTATTGCCTGATCAGCACTTTCCTCTGACGAACTTTCTGAGGTAATCTCTGCATTTGAAATTTTGGGTTCCATTAATCGTTCACTTTTTATAGGTTTCAATTTAAAGTCCTTTTCCTGTATTTCGCGTTCACTTTGAGTTCCTACATCCTCACGCGGATTGGGAAACTCTAGCTTAACCATTCCTGATTCCATCTTAACTTTTTCATTCAGTGTAAGAAGAAGCTTCTCTAGTCGACGCTTTCGTTCGACGGTCAGCTCAGCTTCTTTCATTCTTTGTTTCTCTAGTTCAATTTCTTTTTCTCTGCGTGTTTTCTCTTCTTCAGAGGTTTGGATAACAAAGTTCTTAAAGTGCTGAATTAAGTCAGCAGCTCCTTTGTTATCACCTTTCTCATATTCTGTTAATTTCTTCAGAATTGCTTCCGATTTTTTCATTGATTTTTCCAATTCTGATTCCTTTTTCAATATGCTTTCATCAATTCCTCCTCCAGCTTCATCTTGACCCAATTCTGAATCGAGATTCTTAGCGCTAGTAGATTCATTGAGCTCATCTATTTCATTTCTTATTACCGCTAAAGCTTCATTCACGTCTTGTTCCAAATCCTGTGATTCATCGCGCAATTTTTCACCATGATCATTCGGATCAGGGAAAAAATTCTGGAGCAAGTTTGCGGCGTACTTGCTTATTTCCAAGATTTCATTCAAATGCCTATGGGATTGCGATGCTCGCGAGAGTAAAAAGGCCCTAACTCTATAATGCACCAATCGCGTTTTGAGTTTCTCGCGCTGGCGGGTATCGGTTTTTGGATTCTCCAATAGACCACCTATCACTTTCAGTTTTGATGCAATAATCGAAATTTCTTCGGTCGTGTCCCTCCACGTTGGAGAATGGATCACCGCCACATTATCCATATCTTTCTCAGCTTTCATTCGGTCTTTCAGTTTACGTCTCTTTATGCTCTCATGTTCATCTAACCCGTACAAGATGTTCCGAATTAGTAACTCATGTTCCACTTCGTCGATCGACAAATGCGAAACATCCATCCGTTTATACATCGATTGCAAATCCATATCAATCGATTCTTTTCTACACGCGCGGCAATGAAAGTTGCAAAATCAATCGTCAAGCACAAACGATCTAAATTTTAATAATTCCTAAAGGTTGTTGAATACTGATTTAGTATTTACTACAGGGTAGAATCAAGACCCATTAATCAAAAATATGGTACAAAATCCCGCGATCAGAAAAAAAACTGAAATTTGGTAATTTATTATTCTAGTTGTATGCTCTTGCGAGTGTTCGCGCACTAGTAAGTAGAAACGAATTGAAAAAATGAGATCTAATGAAATTTCAAAGGGTAATCCTACGATTATAGCACTTTTGCCTTCGAGATCAGCCTTCACAGGTTGAGAATCCCTAGCTATGACCCTATCTCACTCCAGTTCACTCGTATTGCATTCCAGATCAGTTTATCAGTTAGTTGGGCGCCAATTGTTACCCTCACTCCCACTGAGCTCTAACTTTGTGCTGCGCCCCTCAGACACTCTTTCAGGGTCGGCTCGGATACTGATCGGAAACTCAACACGAGGTAACTACTGATAATCGGTCTTTTATTCTTTGAGTGTACTTACAATTTTGTGTTGGTGTGTGTGTGTACTGATGGCCGGCCGGCGACGGGATCTCTGCTACGCTGGGACTGCTGGTGGGTTAACGGTGGGGCTGCGAACGTACGGGGTGGAAATTGGTTGATGGGGCTGCGACGAAGGTAGTTGGATTGGGTGGGTTACCACGCGGTCGATCACTCTCGGGAGGGCTATGACGTCGAGTCGACGCTCCGCCGGATTCTAGCGACGCCAGGGATGCGATTTATGCTTGGTGCTTCCCTTGATGGTGGTTTCCCGACGTCTGGCCACGTGTATCACCACCGATGACTTCTCGAGACACTTTGAGGTTATTGGGTTACAACCTCAACCACTGTGGCAATTAATACCAATGGGTCCTAATTTGGAAATACGGGAATGGGATCCAATAAGGATTATGCTAACCGGTCCTTCTAATTTCTATTCATACCTGATTCAGTTTTACTTTTAACTAAAGTAAAACTCTTAAACTTCTTAAACTGTCTAACTTCACTAGTTGGCTTCACTTCACAGGTGTTACTTGCTTGCTGGTTGGCTTAAGAAAGAACTAATCTTTCGTTATGGACCGGTAGCAGACCCCAAAATTCCCTTCCCAATTCCCAAAACGTTCCTTATGCTTCCCATTCTTATTTCGTTGATAAAATTTCCCTTTCGCTTCTTGATCCCGGGTGGTGGGTGTTGTTGTGTATGCCAAGTGTAGGTGTAGATTTAATTTGACCGTTTCCAACTGGAGTGTCTTTTTATACTATCTTTTTTTGCTATCTCCTAAGGTAAGATTCATTAAGTTCGAGCCATTCATATGTATAACTATGCTATTTTCTTATTGGAATCATCTAATCATAATCATCTCTAAATTTATACAAATCATTAGAGCCGTTCTTTACTGAGTAGAGTGGAACTCACGCTCTTCATCAATATACTACTGCTCTGCTGTCTCGTTCCATCGAATTAGAGCGAACTGATCTCACTCGGTCAAGGCATCTCTCTTAGGGTAAAGTACCTAAACGGTAACAAGATCTGTCAGCAGCGATCCGATTACGATGTTGACGAGGTAAGGGGTCGTCCACAAATGACGTAGCTTTTTAGGGGGGAGGGGGGTCTTCACGAATTTGTGACGAAGTGTGACGAGGGAGAGGGAGGGGTCCTAGCTAGTGGACGTAGCATTTTGAATCAAGTCCGTAAAAAGAAAGGCGCTGAAAAAAATTGCATACAATTATTTTTTATGAAACTTCTTTTTTTTTACTTATAAACTTGGGTTATTCAAAACATTCATGTGACAAGATTGAAAAAATATCTATGAAACTTTAGATTATCTTGATCAGTGCTGGGAATGGTAATAGTAGTAGGCTTCAATTTTCGCGAAAATCACGTGGCTCTCCCATTACAGTAGTTCAAAAACGTGAATCTCATCAAGTAGCCTATGTTAGGTGCACGAATTTTCTAAATCATGAATGTCATTGAAGGCTCTAAATGCGGGAAAAAGAACATTTTTCTACAGTAGTTTTGGGTTGCCCTTAGCAACAGGTGTTTTGCTATTTTCAAGGCATTTTGCCTACAGCAGCGATGGGCGTGAGTTTCACTGGCTTCGCTGACTGTGATTGGCTTTGCTTGGCTACTGTAGAGTGAATTTCAGATTTTTTCCCAACCCTGATCTTGATAAATGCAATCAAACAGATGTTTTGAAGCTTTAAATAATTATGTGAATATTATATTATATTAGTGTCCAAATTAATAAATTTCTAAATAAACAAAACAAGTATAATGAAATGATTAAAAATCAATGCTTAAAAACTTGGAGTACATTTTTTACTTGGAGTACAAGATATTTATTCCGTGAATTATGCCTTCAATGTTGCAGGAGATCTCTACCCAATCAACTCATCATTTGTTTTGATATATCAATGCTCTTGATGGAATAGCCTGCATATTGATAAGGATAATAGATTCGAGTGTTAACAAAATGGCCCTATCATTAAACTTTGTTAATAACTCGGTAATTTGAAGAATTTTTATTATTTAACGCGATATATTTAATAATCGCTTAAACTTTCTAATCATTCCATATATTTCAACTGTAATCTTTTATGTATCTGGCCACTGTTTGCTAAAATGATTTGAAATTGAATAATATTAACGATGATTCATTTTAAATTAATATATTTTCTTGATCATCTTCATTGAAATCTATTTCCTAACAACGAATAACTAAAAAAAACAATCCTCTAATATAACGAAATTTTTGTCCAATATATTATAAAACATATTGGACCCTAACTCGACAGTAACGAGCTTCATCAATCCAATAATTTTTTTCACATTTTTTATAGTAAACTTGTTTTTTATGGTAAGATCAGCAATAGTAATACAATTTAGTCTATAAGAAACTGGTCACCAAAACCAAGGAAAATGTTTATTTAAAACTTTTCCAAATTACTTTTGAGCGCTACTGTATATGAAACTGTTAGTATAGATTATCCTTTCATTTCAGTCAGTAATTAGTATCAAACTTTCTATAGAACTTCTCAATTCCAATTTTTTGTTTTAACCCAGTCGCTAAGAAAAACAAATAAAAAAAATATAGTGGGGGGGGGGGTGCTCGATATGCTACGTATTTTCCAGGGGGGAGTACCAGCATTTGTGACGAAATGCTACGAGGGGGGAGGGGGGTGTAAAAAATCAGCGAAAAAATGCTACGTCATTTATGGACGGACCCTAAAGGCAGAACACAAATATCAAGTGGCTGCATAGTGTGGACGCTCTTACATCGTGCGAATTGAACAATTTATAGTTGAAACATTTATTGATTTTCTAAAATTTGTGAAAAATCCTACTTAATACTACTATTTACAATTAAACGTAAGTAAGAATGAATTTGTTGACTAATAGATTTATAAACCCAGAAATTTATTAATTGTAGTTCACTTAACCTAAAACGTCGCCTAAAACATAAAGGGTAGAATGTCGAGGTAAAGGGTTACTGAAAAATTGTAAGTACACAACAAAAACCTGTAAACACAAATTACATATTGAATAATTACAGCTAAAGCCTATCCTAACAAACACTAGCGTTTGGATTGCTTTTGGAATCGGTGACAACAATTCTTTAGATTTTTCCATCGCGAGATCCCCTAAGATGAGTCTTCAGGTAGACAAGGCCGATGCAGCTGCATCACCTTCGAATTGCACGAAATGCGATCTTCCGGACAGCGCGGAGAACATGGTAGCATGCGACGGTTGTGGATCTTGGTATCACTACAGCTGCGCGAAGGTCGAGGAGAGTGTCGCTGAGCTGCCGTGGAAGTGCGGTTCGTGTGGAATTATGAATCAAACTCCGATTCCGACGAAAACACGACCGAAGAATGGTGCGCAACGACTCGTGATCCCAGGCGGTGCAGAGAAGCAGCCGAAATCGTCCGGCGGCAGCAAGACGGGCTCATGGAGAGGTAAAAAGTCCGCTGTAGGAGACAACGTAAGTGCCACTTCTTGTGCTAAGGCTAGGCTCGCACTTTAGCTAGAGATGATTGATGAGCAGGATCGGATGAGAGAAGAGGAGTTGCAGGCTGAGTTAGACATGAAAAATAAAAATTTAATGCTAAAAAAAACAGACTACAGATCAAGAGCTAGAGTTAGAAGCTAGGAAATTAGCAGAGGAGAAAGCTTTTCAGCAAAAGCAGTTAGATGAGGAAGAGAAAAATCGCAAAGCTCTGTTGGAGATGAAACGGCTATCACTCGAGGCGAAAAAGAGCATCGTCCGTCAATTTTCGCAAATCGGTAGTGAAGTGAGCAGCTTAAGTGGAAGTAAAGTGACGAGTTCCGAAGAAAAGGTTCGAAGTTGGTTGCAGAAATCCGGCGAGCAGACAGAGGGAAACGGCAATCCACGTCAGCAGCGAAGGGTACCAACAACGTCCTGGAGAATTCGTCAAAGGCGATGTTCAGTGGAATTCGTGGACCGATTCTGGGCTCAACTAGAACAACAAAGCACTCAATAGATAAGGTTCCACACGGACTAGAAGCGGAAGAGGATGAAGACGATTCGGCGTGTCAAATGCAACCAAGAACAACAAGCAACAAGGCAGGTCATAGTATTGCAAGCGGTGGTGTTCACGATCCAGAGGAGAATGGCCCAACTAGTCGGCACACACTAAAAAAATCTCATTTTTGAAGGTGACGTAGTCGTCTATATTGACGTAATTGATCATGACACAAATTGAAATCTGAAACTTTATTAAATCAACGATGACGTAAACATGAAAACACGAAAATTCAGTTCCATTTTTAAATATGCACTGCAGTATTTTGTCACTTGATTTGATTTTACAGCATAATGATTTAAAATTACTCGAACGATGACATAATGCACCGCAGCACATTTGTTAAACGTCAAACGCAATGGGAGTAAAACAAAACATATATGAGCCAAGTAGTTTATAGCTTTCGAGTGAAAACCTTGATATAACTATCAATTCAGTGCAATCACAATGTTCTTTAGCTTGGCAAGTGTTAAGTGAATTTAGAGCATAAGAAATAAATATAAAAGAGTGTTTAGTGATTTGTATATATCACTGTGCCCGTGGTGGCATGCAGCTGCTGCTTGATCGATTTCATGGAAGATGTTCCTCTTACACCCGGCGATACAGCAATCAAGTATTTGAATGGAATTTTTTGTGGAATACAATTTCGAAGAATAAAATGCAATGTGAAAATTTAACTTAAGTGTTCATTATTACTCACAATTAGTATCCGAAATAAATGAGTGCGGGGAATCCCTTGGAATGTTTGAGGTTATGTTGATATGCAATTATCAATTACGTCATGTTTGAAATTTACGGCACACAACATTGACACTAGTAAAATTACTAGTTTTGCTCACAAAACCACGAGTGTAAAATGAATTCTAACGTAATTTTGTGTCATTTTACTTGCTTTAATATGTCGGTCTTATATGACACAAAATTACACGATTTTTTCGAAGTGTGCAGCTAGCAGCACGACAAGTTATGGGAAAGGATCTGCCAACGTTTTCCGGAAATCCTGAAGAGTGGCCCATCTGGATAAGCAACTTCCAGCGTTCAACAGAGACTTGCGGATTCTCACTGGACGAAAATCTGATCCGTCTGCAGCGTAGTCTCAAGGGACCAGCAATGGAAATGGTGCGGTGCAGACTGCTCTCCCCTGTAAGCGTTCCCCACGTAATCAAAGTTCTGCAAATGCGTTACGGTCGACCAGAAATATTGATACGGGCACTCACGGAAAAGATTCGACAGCTCCCCCTCCAAAGATGGATGATTTGGATAGTGTAATAGATTTTGGGCTAGCGGTTGATAGCTTGGTCGAACACCTGAAGACCGCAAAGCAACAAGCACATCTAACAAATCCGTCATTGTTGCACGACCTGGTCGCGAAACTTCCTGTTGATTACCGGCTGAAATGGTCGGCCTTCAAGAGTTCTGTGGCAGTGGTTAATCTCGGAACGTTCGGAAAATTTACGTCGTCGTTGGTGGAGTTAGCCTACGAGGTTATGGATGACCAGCCTGCTACGAAGACAACTAAGGAAGTTATCCAAAAGCCCAAGGATCGAAGTTACGTTCACGCGCACACGGAAAGTTCTTCGACTGGGCCAAGTTCAGCAAACAGTTGTTCATGCAATTCAGCCAACCCGGTGAAGAAGATTTGTCTTGCTTGCGAGAGCGATGCACACAAGGTGGCGAGTGTTTCATCTTTAAAGCCATGAGCATTGACGACCAGCTCAAGATAGTTAGCCAGAATGCTCTTTGTAGGACTTGCCTGAACCAACACGGCAAATGGCCATGTAAGACGTGGAGGGATGCTCCGGCTGCCGGCGCAATCCTTGTGCGTCTTTGTAGCACAGAAATATACCCACATCTCCGAGGTTTACCGATTACCGACTACGCAGATGTAACACCGAAGCTTCTTATTGGTCTTGACAACCTGAAACTCACGATTCCACTGAAGATTCGAGAAGGAGGTTGGGGTCAACCCATGGCAGCCAAATGTCGTTTAGGCTGGAGAATCTACGGCTGTTCACGATCAGCTACGGAATCGGTTACCTGTGGGTTTCACGTTGGAGGATGGACCAATTCGGAAGGTGAGTTGAACAAAATTGTCCGCAACTATATAACGCTGGATAATTCCGGAGTGCAACCTCCAATATCTCCTTTAGAATCGGAGGAAGATAAGCGAGCACGACAGCTACTCAAGACCACCACTCGCAGAATCGGCAACCGTTTCGAGACTGGTTTGTTGTGGAAGTGGGACAACCTGCAGTTTCCAGATAGCTACGGGATGGCACTTCGACGGTTGCTATCGTTGGAGAAGAAACTTAACAAGGAACCGCAACTTTACGAATGCGTTCGGCAACAAATACAGGAATATGAGGAGAAAGGCTACGCTCATCGTGCGACTGAAGAAGAACTCTCCAAAACCAATTCCGAGGAGAGCTGGTATTTGCCGTTGGGAGTAGTCTTCTTCTTCTTTCTGGCGTTACGTCCCCACTGGGACAGAGCCTGCTTCTCAGCTTAGTGTTCTTATGAGCACTTCCACAGTTATTGACTGAGAGCTTACTATGCCAATGACCATTTTTGCATGCGTATATCGTGTGGCAGGTACGAAGATACTCTATGCCCTGGGAAGTCGAGAAAATTTCCAACCCGAAAAGATCCTCGACCGGTGGGATTCGAACCCACGACCCTCAGCTTGGTCTTGCTGAATAGCTGCGCGTTTACCGCTACGGCTATCTGGGAGTAGTCCTGAACCCTAAAAAACCCAACAAAGTTTGGATTATTTGGGACGCAGCCGCAAAGGTGAACGGAATATCGCTCAATTCGGCGCTTCTGAAGGGTTCGGATTATCTTGCTTCACTGATAGAAATGTTTTATCATTTCCGTCTCTATGCAGTCGCATTGACAGGAGACATAAAGGAGATGTTTCATCGCCTTCTCATTCGGCAGGAGGACCGCCAATTTCAACGATTTCTATGGCGGAATCGTAACTCGGATGAAATAAATGTGTACGTTATGGATGTGGCGATATTTGGAGCGATATGTTCCCCAAGTTCGGCACAATATGTCAAGAACGTGAATGCTCTGGACTTCAAAAGTGAATCTTCTCGGGCGGTGACTGCAATCGTCCGCTATCACTATGTCGATGATTATCTCGATAGCTTTCCTACGACAGAAGAAGCAGTTAAGGTCGGGACTGACGTTCATCGTATACATGCGGCAGGTGGATTGGAAATACGGAATATTCTTTCAAACGATCCGGCGGTCGCAGTGAGCGTAGGTAAAAAATCCACATCGATGGAGAAAATGATCAACCTGGAGAAGGAGAATAATGTGGAGTCTGCCCTCGGTATGAAGTGGATCCCAATCGGTGACAACCTCATCTACACATTCGTAGTACGCGCCGACCTTGAGCATGCGCTGAATAGAGCTCATGTGCCGACCAAACGACAAGTGCTACGCGTGGTCATGAGCCTGTTTGATCCGTTAGGGTTGATCAGCTATTTCGTGATTCACGGGAAAACTTGAATGCAGGAGATTTGGGCTTCCGGTGTAGACTTATTTCTTATTGGCTCCGGAAAGTTTATGGCCAAAGCAGGAGGTGCATCGAGTACCACGGAAGAAGAAGTTCGTATTGTAGGCGTACACGTGGAGCAACCCGCTCCCCTGAAGTTGGGAGATTCGGCCGCAGTAATTGGGAATCTGTGACTAAAAGTTCCTTGACGAATATTTGAAAAAAAAGTATAACGGTATCCTGGAGATGTCCTCCAGGAATAACATTTACAATACTTCTAAGATCGTCGAAATGAAACTTTCAAAAACCGTAAAGGATTGCCTTGAAAACTCCTAGTAGAAATTTTCTATTTTTCTGTATAGGAATGATTCGATGTTCCTTTGAAGTTCAATGGCTTTCACTAAGCCAGACATAAATCTAACTCACGGCCTTAAATGCAAATGCTTTTTTTGCTAAAACCTTGATAAACCTTTCCAACCCCTTAGCAATTTTCACACCATTTTTTCACAAGTCCTTAAAAATTCTTCTATTTTTATTGAACATTGATTATCTTATGAGGCCTGCCTTAGCCGAGTTGTTAGAGTCCGCGGCTATAAAGCAAAGCCATGCTGAAGGTGTCTGAGTTTGATTCTCAGTCGGTCCAGGATCTTTTCGTAAAATAAATTTCCTTGACTTCCCTGGCCATAGAGTATCATCGTACCTGCCGCACGATATACGAATGCAAAAATGGCAACTAAGACAAAGAAATCTCTCAGTTGATAACTGTAGAAGTGCTCATGGAACACTAAGCTGAGAAGCAGGCTCTGTCCCAGTGAGGACGTAATGTCAAGAAGAAGAAGAAGAAGGGTATTATCTTCGATTATGGAACCTCGTATCACCTGATATGTAACTGTCCAGTTTTTTCGCAAATGCGATTCCAATTACTTGGTATACACTTATTAAGTGAGACTTAATTCAGAAGCCTGAATCTTCAGGACATTCTGTTATTCTTAACCCGCTGTGGTAATGAGCTATTGGCTCTCTTTACGCTCATGCGCTTTGCAGTGCCCTTTTTAGGGCGCTGTTCGAACCCATTGTGGTATGGAGCTACATGCTCTCATTTTGCTTATGCGATCTTCCCTCTTCAAAGGACCCCACTCCTATTTCCTTCCATCTTTCCCTTCCCTTTCCTCTCCCATCGGGTAGATGATGAAATTGGCTCAAATATGGCGATGGCACAAATCTCCCAACTGGTGGGGAACGTGCCTTTGGAGCCGGCTTTCTGATACCTGATACCTCCTACGTTGAGCAATAAATAGACACAACTACCTTTGAATCTCTACAACATTGGGTAATACAAAACGTCCTGTCTTCCAATCTAAAAATGGCTGAAGAATAAGAACAATTACAACAATAATATAAGCTATGTAGACAATAGTTAATATACTAACCACGTACCTTGGTGGTTCTTATTATCATTTAACTATATTCGTAATTGAATCCTAATGAAAAGTTTGTTTCCCGATAATAATCTTAGATCATCCATTACGCAAAAAATGTAGTTTGGTTTAATAACTGTTGAACCAAACGATTTTTCCATTAACAAAATAATCTTTCGATAAAATGTTCTAAAGTCATTGGACCAAACGTCCATTCGAACAAATGTCCCTTCGACCAAATGTACTTTCGACGAAATGTCCTTAATCCTGACGTATGAATCATCATAATTGTATCAAGTGTACAAAGATGCGAATATTACCAAACGTGTGGGCTCTACCCCATTTGGCATAATAGCCATTTGACATAACGGCCATTTGGCATAATTAAACGAACTATTTTTTTTCTCTCACATTGCAAAACGATTATTTTGGTGCTTGAAATATTTGTCTTAGATAAGTTAAGTTTACTGGAAGAAGGGGAAAATATTGACCATGACCATGATAAGTAATGTGAAGTACCAGGAAACACATTAAGAAAGACTCGTTGTCACGAAGTGTGCATTTGAGGTTGATGGCAAAAACATCAGCAATGTAAAGTCACATCAGCGGTTGAGCATATCGCTGGAGAGGTATCGTGTAGATAGAGATCCTAGCATATGGGATATTTTCAGGATTTCAGTACAGCATCATTAGAAAAGTTTCAAGTTTGAGTGTGTTGAAACGCAAACACCGTTGCGTACAATCTGATCAAATGAAATCAAATCAAATGAAAGAAATGACTCCCATAAGTTATGAAGTTTCATATGCGGCTGAGTACCCACTTGGATGTTTTTGAATTCCACGTATACGTTATATATCTAAAGTACAAGTTGAAGTGGCAGAACCTGCAAAATAGTGCAGCCGTATTGTTTTAATTTTACAGAAATGAAAATTACATGTTGGTGAAGAGCAATTAATATAGATTAGTAAATTTCATCTTCTTCCAAACATGAGCTGTTCTTTTGAGTTTGCATTTTAGCTAATCTTTACTTTTATATCGTGCTGCTTCTAATTGCTAGACGCTTTGAAAGCTGGGCAGTAGTCTGTTTCTAGGTGTTTTTGGACTACTTTCTGGTAGCGATGTCGATGGTTTAGTGGTAAGCGTGATTGATTCTCATCCCAGTCGGTTATCAATTGTCGTCGACGCCGTCGGGATTTTCTGAACTTCCTGATCGCGTCTTCTTTCGTAAAGGAAGAAAAGTCCTTGGTCCCAGCCCATTTGCTGATGGGTTCGATATATAGGGTCCCAGGGGTGTGTGGCTGTCTCTCTGGACATAGGAATTTTAAGGCTTCGATCCTAGACCCAGCCGACATTTAACAAACAACTGGCCCAGAGATATAAGAAGAAGTGTTTTTTAGTCTAAACGCCATAATTGCAACTTCTTCTAAATTATCCATGCATGAAAGCCGAAAAAATAAAAGATTTTTGTGTGAATTAAGACCAGTGCCCATGATTCTAAGCGTCCGGGAAATTCGGATCAACACGATACCAAGGCAATCCAATGTAATAAACTTCGATCTTGGCGTGCCTATGATTCGTTACGCTGCAAACTGAAAAGAACAGTTTAAGTTTAAAAGAAGGTATAATTTCTAATTGAGTAATTGGTCTATTGTTGAATGCCCAAAGTCTCGCTAATTGTAGAACACGTCATTAGGAACACACGTACTGTTATAAAATAGGAAAGATTTTCAGCCGTTAAACGATAGGTTAAGTGCCCTACTGAACTATCAACCATTATCAACTGGTTTTTGTAGCATTTAAGGTGAAGATAAATCGAAGCCAAAGTTCAAATTTTCAAGAGTACGGATCTGGAGAACGAAACATCCGTTTGAGCTGAAAACCTAATCGATTGGTAACCACCAGCTAGTGACCGATCGATTATGTTTTCAGCTTAAACGGATGTTTGGTTCTCCAGATCCGTGCTCTTTAAAATTTGAAGTTTGGCTTCGATTCATCTTCACCTTAAGGCAAAGCATCTCTCTTGAGATTTTCCTTTTTTAAGAACATCGGCAGTTCATTATATTTGGTTTCTAAGCCTTCAGAAATAAAAAAAATCAATATTTTTAGAGGCTAAGCTAAATGGTTTCATATAACTGCGTTTCTAGCTGCGACAAAATTGTGATATCCAAGCCACGGTCAAAAATCGAATTACGGCATTATCACAAATAAAAGAAGACAGACGTTCAGAGATCATTATAAGATTGATTAATGGGGATTTTTTTTTATTATCGTACAAATTGGGCCGAAGGGTCTCAGATTTTCATGAAACTTTTTCCACAGGCAGGGCTCATGGATATATGAATAAAAAAAAATTGAGAAAAATTCAGGGTCGCCTATTTTTCCGGAAAACTCAGGTGGAAATTTTTTGTTTTCCCTTGACACTACTTACTTTGAAAAATCATAACTCAAGAACGAAGCATCGTAGAAACAAAGTTTTTATATGAAAATTTAAGCAAATTTTCTCAAAAATCCAAAAAAAAAATATGAACTGGAAAAAGCTTTCCACTAAATTTTCCACCGTTGGGAAAATTCGTAAAGAAAAGCCGGAAAAACTATGCCCGAACTCGTGGAAAATTTTCAAACAAATATTTTCGAGAAGGTAATTTTATAAGCTTTAATCACTGAAATTTTTGGAATGCACTTTTTTTTCGTTTTTGAGTTATGGCCAATTTTGTGAAAAATGTCCAGATGTGCCATATAAGACTTTTCTTTGAAAAATCATAACTCAAGAACGAAACATTGTAGAAACAAAGTTTTTATATGAAAATTTAAACAAATTTTCTCAGAAATCAAAAAAAAAATATGAACTGGAAAAAGTTTTCCACAAAATTTTCCACCGTTAGGGAAATTCATAAAGAAAAGCTGGAAAATCTATGCCCGAGCTCACGGAAAATTTTTATTAAAATATTTTTGAGAAGGAAACTTTATAAACTTCAATTCTAGTAACTTTTAGGATGTACTTTTTTTTTGTTCCTGAGTTATGGTCAATTTTGTAAAAAATGCAAAGATTTGCCATACATGCCTTTTCGTTTAAAAATCATGACTCAAGACTCATCATGACTTGTCGAACCGGTAATGGAGCACTTCACGCAAATTTCCATCTTTTCCGTAATCCACCGAACTCCATTCGAATGAAGCTTACTGATGAGGCCTTGGCTGATCGATCATAGATTTGTCCTTACTGATTTGTGGCCGTCCAGTCCGAAGGGGTTACAGCATAAAGAATTGTATTCGTAATATTGAACTTTGTCAATTTCAACAGCTTCGGGAAAACTTTTTTCACTTTCCAAAAATTAATAACGAGGAATATACAGCTGATAGACAACACTTGCACTTTCTCACTGCTCTTTGTTAGTTTTTGATAAACTTATGATTCTCAAGCCATTTCAACGCTTTAAACTTGAATTGGTAAATACCTATTTGTCATACTGTCTACCCATTTATTTAACTGTCAATTTTGTAGTTACCTAACAGGAAAAAATTGCCTACATTCTGATTGAAGAAAACTTTGTTTCTATGTAGTTTCGTTCTTAAGAAATTTTGTTTATGAACATATAAATTTGTAAATATATGGTTCAAACAGCTCATTCTAGCAATATTTGATCATGTTTTAGGAACGAAAAATGAGCGTATTGAAAAATATTGTAGGATTGGATCTTATTGATCGCTCTTTTCAAATATACTTTGTTTGAAAGCTGGAATAGCTAATCGGGTTTTCATTATTTGTTTTCATAAACAGTGAAAAATGTCCTGGGAAACTGATTCCATTTCAAAAATTTCATATTTTTGAGATAATTTGAATCCGGTTCGACAAGTCATGATGAGTCTTGAGTCATGATTTTTAAACGAAAAGGCATGTATGGCAAATCTTTGCATTTTTTTCAAAATTGACCATAGATCAGGAACTAAAGAAAAGTACATCCTAAAAGTTACCAGAATTGAAGTTTATAAAGTTTCTTTCTTAAAAATATTTTAATAAAAAATTTCCGCGAGCTCGGGCATAGATTTTCCAGCTTTTCTTTATGAATTTCCCTAACGGTGGAAAATTTTGTGGAAAACTTTTTCCAGTTAATTTTTTTTGGATTTCTGAGAAAATTTGCTTAAATTTGCATATAAAAACTTTGTTTCTACAATGTTTCGTTCTTGAGTTATGATTTTTCAAAGAAAAGTCTTATATGGCACATCTGGACATTTTTCACAAAATTGTCCATAACTTAAAAACGAAAAAAAAGTGCATTCCTAAAATTTCAGTGATTAAAGCTTATAAAATTACCTTCTCGAAAATATTTGTTTGAAAATTTTCCACGAGTTCGGGCATAGTTTTTCCGGCTTTTCTTTACGAATTTTCCCAACGGTGGAAAATTTTGTGGAAAACTTTTTCCAGTTCATATTTTTTTTTTTTTTGAGAAAATTTGCTTAAATTTTCATATAAAAAATTTGTTTCTACGATGCTTCGTTCTTGAGTTATGATTTTTCAAAGTAAGTAGTGTCAAGGGAAAACAAAAAATTTCCACTTGAGTTTTCCGGAAAAATAGGAGACCCTGAATTTTTCTCAATTTTTTTTTATTCATATATCCATGAGCCCTGCCTGTGGAAAAAGTTTCATGAAAATCTGAGACCCTTCGGCCCAAACCCGTACGGTAATAAAAAAAAATCCCCTAATGCGAGTTCTATTGTGCCAAATTTTATACTCTTCATATTACTCCTTCATGAATGTATCGCTTCAAGTACTCACATCTACAAGTGTGACTTGGAAGGCGCTGGTCGGTAGTCGGAGGTGATTCAATTCTATTATCTAGAGTCGAAGATGACACATTGGATTTATCGAGTCCAAATTTGAGATTTTTTTGTGAAAATGTGTTCTTCCAATTATGCCAAATGGCCGTTATGCCAACTGGCCATTATGCCAATTGGCGTTATGCCAAACGGCATTATGCCAAATGGCATTATGCCAAATGGGATAGAGCCAAACGTGTGAAAACGGCAGACTCCAATGGGCTGTTAATTTAGTGGAAATGTTGTAAGAAAGGGTTGCGAAAATAATATTCAGCAGGGAATCAGGTATATGCCGACGATTTCGTGGAAGACGCTGGCTGTATACAGCGGAAGAAGACCTGGCGACCCTAAACGTTTGGGGCAACTTGACAAATATCACCCAAGACCGACGAAGATGGAGTTCTGCAAAACGCCCGGCAATGGTGTGATGCTACGCTGTAGCTGTCAAGGTACAAGGTAGGTAGGTGTTGAAATCATGTAACTTGACAACTTGTGGAAAAGTAATGCAAAAATTTCGAATAACATAAAAGTTATCGCAATTCGAATATAAGGTACAGTGGGGGAAGTGTATCAGTGGGGTAAGTGGATCATTTGTCCTTAATAAGCATAAATACATGAATATGTTGAATGTTTTCGCACCTTAGCTTCGCACCTTAGCTTCGTTTACCTTTTACGTCCACACTGTTACTATTGCAAAACTGGTAATACACGTACACTAACACAAGCAGACTTGATAGCTGTAAAAATCAATTAATTTCAAAATTGTTTTCTATCAATCATAATTCCATTGTAACTCTGTCTAAAATCGAATACTATTAGTTTTTTCAACACGTGGTGAGCATTTATTGAGTGAATCACAATGAAAAATATGTGATTATTATAAATAAATACAGATATATTGGACATGGTACACTTCCCCCTATTTTTTAATGAGATGGGGTAAGTGGATCAAACATTATTATCGCATATAAGCAGACTGTTCATGAGAATTTGAATAAGTTTGAATATCCTCAAATGTTGTTTTCCTTCAACTTTTGTCATTCCTAGCTTAAATTTGTCGAAGTGCCATTGGAAATTTGAATTAATTAACTTTAAAGTATTATAAATCTTTCTGGTATAAAACAAATCTATAAAATAATGCATATTGCAACATTCAAACTGAATTTTTCTTGGTTTATCCAAGCTGAATTGCGAAAGATCAAATAAACAAAGTTTTCAATTGAAAACAGATTATCGTACCTTATTTGACCATGTAAATTGTTCTAGACAGATGATTCAATTATATTCATAAATAGAATAAAAAAATCAGTTTGTTGAACAAAAGTAAATGTAACTAATACTTTCAAACAACGTTTGTTTTTCCAAAACATCATTAGGAATGATCCTACAATACGTCTGTTTAACTTATGAGAATAAAATATATGAATTTTCTCGAAATTATTCCATTTGCAATATTTTTTTGTTTGAATTAGTGTAAATTATTTTATAAACATATATATGAAAATATTTTTAATTAAATAAAGATACTTTTCAATTTTAAAAGTATCAAAATGTAACATAACTAGCACTTATAACAAGAACGAGACTAATATCATTCTTACTATACATAATTACACACCATTTGTTTTGAGAATATTGTTTTTTATTGGTGATCCACTTACCCCACCATGGTGGGGCAATTTCGATTTTGGGAGGTGAAAAAATATTCAGTTAACAAACATATTCCTATATATTTCGTATGGGACATATTTACATGTATGGGAAAGAACTATAACATTTGAAACGATTCAACATTTCCACAGCGGAATATCTTTGTATTCTCTGGTTTCGGCAAAGTTTTAAGCCTTGCAAAAGCATTAATCGAAAGATATTATATCTATCAGTGGCGCGGGAAGTGGGTAGGACAGGTAGGACATGTCCTACGCACAAAAATACCTGGGTAGGACAGTCAAAGGATGGTCATACCCATGAATCTACACGGAATAACATTATTCCCACAGAATTTCTTCAGCTAGATGTAGATGTTCATGGATAAATTGCCATCAGTATTTTTGGAAGTATTTCTTGACTAATTACTGTATTGCATGGAGAAGTATGTAGTATCATGAAATTCCTAAAAAATCGTTGGAACAATTCGTGGATTACTCCAAAAACGATGCATTGAGTATATGCAGCTTAAGAAAGCTCGCTCGTTATACACAGCACTAGCGTAGTGCCGCTGGCGATAGCTGATGATGATCCTGGAAGAAGCTGCTGACGATCTGTTCAGCAAAGCACACTCTGTAGATATTCTTAGCTAAATGATCGTAAAAATTTCTCCAAAATATTTTTATGTATTCTTAGAAAATGATTAGATCATATTTCCCATGATCCATAAAATAGAGTATCTTTTCTACTTTCTGGCGTTACGTCCCAAAGGGGACAAATGCTACTTCTTAGCTGTTCTTATGAGTACTTCCACAGTTATTAACTGTGAGCTAACTTTGTCAATTGACTTTTTTATGGTCTAGCTGAATAGCTGCCTGTTTATTGCTACGGCTGTCTGGGCTCCTAAAAGAGATATAAAAGATTATATTTTGGAGAATTTCTGAAAAAATTCTTGTTGGAAACACTAAAAATGCTTTCAGAATTGTTGAAAATTGATTCATACCATGAAACTTCAGCTTGTTTGATAGTTTTACAATTAACCCGAAAGTTTCTAGATTCGGTGATATCTGGTTTGCATCATTGCTATGAATGCAAGTCAAATTTAGTTGATATCAAATCAATCAGGAAATCTTCTAAGGATAATCAAAGAAATTGCCTCTGAGATTGCATAAGGCAAGAAAACCTTAAGTCATACAAGAGTTTATCTAATGATTGTATCATCCTTTTTTCTGAAACTTCCTACAAGATTCTCGTCTATAATATTTTCAAGAATTCCCAAACCAAAATTTCTATAGGATTTTTTCAGGAATTCTTCAAGGAAACTTTTGAAATTTATTCCAAATCTTCAAATGATTTGTCCAATTATTTTTCCAGGGACATCTCCAAGAAAATAACATGGATTTTTTTCATAAATGAGGAGATTTATATAAAATGAGATTTATATAACCTGATAGAGTTCTAGAGTAACACTTGATTAACTCCCATAAGGTCTCGAGTAAATTTTGGAAGAATTCTTAAACAAACTGCTAACTGCTATCCTTTAAGAATTCCTTGAAAACTATCAAACGAATTCCTGAAGAAAATTGTCTAGGAGAGGTCGTAGGAATTATTGGAATTATTACAAAAGTATTATCTTGTGAGAAATCCTTAATAAATTTTAGAAATATCTTATATGATTTTACTCATAAATTACTCGAGGAATTGTTTGGAAGAACTGCAGAATTAAACCTTGATTGAACAACAGTAGTTCATGGGTAAATGTGGATGAGTTATTGAAGGAATTCATACGAAAATGCCAGGAAGGATAACTGGAGAAACTGGCATTAAAATTGTTTCCAGGGAAAATCCATGAACAAATTTCTTCGAAATTGCTGGAATGAACCTTCCCTGGATTTTGTTGGAAAAAATCCAGTAAGAATCTGTGGAAAATCTCTTAAAGTAACAACTGAAACAGTTAGTCTACAAATATCTGGAGATATCTCTTTATTACTTTCCCCATAATCCTTGTGGAACTAAATCATCAGAGTGATGAAGGATTTACTGTAGCAAATTCTGAAGTAATTCCTCAAAGCATCCCTAGAAACACCGCTGGAAGATTTACTTAGAGAATTGGTAAAATAATCAGAAGAGGAATCTTTGAAGGAGCACCTGAAAAATTTCTAAAGAACCTGTGAAATAGAAGCGTAATAGTCTTTGAAGTTTTATCAAGAACCTTTTAAATTTGGCAGCAGGATTCACTGCAAATAAAATAAGGAAAAAAGTTACTTTAGAGACCTTTTTTTTTAAATACAGGCTTTGAAGACCTTCCGTCAAAATAAAGTCCCTTATCATTAAAAAAAGTATTTAAAAAGATATCTGCTACCAGCACTGTTGCAAACTCTGTTAAGATACCTCGGGAATCTTTGATTCAAAATTCTGCGAAGATTACAAAGAAAACAAAAAACAGTTTCACGTAATGTTGATGTTTTAATATGGAAACTTTAGAACAATATAACTGGCTGTTGAGCTTCGCAGTTTGTTCTAGTTTTTGTCAAGTCTGAACTGTACGAAAAAGGATATAAATTTCGGTTAAATAATAAATCACTAATTAAGTTGATCTTACCAATGATCTTGAAGCTCTTTCAGTCTTGTGGTAATGACTGGCATGAAAACAATTACTTTCAAATTTTTGTCAAGAATTCCATTAATTTGAACATTTTTCGAACTTCCCTGGACATAAAGATTTTGCTATCGTTTGTCCTACCCATGGTTTTGAATGTGGACGCGCCTCTGATATCTATCAATATTGCGTTTATTTTTGCAAATCTATTGAAGATTTTTACACTAACAGTCCATCTGTATTATCCTTTTGCTAAATGATGATTCGCTCTCACCCAAGCAGCTGATGCAGAGAACGAAAATCGTTCTCGGTTATCATTCAGAGAGACTTGCTGATAACGCAAGAAAGGCTCTCGCTCTCCATTCCACATCTGAATCTGACTTCCTGATACCAGAGCCTTCCCAGCTCACGTCCGCTCTCTGTTTTCGCTGCTTCCTGTTGAATGTCCCGGCACGCTGCTGGTAGCTCATAGCAAGCAGCGTGCTCGTGCTTTGGCCTCCATCAACGACGGCGAATCCCGGTAGACTGGTTGCCGCGCTGAGATGTGGGGGCTGCACAGAACCTTTGTGAACGCGAATACCTTGGCGAGGGGGCGGAGAAGCAGCAGAACTTGCTCTACGAGGCACCAGAAACGACTTTGGCTGCCGAGAGTCTCAGATTCAGTTCGTTTCGAACGCGAGTCCGGTGTAGACGTGCAAAAATCGTGTGCCGTGTGCGAATTCAGTCCGGTGTGGAGTCCAAAAACCGGGGGGAAGGTCCACCAAGGTGTTGTGTGAGTGAGTGGGTGGGTGCTGCAAGTGAAATGAAACGGCAAAAGGTGTCTGTGACTGGAAGAAAATAAAAACGCTTCATAAGAATTAAAAACTGCTCCATGATAAATGAAGTTATTTTTCATTACAGTTTATATAATGTTCCATAAATAAACAAAATTGTTTCATAAATAATATCAGTGACATCGGTAAAACGACAAATTTTCTGATCTAAACTGAATATTGTACCAGGATATAAATTCAGGATACACCATAAACATAAAAATAGAGAACACAAAATGTACCCATAGTTTATGAAATAATGTTAAATAATAAATACAATTTTTGTCAATCAAAATTAGAAATTGCGCCAAAAATTTCATCAAATAAATCAAATTTCACCCCATAGTTTTACCAAAAACAATTCAACTTGCAACTATTTCATGTTTCCTGCAAACTAATGCACACTAAGACTACATATGTAATTATTATGTTTGTGGAGCATGCAAACTATCATGTTGGCTTTGTAAAGTCAGACTGGACTAGGTGATAATTCCAATTTTATAACAACTACTGTGATTGATTATTAATATTATCGTGACTTTCCATCAAGAACATTCAGAATGATTTCAAGATTCTTATTTTATTACCAAAACGTTTTTATTAAAACAAAAAACTGAAATTTTGTTGTTTTTTAGAACAAAATTTCTAATAAAAAAGTGTCTCTCATTAAAAAATTGGTCTCAAACATCTTTTTCTTATCAACAGTCTATGGCGAAAATTTGATTTACCGGAACCACTGAACTAATTTGCGAAGCAATCTCATTTGCCAATAAGACATGTCACGTGATGAATAATGTTTAAAGTGGAGCAGTTTTTGATTGAATTTTTATTGGTCCATTAAATAGGCTACCAAGTGAAGGCGTTACAGGCGTTACTGGTCGTTTTTTTCCCTTGTCCGTGGTGGTGCTAAACATTGGGGCAGAGTTGATTTAGAGTGAGTGAGGCATAGCGGGGCATAGCCCGTAAGCGTCCACCTACGCGCCATGAGAGAAGACGACGGAGTGGAGCTTGAAATTGTGGTAGGCCAGCTTGTGTGCGGTTTTGATGCGTAACCTGTTGGGGATGTTCAAGATGTGAGCTAATGATACGGTACGTGGAAGCGTGATTAAAGGGAATTTCTAGTGCAAGTATTTGATTGGTGTTTGCAAGAAAGCGAATGTGAGTGAATAGGATATTCTATAGGAAAGTATGTGACATTGGTCAATTTATTCATTGGTTGGGAGTTCATTTGAGTCACCGGGCTCGAGCAGTGCTCTCGAAAATTCGATCCTAAATATTCAATTTGATGATAAAATAAGAAAAGGATCGATAAATCTAAAACCGGTTCAATATCCAACCCTTCGTGTATCCGAAACTCAGTGTCGCCGGTGTCTAAGTGATTTATATTCGAAAAACGAAGAAATTAAACAAAAAATGCCATATATGAATTACAAAATTAAGTGAAACATTGGCAGTGGATTATTTTTGCAAATAACACACGATTCGAAGCTGTAAGCATAAAAGCCGATAAACAGCCTGCAACATCACCACACCGCAGCACGCTGATGAGTAGGTGAACTTGTTTTGCTTGCCGCCTCCGAAATAAAACGTCGTTGATTAAAGAGTGATTCCACGGGGGACGACGTCTTCGAGTGGTGGTGCAGATCTGGAATGAAGAAAAAGGTAAGAGTAGCGCTGTGTCAATGCTGGGGATATTTAAATAAAATCCAGTGAACTTTAGACCTTAAATGTGACAGCTGCAGACTTAAGTGAGAAACTTTTTCTGAAAGCAAATTATGGAATTACTCAACACCAAAAAGTCATATGAAGTGTTTTACAATAGTTATGTGTGTTTTATATTCTAAAATTTAGGAAGTACGACTGCAAAATTGATGAAATAGGATGCGTCCGAAAGCAGTCGACGGCAATTTGGTCTAGTTTCAGGATCTAGCTCGACCATGCATATTGGCAACCGGAAACCAGAGATGTTCCGGATTCCCCGAGGACATGTCCAAATGGCATTTTTTCTGTCGTTTGTATAGTTGTGCGACGTGAAGTTGTATAGATGTTTACAGTTTTCATAGAAAGTAGAACTAATAGGAAGTTGAATGCCGGTGGACGCATTAAGATTCGTTGAAAATCTCCCAGGGCACCTGAAACCTACAATCGAGTGGTCATGGCAGTCGGTGGTTCTGGAAATGCTTCCGGAAGTATCACCTTCAAAAATTATGAAGTGTGATGCCCATATGGATATGGTTCGAAACATAATCCTACGGTCTTGGTTGTTTCTAGAACTGTCAAACTATAAAAACAAAGAATTTGATTGTTTCAAGCTAAGATTTTTATTTAGAATGATATGGAACGAATAGTATGCAATTTTAGTTTGTTTCAAACGGTGCATGTTGTCAAAATTTTGTTTGAAATCAGCTAATAGTTGATTGTATTCACAAATTGATTTTCTCTGTGAGTAAGTTAAGCTTACTCGGTAGATATTCTGGGCAGAACAATTTTGTTCACTGAATTTTTACTTGAACTTCTGACATTTTTTAAAACTACACTGAAAAAATGTCATAGCCAAATATTTAAGATTCATTGGATGTTTTACAGCACCCAAACTATCAGAAATATCAGTTTTTAATTTTTTCAGTACCAAAGTAGCAATATATGACATATTTATTTATATTTTAAGTTTTTTTTTTAGCGCAAACTGTAATTAGCATAGAATATACGGGTTAAATTGTTTGTAAAATAAAACGACAAAATTGATACAAAGCATGCGATTTTGGCTCACTGATTTCAAATCTTTTCTCAGAATTTTTACTACACATCAGTTCTTGATACCAAAATGGTTTCATTGCGTATTCAAAATACCATATTAACAATGAAATGTAATAATTTTCGTTGTACAATAATTATTGATTAACGTTTCTATTCATATTATGGACAGCTTAAAATTTCAGACACTTTATTGGGGATTTTGCCCTCTAATAGACTCACACCAAAATAATTTTGTCACACCAAAATATTCTCCCACCATGTTTGCCATATATTGAATAATGTCGTAGCTAACAAAACCAACAAGTAACGCACATGTAACGCATTATGTTGGATTGTACATTGAATGCAAGGTGCGTGCTTCTATGAAAGTGCCATATAAACTGACGTGTGAGTATTTATTTTTCCACGTTGAAAATGTGCACTAGAATCTACACTGATAAAAATCCACACGCTCGATCTGTGTGTTTGAAATTATGGATCGATTCATGAACGTCCTTATCGATTTGCTATGATTTTCTTGCAATTTTCGTGTGTGTTACACATTAAATTCCTGTATTCTGCTTCATGGATTGATTCATCAACCGACAACAGGGATTCCATATTTTTTCCACATAAGTTCCCGAAGCTTTCTCTTTAGATTCGTATGTGTCAACCTATGGACGCATAGATCATCACTCCAACACGGATTCAGTGTGTTTTGCTTATGGTTATCTTGTGTCATAATCATCATGTTCAAGTTAGTCGATTCATTGATTTGCGCAATGAGATTGTTATGATGAAATCCATGAGCTATGCTATCGATTTCCATGTTCAAAGCTTCTAAATTGTTTGTGATCAACCCATGGGATGCATAGTGAACTGAATTGCGGTTGGACCTCGTGTCGAACGACAGTCATCATCGTGCTTCCAAAGAGAAGAAGCAAATTTTGAAGCTGAAAGTGTTAGATGAAAATTTGTGAATTCGATTTTTCTTTTATTAGTGAAGTTGACCGATATACGAGAGTTCTACCTTTCTATAAGAAAACATTGATTAATGTATAGTTTAGTAGAAAAATCGGATTCCACTAACAGATTTTCCTGGCTTTCAGTTTCGAAAAAAATGGAATATGCTTATCCCTGGCTTGCCAAATTATGGATTTGCGGCGCCCCGCTTGTTGCTGGCTCACGGGTTTGAAAAAAAAAATCAAGAGAGCTTGCAACAAGCAGAGGAGCCTCGGATCCATATTTTGGGGAGCAAAAGTTTTTCTACCAAATTTCTTCTTTCAGTCCCTTGACATTTATGTTCTTGACACATGACTATCTAAAGCTACTACATTTCGAATTCAATAAGCAAATCAGTTGGTTTTCATGATTTAATATTTGGAAATTCATGTTTGTTTCACATGACAACCTAATGTTGATACACATGTTATTATACTGTGAAATCAATGATGAAATCCATATGGCTACCACACTCAAATCATGTGGTTTTCCTCATTGCGCAAATCTATAAGTAAAACACACGACCTTGACGTGTAGATTTTTCTCAGTGTATTCCTTAACTAAATGAACAATACTTTGTTTGGGGAACATTTCACGCGAAATATTTCTATTTTTGCCGCTCGAAAATTCGGCTCGTTTTAGTAAAAAATTTCCATAGATATCTATAAAAATTTAAAATGCCCAATTGCCTTAGAAATCTCTTTATGGTTTGGCGATTGTAACTACAGTCGACTCTCCATAACTCGATATTCAAGGGACCATCGACTTATAGAATTATCGAGTAATAGAATATACCAACGCAAAAATTCCCAAAATCGTAGGAACAAATTTATGTATTTCCAATACATATATGATTACTTCTGTAAGAAAGCAATAATATTTTTTTGATATTATTTTACAAACAATTATTTGAAAACTTTTTGCGAAATGTTTGAAAAATCCCATTTTTTTACTTACAATATTCTTTTTTATTTTAATGTTTTCAAACATTTATTACAACTTGCAAGTATTTATTCACTTCCAAACAAGAAGTAGTTCAAGTTTCCCCGTATAAGAAGGATTTTAAAATGGATATCGAGTTATGGAGGGAAATTTTCCTCTCACGTGACATCGACTAATGGAGATATCGAGTTATAGAAATATCGACTTATGGAGAGCACGATGTATGGGAATTTGAAGGGACCGAAAAATCCATCGAGTTATAGAGTATATCGAGTTATAGAATATCGAGTTGCGGAGAGTCGACTGTAGTATCCGGAATATGAGACAAAAGTAAGGAAGCGGAATACGGATCCTGAAAATGAAAAATGAAAGTTTAAGTGCAAAATAGCATGCTTAGTGGATTAGATCACAAAAAAGTTTAATAAATTATACTCTAAATTTTATGTAAACATCAATAAAATCAGTGTTGTGACGTGCTGGAACTTTTCTGAAAATGGCATCAGATTCAGGAATTCCAAATCTACTCGAGGCACATAATTTGATTTTTATGCGATACGCGGTTCACTGGGTCAAGTCCCACCCTTGTTTCGCTTTTATTTCAGTCCCAGAAAAAAGGGGCTTTGTGCTAGCAGCAAAATCGTATCAAGCTAGAAAATTTGTTTAGGGGGAGATCCCCCAGTGCCGGACAGCACCCAATACCGGACACTTCCGATTTTCACACTTCCAACGGTACATTTGAATAACTAACATTACATAAACAATAAGAAAAAGAAATAAATGAAACCCATGTGACAGATATGTCAATACAACGCATGGAAATCAATGTTTTGTTTGTTTTTATTTGCACCTGTTGGGCAGTCGTGTTCCTGCTAATTCTCCAATCAGTACATACGGACCATTAAAGCTTTACTAATTGATATTATACATCTAATACGTCTTGAAGTAAGTATTCTCATTGTTCATCCACTTATTTTTGCGCAAATTAAGTTATATTTGTGAGAAAATATATCATTTGTTCTGCCACCTCCGTCCCCCAGTATCGGACAGCAAACTGGCTCCCTAAACCGGACATTTTGAGGTTATTTACAATTTCATCAAATTGCATTTTACAGGTGCACTCGAGTAACCATGGAAAAGAAAAAGCTCTTGTGGTCCGTGGAACGCATGACTGCTGCTATAAACAAGGTTTTGGCGAGGGAAATGACTATTCGGGAGGCGGCGGATGCATTCGGCATTCCCAAAAGTACTCTCCATGACAAAACAGTAAGCCTCAAATCTGGTAAGGAAACGCTCTTGGAGCCGAAATTGGGCAGGTTTGCCAGCACATTCTCGTATGCATACGAAGAAGAACTTGCAGACCATGTTCGGGATTTGGCGAGTAGATGTTTCCCACTAACCAGGACCGAGTTTCTGAAAATGGCATTCGATTTGGCGCAGCAGAAAGGTTCCACATCAATTCAATGTGAGCAAAGGAACAGCTGGGAAGCACTTCTACTACAACTTCATGGGAAGACACCCGGATATATCACTGCGAACTCCCGAATCAACAAGTCTTATGCGAGCGGTTGGATTCAACAGGCCACAAGTGGATTTGTTCTACTCAAACTTACGTACATTGACGGAGCGGTACAATTTTCGTCCATCTAACATCTACAATTGCGATGAAACGGGCGTTACCTGTGTTCAAAAGCACCTTAAGGTATTGGCTCCAAAATCGGCCCGGCAAGTAGGTAAAATTACGTCCGCCGAACGTGGAAAGAATGTCACAATCCTGTTCTGCATGAGTGCAACAGGGGTGTACATTCCACCGTTTTTCGTATTTCCAAGAGTTAGGATGAATGATCATCTCAGGTTCAATGCTCCCATGGACAGTAAAGGAGTAGCCCAACCAAAGGGATGGATGAATGGTGAGTTTTTCTTGAAGTGGCTGGAACATTTCGTGAAATTTTCACGTCCGTCAAATGAATCCCCAGTGTTGATCATTCTGGATGGTCACAGTAGCCACAAAACACTGGAAGTGATCAATTTTTGCCGGAATAATAATGTTCATCTGATCAGCTTGCCACCCCATACAAGCCATAAGATGCAACCGCTAGATAGAACTTTCATGAAGCCCTTCAAAGATTCATATCACGAACGATGTGACGTGTGGATAAGGGCACATTCAGGAGCTCGTATCACGGACTACGATATTGCTGGAATCGTCAGACAAGCTTATTTGAAGGTGGCTCGAACGGACATCGCAACCTCTGGGTTTGAATGTACCGGAATAGTACCGTTCGACCCGCATAAGTTCTGTACAGCTGATTTTCTCCCCGCTGATGTAACAAACATTCCGTTAGAGAATAAGCCAGTTGAATCGAAACCAACTGTATTCGATGAGATTCCAGCTGATATTTCATTCCAACCATCAACAAGTACCACAACAAGGATGGTCGAAGCTTTGCAAATAATATCACCCATTCCCGATGCAGCACAACGAAGATCTAATGCGAGAAAAAGAAAGTCACAGAAAAGCGAAATCCTCACTTCAACGGCGTGTAAAGTTGAGATCCAAGAGAAGGAGAGTATATCAAACACGAAAAAGTTATGAAGATGAGCTCAAAGAGTTCTAAGAAGGAAGAATATCCGGAAAGCATCATGATTTCGGTAAAAGTGGAGGTTGAGGAGAAAGAAAATTTGAAGACTCCGAAATTGCAGTTGAACACCAGGAAGGGGAAAAAACGCGGCCGACCGAAAGGAAGCAAACAGACCACGACCAAGAAGAGCACCACTGTAAAGGATTCAACAGCAGTTCGAAGTAACGCTTACACTATTCGTTGATTATCAAGAGGAACATTTGATCCTGATTTTTCATAAAAAATAATTGAATATGCAATGAATTCGTTTGTTTTTTGCTAAGCAAAACAGGTGTCCGGTATTGGGGGACACATTTGTAGAGCAGTAATTTTGTTCGATATTTCATTCATCATTTAAATTTATAAAATCATGTAATTGATTAGTGTAATATTTTTTTTATTAAGAATAAACGTTAAAACTATCGTTTGCATAAAAAATAAATCGAATTCGTTTATTTGTTGATTTTTTATTGCATGAAATCCTTAAGTGTCCGGTACTGGGGGACCTCCCCCTAATAATCAACATTCTCGTGAGTCCTTGAATAACCAGTTTTAAACAGTCCTTGTTGAGTTAATACTCATGAATGTTATCCTGGCTTCAAGTGTAGTCTCGGGACTGATGAACTCTAAGGCTTTAAACATCTGCTAGGTAAAATAGATTCAATTTCAGAAACTGTTGCCAGTAACAAGGACTTTGTATCGCGAATCCTTAAATTAGTAGAACATAATGCCCAAGCCCGATAAACAAGATGGAACTAGGGTTTAAATTGGTAGATCTTACCCCTTAACGCACCACGAAAAGGTGATCTACCCGCGTTATGCATTACGGGTAATAATTTTGGTTACATCATATTTAGGAAGAACTTCCAATGTTTGAAAGAAGGGTAAATTTGTGCTAATTGTGTCAATATATTCAGTGTAAAAATGTGTTCCAATAACGCATCTTTAAAGAAGAATTAATATTTGAAAGAAATTTCTCAATAAGTAATAAAAACTATTGACAATAACTTTCCTAATATGCTTTAGTTTATTCAAGAGCATACGATTGTTGAATATTGTGTCATTTTTGTATCAATTGACTCCAAAATAAGCCTGATGTCATCAGAGAGTTTCAATAGAAGCGTAAACATGAATGTCATATCGTTTCAGACTCATTATTCCAATGAAAGACGTTATGACGTTCCTTCCCGTAGAAGTTCCGAAGTGCCGGCGCCACAACCTTCTCCTGAACCTCACACGCAATGTTTTTCCCAGCAGATTTTGCAAATCGAATGTACCTCGGATTTTTTTCCGCTAGAGTTCAATATTTAAGTTTCATTTTCGTAATCGGAAGGTTTTAAAATATTCAATCGGTAAAATTTTGATTTTTTTCACTTTTTAGCTTTTTTTCATATAAATATTGAAAATCAATGAAAACAACGTTATCCTGCACATTTCAGCCCATAAAAAATGTATGGGGAAAATTTCACCGATGGAATATTTTAAAACCTTCCGATTATGAAAATATAACCCAAATACTGAACTCCAGCGGAAAAAAATCCGAGGTACATTCGATTTACATAATCTGCTGGTTTAGAAATAGCGTGACTCGGTCTTATAATACGCTGCGTTGATTTTCTTTCCTTGGCCTTGGTCGAGCTCGTCTCCCGGTATTGACGGATGGTGCTATCAATGAAATTCCGCTCCACCCCGTGGGATTTAAATCATCGGAATATGTCACTGGGTCGGTCACCTCTTGCAAACAAATTTACTACGATGTCGCGGTACTCTTTCATCGTGCGCGGTATAAACAAACAACAAATGATAGCAAGTCGACATCATGCGCGTCGGTTAGCTAAAGCTGACACCAATACCAATGCATATAATGCACATTGAGGTCTCTAAGCAAACTGTCACGAATACCAACGCACAATCAATCTTACACAAGTCGATTTCCTCAGAATGAAAACGTATCGATGTTTGTTTGACGTCATTAAGCTTTCGGTCAACGTGAGTCAAACAAGGAAGTGATTGTTTTGCAGCAATTCTGTTTATATTTGTATTCTCACAGCAAACAAAAGCAATGTTGTGACAGTTCTCACAGCAAACAAAGAAGCTTTTGTCAACATTAAAATACTACGCAGGCAATTGGATTGGTCTATGGTGCGCATTATCAAATTGCCAAATTTCATTTGCAAATGGATCAATGCACGAGTTCATTAATTTGACGTTTGAGCGGTGCCGAATTCACTCGTTACCATGGTCACGTGAATAAGACAGCGCCACTCAAACGTCAAATAGTGAACTCGTGCAATGGTCCATTGTCAAATGAACATTTGCATCTTCGCATACTAGGACTCTCAAATTCGCAAGAGTCCCAACACTTTCTGTTAATTATACTCATAGCATGTTTTCGATTTATATGAAAAATAACAGTAACAATTTGCCTTTTTCCATTTATTCTCTCTAAAACGATGTGAGTGCCTAACATTTTGTTATATTTGGCGATATAAATTTTTCAATGCCTTTTTTCAACCTATTGCCACTATCAACTCTCCATAGCTCGGTTTTGAAGCGAGCATCGACTTAGGTAGGTATGGAGTAGCACAATAGAATGCATTGGTACTAATGTTATCATCGTTCGTCGCAGTCCTTAGATTAGCTCATTTACACTTTGCATTTGTCATCATTGGAAAAGTGGCATAAATTTGTAGATTCTACAACTCTAGACCATTTAATGAGACTTGCGTATTTGCGACAGCAGGAGATGCGAAAAGATTGTTTTTTTTTTAATCGTTAGAGTAATTCGAGGCAAAAGTTCGCAGTGGGTCTTTTTCAGCACATGAGACATAAACACTGGCAACACTGTGTGGGTTTGACACCTTATAAGGCCAGTTGTAGGCTGCTTGGGCACGTCAGGAGTTAATCATCAATATTAACCTCCTTTTCCCGAGCAGCCTAGATAGCCGCGTAGTGTCGGTAGCGGTTGTTTCAACTGGCTAAGAATTAACACTACGGACTGCCTGTTCCGGTGGTAAAAGTCCACCTCACAGGTGACCCCTAATTTATGGTGTGATGCGTACCGTGCCTAAGAATGAATGGTTAGGGGGTCTAAATAAAACCTAACCGCAAACGGAGCCTGTGGGGTACCAGGGCGCCCTCCACAGTATTGAGTCCTTCCTGTGCTACCCGGAGCAATAGCGCAGGTGACCTTGTGTTTCTCCGAGATAATCGGCTGCCCTTCTTCAGTCTCTATCTTGAGGCTTAATAAGGGTGGGATTATGAATATGTTGACATTTAATTTAAATTATCACCTATATGGATTCGCATTATGCGTTTTACACAGTGTATTCTGTGCTCTTTCGCCTTTGGCGACTTTAAATAGATACCGATCTGGTTTTTTCGTTGCTGGTCTTTTTCGTGCTGAGATTGCAAACAGCTTAATCCTGCCTAGTTTGGGTAGTGGCTACGGTTAGGTTAGCTCAGATCAATCTTCAGCATAAAAGAACAGCAACGATCAATCTTTGCAGACTCATGCAAAATGGTGCAGCCCAAGTGGCGCTAGTTCAAGAACCCTACTTTCGTAGAGGGAACTTCTATCTAGGTAACCTTGTGGACCCAGTTTTTGCTACTTTTAGCAAGCTTGAAATGGCAAACTCGCGCTTCATGTCCCGCACATGCGTGCTCGTTAATAAAGCAATCGTTGCTACACTCATTTCTGAGTTAACTACCAGAGATGTATGTGCTGTCACAATCGATGTTTCTGTTGGTGACCTCAACAGGAAATACGTCTATTGTTCGGTATATTTACCACATGATGAACCATCCCCAACGGATGACTTCAAACGAGTTGTCGTACACTGCGTAACAAAAGGCCTTCCGCTGATTGTGGGCAGTGATGCCAATGCTCATCACATCATCTGGGGCAGCTCGGATATCAATTTGAGAGGCTCCAGTCTGATGGAATACTTAAGTAGTACAGACCTTGGATTACTTAACATAGGCAATCGCCCAACCTTCATGGTTTCTAATAGAGAAGAAGTGTTAGACATAACGCTCTGCTCGAATAGAATCAGTCACGAGTTGACGAATTGGCATGTATCAGATGAGGAATCATTATCTGATCATCGCTACATCTTCTTTGAACATTCAAATGTAACTGCGCAGACTTTGCGTTTTAGGAATCCCCGGTCAACAAACTGGGAACTCTACATTGAATTGGTTGCGACCAAATTTCATGGATATTCTCCGTCCATTGAAAATCCAAGTGATCTGGATGATGCCGTTGATACTACAACATCCTACATTATGGAAGCTTTTGAAGAAGCATGTCCTCTGCGGTCTGTAAAGACTACAAGAGGGACCCCATGGTGGAATTCCGATCTGACTAGACTCAGGAAACAATGTAGAAGGAGTTGGAACAGACGCCGTTCAGCTGGATCAGAGTCGTTCAAGTCAGCTCGCAAGGCTTACAAGAAGGCTCTTCGTTCTGCTGAACGATCCGGCTGGAAAAACCTTTGTACAAATGTTTCCAGTTTGAGTGAAGTCAGTCGGTTGAACAAAATTCTTGCAAAATCTAAGGATTTCCAAGTGAACGAAATTCGCTTACCTAATGGTGACTTTACTTCTTCCGATGAAGAAGTTTTAGAATGTTTATTCAATACACACTTCCCCGGATGTGTGGACATAGCATCTACGGATGAACCAAATGTCTTTTCATGTAGTTACGAGTCTCTGGCCTCGGCTCGCAGTATCGTAACTACTGAATCGATTCAATGGGCACTTAATAGTTTTGCTCCTTTCAAATCTCCAGGAGCGGATGGGATTTATCCTGTTCTGCTCCAAAAGGGATTTGAGTCTATCAAACATGTTTTGAAAAAGCTACTTGTAAGCAGTTTTGCTACCGGGTACATTCCCAAATCCTGGCGTGATATTACTGTAAAGTTTATCCCAAAAGGAGGACGTGCGTCGTATGAGGAAGCGAAGAGTTTTAGACCAATCAGTCTGACCTCTTTTCTTCTGAAATGTCTGGAACGCATTATCGATCATCACATCCGTGATGTTTATTTGGCAAACATGCCTCTTCATGTGAATCAACATGCTTACCAATCTGGAAAGTCCACTGTGACTCTTTTACACAAAGTTGTATACGATATCGAGAAAGCATTCGCTCAGAAGCAATCGTGCTTGGGTGTTTTCTTGGATATTGAGGGTGCCTTTGATAACGTGTCTTTCGATGCCATATTGGAAGCAGCACGAAACCATGGGCTACCTACAATGATTACCAATTGGATTCATCAAATGCTCAAAAACCGACATCTCTTCTCGACATTGCGTCAAGCAGCGATTCGAAAATTGAGTGTTTGCGGATGCCCCCAAGGGGGAGTCTTGTCACCACTTTTGTGGAATCTCGTAGCAGATACGCTATTGAGGCAACTCAATAATTGCGGTTTTCCAACTTATGGATTTGCCGACGACTATCTAGCTCTGATAGTTGGTATGTGCATAAGCACCCTATTCGACCTGATGCAAAGTGCTCTTCAGGTAGTCGAGAGTTGGTGTCGCCAATATGGCCTTTCGGTTAACCCGAATAAAACATCTATTGTTCTTTTTACGGAAAGACGAAACCGCGATGGAATTCGACCTTTACGTCTTTTTGGCATTGAGATTAATGTGACTGATCAAGTAAAGTATGTCGGAGTCACTCTAGATTCCAAACTTTTATGGACAGCTCACATTGATTTCAGAGTCAAAAAAGCTTGTATGGCCTTCGGTCAATGCCGGCGAACCTTTGGTAAAACTTGGGGCCTCAAACCCAAATATATCAAATGGATTTACACAACAGTTGTTCGACCAATATTGGCATATGGATGTCTTGTGTGGTGGCAAAAGGGCGAAGTGAGAACAATCCAATCAAAATTGGGCCATCTCCAAAGGATGTGCTTGATGGCGATGTCTGGTGCGTTCTCTACAACTCCCACAGCAGCGCTCGAGGCCCTTTTCGACGTTGTGCCACTACACATATATCTTAAACAAGAAGCACTTTCTTGCTCTTACCGTTTATGGGTACTGGATCTACTGGAGAAAAATCCAGTGAATCGTAGATCTACACACACTTCGTTGTTTCCACTTTTGGTGAATTGGGACAAAATTGTCCTTGCTCCAAGTGATCTCACAATTGCTTGTAACTTTCCTTACAGGACATTTACCACACAATTCCCTTCACGGGAAGAGTGGACGTCTGGCTATTTGGAAAGAAGTATATCAAACAATATAGTATGTTACACTGATGGCTCCCTTCTTGAAGGTAGAGCTGGTGCAGGAGTATATTCTCGTGAGCTAAGGCTGAATCAGTTTTACTCACTTGGTAGAAACTGCACCGTTTTTCAGGCGGAAATATTTGCTCTTATGTGTGGAGTGCAATCAGCACTTCAACAGCGCGTAATGGGTAAAGTCATATACTTCTGTTCAGATAGTCAGGCTGCTATAAAAGCTCTCGCTTCGGCCAACTCAAGGTCGAAGCTTGTTATCGCATGTCGAACTCAAATTGAGGAACTGAATTCAGTCAACTCTGTAAACCTTGTATGGGTACCTGGCCATTCTTCCATCGCTGGAAATGAATTGGCTGATGAGCTAGCTCGCGATGGAGCATCGCATGACTTCATTGGCCCTGAGCCGGCTATTCCAATTTCGAAGTGCTGGGTGAAGCTTCAGATAAACTCTTGGGCGGCAACTCAGCACAAGCAATATTGGAATAGTTTGGAGTCGTGTCGTCAAACAAAATTGTATATTACTGAGCCATCTCCAAAGGTGGCGAAGTATTTAACAAATCTGTCAAAGCAGAATTGCAGTCTCTTGGTCAGAGCGTTGACAGGCCACTGCCGACTCAACTATCACATGGCAAATATTCAGCGTGCTGACTCATTTGTGTGTGATAGTTGTGACTCCGATTATGGAACTTCGTATCACCTGATATGTAACTGTCCAGTTTTTGCGCAAATGCGATTCCAATTGCTTGGTAAACACTTATTAAGTGAAACTGAATACAGAAGCCTGAATCTTCAGGACATCCTGTTATTCTTAACCCGCTGTGGTAATGAGCTATAGGCTCTTTTTACGCTCATGCGTATTGCAGTGCCCTTTTTAGGGCGCTGTTCGAACCCATTGTGGTATGGAGCTACATGCTCTCATTTTGCTTATGCGATCTTCCCTCTTCAAAGGACCCCACTCCTATTTCCTTCCATCTTTCCCTTCCCTTTCCTCTCCCATCGGGTAGATGATGAAATAGGCTCAAATATGGCGATGGCACAAATCTCCCAACTGGTGGGGAACGTGCCTTTGGAGCCGGCCTTCTGATACCTGATGGTCACGTGAATAAGACAGCGCCACTCAAACGTCAAATAGTGAACTCGTGCAATGGTCCATTGTCAAATGAACATTTGCATCTTCGCATACTAGGACTCTCAAATTCGCAAGAGTCCCAACACTTTCTGTTAATTATACTCATAGCATGTTTTCGATTTATATGAAAAATAACAGTAACAATTTGCCTTTTTCCATTTATTCTCTCTAAAACGATGTGAGTGCCTAACATTTTGTTATATTTGGCGATATAAATTTTTCAATGCCTTTTTTCAACCTATTGCCACTATCAACTCTCCATAGCTCGGTTTTGAAGCGAGCATCGACTTAGGTAGGTATGGAGTAGCACAATAGAATGCATTGGTACTAATGTTATCATCGTTCGTCGCAGTCCTTAGATTAGCTCATTTACACTTTGCATTTGTCATCATTGGAAAAGTGGCATAAATTTGTAGATTCTACAACTCTAGACCATTTAATGAGACTTGCGTATTTGCGACAGCAGGAGATGCGAAAAGATTGTTTTTTTTTTAATCGTTAGAGTAATTCGAGGCAAAAGTTCGCAGTGGGTCTTTTTCAGCACATGAGACATAAACACTGGCAACACTGTGTGGGTTTGACACCTTATAAGGCCAGCTGTTCACGGATATAAACATAAGCAATTACATCGAAGCACTACGAAGATATGAATGAACTTGTGTTTTGAGTCATTTTTATCTAATATTAAGAGAGTATTCAATACAAGGGGTAGGACACTTTATCTGGTATCAAAATATTAAAATATAATAACGATATTAATACAGACATTAAAAATATTATCAGGTATGCATGGAGTTTTGCAATTGATTGTGGTTGTCAAAGCAAACTGAATATTTACATACACCAGAAGAACAAATTTTCTAATTGCAAAGCTCCCGTTTAGGACTTGCTCTATTTTTGCTGTTGCTTTTTAGAAAGGGGATTAAAAGATGTAGTCGATTGCGTCCATCATTCAGATGAAGTTGAGCCTACGAAAGTGTATATTAGAAAGGGGGGCAGGATGGTTGTGTCTTAAAATCCAGAAAACAATGAACGTACTGTCCAGATATTAGTCTGAAATGAATTTTTCGTGAGTTGAGGAAATAGCTCCTGTTCAAGTAATGAGTATGGTGAATCAAATATGCTTTTACGGTGTAGGCGAAAACAAAATAAAACCATAAGAGATAATTCTGAAGGAACATGCAATTTAATTATCAAAATCTGTCTACAAGACGTCAAAATAAGTTTTTCTCTCCACCATACATGTTTCAGCTCATTCAATGTTAAGTTTTTATTTGAATTTTATATATTAAATTGCTAAAATGCGGCCGAGTGTTTCGAGGACGACTAAGATCGACATTATCATCCATCGTTTCTGAGTTATCTGACTAGGCATCGTCGTTCTTAATCCTCGGTGTCTTAACATCGACATCTGTTGAAACTCTGTTCACTTTTCTGTTGTGGTAATCAGGATCGATACCATAACAAAATTCTCACCATGTGTACCACTTTGAAAAAATCTTGTATTCTAGCGTAAACTTAAAATATGTCAGTTTTTTCTTGTATGAAAAAGTCACAGCCACCTTGATGTAAATTGATGATACTACGGATATTAATATATATTAATCGATATTAATATCAGTATTAATGAGTGTTCTACCCCATGATTCAATAAGAATTTTTGATGGTTAAACATTCAAAAAATATTGTAACTTTTTAGACGTTTTTCATTTTCAAGCTCATATGTTGTGGTATAATTTACCTTATAAACCGGATCTTAAATGCACACTGCTGAAAAAATATTGTAAATTTTTAATTTATTTTCATGCTCATATTTGGAATATCAAAATAAACTGAAAAGTCAACGATCCATATTTAATTTATCAATTAAATGTGCTTTAAATTTACATGATCCTTTAAAATTCAAGCATCTCTCGTTGAAAGTTAAACTTGATGCTGTAATAATAGATGAATTTAATTTACTTTTACTCTATTCTTCAGTTTACAGTACAATGGAATTTGAATATTTTTAAATATTCAATAGCAGGGTTGGGAAAAATCTTGGAAATCACTCTACAGTAGCCAAGCAAAGCAAGAAAATAGCAAAACACCCGTTGCTAAGGGCAACTCAAAATTACTGTAATCCGGGGGCAAATTCATCACTGGGGCGAAATTGATCAGGTCGGTACCAAAAACAGGCGTATAAGCTTTCGCCCCTGTGTGTCATTTAAATTTTTTGATATAAAAATATTTTTATGATATGTGAAATATTATTACACGAAAATTCGATCACATAAACTGATAAAGATCAGCGGAGTACTGATTTTGTCGAAACTTATTCGAATTCCGAAGGATAATACGACAAAGTTGTAAAATAGTGATCAATTTGCCCCAGGATTACGGTTCTGTAGAAAAATGTTCTATTTCCCGCATGTAGAGTCTTCAACTAGGATGGAAGAAAATCGTTTCTAGCGACAATTAACACACAATTCGAATGATCTAAGACGGCCGTCGTTATTGCAAAAGCATGATTGCGCTACCTCATTCCGCGCTCGTTGAACGGATATATGGAGCATCAGATAAACTGAGAGAGAGGAGACAGCTCATTGACAGTTGGCATGTTTTCTTGCCTTCTTTGACTTCTTTTATAAATTCTTGAGTTGTGCACAACGGTCAGATGAACTTATTTTGGTCAAAATCATATTCCCTTCTTGTTGTTCACCATGAAAAAGGATATGAATATAAAAAAATCAATAGCAGTTTTGCAAAACACAACTATATTTAGGTTTTCAACTTTTTGAAATGTGAAATCATCAAAAATCACCTAGAAATTTTGATTAATTCTACTTGAATTTTGACGGTTTTTCACGCTTTGCCCTTCGAATGTGCCGGTTTTCCAATGACAGTTGGTGACAGGTTCCCGTAACTTTTAGGAGCTCGCAATCTAAGCCAGCTGTCTCCTCTCTCTCAGCAGATAAACTGTTATGCATCAACTGCATCAACTGTCATGATCACTAGATTTCCATCCTTGGTCTTCAATGACACTAATGATTTAGAAAATTCATGCACCTACCTTAGGCTACTTGATGTGATTCACGTTTTTAAGCTACTGTACTGGGACGAGCCACGTGATTTTTGCGAAATTCAAGCCTACTATTATTACCATTCCCAGCTCTGTTCAATACACATCTTCTGAGACAAGCTAGGCGCGAACATTTACCCGGCTTACTCTTAGCAGTTTAGTTTGGAACGTTACATTATTTTCTTATAGGTATATGTTTTTTTGTGTTGGATAACACCACCATCCTGAAGAATTTAATTTGATTTTTATTAACATGTTTGTATCAATGTGTCTAATATTATTGATAATTTTATTCGATGGTTGCTCCAAGTCATATGTTCCAACATTGAATTCTTCTTCTTCTTTTTCTTGTCATCACGTCCTCACTGGGACAATTTTACATTCGTATATCGTGTGGCAGAACGATCATACTCTATGCCCAGGGAAGTCAAGGAAATTTTCATTACGAAAAGATCCTGGACCGACCGGGAATCGAACCCAGACACCTTCAGCATGGCTTTGCTTAGTAGCCGCGGACGCTAACCACTCGGCTAAGGAAGGTCCCTAACATTGAATTCTATGAAATCGATTGCTACTAGCAACTTCAGAATCATCAACAAAATTTTATTTTGAATTTGTACTCTGAAAACCTTTTTCCTTGTATTTCAATGGCTAGTCCATATTGGCACAGCATAAAACATTAGCGGTATCATAAGGATGTTCTTATGACCAAATTCTGATAAGTTAATAATTGCTTAATTTAGTTTTGAAGGGCTCGTCATTATGTCGAATTTCTAGACCTTCCTCCCCCTTGCAATCTTTTGTCAACATAAAATCATACAAAAACTACAGAGAGAATCCACACGGCACGAGAAATCATCTAAACTCATGTCTTCAAATATAGTTTACATAGAACCCTATGCAATATTGATGAATCATGAATCACAAACGCTATCCGAAAAATTTCCAGCAGCCAGATTACTTGTCCCATGGGCTTCAAACAATCATCAGCAACAATTGGTTGTAGATTGGCCCGTTTTATAGCAGTTGTTTTGAAAACAACTGCCGACAGGGAGCATGAAATCTTTTTTTGCCACACGATTACTGAAATCCAGTTTTTTTTTATTTTGCTTGGCTCCACGCATCCCACGTGAATGCAAACCTCGCCGCACGCGACTGGATCAGTCAGACTGGGACCATGGTACTGCCATAACGCGAGTGTGTATGCAAGTCAGCGTGGTACGGTGTTTGTTCGAAGCGTCTGCGGTTGGAGAGCATCCTACGGTTTTCGTTTTCGTCTGGTAGGGGTACCGGTGGTTACACGCACCTGGTCAATGTTTCTGGGATAAACAACTTATGAGAGAAAATAGTTAGCAGATTGATATTTCGAAACCATTCTCAATCAAAAAAAGGGTTTGGGAAATTCTTGGGAGACTGATTTGAAAGAAGTGAGCACTATTATTGAACAAAACAAAAAATATGAAAGCTCTTTTCGATTATGTATTTTACATCTTATTCATGAACTCCCCTGTAGGTAGCTTATCATTCTTCGACAAAAATCCTGTCAAAAGGTGCACATTAATGAAATTCAATTTTTGACAATGAACAGTTCAGATTTCGACTACTCATCAAATTTTACGTGTAACGAATTTCATTCGTTCCAACCAATTTGAAGGTCTTGCTCTTCTAGACATAAAAAAGCATTCTAAATGTTTGGCATGAAAGGATGATTATAAAATTGAATAACAGATATTGTTAGAATAATGCATTAACAAGATTAATTTCGTAGCGAACCCAAACCAACTTGATTCGAAAAAAACACTTGATGAGTTTTGTTTGGTCTTCTTTTCGGTATATATTTCTAAACTTGTGCATTTTACCCCATGTCCCCCTTTTGCAATGCATTGCATAGCTTTCGTACTGCAGAACTGCAGATGAATTTTGTTGTAACGAAATCGGTTTGAAATTTCATTGGCTTTTTATGTTTGATGTTTTGAGCGGAGAAAAATAATACTGCGGTTTCCAACGAAACTTCCGATCCGAATCCAGAGAAGAAAAAGATCAAAATCCAGCTAACAATTTGTTCGCTTTGATCAAAGTGAAAAATTGTAAATGGTGGAATATAATCAATCCAACTTACCGAGCCTGTGCTCATCTTTGTCGGACATTACTTTGAAAACCTCAAAACAAAAACCGGGCCCCAACCGAATTATTAATCAAAAAGTAAAATTTTATAAGGCGATTGCTTACTTGATTTAGCCAAAAAAGGAGAAAAGCTGGTCTCATTCCATTCAACACTGGGAGAAACACATATTAGGGAGAAAAAAAAACAGAGGCAAAAATATCATTTGGTGCCCGGTAGAAGTGAAAATTACTTCCGCTCAGAAAATAAGCAAAACCACAAAACCGGACGCTTTCACAGGAAAATAAATCCAGGAAACAGTTTCCAATTCAATGCAGCTCATTCGCGCCCCACGCGAGAACCTCCACAACATGCCGTGCCATTGGAAGCTTGTTTTGCACACTTGTAGCGAAACCCACACGATGCTCTATAATGAGCAACGCAAAGTAACCCTGCACTGATTGGAATATGGTAGGTACTCGCTACAAATACGTATATTTCATGAAACTTTCCACAATGAACCTGCATCTTATATGGAAACGAGGAATACACAGCAGACGTTAAAAATCTGCAAAAACACGTTTTTGATTTTCCAGACTTGATTGACAATGCATTAGACCATTCCCTGGAACATGTTACTTCATCCATTGCCATTTTTGCATTCGTGTATCGCCTAATGTTTTCGGAAGCATTTCAAGAATTACAAGATATAATAATAACTTTTTACACAAAAACCTCGTTTACCAGAAGTTCATAACAATATATTGCTCTGTTTTGGTTGTAGTGTTGCATTGAAAGACATTATGAGCTATCCAAGATCCTCTTGGAGTACATGGAATACGATTCGTACTAAAAAACTACCATTTCATAATCCAATGTTACGACATGCACTTATAAAACAAAATCATAACCATTTAAATGCCATCAAAACCCAACCTACTGAACAGAATATCAACAATCACTTACTTCTCTTTTCCCATGCCATCAGAAGCAAACCGTTTGAGGATTCAATTTTCCGCCAAACTAAGCTTGCAATCGATTCCACAGTCACAGTCATCTCCCTCACGAAGCATGCCAGCAGGAATTCATGCATGCCGCCACGTACCCTCGCCTGTTACCGTGGAACGCGCCAAAAGTATTTTTCCCCACACATCAGCACGCAAATAAAGCGAGCACATATCGCTAGTCACTTTTTTTTTTGTTTTCCACATATCAGCATCATCCGCATCGTCATCATCATCAGGATCCCGTCAGTGAAAATGACGATCATAAAATGCCTTTTCGCACGAGCTGTATCCTTCCCTTCTCGTTCTTCTGGGGGTTGCCTTGCACATTCAACAAGTTTCAAATTACGCTCTTTCTGATGTTTTTTTTTTGTTTCTCGTATCACACCCATTACCATCAATCTAATACAGTCGGGTCTCCTATTAAACGCATTCCTATAACGTGCACTCCTATTACGCTCACTCCTATAAGACACACCAGGACGTTATAGGAGACCCAGGGCTTATGGGATTTCATCACTTTGGGGGTGTCGTTGAATATCTCGTGTGCCAGAAGAGATAGTACAGTACTGTCTTCGGCGAAGTTTCAGTACTAAGTACGATCTACCTTTAGGAGCTGAGGATGATCCTTTTAGTTGAGAACTTGGCCGGTAGGGGCGCTTTTTCTGATTTGCACTATATGAACCATGGGGGATAAGAATGCAAAATTTTGTAACATATGATATCTCTGAATCCTGATGTTTTGGAAGGTTGGTGTCTTCGGAAGAGTTGTTCAGTAGCTCAAGGTCTGATATGTGGTGGCCATTTTAATACGGAATTACGCCACTAGGCGGCGCTAGTGGGCATGGAATTTTTGTTTTGCGCATAGCTCAGTTGCCTGACCACTTAGAAAGATGGCGTCTTCGGCAAAGTTGCTCTGTATCACAAGGGCTAACATTATTTGAGCCGAAAATTTCGAAATTTTTCCACTAGGCGGCGCTAGTGAGCATGGAATTTTTGTTTTGCGCATAGCTCAGTTGCCTGACCACTTAGAAAGATGGCGTCTACGGCAAAGTTGCTCAGTATCACAAGGGCTAACATTATTTGAGCCGAAAATTTCGAAATTTTGCCACTAGGCGGCGCTAGTGAGCAAAGAATTTTTGTTTTGCGCATAGCTCAGTAGCCTGACCACTTAGAAAGATGGCGTCTTCGGCAAAGTTGCTCTGTATCACAAGGGCTAACATTATTTGAGCCGAAAATTTCGAAATTTTGCCACTAGGCGGCGCTAGTGAGCAAAGAATTTTTGTTTTGCGCATAGCTCAGTAGCCTGACCACTTAGAAAGATGGCGTCTTCGGCAAAGTTGCTCTGTATCACAAGGGCTAACATTATTTGAGCCGAAAATTTCGAAATTTTGCCACTAGGCGGCGCTAGTGAGCAAAGAATTTTTGTTTTGCGCATAGCTCAGTAGCCTGACCACTTAGAAAGATGGCGTCTTCGGCAAAGTTGCTCAGTATCACAAGGGCTAACATTATTTGAGCCGAAAGTTTCAAAATTTTGCCACGAGGCGGCGCTAGTGAGCAAGTAATTTTTGTTTTGCGCATAGCTCAGTAGCCTGACCACTTAGAAAGATGGCGTCTTCTGCAAAGTTGCTCTGTATCACAAGGGCTAACATTATTTGAGCCGAAAGTTTCGAAATTTTGCCACTAGGCGGCGCTAGTGAGCCAAGAATTTTTGTTTTGCGCATAGCTCAGTAGCTTGACAACTTAGAGAGATGGCGTCTTCGGCAAAGTTGCTCAGTATCACAAGGGTTAACATTATTTGAGCCGAAAGTTTCGAAATGTTGCCACTAGGCGGCGCTAGTGAGCAAAGAATTTTTGTTTTGCGCATAGCTCAGTAGCCTGACCACTTAGAACGATGGCGTCTTCTGCAAAGTTGATCAGTATCACAAGGGCTAACATTATTTGAGCCGAAAGTTTCGAAATTTTGCCACTAGGCGGCGCTAGTAAGCAAAGAATTTTTGTTTTGCGCATAGCTCAGTAGCCTGACAACTTAGAGAGATGGCGTCTTCGGCAAAGTTGCTCAGTATCACAAGGGTTAACATTATTTGAGCCGAAAGTTTCGAAATGTTGCCACTAGGCGGCGCTAGTGAGCCAAGAATTTTTGTTTCGTGGATAGCTCAGTAGCCTGACCATTTAGAAAGATGGCGTCTTTGACAAAGTTGATCAGTATCACAAGAGCTAACATTATTTGAGCCAAAAGTTTCGAAATTTTGCCACTAGGCGGCGCTAGTGAGCAAAGAATTTTTGTTTTGCGCATAGCTCAGTAGCCTGACCACTTAGAACGATGGCGTCTTCTGCAAAGTTGATCTGTATCACAAGGGCTAACATTATTTGAGCCGAAAGTTTCGAAATTTTGCCACTAGGCGGCGCTAGTAAGCAAAGATTTTTTGTTTTGCGCATAGCTCAGTAGCCTGACCACTTAGAACGATGGCGTCTTCTGCAAAGTTGCTCAGTATCACAAGGGCTAACATTATTTGAGCCGAAAGTTTCAAAATTTTGCCACTAGGCGGCGCTAGTGGGCATGGAATTTTTGTTTTGCGGATAGCTCAGTGATCTGACCACTTAGAAAGATTGCGTCTTCGGCAAAGTTGCTCAGTATCACAAGGGTTAACATTATTTGAGCCGAAAGTTTCGAGATTTTATATATACGTAGAAATCGGAAGAAAAAGTTTTTTTTATAAGATTGAATTATCGTTATGAAAAAGAAGGTTTATATTTTAAAAATATTCAAACAAGAGTGTCGTGTAACTAAAGAGATAAGGCCAGTCATAGTTATCTCATTAAGATTGTTAGCGAATGGATTTCCCAATTTATTAGTAATGACTGACATTCCAACCTAACTTCATTTCTATCCAATCCATACCTTGGAAAATGTTCAAAAAATGAAGTTCATGCAATGACGAAATAAAAATAAACATACATATTTTTTTCTCTGGTTCATATGAGAAGCTAACGATCACATATTTGAGTAGTAAACGGATCCTCACTCATTCTCATATCAAATTATTGATCACAAATTCTCCCAATCCGTCGAAAATACTAGGATAATAGCCATACTTTTATCCGATTGTAAAAATAATGTATATATTTTTCTCCAGGCACTTTTACTTAAACGTAACAATGCGAAGAAAATCGATAGCCTAGTGTCTTATTGAACAACTTTGGTCAGGGTACTGAGCTATGCGCAAAACAAAAATTACTTGCTCACTAGCGCCGCCTCGTGGCAAAATTTTGAAACTTTCGGCTCAAATAATGTTAGCCCTTGTGATACTGAGCAACTTTGCCGAAGACGTCAACTTTCTAAGTGGTCAGACTACTGAGATATCCACGAAACAAAAATTCCTTGCTCACTAGCGCCGCCTAGTGGCAAAATTTCGAAACTTTCGGCTCAAATAATGTTAGGCCTTGTGATACTGAGCAACTTTGCCGAAGACGCCATCTTTCTAAGTGGTCAGGCAACTAAGCAATGCGCAAAACAAAAATTCCTTGCTCACTACCGCCGCCTAATGGCAAAATTTCGAAACTTTCGGCTCATATAATGTTAGCCCTTATGATACTGAGCAACTTTGCCGAAGACGCCATCTTTCTAAGTGGTCAGGCTACTGAGCTATGCGCAAAACAAAAATTCTTTGCTCACTAGCGCCGCTTCGTGGCAAAATTTCGAAACTTTCGGCTCAAATAATGTTAGCCCTTGTGATACTGAGCAACTTTGCCGAAGACGCCAACTTTCTAAGTGGTCAGACTACTGAGCTATCCACGAAATAAAAATTCCTTGCTCGCTAGCGCCGCCTAGTGGCAACATTTCGAAACTTTCGGCTCAAATAATGTTAGCCCTTGTGATACTGAGCAACTTTGCCGAAGACGCCATCTTTCTAAGTGGTCAGGCAACTGAGCTATGCGCAAAACAAAAATTCCATGCCCACTAGCGCCGCCTGGTGGCGTAATTCCGTATCAAAATGGCCACCACATGTCAGCCCTTGAGCTACTGAACAACTCTTCCGAAGACACCAACCTTCCAAAACATCAGGATTCAGAGATATCATGTGTTACAAAATTTTGCATTCTTATCCCCCATGGTTCATATAGTGCAAATCAGAAAAAGCGCCCCTACCGGCCAAGTTCTCAACTAAAAGGATGATCCTCGACTCCTAAAGGTAGATCGTACTTAGTACTGAAACTTCGCCGAAGACAGTACTGTACTATCTCTTTTAGCATACGAGATATTCAACGACACCCCCAAAGTGATGAAATCCCATAAGCCCTGGGTCTCCTATAACGTAGATTCCTATTACGCCCCCCAACCATGTGTCTAATAGGAGACCTGACTGTAAGAATTGAGCTTGGTGTGCTTGTCTGGTTGGGGATAGTGGTACAAGATACTACTTTGAGCGATTCAAAATTTTATCAAAATTTGATTGATGCAATGATTCCTGTTGAAACGCGAAGATAGTTGCGGTAAAGTTTTCCTATAATGGAGGATCCCATAAGAAAACAACGGATACCGCAACTATAGGAACTGAAATTAAAATTTTACTTCAACTAAAGGAACAGTGTATCAATAGTAGAGGTATTATTTTTCACTGTCATCCCCAGGGCCGGATTTAGAGACGTGGGGGCCCGGGGGCCATAAACTTGTGGGGCCCTTTTTCCAAGTGATTTTTATAGGATATTGTGAAAAGTAAATAGATACCTAGTTTCGAATTCGAAACAAATTGTTTTGAATTGGATTTTTATTTATTCAACATATTACGGTAAAACAATAAATCGTTGTTCGATTTCTAGAAAGCTATTCGGCGCGGTTTTCGTTGCAGAAATGAATCAATTATTTCATCTACACCAATTTCTTTCAAAAGTTCATTTTCAATGCTTAGCAGAGTCAAATTATTAAGCTTATCACTTGTCATGGACGTCCTTAGTCGGTTTTTGATGAGTTTCACTTTCGAAAACGATCTCTCTCCACTAGCATTCGATACCATTATGCTCAGGTATATCCTCAATGCTACTTCTGCATTCGGAAAAGTGGAGCGCATTTCATTTTTCGTGATGAACTCGTACAGAAACATCTCCACTGACTGGCCTTGCAACTTACGGCTTTGCTTGGCAAATGATACGAGCTGAACAAGTTCGTTTGTTAGCTCTGGACCAAGATCCCCAGGGTAGGCTTCGACCAACTTTTTTGCTCCGCTTTCGAGTGTAGAAGGCGACGCATCCAAATCCGACAGAAATTCGAACAAGTTGCATATCTTAAGAAAAGTAGAAAATCATGGATTCAATAAGTGAGTAATTTAAATTTTAATAATATTACCTGTTTGTACGCTGCAGCCCGCTCAGCTAAGGAAGCTTTGAGCTGATCGATTACTGGATAGATAGCATCAGTCTTGAACTTGTCTACTGGAGTTCGCTCTGAAATGGTTTCAGTTTGCTTGGAGCAGCCCGGTGCGTTGAGTCGTACGCTTTTCACTCTGGATCGAACGTGTCGGAAGTTCTCTGCACCAGACATCTCTTTTCCGATTTTTACAAATTCTTCAAACCTAGCTCGCTTCGTTTCCACATAGTCAATCAAACTAAGTATTGAGTTGACGGCCGGCCTCAAGGTCGTCGTAGAGTTTTGAAGCTACTGGCTAGTTGCATCGAACCTTTCAAGGATTTCATGTCAGAACTGCGTGTAAACAGCAATATCGAGAAGTGACATTTTGTTATGCAGACAATGAGCTTCATTTTTCACTAGATCCTTCTCGTCTTGGTCCTCTGCGATTGATAGAAGAGTTGCTTTGATTTCGGCATAACCATAAAGTAAGGCTTTTGTCGCATCACATCTACAAGACCATCGAGTGTCGCTCAAGTTTTTTACGGTATATCTGCGCTCAGTTTTCGATAAGTTTTCCTTTAAGATTCGAAACCGACTAGTTGAACTTGTAAAAAACGTGAACAAATTTTGGAGGAAGCTGAAAAATTCAACTGCCGCCGGGCACGTATTGGCTGCAGATTTTCCAATGAGATTCAAAGAATGATCGCAGCAGGGAACAAAAAAAGCAAATGGGTTTATTTTGAGGATGAGCGCCTGCATTCCTTTGTATTTTCCGGATATGTTTGGAGCATTGTCATATGACTGTCCTCGACAGTCTTGGATATCAATTTTGCAAGCTTGCAAAAACTCAAGGAGCGCATCGACCATTTGCTGACCTGTATGACCGCAATTCTGGATAAATGTAAAAAACCGTTCCACAGGCTTGATCCCTTCCAAATATCTTGCAATTACAGTTAGTTGGTCAATATGCGCTTCGTCTGGCGATGAATCCACTGATATCGAGTAATACTTTGCTCTCTTGATCCGCTCTGCAATTTCATGAAATACTTTCTCTGCCATAATATCGGTAATCTCGTCACAAGTAAAAGACGACAAATAATTTGCATGTCCACTCCTCTTATTCCCGTGCTTCTCAATATGCTGTGCCAAAAATGGGTCATACTCAGCTATGAGTTTCAGAATACCCAAAAAATTGCCATTTTTCGTGGAACCAATTATCTCATTTTCTCCCCGAAACGCAAGTCCGCGTTGCGATAAAAACGTTATCGCTCTGATAACTCTTTTCAAAACATCTCTCCAGTAGCTTTTAATTTGAAGTTCCTGTTACAAACGCATTGTTTTGAGCATTCAATCTAAAACCAGTTCTCTTGTTGCAAAAAAAAACTTACCTCTCGTTTCAAATTTTGGTCGACACCGAGATTTTCCGCTCGAACAGAAACGGAAACAATCGATTCCAGATGCCCTTTAGATGTTTCATGCAAACTTAATTTTACCTGGGCACGCTTCCAATTACAAAATCCTTCACCAGAGAAGCTTGATACCGAGAGGTTCATAAGTTTGCACACAAAGCAAAACAACTTCCCAGTACTTGCTGAAAAGCACAACCAATTTCTAAAAATTGTTTCACTCTGGACTTTCCGGTAAAATAATGATTTGGAACATATTCTGAACCCGGCAGCATCTCCTCTTTCTTGACACACTGAGAAGGCCTCAAACTTTCCTTCATCACAGTAGTTTAACTCAGCGGATCCACGTGTAATCCAATAGTCTATTTCGCGATCATTCAATTTCGACCACTTCCCCACATCGATTTCAAAATTCGAATTAGTGTTTTCTTCCACAGTTTCTGGCGTCAAAGCTGGATCACCACAAAAAACACTTGCAACTGCATTGGTGACACTTGTTTCACCCTTTTCACAAGCCACGTTAGAGCTACTGGCCGAAAAGAACAAGCTGATTTTCGGAGTTTTTGAGATCACTTGCTCAACCTTCCTGTTTTATCATCTTGAATCTTTCTTTTCTCCGCTCCACTTTTATAGTTTCTCAGTGTTACGTGACGATCGCTCATTTTTCTCTATTCAAATCACTGGTTTCCGGCGTAAAACATCCGAACGCTTACAAATTCAAACTCAAAGTGACTTATGGTGGGAAGAAAAAACCGAACGCTGTACGAATGGAGTAACGACTGACAGTCTTACCCAGACTTACTATATGTGTGAAAGAGACAAGAATGAAATATTTCAATAAGAGTAAAAAGGATAGCATGGTTTTGTTTAATTTCATCGTCGTCGCCTCAAGTTCACCACAACACACGATTAAAAAGAAGCACAGAAGTTTCGGGTGTTTGAAAAGTTTTACGCAAAAAAAAGTAATTAATAATTTTGAATATTGTGGGGGCCCCTAAAATGTGGGGGCCCGGGGCCATGGCCCCCTCGGACCCCCCCCAAAATGCGGCCCTGGTCATCCCGATGGTTACTACGATGAAATCAATTTTCTTATTAAGTGAATGGTCATTACTTCGCGTTACAACAATAATATATTTATACTAGTGGGCCCGGCAAATTTCGTCTTGCCATCAAGTAGGCTGTTGAAAAATGCTATGGATCATCCCATACGAAATGACAGTTCCGTTCAAACTTGTTTTTCCCACTTTCACGGTGAATATCCTGGGATTTTTATACACACAAACACGTCGGAACACTTGACGAACAAAACAGAAAAATAATCATTCAAATCGGTTGACCCGTTCGGAAGCCATTTCGTGACATACAAACACCATTTTATTTTTATTTATATAGAAGATATATATATATATTGTACATTCACTACGCTGCTTGAATTTTGAGGGGTTAAATGAAGTTGAACCGTGCTTAGTACCTCCACTGCAGTGCACTGTTGGAACATTACCCTATACACCAAAATTAAAATGGTGGTGAACATTGAGAGCAAAGAAACGAAAAGTGAGACGTACTTTCTGTAGAACTCTCATTCATCGAAGTTGTTGGTAAACGTATAGGAGAAATCTTATAGAGCAGGAATTCTGTATAAAGTATTGTTTGATTGGTTTCATAAATGGGTGGAATAAGATGCTGATGGGTAGTAAAAGCGAGTAAAATGAAAGCATCACATGTAAAGATAATCTGTTATACTGTCTTAAACACGATTTTTTTTGTAGTAATTGTTCTTGTAAGAGTTTTTAAACATATCAATCGGATTATCCCAGTCAAAATTTTGGTTGGTATAACTTTTGTTATACAAAAGTGATGTATTCTATATGAATCAATTCAATCGTATAGAATGCATGAAAAGGCTATATACCTACCAAAGTGGAGGCTATATGCGTACTTGGCTCGACTTTTTCGGACTTTGTGCGATCAGATATATGATGCCACAAAATTTGGATGTAAATAAAAAAAAAGTTTCCAGCGAGTCTCAAACACGGGACCTCTGGATCAGGAATCGGGTACCTTACCACTGTACCACCAAGGGTTACTTATTCGATGGGTAATTATTTGCCAATGTTAATACATGTTTCATGTACAGCGACACATACTATGTTGTTCTTTGAGGCCCAGATAGACGAAGCTTGGGTGGCAATTTTTGCTAAGTTATTGCGATTTCATACGATGCTTACTGGATTGATATATGATCTGTCAGTTTCTATAACATAACGTGATTCTATGTTGCCGTTCATGAATCGTATTGGGGATTTATATACAACTTGTATTGACATTGATAACGCTTAATCTGGCATCTTGTGCAATTCTGATTTTGTACGCATGAATATGTGATTTTGAATGCACATTCTTATACGATACGTGGTTCACTGTGATGTTTCACAATTATCTCGTGAACTTTAATTAGCTGATTCATAAACGTTTTAGGAAACTATTGGTAAGTGATTTGTTTTATGTATCTATGAAGCCATTTCAGTAAGAGTTAGAGAAACTTTGTACAGTGAATCCACAATTAAGAATCACTCTCAATTTATGAATCAGCTGCCTTCAAAGGACAAAATAACAGTAAAAAATAGCACAAAACATCACGGAAACATTTTCGCTTATAATTTATTTTGAGTAAAATTGTTTACGTGATGTTTTGTGTTGATTTTTGTTGTTATTTTGTCATTTAAAGTCAGCTGATTCATAAATTGTGGACGATTATTAATTGTGGATCCACTGTACATTACTCTTGATTTCAATTTAAAAAGAAGTTAATTAGAAATTTTACAAAGGAATTTTAAGAGCGATTTATGGAAGAATTCAAGTTCAAATATCTATAGACATTGCGTATTCCGCAAAATCTCTGTTTTTTACAATTGAATTGGTGAATTTTAGAGAATTTTAGAGAATTTTAGAGAAACATCAGAAAGAATAAATTAATTATTTGATACCAACTTACAAAATAACAGTAAAACTCTTCAGACAGACATGCCTTAACAATTTCGCATGCATTTTTTTTTTTCAAGATGTTGTTAAGAGTCTAACGACATTTTCGTAATGATAGAAAGTCAATAAATCTATGAAGACTTCCAGACATTCTTAGTAGTCACCATGCAAAAACGTGTGCCTTTTAAAATTCCCGAATGGGGCAACACAAAATTCACGCCTTGTTGCCAAAATCTGTAAGACGCTGTAAACCGGAAAATGATGATGTCCCTTATCGTTTCTGGAACAAATAAGAGGGCATAATTAACTTTGACCAATTATGTTTCATGTTTGGATTACATGACTTTTTACAACGACCTACTTGATGGTAAGACGAAGATTTCCGGGACCTCTAGTATATAAATAAAATAGAATGGTGTTTGTATGTCACGAAATGCCTTGAGAACGGGCTCTTGGATTTTGAAAATTCTTCCATATTTATGCTCCCAAAGTATTCCGATGTGTTAGTGTTTGTAAAAAGCACAGGACATTGAACACAGGATACAGAAACACAGGATATGCACGGGACGTTTCATGGCGTTTTTCTACAACCTACATGATGGAAGAACGAATTTTGCCAGGACCACTATCTATATAAATTAAAATAGAATGGTGTTTGTATGTCGTGAGTTGACTCGAAAACGGGCTATATTATTATCTCATAGTAATTTTTTTGAAGTGTTCTGACGTATTTTTATGTATAAAAAAATTTCATCGGGGGAATCGGAAAACCGAGAGTGATCGGAACTGCCATTTTTGGTGGTGAACGTTTTTTAGGCGTTTTTCAACAGCCTACTTGATGGCAAGGCAAAGTTTGCCGGGACCACTAGTAGTAAATAAGAATGGAATGTTGTTTTTATGTCACGAAATGGCTTGAAAATGGGCTAATGAACTTATATGTTTTTTCATTGTAGCATTCATCAAAGGTTCCGACGTGTTTATGAAAAGAAAAAGTCCAGGAAAGTCTCCTAAATTATAAAAAAAAGTGAGAAAACTTATCTATCACTTTTCAGGTGATTTTTTCATAGCGTCTTTCAAAAGCCTATTTGATGACAAGACAATGTTTTGAGACTAACTGAGACTCACGCTGATGCTGCTCTATAGGCTCACGGCAGAACCAAGACTCCCGGTTAACTAGCTCAGTAGCATTAGACCCCTGAACTGTGTCGCAGGGTGGGCATGCTACTGGGTAATTCGGAGGGGCTACGCGGAACAACGGGTGCAGAAACTATGGAATTCTTAAAGATTAGGATGAACTTGAATGTGGGTTGAAACTAAAGGGATTTATTGAACCTTACCAGTAGGGATTTATTGGGCTATTGTTGTCTAAAAGGGAAATTCTAGGGCTAGATGGTTTCCGTTGTTCGGTACGTACCGGTGTTGCTGGACGACGTTGGCGATCGCTCGCAGATGGTTCCGTGGCTTGATGTTCTGGTGAGTTGGTTCGGTTACTTGGTCTTCTGGAAGATGGCGGTTTTCTGGCTTGGGCACGCACAAAGCAATAGCGGATTGCTCTGGTCGGGTACAATGGCGGCTTGTCACTGTACGGCTACTAACGTAGCTTGGGGGTCTACGGCGTTCCCTTCGTTGACGCTATCGACGGACCACGGACGAGACCGTATTGGCCACGCCGAGAAGGGTTCTCCTTTGCGATTAGAACCGTGCGGTTCGAGAAGAAGCTCAATGGCGGATACGGAGCCGGAGGGCACAGGTTCAAGACTCAGCTTGACCTATCGTGCAGCGTGAGGCTGTGGTAATCAAAGATTACGCAAAAGCAAGAAAAAAGATCCTGAACGAACTATGGCTGGCACTACTGGTCGTTCACTGCCGTTTCACAAATGGTTCAACTCACTCACGACTTACTATCACTGACGCCGGATTGCTAATGAGCAATGGTCTCCTCAAGTCTTACAAAGCCCTCCTTTTCCTTCCAGTTTTCCAATCGTTCCTTATCCCTCCATTATCCTTCCTTGTAGGTAGCTCACCACCCATCCAGTTCAATTTTCGCCCATTTTACCACAGTTGATTTCTTCGCCCTTTTCTACCATCGAGCCCCACTATGTTCCACAAAACATGTAATTACCATCTGCCTATCCTACTATCACAAACATTTTATCCTACTAATTCTACTAACCCAACACTAATAAAATCTATAAAAACACTACAGTTTCTAAAAAACATGCACAAATTAAAAACCAATCTTGAGGATTTGTAACCAAACGGTTACAGTTTGCCAGGACCACTAGTTTTATAAAATTTTCGAAATTCCAAACCAAATTTCAATATTTAGAATATTTTAGTAAGTTAAATGCAAATCAGTACTGTGATTAATTTAATTAGGAAAACTCAAAGTCCTGCATCTTTTTTCTTAGCTTTAGTTCCACCCTTCAAATGTTAGTGAAGTTTAACTGAAATTTTAACTTATTCTTCAAAACTATTGTACCATGTGTGAACGTTACATCGACAAAAATTCTACCATTAGATTCTTAACATTACGATTTCTCTCTCCATATCTCGATATCCTCCTTATCCAGATATCTTCATATCTCGATGAGTTTCTGTTGATTTTTTGTTGTCAATTTATCTCTCCATATGTCGATATGAACATTATGAAAGGTTACTAGACCAGATATAAGTGATTCAGAACCATTTGGAAACTCGCAACGAAGTGTGTTTGTTTATTATTTTCCTAGTAACGGAGTGATTTTCAATCTAGTATTCATTAAATTAATTTTCTTTGTCTCGATCTCTTCCTATCTCGATGGCCCCTTCGATATCGAGATGAAATGAATACCTGATTATATATTTACATGGATGTCCGATACCGATAGTGCGGTTACTACGCGAATCGGAGGACACGATCCTGATTTCGTTGCTCTCTTCACAAAAGCATGCAACAGATTCAACGGATTAAACACTACTGACGCATTTCGGATTTTTTTTCCACGGACTACACAGAATGAGGCAGTCTCTTCACTTGTGTAAACATCGAATTAAATTGTAAACATGTAAAGTCATTCAAATCGTAGCATATACGATCTGGATCACTAGATTATTTTTTCAACAAATCTGTTCGAGGTGGATAGGAATGGCGTCGTCAAGTAGCTGTCAGTTTACGAAATATTTAACCTTATTATTATTGTAAACCGTGTTTTTTTTTCTTTATTTGAAAACGTTGTTTATTTTTTTCACCCTCACAACTCTTACCGGACACAATTGATCCGGATTCCATCGCTCGTCCACAAAAGAGCATGCAACAGATTCAACGGATCAAACATAAAACATAATCTTGGTGCAAATCCACAAAAACTACGTTTTTTGCAACACTGATAGTTGTGAATAACTCTTACTTATTTGTTTTGTTTAAGCATTATAATAACTGAATTTTGTACTAAATATGTTCATATTTATTTTTTGCATGGCAAACGAAAAGCTTGGCTTGTCAGATGGTGGTATCAGAACTTAAAATTAGTGGTTTGCAGATGGTCCCTCACGAGAGGGGTGGAACGGTCTTTAAATAATTAAAAATAAATATCACTTGGTTTATGAATATTTACTCATATGCAATGAATGTAAGAGACTGACAGTGAAGGCGACTACAAATTGTAGTCGAAATACGCATATCTGTCAAAAGATAAGCAATTATGGTGGGTTTAAAAGACACAATACTCAAATCAAATTGATTTGAGCTGAATGTCGGGGGTTCGCATCGCACTGGTTTATTTTTTCCATAAAAGGAAATTTTCTTGACTTAGCCGAGCATAAAATATCTTTGTTTCTGCTACATGACACACGAATGCAAAAATGGGTCCAGTGGCAAAGGAAGCTCTTAGTTAATAACTGTGGAAGTGCTCATAAGAACATCAAGCTGAGAAGCATGCTCTGTTCCAGCTGGGATGTGACGCCAGAAAGAAGATGAATGTTTCGTTTATAGAAAAAGACATCTACCATTTTCTCCGTATGCATAACAACGTTTAACACCTACAAATGTTTTATCAGATTTTTTACTATGAATGGCAAACCCCGGAACTACTTACCATAAGTAAGGAAACGCATCACCTAGTATTTCAACACCCCAGTTGAATATTGCAGCACCTCGAAAAGTTTAGCATCAGCATTATAATATTTATGATGCAGTATCTCGAAATCCTTACTTCCTGCAAAGTTGCGGTCTTCAGCAAAGTTGTTCAGCAGTCTTATCGCGTTCATTAGGTGAAGTTTTGGCGTAGCGGCGAAATTACTAACAAAACAGTGCTGTCTAAAACTGTTTTCAAGTTTTCAAACAACTTTGCTCAAGACATGAGCTTTCTAGGTGGCCAGGATCATGAGCTAGAGCTTTCTAGAATATGATCAAATCATTTGCACACTGACGCCACGTAGCGGCAAAATTGCTAACTAAACAAGGCTTCCTCAAATTGTTTTCAATGTGCTGAACTACTTTGCGGAAGACACGAGCTTTCTAAGTTGTCGGGATCATAAGGGATATGGTACACAAATTATGTCACGCTAAGTTTCAACTGTTTTGAAACCCCTTCCCCCTATGTCACGTTTTTTACTTACCCTGTGTGACGCTTGGCTATACTTCCCATCCCCCATGGAGCGTGACGTAATTTGGAGCATGACCCCTGACCTTGAACTTGCTGTAATATTACCAAATTATATCCACACTACCGCCACGGTGTCTGGCCATTTGACCGAATGCCGTTTACTCGAATGCCATCTGGCCGAACGGTTTGTTTGTCAGAATGTCGTGTGGTTCGTGGCTCGTATTAAAAACTCAAATGGCTGTTCTTTCAAAAGAAGCCATAAATCGTTTTTGTTACTGTCAAAAACTGACTACAAACGCAATGCGAAAACCTCTGCTGGCAGCTACTACAACTAGCAAAGAAATAAATAACACAGCTCAACAAAGATGACATTTTTGCGTGTCTCAAGGATCAAATTATGTGTCTCGAGTAAATTTGGAGTTGCTGTATCTGATGCCATTCTCAGAAATGTTCCAGCACGTCACAATTTTTAGCTACAGGTCGCCAAAGTTGTATAAAACACTGATTTAATTGATGTTTACATGCAATTTTAATTATGATTAATCAAACTTTTTTGTGATCTAATCCACCAAGCATGCAAAATAGTTAAAGTCCTTTCATTTTAGATATAATTTTGGTGAAATTTCGGGATTGAACTTGGATTAAATCGTTTTTTCAACATGCTTTCAGTCTCCATACTAAATTCTTCGTTTCTCTCATATAGAAGCATACAATACTTTTCTAAGCCATCAAAAAATAGCCTTAGAGCATCGAATTTATTATATACTTTGTTCATAAGTATTGTTACACACACGAAGTTTGAATTCTGTGGCAAATTAAGCGAATAAATTGCCATACAAGATGGTAAACTTGCATGCAAGTTGACAGAAATAGTCAAATTTTGTATTTTCAATAGCTAATATTTCCAAAACTAGCCGTACTTTGAAGTTTCTGAAAGCAGCAATGGATTCAGCAACCTTTAATTATTCAACTAGTGGTATTTTGGTGCTTGAGACAAAATCGTGTTCCGCAGTGTAATTGCTTACATATAGGTTGTTTTTCTTTCAGCACTGACTGTTTCTCGAATTAATACGAACACAGATAATTGTTTGTGTATCAATGGTGATTTTTCCTCCTTTCAGAATAAGCTGACTAATTTCTTCGAAGTTCAGCTTAGAAATTCATTACAAATGCATGCTAGCTGTATTTCACAATTGATTTTCAATTTCGTCCTAACGGCATTCGGCCAAATGACCCGGAGCCACCGCCACGTAGCAGTAAAATTGCGTACTAAACAGTGCTGCCTCAAATTGCTTTCAAGCTTCTGAACAACTTTGCTGCAGACAAGAACTTTCTAGGTGGACGGGATCATGGGCTACCCAGTAAACACAAATTCGTATGTCCAGAATATGAGAAATTTCGTACAATTTTTCGCCAGGGGGCTATACTACTCCTAAAGTTATCATGAATAGCACACAGATATATTCGGATAACTATCTCCGCTCAGAAATACAGTCGATTGAAAAATGTGCCTGAGCATCACTGGGCTAGATCCTGCTAGAATATGGCCAAATACCATGCATACTAGCGCCCCGTAGCGACAAAATTGTCAACTAATCAGGGCTGCCTCAAATTGCTTTCCAGCTTCTGAACAGTTTTGACATTAAGCGAATGGCTAGAGATGCTAGTATTAGAAAGTTAGCAGAAATTAATAACGCTAAACAATTTTTCGACTGGGCTGTGTCGCAAAAGGTGAAAGACCAATTAAAAAAAAGATTGGGAATTTATCTACGCAACTAAAAATGACTATTCAGAGGCTGAAAAATTTCTTCAGGAAAGATTTTCTAACCTTGTTCCAATGCACATGATAACCAAGAAAATACAGCATGCTTTGTTCTTAATAATACAAAAAAAAACGAAAATCTTCTGGTGTTAGCAACCAAAAACAATCTTCCCGGTTGAAAAAAATAGATAGTTTTAAGATGAATATGTATGTTATATACTGAATAATTAAATAAATAAAATTAAAAAAAAAATAATAATCTTATTTGTTCCTTAGAAAAGAAAGAATCCCTTTTCAGTGTAATGAAAAATTGAGGCAGAATCAGTTTTTTTTCAGTTTTTATTAGCGGTGTAATTTTTCATGAAAAATATCATCCATTCCGACTTATACTTCATTAAAACCAATCCCATATCTTTTTTTAGATGTTTTAGAAAATTTGCAATTGCTTTGATAAAAAATCTTTGTTTTTCCAATTGAAATATGGGTTTTCAAAGAAAAGGCTTATATGGTCATTTTCCACAAAATTGGCCATAACTCAAAAACGAAAAACAAGTACATTTCAAAAATTTCAGCGTTTAAAGCTTATGAAATTACCTTCTCAAAAATATATTTTTGAAAGTTTTCCACTAATTGAAACATAGTTTTTCCGGCTTTCCTTTACGAATTTTCTCAACGGTGGAAAATTTTGTGGAAAACTGTTTCCAGTTAATTTTTTTTTTATTCCTGAGAAAATTTGCTCTCATTTCCGTGAAAAACTTTGTTTCTACGATACTTCTTTCTTGAGTTATGATTTTTCAAAGAAAAGGCTCAAAATGGCACATTTGCACACTTTTACAAAATTGGCCATAACTCAAAAACGAAAAAAAGTACATTTCAAAAATTTCAGCGATTAATGCTTATGAAATTATCTTCTCAAAAATATTTTTTTGAAAATTTTCGAGTTGGAGCATAGTTTTTCCGGCTTTCCATTACAAATTTTCTCAACGGTGGAAAATTTTGTGGAAAACTTTTTCCAGTTAATATTTTTTTTATTTCTGAGAAAATTTGCTTTCATTTTCATAAAAAAAAACTTTGTTTCTTTGATGCTTCGTTCTTGAGTTATTATTTTTCAAAGTAAGTACAGTCGCCTCTCCACATCTCGATATCAAAGGGACCATCGAGATAGGGAGAGATCGAGAAAAGGAAACAATTTTTGATGAATACTAGATTAAAAAACACTCCGTTGCCAAGAAAGTAATACACAAACAAACGTCATTTTGCGCTCCTAATATGTTTTGAATCCTAAAACTTTGGTCTAGTAACCTTCGATATTGATCATATCGACATACGGAGAGAAAATTGAGAATGAAAAATCAACAGAAACACATCGAGATATGGAGATATCGAGATAAGGAGGATATCGATATATGGAGAGTGAAAATGTATGCAGACTGAAGGGTCTTATGAAACCATCGACATAGGGAGAGATATCGAGATGTAGAACATCGAGATGTGGAGAGTCAACTGTAGTGTCAAAAACAAAAAAATTCCAAGTGAGAAAACAAAAAATTTCCAACTGAGTTTTCCGGGAAAATAGGCGACCCTGAATTTTTATCATTTTTTTTTATTCATATATTGATGAGCCCTGCCTGTGGAAAAGTTTCATGAAAATCTGAGACCTTGCGGTCCAAACCCGTACGGAAATAAAAAAAATCCCCAGATATCAATATCTCATAATTGAAGAAATTTAGACTTAGCCAACTAAGGGACTGTGCACTGATAAAGTATGTCAATGATCGGGGTTTCTCAACTCTCTCTCCATCCATGATATATTTGCATGCTTGTAAGTACGAATTTAGACTACCCTTAGCCCCTAACGTAAAGTTTGTAAGATCCCTAGTTAAAGTTTTCCGAAAGTGTTCATTTATCTGTAGCTAACATAATATGTTATAAATACTATACTATTAATAGTTTTGCCGGTTCAACTCGATTATTGCACGGTCCACCATAGTCGACTCCGTATGTTCGTGGAAATGCTAGTGAAAAACATCTCATATATGCTATGAGGGTAGCGCACCCTTACCTTCAAGGATAATTCAGTTTAGTGCATTTTGCAAAATGAATATCGAATGATTTTTTTCGCTCACTGCACTTCAAAACCATCATTCGATTTATCGGCCGATGAAACACTGCTCATCTAAAGCATGATGTAACGATATTGCAAGCTGTTGAAAAAAAAAAAGTAGAATGTAAAATGCTTGGAGGGACTATTTCCACACCTTGTTAGGATACACAACGAATCTCACCAAAAGCATAAATGAAAATTTTCCAATCCTGATCCTGAGATAGTCATAGTACGTAGGTACACTTAACGCTGCAATAGCTTTATATCGGTACTTATAGCTTCTCACTCGGTTCTAAAGTTCTTCTCGGTCCGACAATTTATCCTCTGCGCTCAGTGTGGGAGATTGGACTTTCTGAAATCAGTCACCGTTAAATAAAGTTTTTTTTTCACTGCCACCCACTACCAGAGGCAAACGGACGTTACAGTATAGACATTTTCATCAACCATCATAGCGATCATTCTAGAGGCGCGCGAATAGCTTTCTATCGTGTTAGACGTTTCGCACAGGCCTTGTTCCACATAATCGTCATTCGAGTATTAATGTCACCAGATTATGATTGTGTGAAGTGAGCGATGAATTTCAAAAGAAATTGTTCTAAGTGTTGCCTCTGTTTGTCTGTGTCACTACCATCGTCACTGTTCCTTACTTCGCTTCCCGCTTGTTTGCGCTGCTCTGCGGCCAGGGTCCGTATAACTTGTCCATTAGCACGTTCACCGTCGTTTGACCACGACACACGACCGAAAATGCCTCCGACTTGCACTAGGACTAATGGGACGCTGCTCGTCGGTTTGGAAATCAAGCGAACCGGGCTCCGGCTGGGGAGTAATTTTGCTGCTCGTTGTCGTGTCGTTGAGCAATCTACTAATTGGGTAATTAACATGGAAGGTGCTGATGATACACTTCAACCCTGGCCAAGGAGCACTCCTCCGGGTTGGATGAGGAGTAGGGTGTACCAGAAAAAAAAAAAACAATATTTGAAAAGTCATGGCTTGGTTGAATTTCTATAAGAACAAGTTTTGGGTTTATATGCATCGTCCAGTTGAATTTTTACCAAAAAATCATCTTAAAAATAGATTTCAATAGGTTCTAAAAAGTTATGTACTACTTTGCTTTGGAAGCATTTTTTTTCTATCTGTATTAACGAGATTTTTAGCCCAGGGCTAGTTCATCTCGGGACCAACGGCTTTACTTCCCTTCCCAAGGAAGTCGCCACTGAAATTTTTAGTGACTATCTCGAGGATGGGATTCGATCCCAGGTCCTCGGCGAGAGAGGCGTGTGTTCTTACCCCTACACCAGGTCCGTCCCCTTTTGGAAGCATTTGCAAAATCGATAAAACATGATAATTTCCATCAAAAATGTAAATTTTTTTTATTCATCTGGCAAAAACTCTTACCGATTTTTCAGAAAAAGCATATTTCTCATTCCCAGGTTGACCATAATGACTTTTCGAACATCGTTTTTTTTTTCTGGGCCACCCTTATGATGAGCCCACTGTGTTGGCCAATCGAAATCCAATATCATCACTTTTCACGCTAGGTTGATCGGGGTGTGTGGAGACGGTGTGGGGTGGATTTTTCTGCAGAAGTGAATTATTGAAGCGAAGATTGATCGGATCCTTCTCCGGTTCAATCCTTTTTTGTCCTCAGCTGTTACCAGTAGATAGCTACCTACGGGGAAAGAAGTTTCCGTTCGAAGGATAGGGACACGTCTGGATTTAAAGTGATCAATCCGAGACCGCTCGGAAAGAAAGAAGTGTTCCGGCGACTTCTGGATTGATTTTTATGTTGAATTCGGTAGATTTGTGGCGTAGGGATAGGGGCCGTGGCGGGTCAAACGCGGATTAAACTTCGTTCGATGCCGAGTGATGTTTTATTCATCGCCAGTTAGCCGGGAATGGTGACCAAAGGGGTGGAGGAGCATCGATCCATCCTGCGTACTGTAAAGTTTGACAGCGGTATTTACATTCATAAGGATTACCGTCTGATCTGGTTGAAGCTCTGTAAACCACAAAACGTCTATTGGGAATATTGGTTTAGTGGGAATTTTTCAAATGTCTGTAGGACGCTGATAGGGGATATGTGCTGAAATAAATCATTGTTTGAGAAAGGCGAGAGAATTCCCTATTAAATGTTTGTTGAATATAAGTTATGACCGATGTGCTGTGAAAAAATCCACATCTTTGTGCTGCCTTTTCTTAATGCGGTGCGTCTTTTTTTCAGCTCTAGCTGCCCTGTAGTACATAGGTTCCCAAACTCACATAGCCAACAACCGTATTTCTAGCGACCCACCAGTGAAAAATTGTTCAGAGACAGTTTTGTACTGAAGCTTCTGAGCATTGGCGTAGGAACATGAGGGGCCAGGGGGGCCAGGCCCCCTCCAGAACCATCCAGGCCCCCCCCCCAGAAATTTTGGATGATAATATATATGAAAATTAAAAATAAATAACTAACGTGATTCTATCGTGAAGAACAACCTTTATAATTAATGAATAAATTTTCTTCAGTAGTTATGTTCTTTTATTGTGTACATCAATAGTGGAGAACCTCGCTTGTCGTACACAACATCAGTATGGCGGTTCTGACTTCGGTGAATCGCGCAACAACCGAAATATTAACCATCCGGTTGGCGCCTTATTGGTTAGAACGTTGTGTGCGATAAGCGCAATTTCCGGCATCTCCTTTGCAAAAATTACTGTTATACTAAAATGCGACAGTATCCTGGAAGTTCGTATACAACTTGTATAATGCTCGATAAAATTAATTGAAAAATAAGCAAAATTACTAAAGGAGCTTCTTTGTCAGAAGACATCTGGAATTTTTGGCGTATTCGTTACAGATCTTTTCAAGGAATTTCAACCTAGCCAAGACTTTTAGAAAAGTCCAACAAAATCAGTCATTTTTTCATCCACCACTAAATTTTTTCTTTGATTTCGTATCGATTTTTTAAAATAATTTCTCATGAATAAATTTATTGATTAAACTCTGCGTTTTTCCAATAAAAAGTTTTATATTCTCAAAAATTTTACTATAGCCAAATTTCTCATGGAATATCGAAAAGTGGATTCATAGCTTTTGCTACAAATCTGTCGGAAAAAAGTCAAATAATAATGTGCGATTAGTTCATACTTTCAACATGAATTCCTCCTGGAGGATAACCATATCTCCTATGTCTACTTATTATCCACAAATTGATTCCAGAATTTGTTCCCGGATATGACTAAAAAAATTGTGGTCTTAATAGATCAAACTTTTCCTTAGAAATTCCTCCAAAAATTAATTGATTCTGTAGTTTAATTCTATATGGTTTCACAAACCCATATATTTAAAATTATATCGCGAAGTTTATCAAAAGTCCTTCATAAATTTTTAAAATACACCACAAATTGCGTCACAAAGAGTACTATGTTTCTTTCCTGTAAATTTTACTTCAAATAACCGGATTATAAAGGAATTATAAACGAAAAGTATTTTTGGAATGTCTTTTGTCTTCGAATCTTCAGAGGAAATTTGTTAGAAAACCCAAGGCATACTTTTGCTTCCAAAATTGGCATAGCGGTAAAGGAATCTGCTGACCAACATTTAGCAAAATATCTGGAACCGTTCAAGCTGAACACTTGATCGATTGGTCATTTGTTGGTGATGACCAATCGATCAAGTTTGCATCTCAAAGCATCGTCTAGTTCTCTAGATTTCTGCTCTTGAAATCTTGAGCTATGGTTTCGTTATACCTTTGGTATAGCAACAAACCAGTAGCAGACACAGACCAATCAATTAGAATCGTAAACGATCAGACAAGTTCCACAAGTGTAGCACGTAGAGCGGTCTCGCTTCATTGCATGTGTCTGGTCAGTCCATCTCATATTGTGTATATTTATGTGCTTTATTACTGTGTGTGAATAGTCCTTTTCCCTGATCGCTTCCCGATCGGTATGCCAGCCAGTCTGTTGCCCATGTACGATTAGAGAGAAGATCAGAATATACCTAACCGTCGCGAGATTCACATCGCCGCGTTCGTTTGTTTGAAAAATTAAAGTTTGTGTTCGCGTCATAATAAATGTAGTTTGTCAGCCGTCTAAAATAAATTGTAGTGTTTCTTGTAATTTCGCGAGTTTCTTAAATACTGTCCGAAAGACCGGTTTCACGCGCGAACAACCTTCACCTTAAGAAATTTATAAAGAAATTTGTAAAGATCTTCCCTAAAACATGTGTTTATCAATTGTGCCAATCATAAATTTTCTGGAATTGAATTCATGTGCAATTTTTATACGGAATTCCAAGAGGCTTGCTGGCAGAATTCTGGAGAATCCAGAAATCGAAGAAAAAATCCTGCTAGATTTCAAGGAAAATTTTTCAAAAAGATTCTGATGAAGCTTTTTTTCAACTCATTAGAGAGGTTTTATCTATGTTGTATGTATTTATTTCTAGAAGGAAGAATATAAATAATCACTTATCTTTAATTGTGTCGCTATCTATCGCCTGCTTCGAAATTTTGTCGTCACTCTTCCCTTCACATGACGCTTTCTTGAAATACTTCAACCAACATTTTTTTTATACTCTAAAAAGCAACATTTTAAAGAATCTAAAGAAAAAAATCAAGAAATTGTACAAAATTACAGAATTTTTATACGTATGGTTACCGATTTCTAAAAGTCCATCAGGAATTCCTCAACAAATTTTCAATGTACATAATACAAAAAAATTCCTCCAAAATATATATTAGGTAAAATCTTACATTACATATTTTACCATAAGACATCTTTTACAGTATACTAACGTTAAACTTCTGCAGTTGTACCACAATAGTTAGTTCCTCCAAAAAAGTTTGTTCGGAATTTCTGCAAGTAGGAAGAAACGGTTTTTACATCAATGTGTTCGCCATAATATCATGAAATAGGTACAAATACTTTCAGTTGAAATTCCATCCTTTTTAAAGTTAATTGGTTTGGATTTAAAAAAGACTGGTAAATATAAACAAAAAAAATGTGGAAAATCTCATAAAAACCAACTAAGCTTTTCTGTGAAGCACACCGTTAAGAATTTCGTAAAATTCAGAAATTCTACGTTGAACCTTGAATTTTCAGACAGTAATTTAATGTTTTTTTCCAGATTTTATTTAAGCTGAAATTATTAATAAAAAAAATGGCTTTCCAAATCGAATATTGAAAGTGATTCGCAGAGTAATTTGTGAAGAAATCCCTATAGAAATTATGTATTGTTGGAGTAGTTTTTGAACTAAATATGGGGAATGGATAGATTCCTTGATATTATTTCTGGAAGAATCCCTGGAAGAAAATATGGAGTGATTTGTTAAACCTGAAATAATACTTGGTGGAATTACTAAAAATATTTTTAGAGAAGTTCGAGAATGAATTTTTGCGAAATTCTTTAGTAAATGTGTTGAAAACTGTCTTCTAAAAATCCCCAGAGGATTTGTTAATGCAGTTTAAAGTAGCAAAATCTCTAGAAAATACTTGGATGGATCTCTGGTGATTTTTTGGGAGAATCGTAGGACGACATTCCAGAGAAACAAGAATATAATTCTCCTACATAATCTCTATACAAATCACTCGGGTTTTTTTTTTTAATTTTTCGCGGAAGAATTTATGATAGAATACGTACATTTCACTTGAAATTTTATATGGATGTTTTAATATTAAAAATTTTTCTTAGTTATTTTTGAAGAAATTTTCGAAAGAAAATTTTGAAGGAATGCGAGAAGTTTGAACTGATTTTTGGATTAATTTAATGAAACAAAAACAGGCTAGTGACCAATCAATTAAGTTTTCAGCTTTAAACGGATGTTTGGTTCTCCAGATCCGTGCTCTTGAAAATTTTAACTTCGGCTTCGATTCATTTTCACCTTAATAAAGGTGGGATTATGAATATGTTGACATTTATTTTAAATTATCACCTATATGGATTCGCATTATGAGTTTTACACAGTGTATTCTGTTCTCTTTCACCTTTGACGATTTTAAATAGATACCGATCTGGTTTTTTCGTTGCTGGTCTTTTTCGTGCTGAGATTGCAAAAAGATTAATCCTGCCTAGTTTGGGTAGTGGCTACGGTTAGGTTAGCTCAGATCAATCTTCAGCATAAAAGAACAGCAACGATCAATTTTTGCAGACTCATGCAAAATGGTGCAGCCCAACCCAGCAAACCAGAGATCATATAAGGATGTTCATTTCAAATTGTATAAATATACAATTTTCGTTGGAATTGGATATGATGCAAAATTCAATTGATTGAAATCGTTAATGGAGCCATCAATTTCATCTGACTTGAATTTGCATCTTATAGAATTCAAAATTTAATCTGACCAAATATATAACTTCATACTGCCATTCCATTACGATTTCTTTTATACTTGGTATGACTCTATTATAATCATCAATGTGAGATTACATATGAGTTCATCTGATGTAGAAATACAGTTATACAAGGCAAGAACCCAACATAAACAGAAAAGTTGGAATTTATGAACATAGGTATTGACTTACCGGTTAAAAGAACATCACCGTTCAACAGAAAAACGATGAAATTACTTTGCATCAGTATATTCGTAGGATGTCTATAACAAATTGCTTAACTTCGTTCCAACTGCAAACGTTAACATGAAACCATCAGTGTTGCACTGGTTTGGTTATTTGCCTAATGACAATTAAGATTGATAACACTCACATACGATGCTCTACAGTGTTTTATTTATATTTGCTTAAATACCAAATTCTGTAACAACAACTGCGCGGTATAGTGGTAGTGTATCAGGCTGGTAATCTGAGGGTCAGTGGTTCGAGGCTTGTATCGTACTATTTTATTCGTTTTTATTTTATTTGTTTGTAAAAATTAAGTCATATAAACTGCAATACACAATCATACATGAAATTATAGTGAACGCCAAATCAAATTGTCTGGAGTTGTATTGACCATGATAATTTTTTTGAAATGTACGTATATGGCCTCCAGATTTGTGCGAATAGGGGGAATGTGTGCATTTTATACAAACTGTTTTTACCGAATAAGTGTTCACTTTATTCGCTTGAAGTCTCAGTTATGTGAACATATTTGTTGGCTGGGAAGTGGCGCTAGTTCAAGAATCCTACTTTCGTAGAGGGAACTTCTATCAAGGTAACTTTGTGGACCTAGTTTTTGCTACTTCAAGCAAACTTGAAATGGCAAACTCACGCTCCATGCCTCGCGCATGCGTGCTCGTTAATAAAGCAATACACTACACTCATTTCTGAATTAACTACCAGAGATGTATGTGCTGTCACAATCGATGTTTATGTTGGTGACCTCAACAGGAAATACGTCTATTGTTCGGTATATTTACCACATGATGAACCATCCCCAACGGATGACTTCAAACGAGTTGTCGTACACTTCGTAACAAAAGGCCTTCCGCTGATTGTGATGCCAATGCTCATCACATCATCTGGGGCAGCTCAGATATCAATTTGAGAGGCTCCAGTCTGATGGAATACTTGAGTAGTACAGACCTTGGATTACTTAACATAGGCAATCGCCCAACCTTCATGGTTAATAATAGAGAAGAAGTGTTAGACATAACGCTCTGCTCGAATAGAATCAGTCACGAGTTGACGAATTGACATGTATCAGATGAGGAATCATTATCTGATCATCGCTACATCTTCTTTGAACATTCAAATGTAACTGCGAAGACTTTGCGTTTTAGGAATCCCCGCTCAACAAACTGGGAACTCTATATTGAATTGGTTGCGACCAAATTCCATGGATATTCTCCGTCCTTTGAAAATCCAAGTGATCTGGATGATGCCGTTGATACTACAACATCCTACATTATGGAAGCTTTTGAAGAAGCATGTCCTCTGCGGTCTGTAAAGACTACAAGAGGGACCACATGGTGGAATTCCGATCCAACTAGACTCAGGAAACAATGTAGAAGGAGTTGGAACAGACGCCGTTCAGCTGGATCAGAGTCGTTCAAGTCGGCTCGCAAGGCTTACAAGAAGGCTCTTCGTTCTGCTGAACGATCCGGCTGGAAAAACCTTTGTACAAATGTTTCCAGTTTGAGTGAAGTCAGTCGGCTGAACAAAATCCTTGCAAAATCTAAGGATTTCCAAGTGAACGAAATTCGCTTACCTAATGGTGACTTTACTTCTTCCGATGAAGAAGTTTTAGAATGTCTATTCAATACGCACTTCCCCGGATGTGTGGACATAGCATCTACGGATGAACCAAATGTCTTTTCATGTAGTTACGAGTCTCTGGCCTCGGCTCGCAGTATCGTAACTACAGAATCGATTCAATGGGCACTTAATAGTTTTGCTCCTTTCAAATCTCCAGGAGCGGATGGGATTTATCCTGTTCTGCTCCAAAAGGGGTTTGAGTTTATCAAACATGTTTTGAAAAAGCTACTTGTAAGCAGTTTTGCTACCGGGTATATTCCCAGATCCTGGCGTGATATTACTGTAAAGTTTATCCCGAAAGGAGGCCGTGCGTCGTATGAAGAAGCGAAGAGTTTTAGACCAATCAGTCTGACCTCTTTTCTTCTGAAATGTCTGGAACGCATTATCGATCATCACATCCGTGATGTTTATTTGGCAAACATGCCTCTTCATGTGAATCAACATGCTTACCAATCTGGAAAGTCCACGGTGACTCTTTTACACAAAGTTGTATACGATATCGAGAAAGCATTCGCTCAGAAGCAATCCTGCTTGGGTGTTTTCTTGGATATTGAGGGTGCCTTTGATAACGTGTCTTTCGATGAAACCATGGGCTACCTACAATGATTACCAATTGGATTCATCAAATGCTCAAAAACCGACATCTCTTCTCGACATTGCGTCAAGCAGCGATTCGAAAATTGAGTGTTTGCGGATGCCCCCAAGGGGGAGTCTTGTCACCACTTTTGTGGAATCTCGTAGCAGATACGCTATTGAGGCAACTCAATAATTGCGGTTTTCCAACTTATGGATTTGCCGACGACTATCTAGCTCTGATAGCTGGTATGTGCATAAGCACCCTATTCGACCTGATGCAAAAGCTCTTTCAGGTAGTCGAGAGTAGGTGTCGCCAATATGGCCTTTCGGTTAACCCGAATAAAACATCTATTGTTTTTTTTACGGAAAGACGAAACCGCGATGGAATTCGACCTTTACGTCTTTTTGGCACTGATATTAATGTGACTGATCAAGTAAAGTATGTCGGAGTCATTCTAGATTCCAAACTTTCATGGACACCTCACATTGATTTCAGAGTCAAAAAAGCTTGCATGGCCCTTCGGTCAATGCCGGCGAACCTTTGGTAAAACTTGGGGCCTCAAACCCAAATATATCAAATGGATTTACACAACAGTTGTTCGACCAATATTGGCATATGGATGTCTCGTGTGGTGGCAAAAGGGCGAAGTGAGAACAATCCAATCAAAATTGGGCCATCTCCAAAGGATGTGCTTGATGGCGATGTCTGGTGCGTTCTCTACAACTCCCACAGCAGCGCTCGAGGCCCTTTTTGACGTTGCGCCACTACACATATATCTTAAACAAGAATCACTTTCTTGCTCTTACCGTTTATGGGTACTGGCTCTACTGGAGAAAAATCCAGTGAATCGTAGATCTACACACACTTCGTTGTTTCCACTTTTGGTGAATTGGGACAAAATTGTCCTTGCTCCAAGTGATCTCACAATTGCTTGTCACTTTCCTTACAGGACATTTATCACACAATTCCCTTCACGGGAAGAGTGGACGTCTGGCTATTTGGAAAGAAGTATATCAAACAATATAGTATGTTACACTGGTGGCTCCCTTCTTGAAGGTAGAGCTGGTGCAGGAGTATATTCTCGTGAGCTAAGGCTGAATCAGTTTTACTCACTTGGTAGAAACTGCACCGTTTTTTCAGGCGGAAATATTTGCCCTTATGTGTGGAGTGCAATCAGCACTTCAACAGCGCGTAATGGGTAAAGTCATATACTTCTGTTCAGATAGTCAAGCTGCTATAAAAGCTCTCGCTTCGGCCAACTCAAGGTCGAAGCTTGTTATCGCATGTCGAACTCAAATTGAGGAACTGAATTCAGTCAACTCTGTAACTCTTGTATGGGTACCTGGCCATTCTTCCATCGCTGGAAATGAACTGGCTGATGAGCTAGCTCGCGATGGAGCATCGCATGACTTCATTGGCCCTGAACCGGCTATTCCAATTTCGAAGTGCTGGGTGAAGCTCCAGATAAACTCTTGGGCGGCAACTCAGCACAAGCAATATTGGAATAGTTTGGAGTCATGTCGTCAAACAAAATTGTACATTACTGAACCATCTCCAAGGGTGGCGAAGTATTTAACAAATCTGTCAAAGCAGAATTGCAGTCTCTTGGACAGGCCGCTGCCGACTCAACTATCACATGGCCTTTTTAGGGCGCTGTTCGAACCCATTGTGGTATGGAGCTACATGCTCTCATTTCGCTTATGCGATCTTCCTTCTTCAAGGGATCCCACTCCTATTTCCTCCCATCTTTCCCTTCTCTTTCCTCTCCCATCGGGTAGATGATGAAATAGGCTCGAATAGTCAAATAATATTGTGAGATTTGTATATGTCACTGGGAATTTCTTGGCTTCACAGTCATCAAAGCAATTAAACGGTTATTATTTTTCTTCCTTCCAACGTTTCGGTGTCTATTACACCTTCTTCAAGGAATTAGAACTAAAAATCGTTCTCGTTCTGAAGGCCCTGTTTTAGCAACATTTGTCTGAATTTGAAAAAGTGTTGGCACAAAACTTACTGAACGCAAAACATAGAAAAAACAATATCTGAACTCGGATTGCGCTTTCTTACTCAATCAACAGTCAACATGTTTATATCTTCAACACGAATTCCTCCTGAAGGAAACCATTTCTTTTATGTCTAATATTTATCCACAAATAAATAAATCCCGGAATATGTTCCCGGCTTCAACTGAAAAATTTACTTAACCTTGCAGAAGTCCAAAAAATATTGCTCCTTTCCAACTTACAGGGTAACTCGGTGTAATACGCCCCAACGGGACAATGCACCCCTCTTCATTTTCACGGGATTGAGGGTTCTTCCACACGTAAATATGACTACATATCTTAAATATTCGTGAAAAAATTATGTTGCACATATATGCTCTTTGAAAAGTATAAACAATCAATAGAAATTCTAAAAATATCGAAAATCAGGTTTTTGGTTTAAAATTTTGGTTTAAAGCAAGCCTCAGGGGGGGATGAAGCCCATTCTTTACTATTGTAGTTAATACAAAAACTTTTACCGGGAGACGACTGCTAATGAACCCTTTTAAGTTTAGCAGGTGGTGGAATTCTCCTTGGAAACATTTCTACAACGCTGTGGACCTTTTTTCTATGGGAGGGGCATATTGCCCGGGTTGTTTTAAAACGTAAACATTGGGACCGTTCACAAAAAAACATCGTGTACACTTTTTTGAAGCAACCTGAAAACAGAAATTAGCTTGCAGAGCATGGCCAACTAAGTAAGCAACACATTGACATAGAAAATTTTAGAAGTGATGCATTTGCTACTGCAATAGAGCAGTTTTTCCTTAAGGGGGGGCGTATTACACCTTTTTACCTTACTGAGATATTTCGCTGAAAGATCCACTAAAAATTCTCTGTAAGTTCCTTCAAACAGTTTTACCCTTAAAATTATCACAAACTCATTCGTGAAGTTCATCGGAAGTTCTTCTGAAATATTTTTAAATACATCACAAATTGCGTCAGAAATTATTCTATTCTTTTCTAGATACTCTCGACTCAGATTATACTAGAATCATATATGTAAAGTGTTTTTGAAATGGTCCTTGCCTTCGAATATTCAAAGCGATAAATTAAACTATGGAGAAACATATAGCATAATAACTGGGAAGGAGGAAGGTCTTTATTAAGATATTCGTAAAGAAATGTGTAAGGATCAGCCCTGTCGTCCTGCTTAGTCGCGCTTAGTCGACGACTAAGAAGCTTTTCTCATATTTTTTTAGAATTTTTCACCCGAAGACATAAAAAAATGTGCGAAATCAACAACAATCTAACGCCCCATAAAATATCAATCGAAATTTCCAACCTGTACCTAACAACGCCCTGTACTAATTTAAACCTATTTGCATAGAATTTCATATATAACAAGGGCATATTACCGCCCTGTAGAAAATCAATCGAAATTTACGAGCTGTTTCAACGCCCTAGAGTAATTTCACCACATCGAATGAATACTCCAGGCTTTATCAACGCCCTAGAGTAATTTGACCTTATAGATCAAAATCGAAAACTCCAAGTAATTTGTCCCATATGAATCCGTAGCATCCTAACGCCCTATATGACATCAATTAAAAATTCAAGCTTAATCAACGCCTTGGAGTAACTTGACCTCACCTTATGTAGACCAAGTGCATCTTTACGCCCCACATCACTTAAATGTTCCAAGCATTATCAACGCCTTGGAGTAATTTGGACTCATGTCATGTAAATCAGTTGCATCTTAACGCCCTGAGGGAAAAATGCCAAGATGTATAAATGCCCTTGACTAATTTGACCATGTCCTACGTAGATCTGGTGCACCTCAATGCCCTGCATCGATTGAAAACTCCAATCTGCATTGACGCCCTAGAGTAATTTGAACTTGTCTCATATACATCAGCTGCATCTTACGACCCTGTAGGACATTATTTAAAAATTTCAAGCTGCATAAACGCCCTGGATTAATTTGACTTCATCCCATGTAAACCAAGTGCATCTTGACGCCCTGTATGACATCAATAGAAACTCCAAACTCTACCAACGCCGGAGAGTAATTTGATCTAATACCATATCGATCAAATACTTCTCAATGCCCTGTAGGACAACAATTGAAAATTCAAACTTTACTGGCGTCCTGGAGTAATGTGACCTCATTTTTCGTAGACCAAGTGCATCTTTACGCCCTGTAGGACATCAATCGAATATTTTAAGATTTAAAAACGCCCTGGAGTGATTTGACCTTGTTCCATGTAAATAAGTTGCATTTTAACGCCCTGTGGGACAAATGTCAAGATGTATAAAAGCCGTCCACTAATTTGACATTGTCTTACGTAGATCAGGTACACCTCAATGCCCTGTATCGATTGAAAATTTCAATCTGTATTGATGTCCTGGAGTAATTTGACCATGTCTCACGTAGATCTTAGATAAGGTGCATGTTAACGGCCTGTAGGACAATTGAATATTCCATGCTGTATCGTCGTCCTGGAGTCATTTGGACTTGTATCAATAAATCAACTTTCGATATCTATTTTCCTTGTCTTTTGACCTTGTTTTTACCTTGTTGTCTTACGTAGATCAGGTGCAACTTAATGCTCTGTTTCCATTGAAATTTCCGAGCTGTATCAACGCCCTGGAGTAATTCGACCTCATTCTATGTAGATCAGGTACATCTCAACACCCTGTGGGACATACATTAAAAATTCCTAGCTCTAGCAACGCCCAGGAGTAATTTGGCCTTTTTTCACGTAGTTCAAAAACATCTTAATGCTTTGTATAACATCAATCGATCAAGCTATATCAACGGTCTGAAGTAATTTGACTTAATTCCATATTTATCTTTGCGAGATCTGGAGCATACTTACGCCCTATTGAAAATCAATTGAAATATCTTAGCAGTATCAACGCCCTGGAGTGATTTGACTGGAGTAACTAACTTATCCTATGAAGATCATGTACATCTCAGCGCCCTGTATGACATAAATCGAAAATTCCAAGCTCTATCAATATCCTGCGGTAATTTAACCTTAGTCCACATTAATGAGTTGAATCGTAACGCCCTGTAAAAATCAATCATTGTTTTTAATCTGTATCAACGCCCTGAAGTTATGATAACTTGTTTCACGTAGATTAGCTGCAACTTAACGCCCTGTAGGAAACCAATTTAATTTTGTTTGCTTTATGACCTTAACTAATGTATATCAAGTGAAGAGTAGTATTTCCGTTTTATATGTTGTTTATAATATCTATATTTTGTCTTTACTATATATCAAACGATTGTGCTACTTTTTCTCGATTTTCGTTTCCGCTAATGACAGATCCCAGAATAACCCTTTTCCTCGAATGCCATTTTTCCGAATGATTTGTCTCTTCGAGAAGTGATGCAGTTCATGAAGATGCAAGAATATTTCTCAGTGTTAGGGTGCGTACCAGATGTCTGGTCCGTGCACTACCCTAAAATGTGGGATGTTGTGAAATGGGATGAGGATGTGAGAACAAACATTCAAGGGCCTGGCGTTCGAGGAAGCGGCATTTAAGAAATCAATATTTAAGGCAAAGTAGCACAATCCCTTAATTTAATAGACATTACTATATAAAAGCATTTGCCTACAGGGCTGTATGCGCTTGATCCCTAGTATTCGGTATTGTTAAAGAAATTTTTGGTTAAATTATCTCGAGAGATCCTTTGATAAAAGCACGTGATCATTAAGAAGCTCAAGACCACTCTCGAAGTTTGATGAAATATGGTATAATTTAAAATGAAAAAATCTTCAACTTATATGTTCTTAAGACAGTCAGTTCATACACTTGTTTATTCTGGACCAATAATTTTCATGTGATAGTGATAAATTTCATAATCAAGTATGCACCAAGAGCAGCATTTTTGTGTTTTTAAATTTGATGAAATAAGTTTGAAAACCATCTGTAATTGATACTTCGCAATTCCAAGATTCACTAATATATCTTACGTAAAACCACAAAAGATAAAACTAATGCGAAATATATTGAAATCCAGAAAAATTGTTGACTTTTTTCTATATTGTTATCACCTCAACAGCGATGTATTATTTGTAATTTAAGCCATATATTTGACTGAAAATCGAACACCTCTTTTTTCATGTAATAGAATAGTTCAAATGTTCTAGATGTTCTGCTTTTGGAAAACTGATGATTTTGATTTATTTTTTTTTAAAGAAAATATATCATATATTTCTCTAAGTAAGCTTCATATATTACTTTACGCATAAACATAATCAAACATTTGAAACGTCGAATCTTAGGTATTAATTTATATATGTTTAACTTTAAAACTTTTCTTCGCATTCTAGTCAAGTCTACATTCTTTCTTGTCTGACACAAAACGACAAGACACAAAAACGGTTTTTAGATTGGCACAAGATGATTACTTTCACACTGAGTGATAGGTTCTACAAGACTGAATTTATTTTATGGATTAAGATTTCTATTTAAAGGGCACATCGTAATTGTATTAGTTGTATGACTCTAGGAAATAGTCACATAGCTGTAACTCACGGCTCATCACCGGCAGCTACAGTCAGTTGAGGAAGGGATCACAGAAGGTGACCCTTCCCAGCGGCTAACGAGACTCTGTATTCCTCCCTCATCTCTAGGGTCGGCACGCTTCTCTTCTCTAGCTTTCTAGCTTCGCTATCTACCTTTCTCTCTTCTTCACCCACTTTCTTAAGGCTAGTCTGACCTTATCTCTTTCTCGTCTGGGGCCCCTTTGCCGATGTCCCCGCTGTTCCTGCTCGATCCATGGCTTTCCTGCGACCTTTGCCGTCATACCTGGACCAAGGGATGAGCGTATTGGACAAAATGCTTGCATCATCTGCATCATCATCTCGGCCTGATGTAGCGATGGCCGGAATCTGCCCAATGTTGGGAATAACCACGGTTTGTGGTACAACCACGGGGTTCTGTGTCCCCTATACACCACACTCACTGTCCCACATCTATCACTAGTGTGAATATTTGGGGAATTGCCCGATTTCAGTCTTTGGACTGTTGAGGATCCACTCATAATCCATGGCCTCCATTTGCTACCAATGTATGCTATCAATATTGTTTGCCGCACACGCCATCTATGGAAGATATTTGGCTGGCTGCGTGGTTATCGGGTGAAACACACAACACAAACACTTTCTTGAATTATCAACATTCAAATGACACGAAAACTACACTAACCGCAACAAAACCTCTATAACCTGCTGAGGGAGTACTACGAACCGTTACATAGCATATACAGTAGGTATTGTTAAGGTAGATTCAATTGATACTAGGACAAAATAACATTCACTTTTTAAATCAGCAAATTTTTCAACTAAACAATGTTGAAGCCCATGTACACTCAAAAACACGGGTAGTCACAGAATGACTAAATTTTAGTAATTTATGACTATGTTTTTATCTGCCTCTCTTTCATCCTGCAGGGAATTTTATTCCTATTTGTCAATTCACCTGGGTTGAAGCATCGCTAAGCTTCACTTCAGTCTAAATGACAGTTAGTGTGAAAATTCACAGCAATGAAAGAGAGGCCGATAGAAAATAGTCATTAATTCATAAACTTTAGTAATTCTGTGACTATTTTTATTTCTGAGTGTACTTGATCTCTTCGTTCCATATTTCAATAGAAATCAATAGAAATGGAACACAGACTAAATACGTGCAAATGCATATTAGTTTTCGTTCGTTAGGAATGTATATTAAAGTATTTGTGATAAAAGAATTTTGATATATCAAAATGTTGCTAAGGGGTTTTGGATTTCCGTTTATGATCTATATAGACTGAAAGTCGAAAACCCATAGCTACATAACCTCCATCACAGTTGATCCATATATATTAAAATATTTGTGATATTTCTTATGAGACGACATCATTAACGCCACGGAATAGAAGCGCCCTCTGGGCTATAGCAACGCCCCCTCAAAAAGGGACGACTAAGAAGCTCAAATTTTACGACGACAGGGCTGGTAAGGATCTTCCTTAAAACATTTTTCAGAAATAGTTTTATCATTTATTAGCCGAATCCATATTCTGGGAATTTCCCAGTGGAAAATCCCAAAACATCCGATCCTCCCATAAACTCTTACGTAATTAATTATACACATATATTACATCTTCGTTTTCCCTAAAAACTTGCTGCAATATATTCAGTGTTCTTAATTCCCACATAGTTGTTGAAATTGGCTGAACATCGTGAATAGTCACAGAAAAGGGGTATCCAACTTTTGATGATAGCGATTATGGAACGTTGTCCCAGAAAGAAATTGAAATTCCATGTCAATAATTGGATAATATCGAACATGTTGCAACTGTAACGACTAAATAAAACAAATCCAGTTTATTGTTACCTCTCATTGTTCCACTGCACTACCGAAGCAATTGGAAAATTGTAAGAGTAATCTTTGTTTACATTCATAAATGGACCTTGCACCCACACCAACGATTAAATTCTAACTTGGAATTTGCTCAACGTTAGGACATGATCTGAACAGTGTTCAGTGAACACTAATAACAAACCATGCAGTGTCGGTCAGGATGAAAGTAATCATTCATTGGTTCATCAACTCTGTAAAATGTTTTCAATCTGGTTACTCATTTTCAGCAGCTGCTTTCCCGTTCATAACCAAGCCCAGCATGCTCAATTGTACAATCGCTGCCTCGAACCTCCTAAATCATTGGCCCTCACCAAGGTGAACATCACCAAGGACAAGTTCGTCTCGATAAGCCTTAGCAAAGTATTGACCCCGCATGTACATCTTCTAGAGCAAATGTTTCACAGTCCCTGCCTAGAAATTCACCACACAGGACTTTCGCTGGAGAACTCTAACCAGTTCATCATTTACGGAACCTGCAACTTGGAGCGAATGTTCCGTTTCATCCTCCTGCGGTCTACTTCGGCGAATTGTTGGAACATGGAGTTGAAGTTTTGGGACCCCGAGTCAAACTCATTGTGTCAATCGCTACCTCTGGCTGATTCGTACACGGTTATTTGGTCGTATAACCTCATAAGCGTTTTTAGAGTGGGGTTGCATAAAGGAATGTACATCGGAGAATATAACAAAAGTTCGGTTGTGTTCATATATTTGAACAAAATAAAAAAGCAGGGCAACCTTGCAACGTTTGAAAAAATACATTCAGACAAACTGAACTTTGTGAATCGAACGGAATGTGCTTGCTATTATAGTAATGCTTCAGAACAAGTAACCGCGATTCGCCATAAAGACATTTGGAATGCTCATTGTGAAAAGCGGTCGCAAATTAATTTTGGATTTGTTGGGCAATATATAACAGTCGGCAGCTTATGTATTTTGATTTTAGCTTTTGTAATGGACATGTTTTGGAATTTCTTTCAGATTGTGTAATAAAAAATGTGAATATTACAAAAACAAACCTGTATCTGTATTGCTGTAAATGAACAATAAATGAAGCACATCTCAGATTACAGATAGATATACCATAACCCTAGTTGTGTTTGCTGGAAACAATTGGTAAAGATTCAAAGAAAACCTAACCCATTACAAACAATTGGGTTTACATCCAAAAGATGAATCTGGATTTTACAGACGACTTATGTATCCTAGTCATTTCATTTCAACTTTTTTTAAATTTTTGCAACTTATTGAGTTGTCCTTGAATCATTTTTCTGTGCTTGATCAGCATATATGCACTAACGAACGATAAGCCGATGACATAAAGGATGAGTTCTATGAGAGTCCAGACAAGACCTACGCAGAGTGCTCAAAACAAGATTATTATTATTTATTATTATTTATTTTTTAACTAAAAATTTTGAAAGAGGGAAAAGCCCCTTTGAGTGATTTCCTTATGAAATTCTTCTCAAAAAGGCACAAAACCTCTTTATCTTTTCAAAATCATATTACTAAATTATAATAATAATAACATATAAATCTAAAGGCTCAGGCGGCATTTATCCATTTCAGAGCCAAACATCTTGAAAAGGGGCCATGACTCGAAAACAACTTAATGTCATCCTTAAATGAGTTTATTGAAAATGTTTCCATCAAACCTGAAAAGAGGAAAAAGAACGAAGCAGAATCATACGAAATACAAAGCATCATTTAAAAATCTATAAAGTATTTTCAACGAGGGTAAGAATTTACTTCCCAGAATATCACGAACAGATTGAGGGAGCAAAAGGTGATATATTCTCAAATTTCTAAAGAAAGTAATTCTAGGTATAGCAAATCGCGTACAATAAAAAACAATTTGGTCAATATCCTCATAAGCAACACCACAATCACACAAATTAGAATCATTGATGTTGATACGATACAAATAACTATTACAAATATAATGATTGGATATAAGCCTCGATAATGTACAAATAAAATTTCTTCCGACATTTTTGAACCAACTAAATCGACTAACATTAGTTAAAATTGAATGACACCATCGTCCTTTATCACTAAACTCCCATGAAAGTTGCCAATTATTTAAAGAATATTGTTTTAAATCTGTAAAATATTCAGACGTAGAAATTTGTCTGTTGAACATACTGTCACAACAAACCCCCAATTTTGCTAAAGAATCAGCTTGCTCATTACCATAAATGTTAGAATGAGCAGGAACCCAAATAAATTTAATGATGTATCCCTGAGAATGCAAATAAAATAATTCTTTTTTCAGCAACATCATAATGTGATGAGTTTTAGAATTGAAATTAATGGAATTGAGTGCTTTCAAACTACTTAAGCTGTCTGAACATATAATAAAAATATTTGGAGTACATTTTTTAATCAAATAACAAGTAAAATACAAGGCAGTTAACTCAGCTATAAAAACTGAGCAAGAAGATTGTATTTTGAAAAAAATAAGCAGAATAATAATTATTAACTCCAAAACCAGCAACATTTTGGATTAATGATCCATCAGAAAAGTAAAATTGATGTGAATCTAATCCAACAAATTTACGCCGAAAAAATAAAGGAGCGAAGCGAAAAAACTCATTACTAGGAATTTGTTTTATTTCTTCATATAAATCGATCATAGGGTGAAACGAGTGAACATTAATATCAAAATTATGATAATTGAATGTAGAAATTGTTGTAGGAACAATATTCAAAGAAGAACAATATTTATATGAATCTAAAATTTTGCAAGTTGGATTTATATCATTTAAACATTTCAAAACATCAATTATTGGGTGTTTTTTCACAAAACAATTCAACATGAATTTACAATTTAATTCATGTAAGCGAGTTTTAAGTGGAATCACTACAGCTAAAACCTCAATAGATTGAGTATGAGTTGAATTCATTAATTTTAAACAAATTCTTAGACACCGAAATTGAATCTTTTCTAGCTAACAAAAATGCGATTGACTAGCATTTACAAAAGTAAAACATCCATATTCAATAATAGATCTAATGGTCGTTTTGTAAAGTGTAATTAAATCAGTAGGATTAGCCCCCCACCAAGTACCTGTTATGGTTCTAAGGATATTTATTCTTTTTGCACAAATTATCTGTTTTTTCCACAATAATTTTGAATCAAACCATATTCCTAGATATTTGTAATCATCAACGTGTTCAATTTTGTGACCATTAAGATATAAATTTATATTAACAATATAACGTTTACGAGAAAATAAAATAAATTTAGTTTTAGAAACAGAAAAAGAAAAACCATTATTGTTTGCCCAAATTTCAATATTATTCAATGCACATTGTATAAAATGACGAATAATTTCTCTATTATTACCGCTGATAGAAATAACTTTATCATCGGCAAATTGATAAAAATAGCATCCATTCGGAATAACAGATGATATGTCACTGGTAAATAAATTATATAGAAAAGGACTCAAACAAGACCCTTGAGGAAGACCAAAATAACTATATCGTATCAATTTGGAAGAACCATTATGAAAAAATGCATAATTTTGAAAGAAAATAAATTATATAAAAAATTGGCAATTTTATTTGGAATATTGAATTTTTTAATTTTTCATAAAGTAGATCTAATAACACAGAATCATAAGCCCCAGAAACATCAAGAAAAGTTGAAACCATATCCTGCTTCTTATTAAACGAAAGATTAATTTGTGAAGCTAGAAGAGCAGTGCAATCACGAGTGCTACAACCTTTTCTGAAACCAAATTGGGAAGAAGAAAAAATTTTATTACTCTCAGCCCATAATTCTAAACGATTAAGTAACATTCTTTCCATAAGCTTACGAAGACATGACAATAAACTTATTGGTCTAAGACTATCAGCTAATGAAGGATCCTTGCCTGATTTCACAATACTTACAACCTTAACAGAACGCCATTCCGAAGGAAGAATATTTTGAAATAGGAATGAATTGTACAATTCTAACAAATGTATTTTTCCATTATGTGGTAAATTTTGCATAACAATAAATTTAATATTATCAATTCCCGGAGACGTGTTTTTTGTAACAGATAATGCTAAATCTAATTCTTCTAATGAAATTGAAGCACTAAGTTCAGGAAAATAATTATACCTTTGACAATTTTTAAAATTTATGGAACAAGGAACAAAATCAGGATAAATTTTAGAAACAAATTTATTAATCCAATCTTCAGAATATTCTTGAATATTTGGAGAAGAAGAATTATAATTTCTTAAATTTCTAGCAACAGACCAAAGAGAAGAAAGAGAAGATTCTTTATCAAGATTTTCTATAAAATTTCTCCAATAATTCCTTTTTTTAAATTTGGTAATTTGAATGAATTTAGCTTCAGCTTTACAGTATAAAAACTAATTTTCCCTTGATCCAAAACGACGAAATTTTTTAAAGGCGTCGGATTTACTTTTTAAAGCCGAAGAACAATCACTATCCCACCAAAATGAAGGATATTTTTTCCTTGGAGAAATTGGAGCAATTTTATATTTTTGAGATTTTAATAAACATTTAATTATAATTTCGCAAAATTGTTTATAATTATCAAGTGGAGATAATGAATCATCAAAAAGAGTTAACGAAAATGAAATAAGATCCGAAAATTTTATCCAATCAACATTTAGCTTCAGCTTTACAGTATAAAAACTAATTTTCCCTTGATCCAAAACGACGAAATTTTTTAAAGGCGTCGGATTTACTTTTTAAAGCCGAAGAACAATCACTATCCCACCAAAATGAAGGATATTTTTTCCTTGGAGAAATTGGAGCAATTTTATATTTTTGAGATTTTAATAAACATTTAATTATAATTTCGCAAAATTGTTTATAATTATCAAGTGGAGATAATGAATCATCAAAAAGAGTTAACGAAAATGAAATAAGATCCGAAAATTTTATCCAATCAACATTTTTACATAAATCAGGCTTAAGGGATTCTATTGATTGATTGTCTAACGTCATTATTACAAACTTCGATCAAAATAGGTATATGGTCACTACCATTAGGATCATTAATTATTTTCCAAGAAGAAAGGAATGTTAAACTATTAGAACAAAGTGATAAATCAATACATGTATGATGAGTAGGAGGAACAGCAATTCTGGTAAATGATCTATCGTTGAGAATATTCAAATTCAATTCATCAATCGAATCCAGGATCAATTTACCTCTACCATCACTATTCCTACTACCCCAAGCAGAGTTATGCGCATTAAAATCTCCTAATATGTAAAATGGAGAAGGTACATTATCTTATATAGTCTTAATTTCTGTTAATGAAAAAGGATAATTTGGAGGGATATAAAAACATATGACAGAAAAAATATTTAACAGAAATAGCAATGTGTTCAATTGAAAAATTGAAAGGTAAATTTAAATATTTAAATTGAATATTTTCACGAACACCAATCAAAACTCCTCCTGCTGAAACATTTCTATCTTTTCTAATAATATTGAAAGTCGAAATATGTAAGTGTTTATTTTCCACTAACCAAGTTTCGTTTAAACAAAATATATCTATATTGTGAGTAAATAATAAAGCTTTTTATCTATCAATTTTGGGTATAATGCTACGACAATTCCATTGTAATATATTTAATTTATTGGTAGTAGCCATTACTTTGAAAATAATGATGAAAGGAGGGGTCCAAAAGAATTTATCTTTTCAAAAATAAACGCAAAAAAGGGTAAACATTTTTTAATCAAACTTTTCCAAAAATCACAAAATCCTAATAAATCTAAAATTTGTTCTAAAATTTTCAAAATGGAATTTTTGAAATTTTCATTATTATCATTATTTTTCCTAGAACTTTCATTAGCAAATGAATTTTCACCTTCAACTTTTTGAAACCCAGGAATCGTTTGTGAAGTGGACGAAGTATTAAGTGGAGGAAAATTTTTATCAAAAGATGTAGAAGGCTGAGGATCAGAATTTTCATTATTTTTGTTAGATAATAAGCAAACTCTTTTTCTTTTTGTGGGAGGTTTATATATAAATTGATTGGACTCATTATTTAAATCATCATTATCATAGTCAGATAATGCATCATAAATATTAGAAGAAGTGAAATCCCCAGAAGCTTTCAAGATCTCTGAATAGGAACATCGGTTTTTGAATTTAATTTGTTGATTAAATTTTTGTTGGTTAGCTTTATAAACTGAACAATCCTTAATAGAAAAATGAGTCTGTTTACAATAAATGCAAGCATCAGAATGTTTATCACATTCAGATGAAGAGTGTGAATCTTCACATTTGGAGCATTTAGGTTTATTTGAACAGTAAGTAGAAGTGTGTCCAAATAAAAGACAATGCGTGCAATGCATAAGTTTGGGAAAGTAAAGTCTCACACTAAAACAAACATTATTAATTCAAACAAAATCCGGAAGAACAGAACTTGCGAATGTTATTTTAATACAATCAGAATGAATATAACTTGATTCATTCCCATTGAAAGTTAATTTAGACAAACGATTACAGTCTTCAATTTTGACGGGAGCAATAGATTTATTTTTGAAAATTCCTAAACCATAATTACGAATGTCATCGCAACTCAATGATTCGTCATAAATTACACCATTTATCTCGCATGAATCGCAAGGGGCATATATGCGGTATGAATTTCCAAATAAATTAGATTCTAGGAGTGCATTAGCATCTCCACGAGAATCAAAAACTACCCTTAATTTATCCAGCGAATTTTTTTTAATTTCTTTAACAGTTTTATATTTTTTGTAAACTTCAGCCAAAATCAAAAGAACATTAATTGGTTTATCCTTCTTTCTAAAATATTCAGGATAAGGACCAATGAAAGTGGAAGGAAAAATTTTAACTTTAAATGGTTTAGTATCTGAAGCAGGAAGATCAGAATGATCATCATCTTTAGAATTTGAAGATTCCCCGTCAGTTTCCATATCGAGAATACTGCGGGGAATATAAATAAATAATAAAAAGATAAATGATTAATCAAAGTTAAAACTTAAAAGAAAGAAAAATGAACTAGAAAAAATCTACTTAACAAAATCCAATCGAAATCTTGACCTATTTCTCCTTGAAAGAAGCAACTTCAATCTTGGACACTTGACAGGACCAAAAAAAACAGAAGAAGCTTCGAAAAATTCGATTGTTCTCCAAAAAAATTCTCCGCCGTCCGCAACAATTCGCAAAGAAATCTTCCTCAGTCAAACGCACGCAACAAAACGATCACCCTCCAATGTTGAAAACAATCCTAGACGGAATGTCTCTCCTCAATTCCAAAGCGCGTAAACTGGATCAATCCAATTCTCAATCAGCTTGTTTGGAAAATTTTCTCCTCCTGAAAAAGAAAAGAAAAGTCAGACGTCGAAAAAAATACGTCTTGATAATCCAAGGCCTGCTACAACAATGATCAAAACAAGATGTGAAGATAGTCATCGTCGACGCAAATGCGCAGATCGGGAAACAATACTTCTTCTGACCTAGGGGGTGCGGACTCGAACGTTAAGATCCTTCAAATTGAATACATTTTTTTCCACGAAAGCTAACAATTGTTTGTTTGCTTGTTTCGCAGGAAACCATATTCAATGGGCACACTTAAACTACTTCACACAAAGCTTCATTAGCAATACACTCAACCAATATACTTAATCAGAATGCTTCTGGCCTTCTGTAAGTTAAAAACTTATTTTAAACCAGTTGTAAAAGACTTATGCATAATTTTGACCAAGCAAAACTTTTCTTTAACAGTTGGTCGTGTTTTTACCATATAAATTAAACAGCAATTTTTAGCGTGACTAAATCATGACCGTAAATTTCTAGGCATACTCAGATAATTTCTACGAAAATTTCAGTTTGACAGCAGCCTGGCTGCTTGTTGATTTTCAATTCGTATCCCCCATCATTAAAACGAAAAGCTTCCATTCCGTTACCAATGACAATGGACTGCTGCTTGTAATCTTCAATAACGGAACACTGCGCTTCAATATTCAACGCTTGTTGACTGACGGGGTAGCTGCACAGTACCACAAGCAGATATACGAGAAGTTGGGGAGTATCAACGTTTCTGGAGATGTCAACAGCCTATGAGGCCCTATCCATGTAGGCTGTAAGCATAACGGCGCGGGAAGTGATTGGAACTGGTCAACGACGAAGACAAAACGACTGGTTCGATGAAGAGTGCCAGAGAATGACAGACATCGAGAATGTCGCCAGAAGCCGTATGCTAGTGGCTAGTAGCGGACAGAACAGAGCGCGGTACAGGGCAGCGAGAGCTGAAGAAGCGAATCCACTGCATAAAGTAAAGCCAGCACAAAGAAAATGTGTTAGCTGAATCACACGATAGCATGTACCGGAACAAAGACCGGAACGATATGCAGAGATTTTTGCAACGGTCAATGGCGCGGGAAATTGCTGACCGATAAAACGGCGGTGGCTGCTAGGTGGAAGGGGTACTTTCAGCAAGTGTTGAACAGCAAAAATGGAAATGTAGCGAGGAACAGGATGAAGTTGGTGATAACGACCAAGCGTTGGTCCTCCGGACTGTAGGAGAGGTTAAAAATACTATCAGAGAACTGTAGAATTGTGAGGCTGCTGGGAAGGATGAGATTCCGGTCGAGCTTTTTAAGCACGGAAGTGAGCAGTTTGAACATTCGATCCACCGAGTACTTCTGATGATATGGGAGGACGAAGAAATGCCCATTGGATGGTTGGATGGCCTCATTCGCTTAACCTACAAGAAAGGGTTTAGACTGGAGGTGTCAATTAGAGAGAGCGTATCTAAATTTAATGTAGAAAATACTATCATGCATCTTGTTTAACAGATCGAGATTGCTCGAGGAGTCCTTCGTCGGCGAAAATCAGACTGGTTTTCGAGAGGGTGGATCGACAATGGACCAAATGTTTACCATGCGAATCTTAGATAAATTCCTAGTATAACTTGCAGATCCATCATATATTTATTGATTTCAAGGCAGCGTACGATTCAGTGAAGAGAAATGAGCTGTAGTAAATGTCTGAACGTTGTTTTTCGGCAAATCTAATAAGGCTGATACGTGTAATGCTGGATGATTCGAATTCAAGTGTTTGGAAAACCAATTTTTGACCAAAAGACTGATTACTCGAACGGTACCTTCACCATATATTGAAGGTGTTCGTTGAAGTACATTTGACGCATGGATTGTGCTTTTGGATTAATGATTTGGATTAATAATGATTCAATCATCGAAGCTGCACCTGCATTTTTTGTAACATTCATTTATTATGGTATCACTCCACAGTTTGAAGGAAATCTCTAAACATGACCACTACTACAACGAATCCCATTATTGATAAACCACCAACTGTTGAATAATGCCAAAAATAGGCACGAATACCTGGTGCCCTCTCCCAGCAATAATCATCCCATATAGTCTCATAATAAACCCCGGAACTCTGTCCCAAACGATCTTGATAGCAAGTACAATCCGAACGATTCACCAAGCTCAACTGGTTTGAATATACTTGATCAAATTTAGAAAACAGCTCTTCCTTCTTTTCGTGCGCATAATGTATGAATAAAACCGAACTTTTGTTGAATTCTGTAATACTCAATTCTTCGTGAAACCCCACCCAAAAAAGGCTTATCACTTTATACGACCAGAATGCCGTGTAAGTATCGGCCAAAGGTAGCGATTGACACGATCTAACTTGGTTGACCGCTGAGTTCCAAAACTTCAGCTCCATGTTCCAACAATTCGCCGAAGTAGATCGCTGGAGGACGAATCGGAACATTCGCTGCAGGTTGCAGGTTCCGTAAATGATGTACTGGTTGGTGCTTTGCAGAGATGACCCCGTGCGGTCAATTTCCAGACAGGGACTGCGAAAGATTTGCCTTAGGAGATGGTCTTCCTTGGGCAATTTTCTGCTAAGGCCTATCGTAAGGAAGTTGTCTTTGGTGGTGTTAGTTTTGGTGACGGTCAATGGTTTCGGTGGTTGGAGGCAACGATTGTACCGTTGACTTTTCTGGGCTTGGTAACGGTCGAGGAAGCAACTGCTTGAAAGAAGTATTAAGATGAAAAGCATTTCACTTGTTGAATTTATTTTTTGGCTTGATCCGAGTAGGATTCGCTGATCATTTTCTCTAACAATTGTGCTCTATCGTTGAGGAAATACTTCAAGATTTGTTCGGTATATTTTGAGAATGTTTTGTTTCCTGTTGCAGATAATGTATTTTATTACGAGTTCATTTGATTGGAAGCAACGATTGCTAGGTAAGTTTATTTTCGTTTGTTTCCGGATTAATGGTCGTACTGCAGTTGTGTAACTGGGTTCATTATCATTAGCTGCCACTTACCATTATTAGTCACTTTCATTCATTTGATTGATATATCCTTAAATTTCCTTCCTGCTTTTTTAACAGATTTCAATGGAACATGATTGGATAATTGATTGATATATGGTCTCGAATAGATTTTGATAGTTGATTTCAGCTATGTTAGTGAGAAAAAGAAATTGAACCAATTGCTGATATGCAATGGATGGCCAAGAAGAGATATTTCTGACAAATTCTGTTATTTGTTTGATTAAATTTCCTGGCTGCACTAATGTCTGAATTTCTAGACGCTTGCTGATCTGTAGTGTACCGATATGTCATTTTAACTAATGATACTCGCTCAATGGCATTTGACGAAAAAAGGAACATAGTTTATCTTTAAACGCTAGTTTTCGATAAAATTTAAGGGTGGTCCTTTCGGTTTTCTCAAATTGGTGGACCCATCGTACGCCAGCTGGCTAAACAGTTTGCGAAAAAGTCCATTTTTTAATAAATCTTGGGTATTTATTCACGTGATATGTCTCATGTTTCCCTTGAAATACATAGCAAACTTAGTGGCATCGTATTCGTCATCAAACGTCAACATCCCACCGCAAAATCGCTAGTGTTTGGAGGGGATTTTAACCTCCAAATTGCCAAATAACCTCCAAATCATCACCTCCAAGTTAGTTCTAATTTTCTCCGTTATATGAAATATGGTGGCGCGTCGATCGTCGCAAGTTTATCGTTAAACAGTCAATAGAGAAAGGATATTGCTTTCATTTGAAGTTAAAAACATTTTGGTCCATTTTGAATTTGACGAATTTAGAGGCTACCAAGAAAAAAAAGATTACATTCTTCTTCTTATTATTCTTCATTTTCCTGATGTAACGTCCCTACCGGAACTGAGCATGCTTTTTCGCAAACTGTTTAGATAGCTGGCGCTCGAGGGATCCATTCATTTGAGAAAACCGAAAGGACCACCCTTAAGTATTATCGAAAACTAGCGATCAGTGACATAAAATTGAAAACGTCGTTAGCAAAGTCATATCGAATAACAATTCCTGCAACCAGGGCTGGAAAGCGTCAATGTAAATACGAGGTGTCGCGCGACTTTTATATAGTTGCTTACGTCACTGTCATCGGACGGCGAGACAATGACAGAAATTTTCTCTAAATTCTCTTTCATTTTTCCGTCACTCCGGCCTGTCACAGAATCGCAAACTTAACAATATTTCGTTAATTATCTGGTATATCACTGTTCGACAAAAAAAGTCGATCTAAATGCACAGAGACCGGACACCCGGGCTTGAAAGTGTAAAAATAAACAAAAATAATGGCGTTTTCAGAATGTTCGTGTCTGCCCCAGGTCATTTTTAAAATATACTTGAACTTGTTGCATTTTTTATTTAAAAATCTTATCTAATCAATAAACCGACACAGTGTTTTATATTCAGGACAGCGGAATTCATGTGCCATATAATGTTTTCAACTTAAATACAATATGAAGAGTTGTAATAAGATTTGCAGGGAGCTCTCCGCCCTTTTTTGTACCCTTCCCATTTTTAAAGTATCGCAAATGATGAAATATTTGATATACAGGGGGTTGTCAAAATAACAAACACACAGGCAAAAATTGTGCCAACTTTGGAATGCTGTAACTTTGGCAAAGATTGACCGATTTCAATTCTTTAAGAAGTAATGGACGGGTCAACTAATCTAGTTTTGAGGTACAACCATGGAGATGAACTATGACCACCGGATACCGGTGATAATCAGGATTTCCGGAAGCATGTCTTATGCAGTAAAATTATGACGTGTTTTTAGCAAAGGTCTCGGCCTGGGAGGGAGGCACCGATACTACACACGAAATATAAGACAACGTTATTTTGAACTGCAAGATAATTGATTGATTTTCATTCGATTTTTATCCCTTTTGAAGAAATACGAAAATGTGTTTTAATCAGTTACGCGCTTTTTCATGTTAGTCCAATGTTTGAGATCTGGACTCACAGTGACAGTTCGTGACAGCGGAATCTCGGCTCACTATGACGTACAGAAATTTTGTATTGGTTTCTCCCTCCCAGGTCTCGGCTATAAAATCAAAACTTTACTACACATGAAGATAGAAGATCAAATTCTGAAGCGATTGGTGCGCCAAGTATTAAGATCGGTCCAGAAACAACCAAGATATGGCCATTTACCCGGAATCGGTGCCGGTAGTGGATCCGAATTGGGATCAAACAATTTATTCACTCAAAATATGTCGCGCAATATTGTTTTCTCACTAGCTTATCATAAAATACCCTATTATAAATTGAAAATGAGTCTTGTACAGATTTGGCCACTCATGGCGCCGCCAAGTGCCCCGGGGGAACCTTGCACAGGGGACATTTCGATTTTGACACCAAAGCATATCATGCGACGGCTCATTCTTCATATCTTGTCGTAAATAGGGCAACTGTAGACTCAAAATGGATAGTTGACTACAGTGACTACTTCCGGGACCACCGGATGTCCCCGAGGGAACCTGTAATTAGGGACAATTGAAATTGAACTCCAATATATATCGTGCGACGGTTCATTTTTAATGTCTCGTGCTAAATAGGGCTATTGTAGACCTAAAATGGATAATTGACTACAGTGGCCACTTTTGGGACCACCGGAATTTCCCGGAAGAACCTGTCATTGGGGACATTTCTGTTTTTACACCAAAACATATCGTGCGACGACGCTTTCTTCATGCCTTGTCGTAAATAAAGTAACTGTAGACTCAAAATGGGAATTTAATTGAATTGGCCACTTTTGGGACCACCAGGTGTCCCCTAGGGAACCTATGATTGGGGATAATTGGAATTGAGCTCCAATACTCATCGTGCAACGGCTCATTCTTCATGTCTAGTCATGAATAGGTCAACTTTAGACCGAAAATGGATATTTAACTAGTATATCCACTTTGGGAACCTCCTATAGTTCCCTAAGGAACCTATCTCTGGGGACATTTCGATTTTTACACCAAAACATATTATGCGACAGTTTGTTCTTCATGTCTTGTCGTAAATAGGGCAACTGTTGACTCAATGTGTATATTTAAATATTGTGGCCACATTTAAGACCAACTGCGACGGTTCATTTTTCATGTCTCGTGCTAAATAGGGCTATTGTAGACCCTGAGTGGATATTTGACTACAGGGGCCACTTTTGGGACCACCGGAATTTCCCGGAGGAATCAGTCATTGGGGACATCACAGCCTCCCTCAGGGATATCCGGTGGTCTCAAAAGTTGCCACTGTAGTCAAATATCTACTTAAGGTCTACAATAGCCCTATTTAGCACGAGACATGAAAAATGAACCGTCGCACGATATGTATTGGAGTTCAATTTCAATTGTCCCTAATAACAGGTTCCCTCTGGAACATCCGGTGGTCTCAAATGTGGAGAATGCCGATCCCCAAAGAACATTGAAAAAATGGTGCAAAAATATCAAGAAACAAAAAAGTTATATCGCGATTTGAATATTTTTTATGTGGTAAAATATGAAGCTGTCGGTAGAGAGGTTAATCGGTTAATCGGCGGTTTTCACAACACGCACTCCAATCTCCGCGGTCCTCACAACTCGCTTTTAATCCATTTACAAGCGGTCCTCAAGGCTCGTTATTATTTTAATGTCCTCATAATGCGTTATTACCCAATTTAATGATTTCTGCGGTCCTTTAAACTCGCTACAAATCTATTTAAAAGTGGTCTTTTCAACTCGCTTCATAATATAAGTGAAAGGTGGCGGTCCCCACAAAGTGCATTTACCCTATTTTTCGATCTCAGTGATAGCTGGCGGTCCAAACAATGCCAAGTCTAAAATGTTTATAGTTTCTTTAGTTTGCATGCTGTAGTGGCTCTCTCAACTCGCTCCAACATGATTGAATAAAGGCAAATATAAAGCGCCACCGTCATAGAGTTCGCTAAGGGAGAACGAGAAATGTCACTGAAAATGTTTATATACGTCCAAAATTCAATTTTTCAACCCAAAAGTTAGATCACAACCAATCGATTATTGCACTGTTTTCCATTGGCATAATGAATTTAAACCATTATTCTTGCGATCCGTGCTATTTCTCAACAAATTTAAATACTAACAAATCTCCCACTAATTGTTCAAGAGCATCAGTAGATTTGTTCATATTTGAAAGAAAAAAAGTTTAACTTCTTTAAAGTTCTTCTACAGGCCACCAGATGTCGAAGTGATCGTTTAGCTCTGGAAATATTTGCCTATACCTACCAGCCATTGTGCTTTGCTTCATCTCGGTCGTACTATGTTTGTTGCACTACGCAATGGGCGATTTCCGCAAGAAAGGTTGAAAAAGTTCATTTCTTTGCTATGATATTGAACTAAAATATCCATAGCAAAACCTGTCACGTTCGCCAATGTGTAACATCAAACTGTAACTGGGAAATCACCCATCACGCAGACAACCACTTCGGAAGGGAACACACGTCTTCCTTTGTGATCCACTCCACTATGACTGATTGATCGGTTAATAAAACATATTTTGTGTTTTGATTGCCGGCATTCAAAAGATTAATTACACAACACTTAAGGACATTTCTCCTTGAGTACTAAAATGGTCTCTAATATGGCACCTTACTCCCCTTTTCACTTTCCGCTCCCTCCTCCAACGTTTATCACAGTGTTTTCGAGAGCGGTCACAAAAAATGATTATTTGAAGTTACTAACCTTATTGTTTCCTAACTGAAAGCATTCCATAATGTGTTCTTCACATATTACCAGTTTTTGAATGCAAACACGTAGTTATTGCTTTGATTTGTGTTGTAAAATACCACGCACTACCGAATCACTTTTTCTTCATGCACCGAGATATTGTTTGCTGGCTTTTCGGTGCCCGTTCTAAAACTCACTTTTAATCGTATTTCTACTCACCGTAGCAATTCAAAAATACAATGTGATGCTTGAAACACTTTGATTTTTCACGCACGATGCTCCTGGGAGCAATAAATCATTTATATTAGTCAATTTGTGCTCGAAAACAGCACTGGGACGCGAATTCACTGAGCCAACATTGTTTATGAATCGGATGCGCCGCTCTCACTGATTGAAAGTAATGTCAGTTTTTATGTTTGGAATTACAATTGTTTGGTTGTTCATACACTTGCTACAACCACGTATTTTACAATTTCATAATACTCAAAAGGTGTACAATGTCACAAGTGTTGCAAAACGTTTTTATGCGTGAGAAAAACAATGTACGACGCAATGAATATAAGATACTATACAGTACAATAGGGTCCTAAAGGCCTGTCCCGATTTTAATGCTAAACGCTTAAGTTTAGGCTAAAAACACATGTTTACTCAATTTTTTAATGTTTTTATTTAGTTTAGGTCCAAAAAACTTTTTTTTAGATTTTGTCACATTCCTTGGCTTAAACTTAAATTTTGGGTGTATTTTGCTTTCCGTGTCCCTTCCAAAATGTCAGATAGGAACAACCCCGGTGTTTAAACTAAAAGCCCTGTGGTGTTTTTGTCGATTAAGCGTCAAACATGATCAAAAGTGTCAAGGTTCATTTATGGACCAAATTTTTAAATTAAAGTTTAACCCGTAGGCTACGGGGCTGACAACCAAAATTCAAATTGCTCGCATTTGAGCATAACTCCATATTTTTCAGTGAAATTTCGAGGATTGCTTCACTAATAGTTGTAGTTTCATGAGTGAGGGGAAAGTATAGATTCAGAGTATTGTGGACAAAGTTATTCCAGAACATCTCTGGGTCAGGTAGGGTAAAAATCACATAAACTTCCTTTTAGAACTCATTTATCATTTGGAAACGAAATGTTTTCATACAAAAAGTGAATAGACCCGTTATTTGTAATAAGTTACGATGCAGCAGGATATTAAGAAAAAATAAAATTAACCTAGAACAATGCTAAGGCCTCCAAAACATTCTGAAGTTTTGACCATAATCTACACAGGTTCATAAATTATTTTTTGCAATTTCTCATCGTAATAGGCTGTTTTCCATCACGCCAATCTGTCATGAAACGGCCTACTTTCCTGCACTGAGGTTGCAGTGCGGGAATAGTCATTACGCAACTGAAACCAATTGTAATGATTCATTACGCAACGCTTTCTCACTACGCAACTGTTTTGAGTTGCGTAATGAATCATTGCACATTTTTTTCAGAAATTGTAAAATGATGATGAATGCATTCCGATATGATTTCTGATACCCTCAAGTGGTCATCTACGAAATTGCAAAAAACCTTGTATGCAACTCGTTGCAGAACTCGATTTTCACAGCACTCGTTGGATGAATGTACGAGTCGTGCTGTAAAAATCATTCTGCAACTTGTTGCGTAAACTACTATTAAGCGAGTGATGTCCACGTTTAGTGGTTTACAGCACTCATTTAGCCATAACAGACGTGTTCACAAATTTTGACAAGATATTGGATATTGGAAGTTATCCAAATCATCTTGGAATTCAGGCCATTTTGATCTATCAAATCTACTACAGTTTATACTTACCCAATTCCCGTGAAACTTTCTCGTTCCTATCCATAAAGCTTCATATGACTCGGAAAGTGTACTGCTATGAATATTGATAATCTGAAGGTTTTCAGAACATACTGAAGTTATGGGCATCAATTTCTATATGCAGCTTGACATATTATTCAAACAAAATGTTTTCAATATATCCATACTTGATCGCAAATCTCCGTTAGAGTTAAAAAAAAATTGTTTCAGACGTGTTCACAAATTTCGACAAGATATTGGATATTAGAAGTCATCCAAATCAACCTGGAGTTCAAGACCTTTTGTTCTATCAAATCTACTACAGTTTATACTCACCCAATTCCCGTGAAACTTTCTCGTTCCTATCCATAAAGCTTCATATGACTCGGAAAGTGTACTGCTATGGATATTGATAATCTGAAGGTCTTCAGAACATACTGAAGTAATGGGCATCAATTTCTATATGCAGCTTGACTTATTATTCAAACAAAATGTTTTCAATATATCCATACTTGATCGCAAATCTCCGTTAGAGTTAAAAGAAATTGTTTCAGACGTGTTCACAAATTTCGACAAGATATTGGATATTGGAAGTCATCCAAATCAACCTGGAGTTCAAGTCCTTTTGTTCCATCAAATCTACTACAGTTTATACTCACCGAATTCCCGTGAAACTTTCTCGTTCCTATCCATAAAGCTTTATATGACTCGGAAAGTGTACTGCTATGAATATTGAACATCTTAAGGTAACTGAGCGATCATCTTTTCCGAAACGTCTCGTGAAAAATACGCCGGCAGAAAAAATACAAATTCTTTCTTGAATATACGCTACAACAAATTGACACAGTCGTCTTGTTTCCACCGCATAATTTACAGTTTATGATGTATACGAACGATACATAAAGCGTCCGTATTGCAATAATCGTTCCACCTTTCGTAAGGCAAAATGTATGATTTTCGATGGTCTACTTCACAGCGTTTAGTTCATCATCATCACCATCATCATCTACATAATTGATTTGATTCCTGTAAACGCATCTTAACATTCGTAAAAACTTCCAGCTAACTACATGCTCAGTGATTTCCAAAAACTCATGCAAATAATTGAATACACTTTGCAAGAGACATTGTTGAAATAAGTGAAGGTGCTCAGTACCCTTGAATGTCCATATGTCATTTCAAAAGCTTTGCAGATGTCTCTAGAGTACTGTTTCTCAACCTTGTTAACGGTGAAAAAACGGCTCGCTGTGAGGGGTTCGTTTCAGCGTGATTTTAACTTGGTCGGCGGTCCGCGGACCCCCTGTTGAGAAGTGGAACTGTTATAATAAATGTTGTTAACAAGTGAAAAACAATACCAAAAATTTTTTTTAACTTTAACGGAGATTTGTGATCAAATATGGATATATTATAATCATTTTGTTCGATTAATAAGTTAAGCTGTATATAGAAATCAATGTTCACAACTTCAGTATGTTCTGAAGAACTTAAAATGTTCAATATTCATAGCAGTACACTTTCCGTGTCATATGATGCTTTATGGATAGGAACGAGAAAGTTTCACGGGAATTCGGTGAGTATAAACTGTAGTAGATTTGATAGAATAAAAGGACTTGAACTCCAGGTTGATTTGGATGACTTCCAATATCCAATATCTTGTCAAAATTTGTGAACACGTCTGAAACAATTTCTTTTAACTCTAACGGAGATTTGCGATCAAGTATGGATGTATTGAAAACATTTTGTTTGAATAATAAGTCAAGTTAGTAGAAGCATTAACCTAAGAATGCTAATGTCGCTACTGTTCGTGTTACCAACATCTAGTTTGCCACGAGCTGACAGCTTGAAACCGGTCCTCAAAGTGTCAAATAAATTTTAAAATCATCCACTACATCGAACAAACAATAGAAATATACTTTTGAAGGTGATAATAAACTAATTCAGTTTTGTGCGAACAGCGCGATTAGCGTTCTACTACTAATATTTCTATTGTCAAGCTGCATATAGAAATTGATGCCCATAACTTCAGTATGTTCTGAAGACCTTCAGATTATCAATATTCATAGCAGTACACTTTCCGTGTCATATGATGCTTTATGGATGGGAACGAGAAAGTTTCACAGGAATTGGGTGAGTATAAACTGTAGTAGATTTGATAGATCAAAATGACCTGTACTTCAGGTTGATTTGGATGACTTCCAATATCCAATATCTTGTCAAAATTTGTGAACACGTCTGTAAAGGCTAAATGAGTGCTGTAAACCACTAAACGAGGACATCACTCGCTTAAAATAATTTATGAACCTGTGTAGATTATGGTCAAAACTTCAGAATGTTTAGGAGCCTTAGCATTGTTCTAGGTTAATTTTATTTTTTCTTAATATCCTGCTGCATCGTAACTTATTACAAATAACGGGTCTATTCACTTTTTGTATGAAAACATTTCGTTTCCAAATGATAAATGAGTTCTAAAAGGAAGTTTATGTGATTTTTACCCTACCTGACCCAGAGATGTTCTGGAATAACTTTGTCCACAATACTCTGAATCTATACTTTCCCCTCACTCATGAAACTACAACTATTAGTGAAGCAATCCTCGAAATTTCACTGAAAAATATGGAGTTATGCTCAAATGCGAGCAATTTGAATTTTGGTTGTCAGCCCCGTAGCCTACGGGTTAAATATGATGTAGCCGTTATTTGAGCGGGAAAATTGCTAAAATAGTTGCAGTAACATGCTCTTTCGTAAAAACAAGATTTCATTGAACATTTTAGGACCCAATTGACTGTAAAATTCAAATGCATACTGATGGCAACTTTCTCCGTCCGTAAGAAGCGAGAGAACAGAGGAGAAAACTGCCAAAAAAGTAAACAATACACGCATGGTGTGAAAAATGCTTATAATTTTGGTCAAAAAACATGTTTTCACTACCAAATGAAATAAATTGTGATTATGAAATTATGAAATAATTGTGATCTATGCCCTCCGCCGTGTGCATTATGCGCACTATTGAGAATCGAGTTGCGACGTGGCGAAGTTGTTCAAAAAACAAACATCGCACGTTGGTTAACTCATTTTTTAACGCGAAGCAGTATATTGTTCATGATTGGACCAAATTTCCTGCCTTTTTTTGAAAGCAGTCTGGATGAGATTGTCAAATGACACATGAATGTTGCTAGTACTTCGTAGATTGGATACGAAGCGAACCGTATCTACGCTAACGCTAACGGTGACGCTGACGCATTTGTATGGATTGCGGCCACTGTGAAGTGGTTTGTTTGAAAAATTTTAGCTTCAAAGGTATTGATTTTAGAAGAAACGTCCAATGGAGGAGTTATAGGTAAAAAAAAAAAAATATTGCAAAAACCGAATCGAAAGTACTTAAGCCACGTGAAACAAAAAAAAAATTAAAGGACTTTTTACTGCCAAAATATATTGTTTTCTATAGTGAATTAATATTTTATTTTCTCTAATAAACCTTACATTATAAATTACAGAAAAATAAATAAATAAAATGAAGCTGTTCGAATTTCGTGACTTATTGATGGATGATGCAATTCGCTCCGAGCACCAGCAGTCGTCATCCAAGCTTCCGAACTAGGTATAATTTGATATAAAAAAGGTCAATGCCCCCAGTAGACTGGGTAGACTTGAACCCAGGGGAGACTTGAACCGACGCTGTTTGCTCGGAATCTGAAACAGTTTATTCGCAAGTTACTTTGTGCAATAGTTCGTCTCTATGAAAGACAATGGTAGAGTTGAAAATTTATCAGATGTAACAATGAATAATATTTTGAGAAAAGTTCATTTGTATTGAGTAAATTAAAAGTTTATTAAACAAGGAAACTATCTTTATGAATGGTTTTTTGAAAGGCATTGAAAAATCTTAATTACACCCAATTCACCTTTCAAAAATCAAATTTAAATTTTGCAATGAAGCTTGATATTTTAAAAATATCACCTGATTATGCCTATCAAATGCATGGCAAGTCGACGTAAGCCTTAAGTGTTTGGAATATGAATCAAAACAATATCATAGCATTGCACTAGCTATCTTTAATGCAGTGATAGCTTTTCATCAGGATTGCTTTAAACTTGAACAACAAATCTTGTTTCTGATTTGGAAGATTGCTAATGATTGAATTATGGATTTTTGGGTCTTAAAATATAGACTGGGGTTACTAACAAATGCGGTGCAATATAATTCTATTTTAAAACATTCAATTGCTTATCATTGTGATATCTCTAGAATTAGAATGTGTAGTGAATGATTTCTTCGCTCGGCTTTAGTGCAAATGACGCAAAAGTGGATCAAACTCTCTTTTTCATATAATTTACCCATCTCTCAGTAGGCGCGTTTCATTTAAGGTTTGGAAAATACCAAAACAAGATTGAAATGCAGTTTTTCGGAATGTTATAGTATTCCTTTAGTACATATTTTCAAAAGGGACCACGGTTTACAATATTTTTGAGGTTACAAATTAGGAAAATTGACAGCTCCTGGATGACGTCATTCTTATCCACCTCGAACGAATTTGTTGAAAAAATATTCAAGTTATCTGGGTCGTATATGCAGGAATGACGTCACAAGTTTACAACCAAATTTGATCTTCACACAAGTACAGAGACTGCCTTGTTTTGTGTATGTCGTGAAAGAAAGTATTGCCGTGAAGGAGACTGAGTCGGATAACATTCGTATTTTATGTTTAAGCAACATATTATAAGTATAGCGTAATGTATAACACTACGAAACATTTTTTTGCTTCAAGCACCAGAATACCATTATTTACTGGGTAGCTGATTCGTTCCGTTTTCAACACGTAAAAGCTGTTTCAGTCAAATTGCTTGCAACTCGAAGGCTTGCATGTTTATTTATTTGCTTAATTTACCACAGAATTCAAACTTTATGTATGAAATAATACGACAAAGTGCATAATAATTTCGATACTCAAATGTTATTTCTTCGATTTTTAGAAAAGTACTGCATATTTAAAAGTGCCAAAAAAGTAGATTTGAGTATTGTACCTTTTAATTCTGCCCTTATTGCTTATCTTTTAACAAATACGCGTATTTCAACTACAACTTGTAGATGCGAGCTGCAGACCAGTAGATGCGAACTTGTAGAAGACTACAAGCGATAGGGTAGAAATACCAATTATGGCTATAGCACCAATTATGGCAATAGTGGGAACAAAAAGAGATTTTTCTAATTATTTTACTAGAATATAACGGCTAAAGTTCACAGGAATGATAAACCTATTTGTATTTGATGGTAACTAAACCTTGATGAGATCATTCGTGCAATAAGCTTCGAAATATGAACATTTGAAAATTTTGCCTCACACATACGTCACCTTCTTAGCAGTTTGCTAAAGAACACCCGTTACGAAATGTATGTTTTCATCCGGAAAAACTGGTTCAGCCGATAAATGTATACTAGTGAGAGCAAATTAATAGATTTAGCTGGTGAGCAATCAAATCTACTGTTTTAAGTTGGAAATCGTGATATTTCCACTATGTCGATAACTGGTACAAAGAGTGTATGAGAGCCCAATTATGAAAATACTCTAAATTTTTTGATCAGTGAAATAAAAGAAGTAAAGTTATTTTACGGGTGACTTCCACGACGGGACGGTTAGGTAAGGCATTATCTTACATTATGTTTTGTATTCAATGGGGGCCCAGATAGCCGTAGCGGTAAACGCGCAGCTATTCAGCTAAACCAAGCTGAGGGTCGTGGGTTCGAATCCCGCCGGTCGAGGATCTTTTCGGGTTGGAAATTTCCTTGACTTCCCTGGGCATAGAGTATAATCGTACCTGCCACACGATATACGCATGCAAAAATGGTCATTGGCATAGTAAGCTCTCAGTTAATAACTGTGGAAGTGCTCATAAGAACACTAAGCTGAGAAGCAGGCTTTGTCCCAGTGGGGGGACGTAACGCCAGGAAGAAGAAGGGTCCTAAAGCCCTGTCCCAATTTTAGTGCCAAACGCTTAAGTTTAGGCCAATAACACATGTTTACTCAATTTTCTAATGTTTTACGTTGGTTTGAGTCCAAAAAACATTTTTTTATATTTTGTTACACTCCTTGGCCTAAACTCAAATTTTGGGTGTATTTTATTTTCCGTGTCCCTTCCAAAATGTCAGATAGGAACAACCCCAGTGGTAAAACTAAAACCCCTGTGGTGTTTTTGTCGACTAAGCGAACGTCAAACATGATCTTAAGTGTCAAGGTTCATTTATGGACCCAATTTTTAAATTAAAGTTTAAACATGATATAGCCGTTATTTGAGCGGGAAATATTGATAAAGTAGTTGCAGTAAGATGCTCTTTCGTGTTATTGAATAAAAACAAGATTTCATTAAAAATTTTAGGACCCAATTACTAAGATTTTTCAATCACACGTTCGAAAACGTTCGCAAGCGGAAGATGCTAATTTCATGGTAGAGAGGGTTTTTCAGCAACACTCGATTTTTGAATTTTCCCTCTTTTTTCGTTAAAATTAGGCGCTGGAAAGGTAATATGAGTTCATTTATGCTGTTTGGTATAATAATTTGCATTTTCACTACATTTAGACTCCTTTTCGAAAATTTATTTGCCCCCATGAACCCATTGCAATAAATTGATTTAACATCTATTTAACACATTTTTTGGAAAATTTTATGAGCAATCACTTCATTACATATTAGCGTTGCATTATCATTCGCTCTGGATGGCGTTTGAGTTTATTACGTGCAAATACTAGATAGTCCGTAATTGGTACACTCGAATGCTAGGAACACTATTGCCATAATTGGTACAAAGACAACGATTTTTAAAAGCTAAAAGTCTATCTAGTACTAAAACTGTTTATTTCAACTGTTTCGAAAGTCTTCAAACTAGTAATTAACACCATCAAGTCATGCTTACGATTTAGAAACGCGGTTAAAACTTGATTTATATGCATCCTGTTGACATATTGCATCCATAATTGGTAGACGTACCCTAGTCAAAAGATATAAAACTCAAATCCACTTTTTTGATTCTCTTTATTGAGTTATGCTCAGAGGGTTACGTAATAGAGTATTGTATCTTGCCACGTAAAAAAAGATTGATTTTGTTAGAGGCTGCAGACATGTTGAAAAGATCAATTTGTTCGAAATTTAATGGAGCAATTTAAAGAAAGATTTATCCTATATGAAATTTATTCTGTATCCTTGTTGTATTAGATCACCTAAAAGCTTAATTGACCATAGTTTAAATTTCTCTGGGGCCTTCCTAAATTGAATGGTTAGAAACCGCTGCTGAGTGATTCCAAGCAACAGCACCAAAATTTGGTAAATTTTTTAATTCATTTTTTTCTATTGAGCTGAAACTTTGCACAGTTTTCCAGTTCCATCTAAATCGTCATTTTCCGATATCAAATCTTCAAGTTGAGTCACGACTAACTTTTCAAAAGGGTGTATGTGAAAATGGTTCAAAAATATTCAAAAAGCTGCACAGCAAAAACGGTTCGTTCGATTGTTAGACAACTAAAGAAACAAAGTTAGACAACTAAATAAAGATTCCAAAAAAAATACACACAGTAAAAAAAAATTTTTTTTGCATTAAAAAACTTCATTTTTGACACAAAAACTCAAATATCTCAAAACCCTATCGGAATACCAACGTAATTTTTTGAGAGAAAACGGTCCATTATATTAGCTATCTACCATAAAAATTTGGTGATGGTAAACCAATAAACAAAAAAGTTATGACATTTCAAACATGTCACAATTTTCACATTTAGTAGAAAAAAAATTTTTTTTTTCGGTGTAAATTATTACGGAAACCGCAGTTTGTTGCTGATTTTATTGTTAAGGGCCTTGCGTGAACTAACAAGTCGTTTTCATGTATTCATTAGTATTATGTATATTATATGTATAAATATTATGTATATGTATAAATATTATTTGTATATGTATAAATTAAAATGAATTAACAGATTACACGAAAAAAATTTTTTTTTACCAGGATGTTTTTTTTTAGAGTATGATCGATGAGTTTCTAAATGTTATATATAAACTTTAAAAGTTTTGGATTTGTGTATGCGTTATGAGATCATGAAAACATTTTATTAATACTTATTTATTTATTTATTGTTATTCAATTTTTTTACAATATCGAACACTTTTGCATCATTATCAGTACAGTTCGAGTATAGTTTTGCTTTAATTTTATTTTCTGACAATGGAATGAAACAGTGAAATTTTTGGGTTCCTTGGATCGTTTTCGCGTTATTATATTGCTCGCTGAGCTCTGATGCCGTTAATTCGTACTCTTCAGTAGTAGTAAAACAAAATGATAATTTTGTTAAATCTTCTTCTTTTCTGCGATTCACCCAATCAAATAGTTCTTTTGCAGTTTTAATTGGATGCTCACGTTCTTTGGCTAAACTTGCTCTTGTGGCCATGCGCTTTATGGTTCCTCCAATAGCATCACAAGGACCTTTGCCATGTGACGTAGCAAAGAAATGCCATTCTGCATCAATTCCGTACTTTGATTTAAATTGACATAGGCTCGAAAAATTCTTACGGTTTTTGTACTGCGATGCTGCTCCATCAGACATGAAATATATCTTTCTGATTTCTTTATCCTTATCAACGCGTAAAAAGTTAATCATTTTGGCAATGAACAAATTTACAGATACTGAGTCGTGTCTTAAATCTTCGGAAATTACAATAAAACTAAAATGTTCAATTTGCGTACTTCCATTGAAATAAATAACGAATGGATGAATTGTAGCTTGTTGTACGTTCCAGTGATGGGACTGCACTTCATCTTGCAATACAAAGCTATTGTTTTCAGAAAAATCACAAATGACTAAAAATTCACCATCTTGTAATGTATTTTTCGTATTTTTTAAAAAGCGGGATTGCTCTGTTTTAATAAAGTCTTGAGGAATTAGACTTTCTAATTTCAAGCAAAAAAATGACACAAACTCATCTACAGGTTTTACAATAGTTTCTAGGTCACACCTATCCGTGGTCACCCATTGCTCAAATGATAACTGATCAATATAATTTTCTTCAAACTCAGCGAATAAAGTATTTTCCAATGATGAAGAATCTGGACAATCCGAACAAGATCGTAGATAGCAATTTGATGTTGTATTTTCACACAAAAGACTACCAGTTAACATTTTAATATCCTTTGATAAATTGATTCTTTTCAAACTATGTAAGATTAGGTTAATATTTTCGTGTGTTGTGCACACACAAACATTATGTGTTCCTGAATTGGAGAGAAGCTTGCATTGCCTTGGACGAAGGCTTGCAAATGAGGTAAAACCTACCTTGATATTTTCGTTAATTTCCTTGAAGCGTGTATACGCTTCTTTCAAAGTAGTCATCATTAGTCGTTTTTGGATTGCTTGACGCTTTCCATCTTTTTTACAGATACATAATCTTTTTGGCCAGGCATAGCTCTACTTACTTCATCGTCTTCAAAATATTGAATTAGTTTTTCTTTTGTCTCATCTGTTAATGAAGTACTCGACCTAGCATTTTTGGTTGCAAGACAGTTATTTTTGAATTGTTTTGCCTCTTTTGCTGTATTTCTATTGGTTTTGAACTCATCAATGGCGTCTTGAATAGACCACGAGCTTGGCAGCATCGACCAAATCAATAATTTTTCTTGTCTTGTCGTGGCTAGATTCGAGAACCTTTCCTTCATATTCATAATTACCTCATCGTAGTCTGTATTTTCCACATCCTCAGGTCCTTATTTGAAGAGGTTTCTTCGTACAGCTTCGTTGATTTCACGGTATTTTTTCTCGGGATAATTGACGTAACCCATCTTCGTCCATTTAATCGGAGTCACTTTTATTCCAGCTATCCCTTCGTTGAAGCGTTCGATGTTGACCTTCTGGATGCACTCATCTTCTGATTGATTTGTTGAAACAGATGTCACTGATGGTACCTGTGGCAAGACTATCTGCACTTGGTACTTCTGGTAACTCCTCAGTTGTTGTCGGTGCATCTAGTAATTCCTCAGTTGTTGTTGTTTTCGAACTTCCTGCAACCTGATCCACCGATGATGTACAGATTGCCCGTTTGTCAACGTTTAAACGACAGGACGTACAAATGCGTAAATTTGTATTCAATGTAGACATTGGAGCATAACCAGCCGCTTTCAGTTTATCTATGGTGCTTTCGGTGAGATTTCGTAGCTCTTTCGAACACTTTTTTTCTGCAAACGGCCTGCAACAGTTGAGAAAGCGACTACTCATGTTGCTCGTTAGATTTTAATAAACAAAATCACTTTTAAGTTTTTACTGACTAGTTTGGTGTTTTGCTTGACTGAAGAAAAATTTTACAATTAAATCTTTTATAACCATAGTGGTAGTATATTTTTAGCTTTTTCGTGAGTATGTTCATGGTATGTACCTATCATGTTTTTGATGTTGTTGAAGTTACTCGCTTTCTCCCAAATATGATTAACAAAGTCTATTCTCTACCAAGGCGGGTCTATACCCAGGTGTAATCAGATTTTAACTTTGTGGAGAAAACCGGCGCCGAGAAAACCGACCTGCTTTACGTATACTAGATCACCTGGGTATAGACCCGCCTTGTTCTCTACGAGGTAAACTTTTTGCAGGTAAACTAGTCGTATACCTGTATAGAAAACTTTTTTTGTAGCTTTTGTCTTCAATATTAGATTTCTTATAGGTTTCTTTTATCAAAAGGTTTCAACACTATTGAGAGAATTTTTCTTCAGTTACGTACAATAAAAAATATGACACTATCAAGACTTTAGATCACAACACTGGATCGCGTCTAACTTTCTAAAAGATGCTATAATAGTTATGAATAATTAAATAAAATATCATGAAAACAACTTGTTAACCTCATGTGGTACCCTTAACATTAAAATTCAGCAACAAACTGCGGTCCTAAAAAAAATAAACAATGAAAAAAAAATTCACTAAGTGTCAAATTTGTGAAATTTTTGAAATGTCATAAATTTTTTGTTTATTGGCTTACCATCACCAATTTTTTATGGTAGATAGCTAATATAATGGACCGTTTTCCCTTAAAAAATTACGTTGGTATTCCGATAGGGTTTTGAGATATTTGAGTTTTTGTGACAAAAATGATGTTTTTTAATGCAAAATTTTTTTTTTTACTGTGTGTATTTTTTTTTTTGAATCTTTATTTAGTTGTCTAACTTTGTTTCTTTAGTTGTCTAACAATCGAACGAACCGTTTTTGCTGTGCAGCTTTTTGAATATTTTTGAACCATTTTCACATACACCCTTTTGAAAAGTTAGTCGTGACTCAACTTGAAGATTTAATATCGGAAAATGACGATTTAGATGGAACTGAAAAACTGTGCAAAGTTTCAGATATTTTTGAAATGGTCGATCAGAATCGACTTGCATGCCTCCGTGGAATCCCTCTGCTACAAAGCAATTCGCAATGGAAATTTCTTTGACTTCCCTGGGGTAGAGTATCATCGAACCAAATTTTCTAAGAAAGCTAAGTTAATAACTGTGGAATGACTTCATAAATAAAGCCCTGTTCTCAGATTGGATGCACATTTTTTTTTGGATAACGGTCAGGCGGGGCACCGTGACAAAAGATTAAACAGTTTTGTAATCCGACACGTGCTCCTGATATTAGCCATTATCGTACACGTGTTCAAAGTCAAGTGTTGCAAGCGAACATGTTACAAAATGTTAGTAGTCCTTGTTGCATACTATTGGAGCCATGATTGTTCCATGTGACAAAATACCTATGTCTTCTTGTATGCCTATGAATTTCTTGTTTGATTTTTGTCTACCTTTCTCGTAGATTTCTCGAAACCGGTTTTCCAATAGAGGGCTGGAAGGGTCGAATAACATATCCAATCGACTCAGTTCGATGAATCAAGGTGATGTTAGACTTAAAAAAAAGAACTGATTTTAGGTGCCTTAACTGATACAACTCCTCCAGTGGTTGTAAACAGTTTCACTTCAAGATGCAACTCAGACGGATTCTCTTCGCAGTTGGTTGCCTCTTCGGCGGTTACCAATTGCAGCCAACCCAAACAGTATACAATCTTTGTCCAAGGCCCTTCCAACCATTACCCATCAGTATAATGCCTCGTACAAAGCTCATGTTCGTATCCTTGGCCAAAGTGAACAATCCAGACAGCGAAGATCTGTTTTATCAGATGGCCATCAATCCATGCATGGAAGTGGAGTTCGAAGGTTTGATTCAGACCGCTAAGCGCTTAGTTATCCATGGAACCTGTAACTTCAGCCGGATGTTTCGGATAGAACTGCAGCAGTCCTCCTCCCTCAACTGCTGGAACATGGAACTAAGAGCTTGGAACCCGGAAGATAGTTACAATGAGCGCTGCAAGCAGTTGCCACTGTCTGACGCTTACACGGTCCATTGGGCGATTTATGTATTGAGTGAAATACAGCTGGGAATTACCAACGAATCGCTGATTTACAATGTTGAACGAAAGTCGATTTGGATGATGCAGAGCAGATTGTTCAAGGAATTGAGTTCTTACGGGAACACTACGATCGATTTCGATACGAACGTGATAAGCTTGATTAATCGAACGGAATGCTCTTGTTGTCGAGGCGTGGGTGCAAATGCGACCGATGAGTTACGGTTCAAGGACACGTGGGATGCTCTTTGCGGACAAAGGCGGTTGGTCAAACCTTACACAAATTTCGATGTTGATGTTTTGATTTTTCTGTTAATCGGTGTGGTGCTCGTAGTGGTAGCTATAGCCATAGCTCTCCAATCTTACTAATATAAGCTAGGAGTAGAAACAAAGCTAAAACAAATGTTACCTCGAAAATTGAATTAAAAAAATTGATTCGTACCTACTTCTTTCTAGATCAAGATTTATTTGACTTTTTTTTTATCAGATTGTGAAATTCTTTGTTTGCGTGCATTGTGTGATCTGTGATATTATGAAAAATATATTCCATGTTCAATGCCTGTTATGTATAATGCTATAATTCATGGATCTGATGAAGTTCTTCAATTTATTTTGTAACGTTCTCGTTTCGCTAGTTCCGGCGTTATTCATAACTAGCATTTTGGCCGTCCAGACTAGATTTGCCTTTCCTTAATACAAACTGGTTGTTGGACAGGCCGTCCTCACCTTCCGTGTACGGTACTAGCCTGTTGAGGACCAACCTCTCCAAAAACTTTCCCGTCCTGTCTAGTAGACAGCAAATTACCGGGTTTCCCCACCTTTGGTAGCAGCCCCAATTTCTTTCACTTCCATACATCCGGGAAGATTCCCTGCTCTATGCAGCGTTATATCACGGTTCTAAACATATTAGGAACCGTATTGACTACCGCTTCTAGGGCAACTTTCGGGATACCAACGGGACCCGTTGCTTTATTCGACGTGAAGGATTTCCCGACTTATGCCAGCTCTGCGTTCGGTCTTAGCCATTACCACTCTGTAGGCGTCACCCCACGAACTCGAATTGGTGGTGCATCAATACCCGGACGCTTAAGTCGACACAAATGTTCTAATGCTAATATCAAGGTGTTGTTTCAGAAAACCTTTAATGTAATATTGTTTCGAACTTTGTTTAACTTAAGATCTTTACGCTACTGATGAACTTTTTGGTAAAAATCATGATTTCAACATTAAAATCATTCAAATACTTGAGCATGTCTTGTCCATAAATCCGGACAACTGATGCAAACGGTGTATTTAAATCCGGACACTTATGAATCAAAATCCGGACACCGTGTAATAGCACATAATATTCGTTTAATTTTAATGAAAATCATATCAAAACACAATAAAATATAGATATTTAAAAAGCCTGATGTCTGCGTTTGCCCTATAATGTCAAAAAGAATAGCACGCTTGTAATATTAGTGATTTGACTACCTGAGCCGAGGTGCGTGTGGCTTGAACTGCAGTCGGTGCAGATCAAACTGTTATTATGAAAGTTTAACACTATTTATTTCACATCGAGTTAAATGTTGAATACTCACAAAGCATTCAATAGTTATTTTTCAAGTTTTCTCTTATTTTTTCTTGCACAAAACTCACTTACACTAATTATACCAGGGTCTTTTAGAACATGTCCGGATCTTAAAACACTGGCTCGAAATCCCGGACAGTCTCTAGAAGCACCGATAAATATGTATTCCCGACTTACCGTGATGCATCATTACCCTGACACTTAAGCAACACAAAAAGTTCAAACGCTACTTTAAATATGTTTCTGCCAGATCTAGTATAAGTGTTATTATTATTCACATAGATACACGTCTAAACTTTGAATCAGGGACAAAAAATATAATTAAAAATGCAAGTTAAACACGAAAAACGTTAAATTAATGAAGCATGTCGTGTTCATAAATCCGGACACATGCACCGAAATTGTTGTTGTTGTTGTTTGAGAGGGACTTTAACCCAAAGGTCATTCGTCCCTAATGCACCGAAATGCCGGACGCTTTTGAATCGAAATCCGGACAGAAGCGTTTGGGTAGACAATACATATAAACAACTAATAAAAGACACATAACTTAAACTTACAATCTTCAATATAATAGAATTTGATGTATTCGTATTTTTAAACATACATGGAAGGCCAAAACGTTGAGTAAATTACTATTGTTTTATCTGCACTCCATTCCAACAGCCTGCATTTTGGGTTCACTGAAATGATCCTCAATATTTATACTTTTCCTGCGTAAATCTTTTGTCTGGTAATTAGTTACACTTTTTGTTCTGTTATCATACAGTTTTGTTTCAAGTCACAATAAAATGTTTTCCAAAAGCTCGATAATTATAAGGTTTTTACGAAACGTCCGGGTTTATGATCACTGGCCTATAAATCCGAACAGCGTTCGAGGCAGCCTATTTTCACATCACAAATGCTTTTTTGCACAAATGTTTCCACTTTTTCGTGCACTACACATTAAAACTATCATTCCGAACACTTTTCAGACACGGACAATATTAAAATTGTATGCTTAATTAGCTTCAACGTCAGTCGAGAGTAGCTGACGTTCTTGTCGAGAACTCTTCACTCAGCCCTGTCGTCCTGCGTAGTCGCGCTTAGTCGACGCCTAAGAAGCTATTCTCAGAGTTTTTTTTTTCAACGCCCTATAGGACATCAATTAAAAATTCAAGCTTTATCGTAAACCTGAAGTAATTTGTCTTTGTTTCATGTAGATCAAATGCAACTTAACGTCCAGTATGACATCGATTAAAGTTGTCTAGCTGTATCAACGCCCTGGAGTAATTTGACCTTATTGTCTTAAACAGATTAGCTGCATCTTAACGCCCTATAGGACATCATTTATTAATTCCAAGCTGTATAAACGCCCTGAAGTAATTTGACCTAATCCTATGTAGATCAGGTGCATCTTAACGCCCTGTAAGACATAGATTTTAAATTGCAAGTTGTATCAACGCCCTGGAATAATTTGACGTTATTCCATCTTAACGCTCTCTATGACATCAATCGATCAAACTGTATCAACACCCTGGAGCAATTTGACTTTGTTCTACAGAAATATTTGACTATTTTCCATGTAGCTCAGGTGCCCTGTAGATCATCTATTGAAAATTCCAAGCTTTTTCAACGCCCTGAAGTAATTGAGATTTATTCCACGTAGATCAGATGCATCTTAACGCCCTGTATTACATCAATCAAGCTGTATCAACGCCCTTGAATGATTTGACTATATTCTACACATACCTTTGCGAGATCTGTAGCATGTTTACGCCCTTAAAAATAAAATAATCGAAATTCCCATGTGTTTTGACATTGTCCTTTGTCTATAATGTGCAACTCAATGCCCTGTAGGACATAAATTGGAAATTCCAAGCTTTATTGACGCCGTAGAGTAATTTGGCATTATTCCACGTAGATCAGAATGCACCTTAACGCTTTGTATGACATCAATCCATCCAGTTGTATCATCGCCCTGGAGTAACATGACCTTATTCCACATAACACTCTGAAGAAAATCAAACGAAGTTTCCATGATGTATAAAGACTCTGGAGTAATTTGATTTCATTCCATATAGATCAAGTGTATCAATTCCAAGATGAATCAACGCCCTGGAGTAGTTTGGAATTATTCCACGTAGATCAGATGATTTTTTACGCCTTGTATGGTATCATTCGATCACGCTGTTTCAACGCCCTAGAGTAATTTGTCCTTATCTCTTGTCGACCAAATCATAACGCCCTATAAGACATCAATTGTAAATTACAAGCTGTATCAATGCCCTCGAGTAATTTATCATAATTTCAAGTAGATCAGATGAATCTTAATGATCTTTATGACATCAATCAATCAAGCTGTATCATCCCTTTGAAGTGATTCGACTTTATTCTACTCAGCTCTTTGCGTAATCTGGAGCATCTTAACACCCAGTAGAAAATCAATCGAAACTTCCAAGCTTTATCAACGCCCTTGAGTAATTTGACCTTTTTTATGTAGATCAGATGCATCTTAACGCCCTACATGACATCAATCGAAATTAAAAAGCTGTATTTACGCTATTGGGTAATTTGACCTTGTCTTAAATAGATCATTTGTAACTTAACGTCCTTTAGAACATCTTTCAATAACTCCAAGCAGTATAAACGCCGTGGAGTAATTGGTCCTTACCCTTTGATGGTCAGGTGCATCTTAAGGCTCTGTAGAACATCAATTGTAAATTACAAGCTGTATCTTCGTCCTGGAGTAATTTAACCTTTTTCTATATAGACCAGGTGCATGCTAACGCCCACTAGGATATTATTTGAAAATTCCAACCTTTATCAACGCCCTGGAGTAATTTGACCTTAGTCTACGTAGTCCACTCTTAACGCCATGTAGGACATCCATCGATTAAGCTGCATCAATGCTCCAGAGTAATTTGACTTTATTCCAGTAATTTGACTTTACCATATGTAGATAAGATGCATTTTAACGCCCTGTATGACATCAATCGAAATGGTCAAGCTGTACCAACGTCCTGGAGTGATTTGACCTTGTCTCAAATGGATCAGCTGCATCTCAACGCCCTGTAGAACATATTTTAATAATTGATAACTGTATAAATGCCCTGGAGTAATTTGTCCTCAAACTTTGTCGATGAGGTGTATCTTAACGCCCTGTAGGATCAACGCTTTGGTCTTATTTGACTTTATTCCATATTGATATTTGCGAGAACAGGAGCATCTTAACAACTTGTAGAAAATCAATCAAAATTTCCGTTCTGTATCAACGCACTTGAGTATTTTGACCTCGGATTATGTAGATTAGATTCAGCTTTGTTTGACATCATTTGCAAATTCTAATTGGTATCAACGCTATGAAAAAAAATATCTATCCTATGTGGATGAGGTGCATCTTAATGCCCTGAATCAATTAAAAAATCCAAGCTGTATAGAAGCCCAGGAGTAATTTGACTTTAGATTAGGAACGCTCTAAAGAATATCAATTGCAAATTCCAAGCTTAAACAACGCATTAGAGTAATTTGACCTTTTCCTACATATGTAGACGAGTTGCATCTTAGCGCTCTGTATCAATCGAAAACACCAAGCTGTATTAAGACCCTTATGGAGTAATATGACATTTTCCTACGTAGATCAGCTGTATCACAACGCTCTTTTCGACATCTATCGAAATTGTCAATCCATACTGGCGTCCTGGATTGATTTGATCATGTCTCATTAAGGTCAGCCCAATAGGACATCAATTGTAAATTCCAAGCTGTATTAACACCCAGGAGTAATCCAAAATTCAAAGCTTCATCAACAGCCTGCACTAATTTGACCATAGCCCACATTGATCAGGGCACCTTAGCGCTTTCTAGGACATCAATCGAAATTATTAACCTGCATGAACACACTGGAATAATTAGAAGCATCTTAACGCCCTGTAGAAAATCTATCGAAATTTCAGAGTTGTACGACCCCTTGCCGCCAATAAATTCTTAAGTTATGGTATCTTTTTGGTATACAAATCACCTTTTTTCAATTAATCTAGCACAAGTGAGACAATATCGATCGAATTATCTCAAGCAACTCTTGAAGATTGTTGAGTTGTGTGGAAGTTTGAAGCTGTAAAAATCTTCAACTCATATGCTAGAACATCCGAGTTGAAGATTTTATTAGTTAGACAATTAGTTCATATTCTTGTTCATTGTGGGCCAATATTTTTTATGTGATACTGACGAAAATTAATTACTAAGTATGCATCGAAAACGGCATTTTCGGTTTTCATTTTTTTTTAATTTGATGATTAAATTAAGCGATATATTTGGCTGAATTTCAAAAACCTCTTGTTTTAAGTCCAAAATAACGTTCAAACTTCCTAAACGTCCTGCTTGAAGAAACACGCCACACCTATCGTGAACGAAATTTTCCGAATATTTTTTTTAATGCAATCATGTGTTTTTCCAGGTTTGCTTCATATATTATTTCTAATCGAATCTAATCTAATCTAAATGGACATGATGGATAGATAGCCTTGACATGAATAGGGTTGAAGACAATTGCTTCATATATTACTTCACGTTCAAACACAATCAACCATCGGAGCATATTGTTAGTACCCCGGTTTATGTCTTACTTCGATAGAATAGACCACAACTGGAGGAGATGCGTTTTGGTTAACTCATATTGGTGGAAACCTCATTCGCTTGCTCAATTGTTGATAAGTTTCAGGTATTTCTTCACGTATCTTTCTTCTCATGTATTGTTGTTTGATTAATTTAGGTGGGTTATGGCTATGCGTCGGTCCACCAATAAATTTCGGAATATCTCAGAAACAAGAAAATCAATATCTAAATTCGACACATATTCTAAATATAGAGGAGATTTTTAGTAAATTGTAAAACAAGATGCAAAAATATCGATAAACAAAAAAGTTATCACAATTTGAACAAATATTTGTGGTAAAAAAAGGTTCTGCAGAGATTCAATTTTAAATGAATTCGATTTCAAAAGAAATCTCCGCATGAAAACCACGTTCAAAAACAAAAATCAGTCACTTAAAATATTTTAGTTATGATGAAGTCATGAAAACTGAAAAAGGCAAGATGTCGTCATGATACTTGAATTTAAACCTGTTAAGAAATGTGACCTAACCCACTATTACTTTACCAATATTTCGTTTGTCATTTAGTAAAACGACAAGTGTTGGGAGAATTTTTCATACGCTTCCGTGCAAAAATTTGGGTTCATCTTCTGAAAATCATACAAAAGTGTTTCTATTCTATTCTTTTCTAAGTGCTTGCACATCCAATATTGAAAAGCATTCTGTAAATACCGAAATTTCTTCCAGTATTTTCTTGTCAGCATTAATATTTGCAGCATATCAATGATTTGATACAAATATCAAAATGGCCAGGCCCACTGTGCAGACTTGGGTTTGAAGATAATTCTAAAATTTCCGGCGATCAAATTATCCACAGATGAATAATATGATGGACGGAAAACTTTCAAACATTGTTATGAAAGAAACGAGGACAACCGTACCAACCGTTCCATTAAGGGGATATGCAAAATCGTTGGGAGTGGCATTGCTAAGAAAGTTAATGAGCACTCCATTGTGGTCCTTTTCGTAGGATGGGACACAGGTATTTCACCCGTGTGTTCTGGCTCTACAGCCTAGGTCTAAGCGCCCTTGCCCGTTTAACAGCAATCTATAATGTATGCATCCTCAATAAATGAAAACCTTTCATGAATTGTGTTAAAATATTCGAAAAATATATGCGAATAGAGTAAACACAATGAATACCCACGAAAACGCCACAAATTCTCAAAGTGGCATTTTAGACCACTTTCCCCTATTTGTTTCGTTATGAAAATTTGTTTCGTTATGAGAATCAGAAAAATCTCACCAAGTGCCTATAGTCAATCGTGGTGCTGTCATCAGCATGTAAGCTTCTACTGCGTGTCCATCATCCCCTTTTAGTCATGTAAGAAATGGTCATAATCGATCACACGTCACGGCAGGTGCACATTTTTTCGACTTTTTCCGATGCATTTTTTTTTGCACTTGCCTTAGTTTCCGTTTAATTTTATAGTAATAGTTTCAAAGCACAAGCTTAACTGGGAAAACTTTTCAATGCGGGAATGCGGAACCACACTTATCACATTCTGAAAATCATACAAAAGTGTTTTATCCTTAACTCTGTGATTACACGTTCAATTAAAAGTCTCTACGGCGCATCCATCATAGTAATCTTATGTAGTTTTCAGATTAACATAAGATTAGACCAGATTCAGATAACCTCACGGCCAATCAATCAATTGAATCACAACATGTTGCAGATCCATGTTACTTACTGAAGCTCTTACCAATACCATTAGGATTAGATCATTTATACAAAATTCAATTCATCAGAAAACTAAAATTATTCTTTTGAGTTTGATCACCTTTTATATAACATTGACATGTAAAGAAGTCGTCTATTAGTACAATATGTGGGAAATTAACAGATCATTTTTTTTTACTGAACTATGTTTAAGTCCATGTACTTGATCTCTTCGTTTTTCATTTTAATTGAAATAGAACACAATCTTGACGCTTGAAAATGCATATTTTCTAATGAGACGCCCTTATTAACGCCTGGGAGTAGAAACGCCCTCTGGGCTATAGCAACGCCCCCCTCAAAAGGCCACGACTAAGGAGCTCAAATTTTACGACGACAGGGCTGTCTTCACTAATGGATTCGATGCTCTGGAGAAACTGGTGCAGCTTATTTGTTTTTATGTTTTATATTTAATTGCAAAGGATTACTAGATGGAACAATGAATTAAAATGAAGAGCAATATTGAAAGCTATGAATGTAAATTACAATTTGATAAATACAATCAGAGTGTCCGGATATTGGTACCGTCCGGATTTTGATTCACCACGGTATTCACCAACATTGGAGTCACCAAACTTTAGAAATATCTTTTCCTAAACACTTATGGTTAAAACTTGCTATAGAATAAGTTCACAAACTGTTCCTTCAATCAAACAATGTTCGCGCGGTCATCGATCGTTAAACTTGAGTTGGAGTCAGAACGCGGAAAAATGACGTTCAACATGAACAAATTATTTGTTTTTATTTTTATTAATTGTTTGACGATGGTTACTAGATTAAACATAAATGTAAAGTTATAAGCATTGTTAATAATCAACGGAGTGAATAAAAACCCAACATTTTGTCATCTAATTTAACTCTAATTGACTAATATAATCAGAGTGTCCGGATATTGGTACCGTCCGGATTTTGATTCACCACGGTACTTACACTATCAAAGCATGCCCGTTTTCGTCCCTTGATTTCTTTTTTGAGAGCTTTGCCTTTCTGAATTCTGCACCGCGTTCTTCTCTTTGTGCTTCTGTGCGTGCGCGTTGCAATCTTCGTCTCCGTACCACCTGGCGACTTGTCCTCTCTGGGAGGGACTTTTCTCGGCATGGAAGCATCTGAAACTTATCTGAAACTAAGCGGGAAAATGCTACAGTGCCTGGCCAACTCAGGACACAAGAGACTCTCCGACAATCCCAGGGTCGGCTAGCTACTGGGTAATCAAGGGCGTTCGCGTACAAATAACTAACTCCAGGGAACTTTCACGTTACTTGCACATATTTATTAAAATTCCCTAATTTGTAGCGTGTACGTGTAGTTCTGTGGGTTCCAATTTTGTATGATTTTGTTATGTGTTGCCTAATCTACTTTTTGTACCGGTACATAACGCTGCCGATGGTTGGTGGATGACGAATGGCCGACACAGTGACTCAATCCTACTGTGCGGCCGGAATAGCGATGCGGGCGAATGTAGGGGCTGGCATTCCGGTCCGTTGACGGGCCAGCGGGCTTTGCTGGACGGTGGGATGCAGGCGTCTTCCCTCTTAGACGCAATCGGCCGAGATGTTGGTTCTATTTAAGGTAATTATAAAACAACGCCAAACTTTGAATTTTCTACACACCAAAAAATCTTTTATTTACATGTAACGTTATTTTAGCCTCAATCATGCAAAGACATTTCTCATGTATTATTCAATGATAAAACCCATAAACACATCTATTCTATCCAACATTGTTACCAAAATCCTTGATATTGAACGCGAAACGTCTTCTCTTAAAGAATGTTGCATGCAAAACGGCTCGGTTTACATGGTTTTCACGCTGAAAATTTAATCACAAATAAAGCACATGGCATGACAAGCTGTCGATCCATCCGTGTGCATTATTTTTCACAGAATATTCAGCGTAGAATCATGTAAACTGAGCAATCTTGTTTGCAATTTCACTTTCAAGATGCAAGGAAGCATGCAACATTGGTGAATGTTGGATGTAAGACCATGAAATGTTTCAGTTTCACTCAAGATTGCAAGCATTTTTAAATACAATGAGACAGTTTACATTATTTATCGTTGAATATTCAGTTATAACTCGTTTCACATGAATATAATAAAAGATTACGTGCCATGTAAATATGAGAATTTTTTGCTGTGTAATGCACAAGAATGGAGAATCTGACAATTGATACAACTGAAAATCAATCAATTTACTTGGTTGCTGGTGGTGACCAAGGGATACATTTTCAACGCAGAGCGCTGTTTGGTTCTCAAGTCTTGTGCTCTTGAAAATTGGAGATGTGGCTTCGTTCTATAATCATCTTAAAGGACTGGGTCCTTAACTTTATTAAGCCTTTAATAGCTTCACGAGCCGAGCCGTATGCTGAACGGCGGAACCTATTCAAGGTCCGAAATGAAGAACAGATACAAGAGGTCGTATTGTACAGGACATGTTAGACATGTTAGAGATAAATCTCGTTTAGCCGGGTTGATAATTTACCTCAGCTAGGTTTCTTCCCTTCACGTTTACTTAGCTCCTGCTAAGGGCCTATGGGGGGGGGTGTTATTCCCACAATAACTTAACCACTGCACTTAGTTAAAACCTACGTCTGTAGCACACGGACGCCTGATACTGAAAGAGGCCGATTATTGACATATATATTTAGATTAAACTAATTTAGTTTCTACTCTGGGATCCCTTAAAAGGAACAAAGTTCCACTGGGCATCCCTAGATATATTTAGTATTTTTTGTAGTATTCATCACTTTCGTTCACACACCAATGTAATAATGTAAAAGTAAGTGTAATTATTGTAAATTTAGATGAGTCCACTACCAGGGGGCTCGATGCAGAGCTTTTTGGTGTGGGGGTTAGTGATGAGCCAAAAAAAAAACCTCAACATGAGTATATAAGGTATAAATTAGGTGATGTCAAAAATAGATTACGGTTTTTGTTCAGTTGATAGAATTTGGTCATCTGATGGAACACACTGGAATGTCGCATGCATGCATAATTGCAGGCGTTTTTCGTGGATCTGATGATATTCGCTTGCATTAAATGAAATTATTGATTATCACTAATTTACACATCCAATATGCGAAAAAATGCATAAGTCACGTGTATACACTTAAAACTTTACGATATGACCGTCTTTTTAAGAAAACATTGTACGGATATTGAGATAACGCCCCTGTCCAAATTATATTTGCATCAGGGTGTCCGAAATGTATATCAGACATGCCGCTTAAAAACGTTATTTGGAAGCTGATGCTACAGTGGTCCTCCGGAAATCTAGGGGGTTGGTGTCAGGCCCTGCAAGCCAACCGTAAAAACACATCAGCACAGGAACGTCAACGAGAGAATACGGACCGGAACAATCGGCAAAGACCACAGCGACGAAAATGGACTAGCGATTGGAAACTCGGTACGTGGAACTGCAAATCTCTCAACTTCATTGGAAGTACTCGCATACTCTCCGATGTACTGAAGACCCGCGGTTTCGACATCGTAGCGCTGCAGGAGGTGTGCTGGACAGGAGCATTGGTGCGAACGTTTAGAGGTAATCATACCATCTACCAGAGCTGCGGCAACACACGCGAGCTGGGAACAGCTTTCATAGTGATGGGTGATATGCAAAGGCGCGTGATCGGGTGGTGGCCGATCAATGAACGAATGGGCAAGTTAAGAATCAAAGGCCGATTCTTTAACTTCAGCATAATCAACGTGCATAGCCCACACTCCGGAAGCACTGATGATGACAAGGACGCATTTTACGCGCAGCTCGAACACGAGTACGACCGCTGCCCAAGCCACGACGTCAAGATCATCATAGGAGATTTGAACGCTCAGGTTGGCCAGGAGGAGGAGTTCAGACCGACGATTGGAAAGTTCAGCGCCCACCGGCTGACGAACGAGAACGGCCTACGACTGATAGATTTTGCCTTTTTTTTTAAACGGCTCGGTGTACATGATTTTCACGCTGAAAATTCAATCATAAATAATGCACATGGAATGACAAGCCGTCGATCCATCCATGTGCATTATTTTTGACAGAATATTCATCGTAGAATCATGTAAACCGAGAATTCTTGTTTGCAATTTCACTTTCAAGATACAAGAAAGCATGCAACATTGGCGAATGTTGGATGGAAGATCATGAAATGTTTCAGTTTCACTCAAGTTTGCAAGCATTATCGAATGCAATGAGACAGTTTACATTAATTATCGTTGAATGTTCAGTTGCAACTCGTTTTACATGATTATCATAAAGAATTACGTGCCATGTAAATTTGAGAATTTTTTGCTGTGTGTGTTTATAGGTTTTATCATTGAAGAATACTAAAGAAACTATATTCAAAGAAGCGAAATGTTCCAATTGGAATTCCAACCCAGACAACCATAAATCGCATGAAAGTTCATGTTACAACTCGTTTATTCATACTAATTACATCAAACTCGCAAAACACCGTTGATAAACTTGTCAGATTGATGAGCTTCCTCGCATAAAACACTTCTTTTCTGAGTTCATATGTACATTTTGTTTCGTCCCGTACACTCATACAAAGTAAGTCGAATCAATGCATAGCAGCTGTCAAATCGGCATTTGTTATCATAAGTTAAGTCGCATGAGATCACAGGTTAGTTCGGTGGAATATTTATACATTTGCATTGTATGTTACTATTCATCACATAATATATGCACGCATATCGCCTCCACTTTTGTACGTAGAAGGCCTTTTCGCGACATCTTATAAGTGAAATGTTGCACACACAAAGCCTCCAGGTGATTTCGTTATACGTACATATTGGTTGTCTGGGAAGTTTACTGTCAATGTCATTCCAATCGAGCAGGAGACTTGTCAAACACTTTTTCACACAAGCTGAAAACGGCTCAAACAAAAATGTTACCGCCCGCGAAAATTTTGCTTCTTCTGAAGTAGCATGTTTTCTGAATACTTGAGTGTCGGTTGCAATTTTCATGCTTTGCATAAAGAATGCTCTACTCATTACATTGGTTTTCCACACATTCAGTCAATTTTTCAAACCTGTGAAAATTTAACACATAAAACCTGTGACTCACTTTTAGCGTGGGATTCAACATTAGCAGTGCTGCGTTATAGATTTGGCATAGTTGCTAGCTGATTTATTTTGAATGTGATCAGATTTCGTCTCTTTATAATTTAGACGTTTTAAAGAATACATGAGAGATGGCTTTGTATGATTGAAACTAAAATAACGTTACGTGTAAATCTAAGATTTTTTTGGTGTGTACGCCGTCGAAGTGCGTTGTTGTCCAACCTCGGACTCGAGTCGAATTACATCGCTCTGCCCTCCTTCCGCCTGGTATTGCTAAGCGAATCGATTGATGATCGCTATGAGTATAACCGTCATTGCTGGCGTGTCATGGTACGTATAAGGTTAGGACTACAGAACGTCATGTCGATAATCGATTCTGCACCATTTCTGCGGAAAGTTCTCACTATGCCCACATTTGCCAGCTATAAATTTAATGCGACCAGGGATTCCAACAACAGTTGACCTGTTTGGTTGTTGCAGCGGCTACCCTGCTTGTACATTTGAATCCACCGGTTGTCTGCTCTGTCGAAACATATTAGGCACTTAGCGATTTGCTTACAATCGCTGGTCCTATGGCCTTCGGTGCCGCATTTTCTGCACAGCTTACTTCTGTCAAGATCATTGCATTTCCATGACTTATGGCCCTTCCCGAAACACTTGAAGCAAACTTCAGAAGGCTGTTGTATGCTCAGCCGGAAAACTGACCAGCCCACTTTGAGTAGGCCCAAGTTCTTCACTCTGTTGGCTTCTGCTACCGGAAGTCTTGGCGCAGCCTCCTGGGTGCCCTGCGTTCCCTTTTTTTGGTGAATGGCCTTACTGGGCACCTTAGCAGCCGAGACCTGCTGTATCGGTGACCTCATCTAGATTTTTGTACTGGAGAGTCGCTTCTGCAGTCAGGTATCGTACATCTGTTGGAAAGCAGGCAGTGGAGATGTTGATGGGTAAGAATTGTAGAGGTAGTATTTTAAGTGAATGAATTGTAGATATCTTTACCCAGACATGAAATAAATGAGAGGAGCTGGCTGCTAGCGATATCAGTCAGTAGCCTGCGGTGTGGAGCAGAAACCTTGTTGTTTTGTAGTTGTTTATTTTCAACAACATCAACCTCATCGCCAAGTACTTCTTGTGCTAGTTGCTTATAGACTGCACCCTTTTGCTTGGCGTCCTCCTCTAACGTGAATATTAATCGAAGCCAAACCTCAAAATTTTAAGGGCACAAATCTGGAGAACTGACCATCAGTTTAATCTGAAACCTTATCGATTAGTCATCAACAGTATGTAACCAATCGATTAAATTTTGAACTTAAACGAATGTTTGGTTCTCCAGATTTGTGCTCTTGAAAATTTGAGGTTTGGCTTCGCTGCATCTTCACCTCAAGACTAGGATCATTTCACCAATACTAGTCCACCTTATGCTCTGCACATCTGCGCCCAATGGCGATAACTTTTCCGTGCTTAGCATCGCCTTCAGGACATCGGCGTATTTCGTCTCCTCTGTTTTGACAACGAGGGCCTCGCCTCAGTTCCTACGTTTCACATTCGGTTTAGCATTCTTCTGGGTTCAGTTTTCGGTTTCCTCTGTCGTTTCTTATGTCCAACTCGTATCCATAGGTTGCTGTTGCTTTGCGCCCGTGGCTCCTGTGGATGCGCTGCCTAGCTAGAGCTATCCCGTGACTCTTTTCTCTTGTCTTTATTGGCCTTAGACGTGGTGTTGGCCTCTCCACTGTTGCCATGTCCTCTTGATCGCGGAGTTTGTCTCGTACCAGCTTTTCCGCTCTGGAGGACGGTAGGTAGCTTTTCCCTTAGCAACCATGCATCTTCAGATACCAAGGAAGAGAGGAATCGTTTGCAAAATACTCCCCCGACATTTCTGCGCATTTTCGTTTCGAGAATTATGCGGCCATCGTGACAGCAGCAAGGCCACGCTCATTGGAAGAAATGGTCGAGGTGTGCACTGGATACAAGGAGACGAGTTTGCTTCTGATCCGCAACGCAGGGTTCCGATTCCGTACAGTGCACTGCTGGAAACAAACATCGCTACGGCTGTGGCAGCCAACAGACCGGATCCACTTCAGCAGCAACAACATCCTCAACGCTTTAACAGAGTCCATGCGGTGGAAGTTCAGGATAGCGCACCTAATTACGAGACAGTTGAAGACGAAGACAAAGGCATCACATCATCGACGATTTGGCAGAGCAAGTCAACGCATTGAAGATGAACTTGGAGCGGAGAACTACGCGACAAGGTTTTACGCCAGGAAACGGAAGGCAGCATCGGTTTCCGGATAGGTTCAATCGAATCGATGGGGACAACCCGCCAGTAATGCGACAGCAGTTTAGTGACACGTAAATACCCGTACAGTATCAACAGTCGCAAGCCGCTCCAAACCAGCCACGGCAGCCAGACCAGCAGCAAGAGCAGCCACAAAGGGTACAAAACTGGCAAACGCGACAATGGAGGCCGAGCTCGCTGGAAGAGTCGCAAAACTACAACCAGCGAAGCAACTCTTTTCATCAAATGCCAACAAGACTGGTAGACCGTCAATCGGACGAACAGCAGGAAGCAGAAGCCCAACAACGACTGGAACTGGTTTGCTGGAACTGCGACGAAGAAACGATCCTTTTCTGCTACCGGTGTGTACGAAAAGGATACTCGTTGCGCAGTTGCTTCACGTGCCGGACAGGTGCGGTAAACAACCCAGCGGAGAACCAGCAATAGAGGGGAGCAGCTCTCCGCACAGGATCGGAAACCCCTCGAATATTCCAGAATTCCGAAACCTCAACACGATCATCATCAATCCCGAAAGTGACAACCGGTCGCACGTCGTCATATTTGTGCTGGGGAAAAAGTTAACCGCTCTGCTAGACAGTGGAGCTAACTGCTCTCTTCTAGGTGAAAATAAAGTCAGTCTGGCAGAGGAGTACGGACTACAGAAAGGAACCATCTGTGGCGGAATAAAAACGGCGGACGGCACGAAGCACAACATCACCAATTTCGTATATCTTCCCATTGTTTACAACAACCGGAATGAAGTTCTTCCAGTACTGCTAGTACCGTTGATCCCAGACTGCATTATCCTAGGAATGAATATCTGGGACAAGTTTGGAGTGAAGGCTGTGTGCTGCACAATTGAAGCTAAACAGGACGAGGAAGTCGCTGAGGATCATGAGATGAAACAGTTGACGTCCGATTAGAAGAAGCGGCTGGAACAAGCGATCCGGAAGTTTCCAAAAGCGGTTGAAGGCAAGCTAGGACGCACGAAGCTGTACGAGCATCGTATCGATGTGGGGTACGCACCACCTCGCAAGCAGCGGCATTACCCTATGTCAACCCCATGGAATGACCCGTTAGTTGCCGTCAAGAAGACGATCGGACAATATTGCGGTTGCTTGGATGCTTGTCACCTAAACTCCATCATGGTGAACGGGAGATATCCAATCTCGCAGATAGCAGCGATCACAAACAATCTTCGAAGTAGCAAACACATCTCGTCGATCGATCTCAAAGACACTTTCTGGCAGTTGCCACTACATCAAGCTTCAAGAACATTGACAGCCATACCTGGACGACATCTGCTCGGAAACCTTCGAGTAGCACATCGCTCTACTGGCACATACGCAGCCTGCGACAGGCGAATCTCACGATATTATCGAAGAAGTTCAAGTTCTGCCGAAAGAGCATGAAGTACCTCGGTTACGTAATCGACGAAAAAGGCTGGCGAGTAAGCGAGCAATTTTGGAAGGTTTTGATTCAAAAGCTGTCCAAATGACTTCTCCAGAAGTTAAATCTGTCATAACTTCAGGAAATGATTCAAAGGTTCCACTGTAAAGGTTAAACTCTGAAAGTCACACCTTTGTGGCCCTAGATTTGTCACCGTCTGAGTCCAATGAACTCTAGAATCAGGCTTTGGAAAATTTAAAGATCATTGACACACGAGCCATAATTGCATCCTATTTATCCGCCTGCATTCATACAACACGCATGGCATTTATCGTTCGTGGAAAATAACGGGCCTTGGACGAAAACTAATCAAGAAACAGAGGCGAATATTTTCATTTTCTGTTCCATGTTTGCAACCCAAGGGCTGTTCAATGATCCAATAGATTATAATTAGGTTGTTAAAGGCTGCATTACCAGAAAATATGAAAGTTATTACCAATTTCATGCAAAACATAAATCACCAGAGTGGCTCAAAACTGTTGCTGCTCTTGAACACTCTCGTGCCACATACCAAACGAGAGAGTGAATGTTTACTTTCATAGGGCTCTCCGATTACGATGTGCCACGAACTGTTATGGTTCGTGAACTGTTACACTCTCCGAATATGGTTCGGTCGGCTTATTCGGATCAAAATCCAACCACTGTCTAGAATACTATTATAAGGTTAAAAGAACACTTAAAAAAATCTCATAGGACCTCTTATCTCTTACACGTGATACTAGATTGCAATGTATGACAATTTTTACCTTTCAATTGACAGACGAAAATATATCCAGAAAAGGAGCAGGAGTCATTTATTATTATTTTTAATTATAATAGCTTTCTGCCCTGGGCTATTTTGTTCCCAAAGGGAAGTTTAAATTGTTCTGTGAAATATTGATTTTCAGCTATGAAATTGTTAGCATAATTTTCTAAAGTTATTTTTTTTTTATTTCATTTCAGGTATATTACCAGTACCATGTTGGATCTCAGGAGCAACGCCCAACTGTTTGATTTTTTTGGGAAATGTGAGATTATCTTCTTCTTCTACAGTCAACTCTCCATAACTTGATATTGAAAGGATCATCGAGTTAGGGAAGTATCGAATTACAGAACACAAAAGCAGTGCAAATGCGATCCAACGGACCATCGAGTCAGCTATGAAAAGCAACTTTTCCTATGGTTCTCTAACTTGATATCGAGATACGGAAAATCGAATAAGAGAGAGTTAAGTGTATATAAATAAAAATGGAGTGGTGTTTGTATGTCACAAAACGACTTGAGAACGAATCAACGGATTGACGCAAGTTTTTCACTGTTACATTTAACAAGGGATGAGTCGTATTTGTGCGAGGGAAATGATAGGGAATGTCGCCCTAATAATCAGGAAATCAGGAGAACACAAATGCGCCTTTTTTATGGAAGATTACGTGACGTTTTATAACAGCCTACTTGTTGGCAAGCCAAAATTTGCGGGACCACTACAGTCGACTCTTCACATCTCGATGTTCTACATCTCGATATCTCTCCCTATGTCGATGATTTCGTAAGTCCCTTCAGTCTGCATACATTTTATGTCGATATGACCAATATCGAAGGTTACTAGACCAAAGTTTTAGGATTCAAAACAAGGAGCGCAAAATGACGTCTGTTTGTGTATTACACTCCAACCTCTTTTTACGACCGTTTTTTTACCGACGGTTCTTTTTCCGACCACTTTTTTACGACCGAAATTCAGATTAACGACCGTTTTTATAAATGATCATTATCTTAAAAAGTATTCAAAATAGAGGATCATGATGTTCAGCAAAATTGTTCAGTAGTTCAAGGGCTAACATATGGTGGTCATTCAATTGCGGAATTCTGCCACTAGGCGGCGCTAGTGAGCATAGAACTTTTGTTTTGCGGATAGCTCACGATCCTGTCCACTTAGAGAGATGGCGTCTTCGACTAAAATGTTCAGTAGCTCAAGCGCTATTATTATAAACGCTATGAGGTTCAAAATTTTGCCACAGGCGGCGCTAATGAGCATGATTTTTTTGTTTTGTGGATATCTCAGGATCGTGGCCACTCAGAAAGATGGCGCCTTCGGCAAAATTGTTCAGTTGCTCAAGGACTATATTTATTCTAGCAAAGAGATTCGAGATTTTGCCACCAGGCAGCGCTAGTGAGCATAGAATTTTTGTTTCCCTGATTGACTGTTTAACGATAAACTTGTGACGATCGACGTGCCATCATATTTCATATAACGGAGGTTATTAGAACTAACTTGGAGGTGATGATTTGGAGGTTATTTGGCAATTTGGAGGTTAAAATCCCCTCCAAACACTAGCGATTTTGCGGTGGGATGTTGACGTTTGATGACGAATAGCTCAGGAACCTGACCACTTTGAGAGATGGCGTCTTCGGCAAAGTTGTTCAGTAGCTCAAGGGCTATCATTATAAAAGCTATGAGATTTAAAATTTTGCCACCAGGCGGCGCTAGTGAGCATGAAACTTTTGTTAAGGGTTATCTTTGGATCTTAGCCAATTAGAAACATGTCGCCTTCGGCAGAGTTGTTCAGTAGCTCAAGGACTATCATTATAAAAGCTATGAGATTCAAAATTTTGCCAACAGGCGGCGCTAGTGAGCATGAAACTTTTATTTTGCGGATATATCAGAATCCTGACTACATAGACATGGCGTCTTGAGCAAAGTTGAGCTACTCAACAAGTTTACCGAAGACTCCATCTTTTTAGTGGTCAGGATCCTGAGATATTCGCAAAACAAACAATCGATACTCACTAACAAGAAAACAAAAATTCAATGCTCACTAGCGCCGCCTGGTGGCAAAATTTCGAATCTCATAACTTTTATAATGATAGCGCTTGAGCTACTGAGCAACTTTGCCGAAGGTGCCATCTTTCTAAGTGGCTAGGATCCTTAGATAACCGCATAACAAAAGTTTCATGCTCACTAGCGCCGCCTGGTGGCAAAATTTTGAACTTTATAGCTTTTATAATGATAGTCCTTGAGCTACTGAACAACTTTGTCGAAGACGCCATCTTTCTAAGTGGTCAGGATTCTGAGCTATCCGGAAAACAAAAATTCTATGCTTACTAGCGCCGCCTGGTGGCAAAATCTCGAATCTCTTGGCTAAAATAAAGATAGTCCTTGAGCTACTGAACAACTTTGTCGAAGACGCCATCTTTCTAAGTGGTCAGGATTCTGAACTATCCGGAAAACAAAAATTCTATGCTCACTAGCGCCGCCTGATGGCAAAATCTCGAATCACTTGACTAGAATAATGATAGTGCTTGAGCTACTGAACAACTTTGCCGAAGACGCCATCTTTCTAAGTGGTCAGGATCCTGATATATACGCAAAACAATAGTTGCATGCACACTTGTACTGCCTGGTGGCGTGATTTCACTTAAGCATTGTTGCCAGCTACGAAAAAAAATTTGAACCCTTCATGAAAAACTGGATTACAGTTGAAGAGTATTGCTATGTTGCTAAGCATTCTATTTTTCTGTTCCGCTCAAGTTTGATGGTTTTGATCTTTACTTTATTCTTCTCAAACAGTGTTGCCAGCAACATGAACATTTGTGATTCGGCCGACTGTATGGCACGCAACACTTCCTTCAACTTTGGTGAATATGCGGTATCGTTATCTTTAATTTTTTTTTGTATTTGCATATCACACCCCCATAAAATTGGCTCTTTTGATAACAATCGAGCAGAGTTGCCATCTTTTACCAAAATATGAAAACTTGAACGGCCATTTTGGAAAGTTCTCAACCCATGCTTCAACTATGCCGAATATGTCGAATCAATATTTCCGCATCTACACGTTGCATTTTTCAAAAACATAATTATAACCCTGATTTTTTTTTTACGACCCCCCGATAACGGTCGTAAAAAGAGGTTGGGGTGTACTTTCTTGGCAATGGAGTGTTTTACAATCTAGTATTCATCAAAAATGTGTTATTTGTCTCGATCTCTCCCTATCTCGATCGTCCCTTCGATATCAAGATGTGGAGAGGCGACTGTAGTTGTTAATAATTTAGAATCCCGAAATTGATTTTATAAAAATGCTTCTTACGATGTCTTCTGAACAAATCGTTTATTTGACTATGCAGCATTCCGGCTGAAAATAGAAGAGAAGTTGTCGGCGAAGTAGACGGCAATCTGGCAATCCTGTCACCCATTTCGGAGGCGACGCGTTACGCAGATAAAGCGCCGCGTCAAGACAAGTGACAGATGTCAACTCACACTGGGTGACCTGTCAGCGAAGCGTATTTAAAGTGTCACGGATCAATGATATTATATACCGAGGTGTGGAAGAAGACATTTAGCGTTGAGTAAACTAATCACGCGAGATTTACTTTAACGAGACGTCTATGACCGATGGAAAATAACACGTTACACGCGATAGCTTGTCTGCTACTAACTGACTGTTTCTCTCTCTCAAAGCACACACCAAATCAAGATGCGAACGCACAAAAGGTGCTATGAATAGGGTTGCGCAAGAAGGCACAAGGTGTATATAGGAAGATGAGAACATTGTACCTTCTCAACATCTTCTTCCTCATCTTGGTATATATTCTCATTGGTCACGGATAGTTCTGCCTAGTGCCCAGTTTTTGCCACAGTAAGTGAATTCAAATGTTTACTGTGATTTTGAAGCGATACCTCACAACCAAGGTTTTTATAATGACAGGTTTACCGATCTAAGCAGTCAACGGGTACGCGGTGTGGTTAGATGCGGGGAAGGTGGAAGTGACAGCTGGCGGGTTTGTGTACACTGTTTTTCACTCTATCGTTTCTATGGGGTTGTTAGGGAATATTTACTCCAACAAACATAAACACTGTGAAGTGAAAATTTTCTCCAGCATTGATGAGCTGTTTTGTCACGAATCAAATTTTCGTCGTTAATGTACTATTCCGGTGTTTCAGTCGAAGAAAAGAAGATTACTTGAACAGTTTGTTGTAATGCGTGTGTTGAATCTCAATCAAAATGTAGCGTAATTTAAGGACTGAATTTAACTGCTCGAATATGCTATCAATAGTTGTCTCACTTCAGTCAAGGTAACATTGTATTTAGCTATCATAGCATCCGATCGGATCACCGATCGTTATCAGATCCTATCTTTAAACCTATCTTCCCGCTTACCGATAAAATCCGATAATTATCAGAGATCGAACTCAGTCGCAAATAAAACGTTAACCGCATCACACTGTATATCGCCGCGTATATTCAGTAGAGCGAATAAAGTCGTTCTTTCGTTCCCCCCCAAAAATCGAAGCACAATCATTCCAAATTCGAAATCCTACATAAAGTATGGTCCTTCGAACCGGATGATTTGCTTTTGGGAATTGTGCTTGCGATTTTGTCGTCGTCGGTTTGGAGTGATCTCGAGTGATTTCGTGCAAAAACTGTGACTGATCGAGAAAAGAAACGGACAAGTGGATAAATATAAAACGAATCGAATTGAACGATCGAACCTTGAGTTGCGTGGTCGCTGTGAACAAGTGGTTGGTGCTATCGGTCGCTGATAAAGTGCAAAAAGAAGCCACCGAAGAATATTTCAATTGTGAAGCCGTGCTATTGAGAGTGAGGAAGTATTGTTCCAGATTTCTTTGGCGCCGAATTCGATAGCTTGGCTTGGGTGTCGCTGAGCAGCGTGGCTTGGGCATCACCGCGTGGGGTGGCTTGGGTACCTCATCAACGACTGTAAGTACTGAACTGCATGCTGCATGTGACCCGATCGTCAGGAAATACCACTTTTCTGCAATTTCCTGCATCGCTGAATTTTTGAGAATTTTTGCATGAGCTGATTGGTAGTAAATCGTGGATTTTTAGAATTTGCTGATCTGTGTTAAGCACGTGTATAGCCTACTACGATTGTTTAAGTGCTAATGATGGCTCCAAATTTGAGAAGGTTGGCGAAAGGAGAGCGTTTCTGTCGCGATTCGTTGAAGAATTTAGCGCATCTGGTAGATAACTATCAAGAAGATAGAGATAGGGTAATGCTTGAGGGTTGGAAGGAGCGTCTAGAGGAGATTTTTGATGATTATAAGGACACTAGGTTGCAGTTAGAGGTTTCTGAAGATTTCCAGAACACGCTCAAGCAACAGTTGGAAGCAAAGGCACTAGAACAATCGGAGGCAGGAATTGAAGTTGATCCACAATCTCTCGAGCAAGTGAATAGAGAAGCACGTGCAAATTTTGAATCCACGTATTTGAGGCTGAAGGGTTTCATTTTATCGAAAATTCGCGCTAATGGAGATATTCCTCGGGAACCCACACTGGTCCAGGCACCGGTACAGCAGATTCGAGTAAAACTACCGGAGATCAAATTGCCAACTTTTGACGGCACTATTAAAGAATGGCCGTCGTTTCGTGATTCCTTTCAGTCGCTAATTGCCTCAAACCCGCAACTCAGCGACGTGGATAAATTTTCCTACCTTCTTTCGTCACTCTCGAAGGAAGCAAAGCGTGTGGTCGAGGTGATTGAGGTAACCTCCGCCAACTATGCAGTGGCGTGGGAGCTCCTTGAGAAGCGGTATGAAAACAAATACCTGATTGTAAAGTCGTATGTTGAAGCGCTGTTTTCTGTCGATTCGATAAAGAGGGAATGCCATGAGTCTTTACATCGCCTAATAGATACTTTCGAGCGTAATTTGATGATGCTGGAGAAAGCGGGAGAACAGCCAGCCAACTGGAGTACGTTGTTGGTCTTCATGGTCAGTTCTCGTCTAGATCCTGCAACGTTACGTCACTGGGAGACTCATCGAAAGTCAACCATGGTCCCTACATACACTGAACTCATTGATTTCCTACGCAGCCATAGCCTCGTCTTGCAATCAATCGACACTTCCAAAGGTCGACCATCCGATCCCTCTCGCTCCTCCACACACCGTCCCCCTACACAAGCAAACAAGCCGAATTTAGCACATTCAGCCATTACCGCTCAAAAATCCTGCCCCTTCTGTAAACAGGTAGCTCACTCGCCCTACCAATGCGAAGTGTTTCGAAAAATGACTCCTGCACAGCGGTTTGAAGCCACGAAGAAAAACGCTCTTTGTATCAACTGTCTGTCACCTTCGCATATCGTTAAAGCTTGCATGAGTGGAACCTGCAGAGTGTGCCAGCAAAGACACCACACAATGTTGCATCAGAGACCCGTCGCCTCGAATAATCCATCGGTCCAACCGACCATCAAACCGTCAGACTCTCAGCCATCGTCGTCCACAACTCCGACCAACCGTCCTCAGTCTAGTCTTCTGCATAAACAGTCTCAGCAAGTCGAAATCCAAACCCAAGCCACCGCGGTCCCTGCCCCTCAAACCAGCCACTTTTCGATGCCTTTCACCGAAGCCCAGCACACTGTTCCTGCCACCGTTCTTTTGTCGACGGCTCTGGTGAAGGTTTTCACTTCATCTGGTTCTCCATTGTGGGCCCGCGCCTTGTTGGATTCTGGATCGCAGCTGAACTTCGTCTCGGAGAATCTCGCCCAAAAACTGAAGCTTCGTCGAACCAAGGAATTCGTTCCAATCAGCGGGGTTGGCCTTTCGTCCGTTTCGTCCAAACACACCACATCTATCCGTATCCAATCCCACTGTGCTGATTTCGAAGAGACTTGGAAATTCCATGTGTTGTCCAAGCTAACGTTGGAGCTGCCGAATCAAGCTGTCGATGTTTCTCGAACTAATTGGCCTTCGGATATTGTATTAGCAGACCCAACATTCGACCGCCCTAGTTCAATCGATTTGATACTAGGCGTGGACATCTTCTACGACCTGCTCCGTGACGGTCAACTCAAGAATGGATGCGGAGAGCCAGTTTTGCAGAACACCGCCCTAGGATGGGTGGTATCCGGAAAGGTAGAAGGGAAGGTTCCTGTGTCGGTCTCCCACCTTGCCCATATTTCGCCAAGTTCTACGATCGAGGACCAGTTAGCGCGGTTCTGGGAAATTGAATCGTGCTACATCCAGAGCACGCACTCCGTTGAAGAAGCAGAATGCGAAGAGTTTTTCGCAAAAACGACTGTAAGGGATTCTTCTGGCCGTTTCATCGTCGCGCTTCCTACCAAACCTTCGTTGATCTCGAAGCTTGGAAACTCCAGAGACACTGCCGATCGTCGCTTCTTTTCTCTGGAACGTCGCCTCAATACTAGTCCTGCGCTTAAGCAAGCTTACTCCGCGTTCATCCATGAGTATGTCCAGCTGGGACATATGAAGATTATAGAAGATGAACAACCGGGTCCACTTCCGGCTTACTATTTGCCTCACCACTGCATTGTCAGACCAGATAGCCTCACCACCAAATTACGGGTGGTTTTCGATGCGTCTTGCGCTACCGACAGCGGTATTTCCCTCAACGACGCTCTTCGAGTAGGTCCTGTCATCCAGGACGACTTACTGACCATCGTCCTTAGATTCCGAATGCCCCAGTTTGCCATCATCGCAGACATCGAAAAGATGTATCGGCAAATCCGAGTGCGGGATTCAGATCAGCCATTACAAAGGATCCGGTGGAGAGATTCGCCGACTCAACCACTGCAAACTTTCCAGCTTACTACGGTTACTTACGGAACGTCTCCGGCCCCGTACCTTGCGACAAAATGTCTGCAGAAACTTTCCGAAGAAGGTGCCGAAAGTCATCCCGCTGCTGCCATTGTTCTCGGTCGTGACTTTTACATGGACGACATGCTCACCGGAACCGATAGCATCGATGAAGGTCGGAATCTCTGCCAAGAATTGATCGAACTGACTAATTCAGCTGGTCTACCTCTCCGCAAATGGGCTTCGAACAGTTCGGCCGTTTTAGAAGCAGTACCTTCGCATCTGAGGGATGAGCGAACTCTTTTCGAGCTCGATTCCTCAGCCTCACCCATAAAGGCATTGGGACTTCAATGGGACACTGCTTCGGATCTGTTGCAGTTCAGCGTTCCGAAATACACCACGCAAATCCCGATCACCAAACAGTCAGTACTGTCGGACACAGCTCGCTTGTTTGACCCTCTAGGTCTAGCTGGTCCTATATTGGTTCAAGCAAAGCTTTTTCTCCAAGATCTTTGGAGAGACGGTTGTGAATGGAAGCAACCGCTCACAGAATCCCGTCAACATCAATGGTTAGAGCTTCGAGATAGTTTTCGTCAACTGGCCGACCTCAGTATACCCCGATGGGTTGTCGCAACCACCAATGTCGTGAGTCTCGAGTTTCACGGATTTTCCGATGCGTCTGAAAGAGCGTACGGAGCTTGCGTTTATATTCGCGCGGTATCCCACACTGGTAGCATCCATGTCAACCTACTTACTGCTAAATCCAAGATCGCTCCGAAGGGAAAGGGATTGAAAGGAGGAGTTGTGAGTCTTCCTCGCCTCGAACTTTGTGGCGCTCTCTTGCTGAGCCACTTGTTCGAGAAGGTCGAGTCCAGTTTGAACCTGAAGGCCAAGAATTTCTTCTGGACAGATTCTGAGATCACGCTCTATCAAATTACCGCAAACCCTTCTCGTTGGAAAACCTTTGTCGCCAACCGTTGTTCAGAAATACAGCGGATTACAGCCAATGGCATATGGTCTCATGTGCCAGGTTCGGAGAACCCTGCGGATATAATCTCCAGAGGAATGCCTCCAGCTCAACTTCGTGAACACACTATCTGGTGGAAGGGACCGGATTGGCTTTCGCAACCATCCAGATTCTGGCCGTCTCTTGGTCGTCCAACTAACCGAACGTTCACTTCCGAGGAACTAGAGGAAAGGACAGTATCGCTACCCGCCCAAATACAGACCCCAAACGAGCTCTTTTCGTTGTATTCTTCATACTCCAGGCTCGTCCGAATCGTTGCCTTACTTCGTAGATTCGCGCATAACACAAAGACTGCAGATAAGGGAAGTCGTCGTACTGGATTCCTCTCTACTACAGAGATTAACGAAGGCACAGTAATTCTCGTGAAGCTTGCACAGACAGAACGGTTCGGTCAGGAACTACTGGATGTCGCACGTGATAAAGAAATCAAACCCAACTCTCGCCTCGTCGCTCTCAACCCGATTTTGGTAGATGACGTCCTGCGGGTCGGTGGCCGGCTGCGCCATGCTCCTATTTCGTTCGAACAACGCCATCCGATGATTTTGCCGGATAAACATCCTCTCACCGAGCTAATAATGGTCCACTACCGCTGGAAACTCTTACACGCCGGACCGCAGCTTCTCGTCGCGGTTGTACGGGAACGTTTTTGGCCGCTTCGGGTCAGAAATCTTGCCCGACGAGTGGTCCACGCTTGCACACGCTGCTTCCGCTGCAAACCGAAGGTGTTGGAGCAGCTTATGGGAGAACTACCACCTGAACGTGTGCAACCAGCCTTCCCATTTCTTCACACCGGAGTCGACTACTGTGGCCCATTCATGTGTCGTCCTACCCGCCGCGCCACAGCAGTGAAATGTTACGTCTCGGTGTTCGTCTGTCTTGTGACAAAGGCGGTCCATTTGGAGTGCGTAGCAGACTTGACCACCAACTCTTTTCTAGCCGCCTTGAAGCGTTTCGTTGCTCGCAGAGGCAAACCGAAGCTAATTCAATGTGATAATGCGCTCAATTTCCAAGGAGCTAAACGGGAACTTGAAGAGCTAGCCCGTCTGTTTCGGTCTCAACAGCATCGAGATCAAGTCACCCGTAGTTGTTTCAAATTTATCCCTCCCAGATCCCCGAACTTCGGTGGACTCTGGGAGGCGGCTGTAAAGTCCATGAAGAACCATTTGCGTCGGACCGTAGGGAATGTGATTCTCTACCAGGACGAATTTTGGACCTTGCTAACCCAAATAGAAAGCTGCCTTAATTCTCGTCCTTTGACACAGCTATCATCGGATCCAAACGATCTAGAGGTGCTCACACCTGGGCATTTCTTGGTCCATCGATCGCTCACTGCCATCCCAGAGCCCAGCCTAGCCGACATACCGTCCAATCGACTGGACCGGTATCAACAGACACAGGAGTATGTCCGTAGAATCTGGAGTCAATGGCAGTCCGAATACCTGTCCGGGCTGCAGCCTCGTACTCGGTGGACCAAGCGGCATAACAAAATCCAGGTCGGCACGTTGGTACTGGTGAAGGAGGACAATCTTCCTCCGCTGAAATGGAGCATCGGACGTATCACGAAGATTTACCGGGGAGACGATGATTGCATCCGAGTCGTCGATGTGAGGACGAAGGACGGAGAATATCGCCGAGGTATCTCCAAGATCTGCGTGTTACCAAATCAACCCGAAGGTGGCGACGCCGCCGAACCCAAAGAAGGAAACTAGGATCCTTCCATCGAACGCAGTGTTCCACTGCGCACCATTGGGAGGTCAAATGGCCTCCCATTCATGTAAGTCGTTGTATTTCATTATATTTCAAAAAAAAAATAATAGAATTTTCGTCCCCCTGCGTCTGCGATGTCATCGAGCACCGATCTACCACTACGAGAGAGGTTCAAGCTGGCTTCAACGGTCTGTAGCTGACCCAACGCATCCACTGTACGTCGGATAGACTTGTGGATCAGCTAGGTGGAAAGCGATGACTTGAGATACCAAGCTAGTAACCAATCAACGTCGAATCCCGCTTCGAAAGATGTTCCGCTACCCAACTCATCATCACTCATTGAAGGATGTCACCATTCACCAAATCAGACTCATCAATGCACAAGCGCGCTCAGTGCTTCGCTGCCAACGGTCATCGTCCGATAGAGGACCCGTGGAGGCCGGTTGCCTCCGCTCCAGTTAAGTATTGTTTTTATTGTGTTCTCGATAGTATGAAAAAGCCGCCTATGTTTGTTTGCAGTATACCAACCCGAAGACGACGACCCGAGGAGCCCGATGTGAAGGAAGCCCAACACCCACCATTCAACCCATTTCCATCCAAGCAAGGCCAAGATCACCCACGATCGACCATATCCGAAGAGTCACATGGTCCCGATCCAGCAATTGCCGAACTGTCGCCGAGATAGCATGTGGAGAAGTAAACACTGGACGAAGTTAGCGCGAACATCGAAGAAGACTGCAACCAGTAGACCCAACAGCAGAAGGAGCTCCAAGCCGTCATAGCACGAAGAAGTCAATTGAACCATTCAGTGATAGAATAAGCGGATATGAATTGGAAAGAAACATTATTGAATTCGAAATAGTCGATAACGATATAGCTTAGTATTAAGCCTGGCCAGTAGAAGATTGTTAGTAGATGAATTCGTTAAAATTAGCATTTTCACGGTGGCCGGCATGTTGAATCTCAATCAAAATGTAGCGTAATTTAAGGACTGAATTTAACTGCTCGAATATGCTATCAATAGTTGTCTCACTTCAGTCAAGGTAACATTGTATTTAGCTATCATAGCATCCGATCGGATCACCGATCGTTATCAGATCCTATCTTTAAACCTATCTTCCCGCTTACCGATAAAATCCGATAATTATCAGAGATCGAACTCAGTCGCAAATAAAACGTTAACCGCATCACACTGTATATCGCCGCGTATATTCAGTAGAGCGAATAAAGTCGTTCTTTCGTTCCCCCCCAAAAATCGAAGCACAATCATTCCAAATTCGAAATCCTACAGCGTGTAAATGTGGAAATTTCAAATAGTTCTGCGGGTGAGAGCCGGCCATCAACGATGGTCCACCGATGAAAGAGAGGATGTGCCACGGTGTTCCCGTCTGACGGTGACGATTGTATTCTTGGAACTCTAAACCCGTAAGTTCATTACCTAGTAAAGGAAATATATGGGTGTAAAAGAAATATTCTATACCTAATTTGTCACGCTATCCACCCGATGTCCTAACAACCAAAACAAACTCGCCAGCTGTCAATTGTCATTTCAAAATGGCAGAATGGGAAATCTGACAATTTGGATTACCTCCCTTCGAGATACCTTGCTCAAAACTGAGTGTGAAAATTTGAGGTTAGTGTGACCTGGTCCACTAACAATTTTCTGAATAGGTCTAAGTATGTACCAGCAGTCCGTCCATTTGCAGGATCCGAGAGTTTGCCTGAAACGAAAATTGTAAGAAATTATAGCTTAGTTTACGTATCAAATAATCCGAAAATCGATCTAGGTTGAGAAACCTCGACGAATCGATTGCACAGATAGATTTAGGGTGTGCCAAAACGAAACCACCGATTTGTAAGTAAAATTATGAACTGTTAATCCTTTGTAGTTACCATGCAATATTCCATTACACTTGACGCAATACAATACACTCGGTATTCGCTCTCAGAATGCTTTTTTCATTCAACCCTTGCACTCCCTTGACAGAAGTTGAGAATAAAAACAATACTAAGAACATTTAAAAAAATGCGAAGTATTTGAGACTTTTGGAGAAAGCTGCAGAGATCGACAGTAAAAGTACCCAGATTAATAAAATATCATAAAATCAGCTTTCGCGTTATACGATGCTTGTAAGTGCAAAGTTACACGTATAAGATGCTGGCAAAAGGTCTTATACGTACAAAAGTGGAGGCGATATGAGTGCATATTTTACATGATGAAAAATGGCCTACAATGCGAGTGCATTGAAATTATTGCGGAAGGAAAGGAAATCATTGCGATCAAATCTCCAATCATAATTTATGCGACTTAATTTATGATTACAAAGTAGATTTGACAGCTGCTACTAATTGATTCGACTAATTTTGTGCGTATATACGAGACGAAACTAAATCTACGAATTAACTCAAAAAGTAGCATATTATAGGAGGAATCTCGTCAAACATTTTTTTTCACGATGTAATGCGGAGGTGATACAATTTAAATAACTGAACGACTATTTCGTCAGTTCTAATATGACTTCCGGTTGTCCGGGTAGAAAGCTAAAAAAAAAACAAAAATGAAATGAATGTTACCAAAATCTATGATTTTCTTTGTATAATATTTACATGTAGAGTGTTCAAAGTACTTTGGACAAACCGTTTCGCGTTTATAATTCGGCCATTTACGGCAAAATGAAATGGAGGTATGAATTATATATGCGTAACGTTCTGTCCAAAATTTATAAAACACACTATTCTTGGTAAAATTGCCTAAAACATCATTGACGGGATTTCAAAGATATTTTCCTTGAGAAAAATTCTGAAAATATTTCAAATTATTGCCAAATTTCCAGAGCATCGTCGGAAGCAACTACCATAGAAGTTTATGAAATACAGTCATCGCTCCCTTATCTGATATTTCGTATCTCGATATTGAGTCACACGATATACGAATGCGAAAATGGCAACTTTGGCAAAGGCTTAACTGTGAAAGTGTTCATAAAGAACACTAAGCTGAGTAGCCGGCTCTGTCCCAGTAGGGACGTTAATGCCAAGAAGAAGAAGAAGATGTATCAAAAGAAGCCTCAGTCGTAATTGAAACACGGAGTGTTCTGGGTAACTGGTTCATTAGGACACATCACGTGATTGCAAAAATAACAATGATGTAATTTCAGCAGGAATTACATCAAGTGGATCAGTTATTAAGCTATGTGATTTCAAGTAGCAAAAATATTGAAGAGTACCTTCAATGGCCTTACAAATTCTATAGCAGACTTCAGGAAAAGAATGACGATTAACGTAGGCTAATTCTGGGTAATTACTTCTTACACAACAGAGCGTTATATCACCGACACATCGGTGATTATATTGCCAAATGTTGGCAAATATAATCGAAGAAATGCGTCACGCATAATGGAAACGCTAATTGCCAAAGTCGTCGTTTTCCCGAAAGATTATGGGGTAATCATTAACTCTTACTGTTTCCTCAACCATTCGTCACTTACTTGTCACCCGCTAGAGATGATTGTACTGTTACAAATCCATTCGGCATTGACTATCGTTCCTATCACAGGATGCAAGTCCTAGCAACGCTTTTCGTCATAATCTTTTTTCCTTTTTATTTATCCACATTGAGCCAAACACTAAAAAATCAAATAAATAATCGTTGTCTACAACCACCGAAATCAGCACCCGTTTCGAAGGTGAATTACACTACAGTCAGATTCATTTCCTCGGCTTTGGTAAACGCACCGGAAGCGGATAACCTTATGGAGCAGATGGTCCTCAATCCCTGCATGCAAATAGCATTCCAGGGCTTCATAATGCAACAATCTAAGCGTTTCGTTGTCTACGGAACCTGTAACCTAGAACGGATGTTTCGATTCGTCTTGGAGCAATCCATCTCTGAGAAATGTTGGAGCATGGAACTGAAGGTTTGGGACCCGGCGAAGAACTCCAGCAAGTCCTGCAAAGACTTACCGCTGGCTGATGCCTACACAACACATTGGTCGATGCTGCTGGGGAGTGAAATTCAACTGGGATCTACCAATGAATCGCTTTATAAAAACTATAAGCGACTGACGGTTTGGCTGTGGTTTGCGGAACTCAACGAAGTGGGGTGGCGTGATATTCCGAATTTCGCAGAGATGTACGACCGGACCAAGTTGCATTTCGTTGATCGCTCGAAATGTTCCTGCTGTCGAGGAAACCTGTCAAATACAATCGATAAGCTGCTATACTAGGACACTTGGAATGCGCACTGCGATCCAATGAAACATGTACCGGCAAAAGTCCTGCAGATAGACTTTGAGACGATCGCTAGTATGGCTGTGCTAATTGTAATGATCTTGGCGATGATGAGTATGTTACGTAGTTAGAAGTTGTTCAACACTATGTGCAAAGTGACTCTTGCGATTTGTGGTCAATTTGAAGAGATATTCTTACAACGTTCATACTCATCATTTTGAAATACCGTAAAACGGGGTAACTTTGATAATGCGGGTAACTTTGATAGTGCGAGACCCACAACATATTAAACGAAATAACGAAGTTTCTGTTAATCAGTTAAGCAAAACTAATGCAAAAGTAAAGAGTATTAGTATGACACTTCATGCCAACGCTATTTTCATTGGAATCAAGTGCATTTGAGGCTTTTTATACGTATATTAAAAATTGCCACAATTTTAGCATTTTCGAAACGCTTACAAACAATCTGTTCTACGATCACTATTTGATGTAATTTTCAATAGTTGGCCACTTATCTTTGACAGCCTAGTTATCATAGAACTTGAATACGGTCTCAAATCTCTTAGCGAATAGCATTTTCACAAACTGGGACTATTTTTGTAATCTAAGTCAGAAATTTCCATATAACGTTAAACGCCTAGATGTATGCAATGCCCTACAAATGTTCGTTATTCATTCAATTTTGTTCGAATCATACTCCATTATCAAAGTTACCCCAAAACAGAAAACCAACTTTCGATTATATGAAAAATTATACATCCATTCATAATAAATCTTTTGGAAATCTATCGACTGCAATCGATAGCTAGGATGCCAGTACTTGTTTTAAAAATATAAATTATTATTCTTTGAAACAGCATGCACAAATATTCAAGTTTTCTTCGAAAAAACTATCAAAGTTACCCCGTTTTACGGTACATCCCTATCCGTCAATTGAAGTGAATCACTTCTTCGCCATAATACTACACGCCTTTGTCTCTACCTACAATTTCAAGCGTGTGCTACAAAAAGGGCGTAAGTCGCATGATCGATTTCTCTTCATCGTACCTCTCTTTCGTGAATAAAGGGGAAGATGCAAGTTTGTCATCAATTTTTCACTTCAAACCACTTGGCAGCAATGCAATCTTGCTTCTTGAGGTGAAAAAATGCGGACAAACTTGTATCTTGTCACCTTTATTTACAAAAGAGAGGATCGATGAAGAGAAATCGATCATGTTACTTACGCCCTTATTCTAGCACACGCTTGATGTATCTAACCGAAACCAAAAACATGGTAGTCCTTGCCGTCGAAAGACTTCTAGTTCTAGTTCTACGAAACCGTTCTTTTGGTCCCTTCCTTGCTCACTTGGTAAGCACGTCCGCATATCCGTACCGTCAAGCAGGGCCGTACATTTTCATTTCAATGAAAGCATTTTCAGTCCCAAACTGACTGACTCTAGCTTGCCTTTCAATTGAAACTGTACTGTTTCGTTTCAATCCGACAAACCTTTCCTTTCATCGCAGCAAGCGTGGTGTCCTTCCGTGCTGCTTGTGCATCGCGCGTCATAAATCAGAGTCTAACCACAGCGAGCTGGTCTTTCAATCGGTAGTCTCTAACTTTGGGAGCTGATTAATTCAAATGACGTCGTTCAAGCCCGCATAGTTTCTTCTGAAACTTGATCTTAATTTATTATCTTACAAGTTACATACATTACTATTGCAAAAATAGGTAAAATTTAATTTCAAACATTTTGATGGCTTTCAATGAAATCGAATGAAACGAAATTCTAACTATTTAATTTCACCTTTCTTGTTCGTTGCTTTCAATCGAGTAACGAAACAAATGAGTGTGGAACGAAGCGACGCAGTTGTTCGTCACCATCGAGACGACACAACCAAGCCTTCGTGTTCCCCAAAAGGGCCCAGTCAACATTTTGGTTGGTATAACTTTTGCTATACATCATTCTATAAGAATCAAATCAATCGTATAGAATGCACGAAAAGGCTATATACCTACCAAAGTGGAGGCTATATGCGTACTTGGCACGACTTTTTCGGACTTTCTGCGATCAGATATACGATACCACAAAATTTGGATGAAAATAAAAAATAAGTTTCCAGCGAGTCTCGAACACGGGACCTCTGGATCAGTATTCGTGCACTTTACCACTGTACCACCAAGGGTTACTTGTAGGAAGAGTGATTATTTGCCAATGTTAATACATGTTTCATGTACAGCGACACATACTTTGTTGTTCTTTGAGGCCCATCGTCAGCATGTGTTTGGGTGGCAATTTTTGCTAAGTTATTGCGATTTCATACGATGCTTACTGGATTGATATATGATCTGTCAGTGTATATAACATAACGTGATTCTATGTTGCACTATTTACGACATGTTTTGTTGTCAACACAGATTGTTGTTTATGAATCGTATTGGGGATTTATATACAACTTGTATTGACATTGATAACGTTTAATATGGCATCTTGTGTAATTCTGATTTTGGACGCATGATTATGTGATTTTGGATGCACATTCTTAAACGATACATGGTTCACTGGGGGGTCACGCTCCGAGGGGGGGAGGGGGTCAAGCCAAGCGTGACAAGCCTATCACAAATATCGGAGGGCTCATACAAAAATCTCGACAAAGAGGGGGGGGGGGGGGTTCAAAAAAGTTGAAATTTAGCGTGACATAACTTTTGTACCATCCCAAATGCTTTCGAAAATGTACAGCCCTGTCGTCAAGTTTATGTATTTGATTACATCTTTTAACAGTAAAACAAAAAACAGACCAACAAAGTTTAAAAGTAGATAAAACTGGTGGAGTGAAATTTACAATCGTTACCTCTCGATCATCTCACAATGCACAAGGAGAAGCATTAAATTTTGAACAACTTTTATGTTCAAAAGTAGATGGAGTACCGTGTACCTTTTAATTCCGCTCTTAAATGCTTATCTTTGACAGATACGCGTATTTCGAATACCACTTGCAGTCTTCTTCAGTTTCAGTTACTCGTATCAGACGGTGCCAAAAAGGTCAATTCGTCGAAGTGGTTCGTCCAGCAGACCATGAAGCGAGCTGGGCTACGTGTTTTCAAGATCAGGAAGGCTCCAAACCGGATTGACAAGCAAAACACGGTGCCCAAATTGCGTGCGCAGAAGCTGTACCATGAGTACAGCTTGACGAGACATATATCAAGGGGGACACCTAATAAATCCCCGGCCTCGAGTTTTTTGTCGGTACGTCCCACATGGAGGTCCCGGAAAAGTTTTGGAAGAGAAAAATTGACAAACGATTGACAAACGTTAATGTGGTCCCGAAGGAGGCGAATCCGCCAAATACATCACACTTCGTCAGATCGAAAAGTTTAATGTTATAATGAAGAAGAAGTTGAAGAAAAGCGAAAAGACATTTAAAACATATGAAGCTTTGAAGAAAAACTGACAGAAATTGTGTAAGAAAGATGGGCAAGAAATGTACGAGCTTAGGGGGAGAAAATTCAATAAATAAATTATGCCAAAAGTTTTGTGATGGTCTGGGGGTGTTTTTCGTGGAGTGGAGTAGGAAGCCTCGTGAAAATCGACGGAATAATGACGGCAGATTCCTAAATCAACATCTTGCGGGAAAATCTGGAGATTTCGCTGATCCAGACGGGCCTTGAAGAGAAATTCATATTTCTCTAGAACAACGACACGAAGAATACTGCCAAGAAGACCAAGTCTTTCTTCCGATCTTGTCGGATTAAACCGCTGGAATGGCCTCCACAAAGCCCAGACCTCAACCCCATCGAGAATTTGTGGACGATTCTCGATGCCAGGGTTGACCAAACTGGTGTTACCAACAAAAATAATTATTTTGAAGCCTTAGAGCGCGCCTGGGAAGAACTAGAACCACAGCACCTACAGAACCTGGTGAAAAACATGCCGAAACGCCTCCAGCAAGTCCTTAAGGCCAAAGGAGGACACATTAACTATTAAATTGCTCTTTATTTTTCTTAAATCATCTTTTCTGGGGCCAAGAAGGAAGTGAGCACTTTATTTTGTCACTATTTTTTTTTAATACAAATTGATTTTCTTTTTCTTTGAGTAAAATTTTTTTTTTTATCAAAATTCCGTAAGTGCAACTTTAAAAGAATATCAAAAATAAAATATCAAAAAAGATTTGAGTGTGTTAACTTTAATTTGAACCAAATCAACGACAGAAATTTGAAAACTGGTAAGATGGGCACTTTATATTGCCTCTCAGTGTAGTTTTTTGGAAATCCTAGAGGATTTTTCAAATCAAGGATGTTTTATGAATCCTTGTAACCTAGCTCCTGCAGGATGAATTAGGAATGCAACTTGGAAAGATTCTGAAAGTATTAATAAAGGAATCCTAGACAATGCCGAAAGGATTTTGTAAGCATCCAGAAAGAATTCGTGAAGCAACCTGTTTGGAAGAATCCCAGGAAGGGTTGAAAGGATCAAATTTTTCGATAGAATCTCAGATTGATTTCTGGAAGAATTTCAGATGGATTTCCTGAAGGATTCCAGAGGCATTTCTAGTAGAACCTCGTGGAGATTTCCGTATAATCCCGAAAAAAAATCTCAGAATGGTCCCAGATGGATTTTCAGAATTCCAGAAAGATATTTGAAAGGTTCCCAGCACTAGTTTGCGTAAAATCCCCATGAATCCCAGCAGGTTCTCCAAAAGAATTCTACGTAGATATCTGGAATAATTCCACCAGGAATGGGAAAAGTCCCAGAGCTGGTTCCAGAATTGTTGACGAAAAATCACAAAGGAATCTTTTGATGAATTACAGAAGGAGTTTTGGAAGAAGAAGAAAGTATTCTTAAAGCATTTCAGATGATTTCCGGAAAATTCCACAGGCATTCTCGTAAGAATTCCAGGAGCATTTCCGGATGAATCTTAGAAACATTTTTGGAAGAATCCCAGAGTCACTTCCGGAGATGATGTCCAGAAGCTCTGTAATACTTCTGTTATTTTCTTACTGATTGTTTTGAATGTATCAAATTTAAAGTAGACTTTTATTACAAATGAAACATCAATTTTATTTGATGTAGATCAAATGAACGAAAGGTAGGTTCCAAGCTTTTGTTAAAACTAACAACCTATTTTTCCCAGCATGATCAACATATTCAGGAAAATGGGATTGATCGGTGGCTTGAATCTTAATTCAACTTCAACTACACCTGAAAATGTTTACGAACAGACAAAGATGCATTTTACAAATGATCTAAAATGACGAAAGGTGGAAGCAGTACTACGATGAACAATTTGAAGGATGGGAATGATGAGCAAGAAAACGAAGGATTCAAGGAATCGACTGTGCATTTATTTTTTATGAAAGAGGTGATTGGTGTTCCCAGAAATATCCGTAATGACAATAAAATGCTAAACGTTCTCTTGTTTCCCTTGCAATTTTTTTTCTAGTCCTAGCATTTTTCCATTTGTCAGGAAAATATGCCAACTGAAATCATTTTTTTTAAAGGCACCTTGTGCTCGTGGCCACTACTGTGCCGGAATCAGTTGATCTGTAGCTCCTTTACCGATACAGATCTATTTTCAACTTATCTATACACGCTAAACTTGTCACGCTCAGAAATGAGTGCCGAGTACACAAAATCAGCCTCTCTTCATGCAGCACAGATTCTGTGCAAAGGGGGCTGTACACAGTTTTGAGCAAACTGTGGTAAACAAACCGAATGAGTGAAATGCGCACAGAGGAGGAACGCTTGGAATGCGGAATTCGCTTCCATTTTTGTTTTGCTTCTGAAAACATTTAAAAAAAAAACATTCAAATTTTCAAGTTTTCAGAGATTTTTTTATTCGAATAGCCGAAGCGGAAGCAAATGGGGAAAAAACTTCCACATTTGCGACCATCTTCCGGCTTTTCGCCTGAAAAAATCACAGAAAACTCCCCATCTTACCAACGGCCAACTGTTTGCTGCCGCGCGGCAGAGATTGACAGTTCTATTTCCATCGATCCTCGCACAGCCGAAGGCCAACACATCGGCTACACACAGCATGAGTGCGACATACACAGAATTTTCACTCAGCCAGAGAGTCCTGCATTGGTTGCCTCATTCTGTGTAGGTTTTACACAGGCCCTGCGTTGAGCAGGCTTAGCGTGTAGTCGTTTGAAACTAGCTGCCTGCGAAGAGGGTCAGTTTGTCTCAGTCACCATCTGATACTGACGGTGGATGGATGTGCTCCCCAAAGCACGGTCCTCCGTCTTCTGGTGGCTGGACGGATTTTTTTTGTGGAGGGGCTGGGAATCGAACCCATGACCTACCGCTTATGAAGCGAAAGCGTAACCTCAAGGCTACAGACCACCCCCCCCCTGGAAAAAAATATAATTTGTGTAACATGATGATCCCAATACGTCCGAAACATGAAGAGATTGACTAAATCTAATCCTCGCTGTCCGTGAATATTTATTCTTCTATGATTACCACACTAGTTGATTCAGACTTTACTTCACTCCATACGCAATTATTACACTCACTATTACCATTGTGGTTAACAAAATACCGATGTAAAAGCGAGCTACAATTTCAGTATTGAGGTTACGAACAGCTACCAGTCGTTGTCTCCGCCCGCAATGTGCGTTCCAGGTGTCCTTATAGTGTAGCTCGGTGATACCGTCTAAAACATCTCCTCGGCAGCAAGAACATTCCGTTCGATTGACTATCATCGACCTGGTATCGTTGATATAATATGGAGAGACCTGCCACTTCTTTAAACTTTCAGCACTCCGAAGCCAAATTGTCCTGTGGTCGTAATATTTGCTTAGTGACTGGTTGATTGATCCCAGTTGTATAAAAGTAGCCTTCAACAGCGACCAATGCACGGTATAGTTATTTGACAACGGCAGCTGTTTGCAGGATTGTTCGCTGGAATTCTGCGTAGGGTTCCAAACACTCAGTTGCATGTGCCAACATTTCGATGAAGTGGATTTCTGTAGTTTAAAATGAAACATATTGTCCAGGTTGCAGGTTCCGTAGATAACTACATTTTTCGAGCGATGTAGCGAAGATCCTTCGAATTCAATTTCCAGGCAGGGATTAAATACCATCTGATCAATGAGATGATCAATTCCGGGCCAATCTATAATGACCGATGAAATGAATTTGGTTCTGGTTATGTTCAAATAGGTGGACGATGGAAATCTAAACGGTTTCGAACAGCGACTGTATATTTGATGTTGGAATGTTTCACTGTAGCTACCAATGATGAGGCAGACGAAAAGGAAACTTCTCTGGAACAACATCGTGGAATGGAAGCGATCATTCTTGAGCGGTTCGATGTCATTCAATAGGTGTCCCTAGGGAGCAGGGAAAGTACTTTTCGAAATGCCGATAACTGATATGTAGAAGTAAATGATGGTTGTGAAACGAATTCTGGACAAAAGGGAGGGGGGGTCATTATTACGTTTTCAATATCTGGAATACCTATAGTGCAACAAATACGTAGATTGCCGTTTCGTTTGATTTTAACGACTCGATATATGATTTTTTCACATTTAAAAAATATAACGCAAATAAAGAATCAGTTGTACTGAGATAAATGGACAGTTTCATATCTGTAAGGGAAGAAGATCCTTGATATTTATTGATCTGCAAGACTCAAGGCCTATTCTTCTTGTTGTTCTTCAGTTTACTTCATCCTTGAAATATGCATGCCTTTTAAAAAAATAGAACAGTTTGAGAAAAGCTGAAGAATTGACGTATTCTCTTAATTTTGAGCCTATTAGTAATTAATTTTGGGTGGTAAATGACTGGACAATGCGTACCATTGGTACTTCGCGTACCTGCAGGTATAAAATAGACCCCATTTGTGGTCCTTAGCCTCTTGTCCAGTAACTCCTATCCCTACCTCCCCGTGGTGCCGCCTGGGATACGAGTAACCGTAGGGAAGATCGGGTAACCAACCCTGGTGGAACCTTGGTCGTATGCTGACAGGGAAGGGGGGCTCCTCTCTTCTGAGGGTGTAGCTTATCAGAGCGTCTGTTCTCCATGTTAGGGGCGGCTCAAAACAGCGTCTGTTCTCCATGTTAGGAGCGGCTGATCATCGTCCTAGTGCCAGCGTGGGACTCTAAACAGTGCTGTGCACGATGATCCTCCGGCGAGACAGGGGGTTGGTGCAGGCCTTACAAGCCAGCCGTAAAAACCATCAGTACAAGAAGCATACAATGTAAATTCGGACCGGAACAATCGGCATAGACCCAGGCATCGAAAACGGACTAACGATTGGAAACTCGGATCATGGAACTGTAAGTCTCTCAATTTCTTGGGAAGTACCCGCATTCTTTCCGAATTATTGAGGGTCCGCAAGTTCGACATCGTAGCGCTGCAGGAGGTTTGCTGGAAAGGGTCGACGGTACATACGTATAGGGATGGTTATACCATCTACCAGAGCTGCGGCAATACACATGAGCTGGGCACAGCTTTTATCGTGATGGGTGAAATGCAGAGGCGCGTGATTGGGTGGTGGCCAATCGACAACAGAATGTGCAAATTGAGGATCAAAGGCCGTTTCTTCAATATCAGCATAATCAACGTGCACAGCCCTCACCTAGCAAGTGACGATGACGATAAGGACGCTTTCTACGCGCAGCTGGAACGTGAATACGACGGCTGCCCAAGCCATGATGTCAAAATCGTTATCGGAGATCTCAACGCTCAGGTTGGCCGGGAGGAGGAATTTAGACCGATTATAGGGAAGTTCAGCGCTCACCAGCTTACGAACGAAAACGGCCTTAGACTGATTGATTTCGCCGCCTCCAAAAACATGGCCATACGTAGTACCTACTTCCAGCACAGCCTCCCGTATCGGTACACCTGGAGATCACCCCAACAGACTGAATCACAAATCGACCACGTTTTGATTGATGGAAGGCACTTCTCGGACATTATCGACGTCAGAACCTATCGCGGCGCAAACATCGATTCGGACCACTACCTTGTGACGGTTAAAGTGCGCCAACGACTCTCCGTTGTGAACAACATTCGGTACCGACGCCCGCCCCGGTACAATCTGGAGCGACTCAAGCAACCCGAAGTCGCAACTGAATACGCGCAAAGCCTTGAGGCAGCGTTGCCGGAAGAGGGAGAGCTCACCGAAGCCCCTCTTGAGGACTGCTGGAGTAGTCTCAAAGCAGCCATAAACAACGCAGCGGAAGGTGCCATTGGGTTCGTGGAAGCAAATCGACGGAACGGTTGGTTCGACGAGGAGTGTCAGACGGTTTTGGACGAGAAGAATGCAGCGCGGGCGATGATGCTGCAGCAAGGCACCCGTCAAAACGTGGAACGATACAAACAGAAGCGAAGACAGCAAACCCATCTATTCCGGGATAAAAAGCGCCGCCTGGAAGAGTTGGAGTGCGAAGAGATGGAGCAGTTGTATCGTTCTCAAGAAACACGTAAGTTCTACAAGAAACTAAATGCATCCCGCAAAGGCTTTGTGCCGCGAGCCGAAATGTGCCGGGATAAGGATGGAGGTATCTTGACGGACGAACGTGAGGTGATTGAAAGGTGGAAGCAGCACTACGATGAACACCTAAACGGCGCAGAGGAGGAAGATCTAGACAGCAGGAGGAATGGCTTCATCAGTACGGCGGATGAGGGAGACGTGCCAACTCCCACAATAGGTGAAGTTAAGGATGCTATCAAACAGCTCAAGAACAACAAAGCAGCTGGAAAGGATGGTATTGGAGCGGAACTTATTAAAATGGGCCCGGACAGGTTGGCCACTTGTCTGCACCGATTGATAGCCAGGATCTGGGATACAGAACAGCTACCGGAGGAGTGGAAGGAGGGAATAATATACCCAATATACAAAAAGGGTGACAAGTTAGAATGTGAGAACTATCGAGCGATCACCATTCTTAATGCAGCCTATAAAGTGCTTTCCCAGATCATCTTCCGCCGTCTATCGCCACTGGCAAGCAGATTTGTTGGAAGTTATCAAGCCGGATTTGTGGACGGGCGATCGACGACAGACCAAATCTTTATGTTGCGGCAGATCCTCCAAAAGTGTCGCGAATATCAAGTCCCTACGCACCACCTATTCATCGATTTCAAAGCGGCCTATGATACCATCGACCGCGAAGAGCTATGGAAGATTATGGACGAGAACGGTTTTCCCGGGAAACTGACTAGACTGATCAAAGCAACGATGGATAGTGTACAGTGCTGTGTGAAGATATCGGGTGCTTTATCGGACCCGTTTGAAACACGCAAAGGACTTCGACAAGGCGATGGTCTTTCCTGCCTCCTGTTCAATATTGCGCTAGAAGGTGTTATGAAACGGGCGGGCTTCAACATGCGGGGCACGATCTTCAATAAATCCAGCCAGTTCATTTGTTTCGCTGACGACGTGGACATTGTCGGAAGAACGTTCCAGGTGGTTGCTGAACAGTATACCAGGCTGAAACGTGAAGCAGATCGGGTTGGATTGAAGGTAAATACGTCGAAGACGAAATATCTGCTGGCTGGAGGAACCGAGCGCGATAGAGCTCGCATAGGCAGACGCGTGACGATCGACGGGGATGAGTTCGAGGTGGTGGACGAATTCGTCTACCTCGGATCATTGATAACGTCGGATAACAACTGCAGCAGAGAAATTCGAAGACGTATCATCGCCGGAAGTCGTGCTTACTATGGACTCCACAAGACCTTGCGGTCTGGTAAACTTCACTTTCGTACTAAGTGTACCATGTACAAGACGCTAATAAGACCGGTAGTCCTCTACGGGCATGAGACGTGGACAATGCTCGAAGAGGACCTGCAAGCGCTAGGAGTTTTTGAACGACGTGTGCTTCGGACGATCTTCGGCGGAGTATGTGAGAATGGCGTATGGAGGAGAAGAATGAACCACGAGCTTGCGCAACTCTACGGTGAACCCAGTATCACGAAAGTCGCCAAAGCTGGAAGGGTACGATGGGCGGGACACGTTGTGAGAATGCCGGACAACAATCCCGCAAAAATGGTGTTCACCTCAAATCCGGCCGGTACAAGACGAAGGGGAGCGCAACGAGCTAGGTGGTTCGACCAAGTGGAGCAGGATCTTGGAAGTGTGGGGCGATCGAGGAATTGGAGGTTAGCAGCCATGGACCGAGTTAGTTGGCGTAACATTGTGACGCAGGTCATGTCTTAAAGGACGTAGAGCCAGCAAAAGTAAAGTAAGTAGTAATTAATTTGAATGTGAAAAAATACTTTGGATCACGCAAGCATGATCGAACATAATCCTAATTTGATAGTATGAATGTATTTTGTACCATAATCGAACTAAATATGGACAAATTACAATTTTCGTTGAGCACCTCCGTCCCTTCGTTTCGGGCAGCTCGATTTGTTATATGATATCTTTTTAGTTATTGCGTCAGTGTCTCAAATTATTTTCATTTTTCATGGGTTCCGTCGATCATGGTATCAAACATGCAATAAAATTAAGAAGAATGAGCATTCAGAACAACATCGTAAAATGTGCTATTTTTCATCATATATGGAAGAGAATTTTGATAGGCATCTTGCAAACAAAGAAAAACTCAAATTATTCTTGTAAATGTTGCATTGAATTGGTAATTATCAACTATTCCTATAGTGTACACATTCAATAATTTTCAAATTTGCAGAATTCGAGGCATTTCCAGATCGTGTCCGGTATTGGGTGCTACCTTTCAAGATCGATCAATTTGGTACTAAAATACATCATCAAAATGCATTGTCAAAATTCATATTTATATTTTCAAATTTATTTTTGTACGCTATAAAAATGATAATATTTAAGTGTCCGGTACTGAGGGATCTCCCCCTACTATGTTTCTCCTAAAATATCTCGATCGCACCGTTGTTTTGTTACTTAAATATCATTTAATAGAACTTCACCATACTTATTATTGATTATTGATCATCACATTCGTGATTATTGTTTGGCTAACATGCCTTGTTGTGGCCAACCACAAGCCACCGGGGTGTATTATACCGCACCACATGCCTCATGTTGAGGCCACAAATCTCGCATAACTTATGATCTCGCCCTAAAAGCCATTGGTAACCATGAGTGTAGCTCGTTGTTTCTGAGCATTTGAATGGATCTACACGTTATTTAACAACTCTATCGTGAAAAAAAGGATCATTCTCTACCTGATAGTGGTATTGGTTTGAATGCTTATTCATTTATTTGTTCAGAAACAACGAGCTACAAACGTGGTTACCAATGGCTTTTAGGGCGTTATTACAGATTATGCGATAAATATACCAAAAATCTGCCATTCTGGCTTTGTTCACCTGAAATAATTCCTTATACATTCATTCATGTTGCATACCTAGAAGCATAAAACAATGAGTATCGAACTCTTAAATTACTAACAAATTAACTTACCTTCCGATCTTTCCAGATCGACAACAATGATTGTTTATTTACATTTTCATTATCTCTATTGTCTAACAGTCTTCTAGAGCTCATTCAATCGATCAATAATAAAACTACTGTATAACGCAATATTGTATACAATATTCTATGCAAGCACTCTTATTTACTACATTGCAGTCATTTTACATGGAGTTTCAGAGGGTTGTTCAAAGACAAAAGTAAGTAACCAAGAGACTTTGTAATTTAATTTGTTGTTATCACGGTGCCCCGACAGACCGTTATTATGCCAAAAAATTGTCCATCAAATCTGAGCACAGGGCTCGATTCCTGAGGTCATTCTGCACCTCTGGGCCAATTTTTAAAAAAATCCTTAGGAGGAATCTCGAGAAATCTCGATTTGAAGTTTTTGACTTAAAAATTCAATATAGTCCATATTAAAAAAATTCAACAGCATTGAAAAAAAACCTACAAAAACGCTCAAAAAGTTAGGTAAACTGTTCTCAACTACTATATAACTGTTACCGTTGTTATAATTACAAATATTTACTACTGGCTTAACTTACCAGAGTAGCTTAAGTTTATTTTTCTATGGCGTAAACCAGTAAGCTTCGTTTAATAGAATGAAATCAAAGATATAAATTTCAATATACTATTGATGTTACGTTCGACAAACGTGAAACATTCTATGCTGAATATTATTAATTAACAGCTTATTTTCCTACTTTCACACTAAGTGACCAGCCCACCAACGTCTTTTATTTTGCTTAATAAAATTTTCTTTGTCCATCTGGCACTACTCTTGATGTTTACACCTAGTTTTGCACCGAGTATTGCCCTTAGCACTTTACCTAAAAATATCCTGTTTAACATTCTCAGCCTCAACAGGATTATAACTACACGGGAAACATGATTGTCATATGTCACAAGTGTTCGAAGATTAACAAAGTCATTAACAACTTCAAACAAATCCTCACTCTTATACCTGCAACCATTTACTTCGTTTATTTTTTCGGGATTCATCGTCAATCTGTTTATTGATTTCTAGGTCGCGTTCGGCTCAGTAACAAAAATCTAGTTGTTGCAGATAATATCAAAGACTTCAAAATGAGACTTAAAGCTGTTTAAGCTGACAAATACAATCAAGTGTAAGGATTGTAGACGAGGAGCTTTCTTTTGTAAAATTACATGGAATGAAAGTTTCCGAGTTTCCGAATTTACTTTTCAATATTGCGTTTTGTCGCTTATATTCAGGGTAGACAATCGTCGCCATCAAATGGAAAAAGTCGGCAACGAAACTAAAAGAAGCGTTGTCATCGTCACTCAACCAGCGTCGGATGACGATTTGCCGCAGAGATCCAGGCTCGGCGTCATGACGAACAAATACGAACCGACTAAAAATATGAATCGTGTCTTCGACAGATTATGAGTATGTTTTGCAAAAATAAAACAAAAACAAAACGCGTCTGGAATCGAACGATCTCTAAATCGTCAAATCCACGCGATCACCAACAAAACTATTGTAGAGTCATGAGAAGAGCGAGTTCACTTGCCAATACAAGCAATTATGTGATGGCATCGTTGTGTGGTGCGTAGCAGCCGAATACACAATAAACGCTTTCTTCATGTATGTAAGAGTATCAAGCGTAATGAAGAAGCATTTGCTAGTTGATGATTTTGGGTTGAAGCGTCGTGCATTTTTTCGTCGATGACGAGATGACGACCTGCCACACGAAAAAAACCGATAACCTAATTTTTGAGTTGACAAATTTGGGTAAATGCATTATTCTCAAGCTTGGGTTGAATGAAATCAATTTTGCGTTAAATCAAACCAAATTGAAGTAAATTTTTCTTATGGCTTCAAAGGCAAAGTACCTAATGGAGGCCTTGGAAATTTAGCCAAATTCGGGTTATTGGACGCAACTACGGTTTTGCGTTGAAACAACTCAGATTTGAGTAGATCTGCGTTGCCGTGCAGAGTTATTATACTGGATGACGATTTTTTTTTATTTTGTCGGTGACGAATCTGATGCTTGTCTGCCCTGCTTATACTCCGTGATTTTGCAGACGATGACTTTATTGGAATTGATCGCAGTGCAGTAAAGCAGGTTTTCACTATTTTAAAGATGGACAACTAAGCTAAGCTTGTAATGCCATTTTTTCTACCTTAACATATATGGTCGCATATAGAGAAAAAAAACAGGTTCAGATGTGTTGGTGTAATAATGTAAAGAGAGCAACGATTCATTTGCCCTGTATACAACGCTTATTCTTGGCTCTCTTAGCACATTTATTTGAGAACAGGAGCGAAAACTATTGAGCGAATAAAATAGGCAAACTTCAGTGAGCTGGTCATTTATTGCAAATGCCGGGAAATATTTCTAATTATAACAACTGTAATAATGTTATACTAGTTGAGAACAGTTTGGCCAACTTTTTGAGAGTTTTTGTAGGTTTTTTCACTGCTTTTGCAAAATTTTAATATGGATAATATTGAAATTTTCAGTCAAAAATTTCAAATCAAGATTTCTCGAGATTCCTCCTAAGGATTTTTTTAAAAATTGGCCCAGAGGTGCAGAATGACCTCAGGAATCGAGCCCTGTGCTCAGATTTGATGGACAATTTTTTGGCATAATAACGGTCTGTCGGGGCACCGTGATAACAACCTATTTTTCCCAGCATGATCAACATATTCAGGAAAATGGGATTGATCGGTGGCTTGAATCTTAATTCAACTTCAACTACACCTGAAAATGTTCAAGAACAGACAAAGATGCATCTTACAAATGATCTTAAACGACGAAAGGTGGAAGCAGTACTACGATGAACAATTTGAAGGATGGGAATGATGAGCAAGAAAACGAAGGATTCAAGGAATCGACTGTGCATTTATTTTTTATGAAAGAGGTGATTGGTGTTCCCAGAAATATCCGTAATGACAATAAAATGCTAAACGTTCTCTTGTTTCCCTTGCAATTACTTTTTAGTCCTAACATTTTTCCATTTGTCAGGAAAATACCGTTTTGCTTCGAATTGCCGGACGCTTCGAAAGCCGGACACTATGATAGTTTTTACAATTTTTCATAACATTAAATTAAATTTTCTTGTAATACTTATGCACTAAACTATTCTTTAACTTCAATTATATGTTATAGATGTTAATGTATCATTGTAGGCATTAAGATATTATAAACAAAAATAAAAGAACGAAATGCGTATCGATACTCACACATTTCAGCGCATGTTGGACTGCATCTTATAGTTGCCATGAATTGGAGAGTAGCAATTTTGCCATAACTGGTTTTACCTTTCTGGTAGCTTCAGAGTTATTTACGACTCGAAACTTTTGTGATTACGTGGAGTGAACTGTTCAAAATCCTGAAATATATAGTTGGTGAGTATAATTTTTTAAAAAATATGCAACAATTCCGTCAAAACGAAGTGTCCGGAATCCGAAGCAAAAATGTCCGGATTTCGAATCAACCTTATATGAGTGTCCGGATTTCGAAGCAAGAAACATCTCTGGTTTTCGCATATTTAAACGTTTTTTGAATAAATAATTGCTATTTTTATTACACTATGCCAAAAAATAAACATTTAACAACGAAAATATACACAGTACATTATGGAAATAATTATCATTAATTGTAAAAATAATGTTTAAAGTTAATGCCGTGCTTAAGTGTCCGGATTTCGAAACATAACGGTATGCAAACTGAAATCATTTGTTTTTTAACTCTCAAACCCCCAACGTCTGACTTTTCATTAAAGATGAACTTTAAAAAATCATAACCTGGCCAATTATTGATCAATTTTGGATCTTTTGGTCTCAAACAAACCGCATACTCCTCAAGATTTATTGTGTTCTGGAAGAAATGGGATTGACCACTTGGTTCCGGAGTTATTCCGGATTCAAATGGGGTATATTCGTTCCGGAAGTGATAGTTCCCTTAGATTTTTCAAGATTAGCGGTAAGAAAATTATTCTTTGTGTACTTTCTATAAGTAAAAAGCTGCCAGAAGGTCGAATGACATTGGTTCTCATTGATTCTGGCCATTTCGGATACCCGGTCACCTGGCACCGGTTCCTGAATGTACCCAGAGAGGACAGTTTCTGAAACTCGAAGAATACTACCGTGAAACGGCTCAAAATTCCTGATTTTTTATCCGGAACATCATAGATATAATGCCAAAGACCAATATGAGGTTCTGGCCACATCCGGATACCCTGGAATCGGTTCCGGTAGGGCCTCAGTGGGACACTTTTGTAATTTTACTCACTCATATCGTGCGACGGCTTAAAATTCATGATTTTTTATCCGGAACATCATAGATATTATGCCAAAGACCAATATGAGGTTCTGGTCACATCCGGATACGCCGGAATTGGATCCGGGAGGGCCTCAGTAGGACACTTTCGTAATCCTACTGACTCATCTCGTGCGACGGCTCAAAATTCACGATTTTTTTTTATCCTTAACATCATATATATAATGCCAAAGACCAATATGAGGTTCTGGCCACATCCGGATACCCCGGAATCGGTTCTGGCAAGGCCTCAGTAGGACACTTTTGTAATCTTACTTACTCATATCGTGCGACGGCTCAAAATTCATGATTTTTTATCCGGAACATCATAGATATAATGCCAAAGACCAACATGAGGTTCTGGCCACATCCGGATACCCCGAAATCGGTTCCGGTGGGGCCTCAGTGGGACACTTTTGTAATCTTACTCACTCATATCGTGCGACGGCTCAAAATTCATGATTTTTTATCCGGAACATCATAGATATAATGCCAAAGACCAATATGAGGTTCTGGCCATATTCGGATACGCCGGAATCGGTTCCGGGAGGGCCTCAGTAGGACACTTTCGTAATCCTACTCACTCATATCGTGCGAAGGCTCAAAATTTATGAATTGTCATCATGAACATCATAGCTATATTGCCATGGACCATTATGAGTTTCTGGTTACATACGGATACCCCGAATTGTTTATCCAACAGCATCATTCCATAAATCAATATAAAGGTTCTGACTAAATACTTGAAATCTTAGCGAAATGCTGAGGCTGGTTCGAAGGAAACAGAACCTGGACTAAGACACAGAGCCTGGACGCGGAAGCAGAACCTCTTCGTGGAGATATAGCCTGGAGGCTGAGCTGTAGTCTGGAGGAAGAGTTAGTATGGACGTAAATCTAATATAGATTTGAAGGTCAATACGCGTTGAACAAATTCAGCGTGATGCGAATGCTGACTCATCTAAGGAACTGGTCAACAGTGTTGGAAGGAACTTGGTAGTCTGGAGAAATTGATGCTAGGTGAATTTGGTTGGGAGGAGCTCACGGAAGAGCTTGGCGACTAATTTCAATACTGTCGTTAGCAACTATAATAAGTGATACAAGGTGTAAACAAATGGCTTCATTTTAAGGACGAATACAAATTAATAAAATGATGTAGTTTATGAACCAGCATCAAAGCTTAACAAATGATATAGAATTTCATCATATGACTTTCAAAGACATTTTCAAGTTTCTTTATTATTCAAATTTGGAGCACTTCTGCTACAAGAATAACTGATATTCTAAAAATAAAATTATACTTTTCCTTAGTCAATTGCATCGAGGTTAACAATAAATTGTATAAGAATGTATTTAGCATTGAGAACGAATTCCAAAAAACAACATGTTGTCATAAAGGATATATAGGATGAAATAGTCAAAAGAATTTGTTGTCTTAGAATTTTCTCTAAATATTTAATTTTTTCAACAACATTTATAAAAGGGACTCTATAAATTTTGATAAGGTATAGTGCCGTTTGATTTTGGCAGAATTCCAGAAAAAAATCATGTTGCCAATATTGAACCAATATTGTGTCAAAATCAAACAGTTGTTTTAATCATACTTAACATAACATCCTGTAGTGCGATTCATCAGTTCAGTTCGTCATGAAAGGTGACGTCTGACAATTCGCAAAGCTTGTTCATAAACACTTATCGCATTTGATTATTCTCGACACTGCACAGTGCGAGAGTAAGGAATTTATCGAAAAGTGGATAGTTGTGAACATTCCAAACGGTATATCTCAGAGCAAAGTAGATCTTTTTCAAACGTTTTATTTAAGTAGATCATCATTATGTCAAGCATTGAAGAAACTCAAAGAAAATATTAGAAAGTTTACAATACCAATACAAACAAAACAAAATTTATCAAGCACTTAAAAATATCTTGCACAAAATGGCATTCATTCAAAATTCATATCAAATGAAGAAAAAATTACATAGGGAATCGGGCAAATGTGTTAACTTAATACGCCATTTAGAACGATGTTCAAAAATTTAATTGTTACTTCAAAAAACGCTCATTTATTGGAATGAGATCTGTTGATTCTTGAAAACAATTCTCAACAATTTACGAAACTCTGCCAAATGCATATCCGATGATATATATAAGTTCCTCTACATACCGATTAAACATACATAGATGACCCGATTTAATCAGCAAATAAAGAAAAATGACATTCGTTTTTGACGATGAATACAAATGTGTTTCGAATAATTTAATTAAATTGGAATGCATATTTCAATGTGATGATTTGTATTGAGAAAGTATAAATTCTTCCAGAAAAATGGACTGTGAAACCATGTCTTGAAGAATTAAATTCATCAACACAAATATGCTGTAGCAATTCATATACTTACGTTTTTTAAAAGCAATTCCGTAGTTGAGTCCAATTACTTTATTTTAAATACATTTTCAAGGACCCTTCAGTTTACCTTAAAGCGAAGTATGCACTTCAACAGAAAAGTAATCGCCCGGAAATTTCTTGCAAGAAATGCTCAAGAAAAGCATTTTCATTTTATCGCAGTACGCAGTTGAAAAGAAATGTCAATTCAAATGGAGCTCACTGTACGAAATTTCTTGACCATTTCTTGGGCAGAAATTTTTACTTTTCTTGAGCAGAACAGCATACTTAGCTTAAAACCACAAATTTATAAAAAATTAAAACACACAGCCTTCTTATTTGGCAAATTAAAGAGCTGTGTATTTTTATTTTCTTCGATTTTTCTATTTCAAAAGAGAAAACTGCTTTTTCAGTTTTGACTTTTGCACCATTTTTACTTGGGCCTTAAGTTCAATTTGAAAATAAAATACTCATTCTTGAATTGATTTTACGCAATATTGAGTAATTTAATAAAAGCTGTAGAAAACTTGCATTTAACCAAATTTGGCTTATTGTGTCAAAAAATCACCATAGACTCAAAAAGTCTGCGGGAATCGAACCCACACTCCATAGCACAATACGCCTACGGCTACGATGCCCACAATCATACGAACCCAATGTGTTTGTGCTCGATAATTTTGCCGGTTGTTGCTTACTGTTGACAATACTCCATGTTCTCCCAGAAAACGTAGGGTTTTGGTTTGTCTGTAATGAACACCTTATAACGAGAAATCATCAGCGTACTACCCATCACCGACCATCCATCAGTACTAACTGGAATGAAATCTGTAGACCTTCAAGAAATCTAACCATCCATTGATAGATCCATGAAACTGAAAGATAGGGTCGAATCCGTAGGACTTCCGCATTGAGGATCAATCTTCCGATTGATTATTTTCTCGTAGATTTCTACTTCGGTAACAGTAACTGAGCCATCTTCTTCCTTACGGTGATTCGTCAGGACCGGAAACCAGCACAGCAAAATGCAGGACGACAAGAAACGGTGCCGATGGGATGGTTAAGCCGGATTCAAAATGCCCTACATTTTTGTGTCGAATGAAGAAATCTCGTTTGTATCCTGTTGTTTTATTTGAAATGAAAACGTCATAATCCAGGAAAGCAATTAAGTGAATGCTATGAAACTTACCGGTATCTTCAACTAAAAGAATAGCACTTCTTTGATATTAAAGTTTTTAAATAAATCGCCAGAACTGATCTGCTGCGGTCAATAATGAGCTGCAGAAGAAAAACAATGTTGTTATTGTTGTGAAGGATGCATTTTGACAAGCAAGGAGCAAACAAAAATGATGTAAAGTCGTTTCAACGTCAAATTTTAGGAGTGGGTACCGGGGTCATTCACACTCTGCGAACCGGTCCCCCGAAAAAATTGCTAGTTTCATATTGATTGATGGGTAAATGCAGCTCTTCGTACTTTTGACAACATTCGTGAGGAAGAAATATCATAGTGAGAGATTTTGGGCTCAAAGAATAATCAATTTAAAAACTCAAAACTTAAGTTTTTTTCTCCGTATTGAGAATCACTTAAAACTGCGGTATTACGTACAAGTATACTACAATAAAAGGATCATAGCACAAACGCAATAATAAAAACCTGAGACAGAGACTCGACAATACGTATCTGTATTTTGTGCCAAAACGAATCAGCCTCAGATTGGTCCGCCGAACAGCGTTACCAGTAATGATTTGTACGGCAATATCAGCACCTTCTGTGCTTAGCATTTTTTGCTCTCCTTTTCAATTTTTAATTATGCGCACCAGTTTTCTGGCAACACAAAGAACATACAAAAGGAAAAGTAAATTAACAAAAAGCCAAGTATCACATATTGTCAAAGTCGTCAAAAATTAGCAGCCAATCAAGTATTATGCTTGTCAAGCATCTTCAAATCCATAGCAACATATGAAATGGGCAAGATGTCAATCGCAAACAAACTTTATGTGTAACACTTTTACTAATATTTCTAATAAAATTTTCATATCAGTAAAAACAGCATTCAGAAAAGGTTTCGGTATTATATTTGAACACAAAAACACTTTCGTCATTATAACTTGTTGAACCATGTTTAAAAAGTGACACTAAATTCAGTAATGTTTAAACACCAATACTAAAAAATGCGTATCACAATACAGAAGTCGACAGCAGATGATAACATAATGAATTATTTATATTTAAAGCCTTCCACCTAGAACGAAACATACGAACGTACAATTTAATTTTGCTTCGGTAATTGCTTACTCACCATACTCACAAAGAGTAACTTACTCACTCACCCGAGAGTAATGACGTCATACTCACTGCGAGTATTACTCTTTACGTGAGTAATACTCGCAGTGAGTTATGACGTCATACTCTCGCGTGAGTAAGAGTAAGGAATGAGTAACTCACAGCGAGAGTATTACTCGCAAACGAGTAAGAGAGTGAGTAATTTTTAACTCGCGAGCACGAGTTTCCCAACGCTGCACACAGCATGAGTGCGACTTACACAGAATTTTCACTCAGCCAGAGAGTCCTGCATTGGTTGCCTCATTCTGTGTAGGTTTTAAACAGGCGCTGCGTTGAGCAGGCTTAGCGTGTAGTCGTTTGAAACTAGCTGCCTGCGAAGAGGGTCAGTTTGTCTCAGTCACCATCTGATACTGACGGAGGATGGATGTGCTCCCCAAAGCACGGTCCTCCGTGAGGCGTCTTCTGGTGGCTGGACGGATTTTTTTTGTGGAGGGGCTGGGAATCGAACCCATGACCTACCGCTTATGAAGCGAAAGCGTAATCTCAAGGCTACAGACCACCCCCTCCCCCCTGGAAAAAAATATAATTTGTGTAACATGATGATCCCAATACGTCCGAAACATGAAGAGATTGACTAAATCTAATCCTCGCTGTCCGTGAATATTTATTCTTCTATGATTACCACACTAGTTGATTCAGACTTTACTTCACTCCATACGCAATTATTACACTCACTATTACCATTGTGGTTAACAAAATACCGATGTAAAAGCGAGCTACAATTTCAGTATTGAGGTTACGAACAGCTACCAGTCGTTGTCTCCGCCCGCAATGTGCGTTCCAGGTGTCCTTATAGTGTAGCTCGGTGATACCGTCTAAAACATCTCCTCGGCAGCAAGAACATTCCGTTCGATTGACTATCATCGACCTGGTATCGTTGATATAATATGGAGAGACCTGCCACTTCATTAAACTTTCAGCACTCCGAAGCCAAATTGTCCTGTGGTCGTAATATTTGCTTAGTGACTGGTTGATTGATCCCAGTTGTATAGAAGTAGCCTTCAACAGCGACCAATGCACGGTATAGCTATTTGACAACGGCAGCTGTTTGCAGGATTGTACGCTGGAATTCTGCGTAGGGTTCCAAACACTCAGTTGCATGTGCCAACATTTCGATGAAGTGGATTTCTGTAGTTTAAAATTAAATATATTGTCCAGGTTGCAGGTTCCGTAGATAACTACATTTTTCGAGCGATGTAGCGAAGATCCTTCGAATTCAATTTCCAGGCAGGGATTAAATACCATCTGATGAATGAGATGATCAATTCCGGGCCAATCTATAATGACCGATGAAATGAATTTGGTTCTGGTTATGTTCAAATAGGTGGACGATGGAAATCTAAACGGTTCCGAACAGCGACTGTATATTTGATGTTGGAATGTTTCACTGTAGCTACCAATGATGAGGCAGACGAAAAGGAAACTTCTCTGGAACAACATCGTGGAATGGAAGCGATCATTCTTGAGCGGTTCGATGTCATTCAATAGGTGTCCCTAGGGAGCTGGGAAAGTACTTTTCGAAATGCCGATAACTGATATGTAGAAGTAAATGATGGTTGTGAAACGAATTCTGGACAAAAGGGAGGGGGGGTCATTATTACGTTTTCAATATCTGGAATACCTATAGTGCAACAAATACGTAGATTGCCGTTTCGTTTGATTTTAACGACTCGATATATGGTTTTTTCACAATTAAAAAATATAACGCAAATAAAGAATCAGTTGTACTGAGATAAATGGACAGTTTCATATCTGTAAGGGAAGAAGATCCTTGATATTTATTGATCTGCAAGACTCAAGGCCTATTCTTCTTGTTGTTCTTCAGTTTACTTCATCCTTGAAATATGCATGCCTTTTAAAAAAAATAGAACAGTTTGAGAAAAGCTGAAGAATTGACGTATTCTCTTAATTTTGAGCCTATTAGTAATTAATTTGAATGTGAAAAAATACTTTGGATCACGCAAGCATGGTCGAACATAATCCTAATTTGATAGTATGAATGTATTTTGTACCATAATCGAACTAAATATGGACAAATTACAATTTTCGTTGAGCACCTCCGTCCCTTCGTTTCGGGCAGCTCGATTTGTTATATGATATCTTTTTAGTTATTGCGTCAGTGTCTCAAATTATTTTCATTTTTCATGGGTTCCGTCGATCATGGTATCAAACATGCAATAAAATTAAGAAGAATGAGCATTCAGAACAACATCGTAAAATGTGCTATTTTTCATCATATATGGAAGAGAATTTTGATAGGCATCTTGCAAACTAAGAAAAACTCAAATTATTCTTGTAAATGTTGCATTGAATTGGTAATTATCAACTATTCCTATAGTGTACACATTCAATAATTTTCAAATTTGCAGAATTCGAGGCATTTCCAGATCGTGTCCGGTATTGGGTGCTACCTTTCAAGATCGATCAATTTGGTACTAAAATACATCATCAAAATGCATTGTCAAAATTCATATTTATATTTTCAAATTTATTTTTGTACGCTATAAAAATGATAATATTTAAGTGTCCGGTACTGAGGGATCTCCCCCTACTATGTTTCTCCTAAAATATCTCGATCGCACCGTTGTGTTTGTTACTTAAATATCATTTAATAGAACTTCACCATACTTATTATTGATTATTGATCATCACATTCGTGATTATTGTTTGGCTAACATGCCTTGTTGTGGCCAACCACAAGCCACCGGGGTGTATTATACCGCACCACATGCCTCATGTTGAGGCCACAAATCTCGCATAACTTATGATCTCGCCCTAAAAGCCATTGGTAACCATGAGTGTAGCTCGTTGTTTCTGAGCATTTGAATGGATCTACACGTTATTTAACAACTCTATCGTGAAAAAAAGGATCATTCTCTACCTGATAGTGGTATTGGTTTGAATGCTTATTCATTTATTTGTTCAGAAACAACGAGCTACAAACGTGGTTACCAATGGCTTTTAGGGCGGTATCTCAGATTATGCGAGAAATATACCGAAAATCTGCCATTCTGGCTTTGTTCACCTGAAATAATTCCTTATACATTCATTCATGTTGCATACCTAGAAGCATAAAACAATAAGTATCAAACTCTTAAATTACTATCAAATCAACTTACCTTCCGATCTTTCCAGATCGACAACTGTTTGGGAGCTGGTCCTTAACTTCCTTCTGAGTGGACTGTATTTGGTGGCCTTAGGATAGCGGTTCCTTGGGTGGCTGAAGTGGACGTCCGGCGATTATACTGGGTGGTCAGCTGACCGATTCTTGGTAGGGTTTCTCGGGGTTTTATCCACTCAACACATCAAATTAATACTTCACAATTTATTTACAAATGTCCATTACACATTCAAACACTTTATTTAAAAACAATTACATTGATTATACTAGCTAACAATTATACACATATTTGGAATCTTTGATTGATAATTCTTGGCTCCGTCTAAGCCATTTGCCGATCCTTTTCACACTGATGATAGGATAGTAATTCGTTTAAAGATCGGTTATGCTACACCGGGGGGTTCTTCAAAGGGATTCCCGATCGTTATACTCGAACATCCCCGCCCGCCCTGAAATGACTGGGATTTCTGAAAATAAAGAAGAACAAACTCTCGTGCACATGTGAACTGGTCTCCTTCTACGTTTTCCTTCGGATTGTCTGCTCTTTCAGGCTCCTCTTCCTTCCTGGATTGGTTTTAGCCTTGATTCCTCGGATTGGCCATCTCAGGTTTGTTTATGTGGGTTGACCATTACTCCAGTTGAAAACCGGTGGTATTTGGAAACTCCGGTTCTTCGTTTTCTTCGCTACAACTCATCTGATTGGGACTCACTCTCCTCTTCATCGATGTCTTTGTTGGGTCGTCATTGTATTCCCAGATAGATACCACACTAGTCCTGAACACCTCGTTGTTAAATATTTTGGTTGTCTGGGTTGGTATTCTATCTTCTCCGATTTACAACACCAATGCCGTTGGATTGACTATCATTTCTTGGATATCGTTCATTTGGATGTCCGGTTGCAGTCGGGTAGCGTACCAGCTTGCTATCTTTTCTCTTTGTTGGATTCTGAGTGCCCCAGAATACTCTGCAATGGTATACCCATTTCGCTGATTCTTTTACTGTACGCCATCTGTCGGAGGTAGGACGTAGCTGATGATTCTCTTGTCTTCGACAAAACCTTCTAGGGTACCGCGTTATTCTCTCATGAGAAGGCCAGGTTGGTAGCTCTTTCGAACATATCGCCATGTTACTGGTTATGAATCTGTTTGGTTGTGGTCCTTCCACAACTCTGGACTCTACCAGGGTAGGCGTTCCATGGGGAATTTTCGGCCTCCCTGGCGATCGGTTACTACTGCCTGCTGCAGAAGTTTGGACGGAAGGGGATCCGTTGCTACTAACGTTGTCGGTAGGCTGGAAGCAGACCATAGTGTGGTGTTTACCATTGCATGTTCGACATCTGAACCGAGAATGGCATTCTGCTGCTCGATGTCCTCGCCTGAAACAGTTTCGGCAGACTTTGTTGGTTCGCAACAACATGTCACGATCGGTTATGATCATCGATTGGAAAGTTGGACGTTTGTAAAGGAGGTGGTCTCCATAGCACGCTACACAGCTTCGGATTGTTGACTGGAGTGGGCTGTAACTCGTTCGGAACTGTAACGGCTCTAATTCCGGTAGTGGAAACTGTGATTTGCCATTCGTTAATTTTACGGGAAGGGACTCAAGAACTCTGACTCTTCGCTGTAGGAACTCGATCAGATCGTTGATGGCATCCTGCTCTTTGGTCGAAGAGAACTCCTCCCAGCTTCTCCTCGTTATTGGATCCATGCGATAGCATAGGATATCCAGTAGCAACAAATCCTTATAATCGCCGGGCTGAACTAGCTGGTCCAACGTTTGAACAGTTCGCTCGAATCCCTCCAGTAGGGACCGTAATTCCGACGCCGACTCGTTGGCCAGCTTCGGAAGACTAAACAATGCCTGAACCTGCCGCCGCTTCAGCTGCTTGCTATCATAGTACCGCTTCGTTAGGATGTCCCAAGCGATTTGGTAGTTGGCCTTCGTAATTGCTAAAGGGTCCACAAGCGCCCTTGCTTCACCTTCCAAACATCCTTTCAGGTAGTGGAATTTTTCCACATCCGGCAAGTCTACCTTCAAATGAATGAGCGACGTATACAGGTCACGGAAGCTCAGCCACTCATCGATATTACCATCGAAGGTCTGTAACTTAATCTGCGGCAGGCGTACGTGCTCGATTGTTGATTGTTGCGTTGTATCCAGGGTCCGGATGGATTGGTTCGGCCCACATAGCTCCTCCAATTCCTTCATTTTGTCTAGCAACAAAGATTTCACGTCGTAATACTGGCTGCTGAACTCCGATCGCTTCTCCGAGTAGCTCTCGTCATCCTCGGTTACCTCTTCATGCGTCTCGATGTCCAGGATCACATTGTTAACCTTCTCCCACAGTTCATCCAGCTTCTCCAACCGAACCGTCACCTGGCTGGCACTTGTGACCTCACTCAACCTGTCCACAAACCCACAAATGTCCTGGAACATGTGGAGGAGTGACCGTAACGTTGTTCTTAGCGTTCGCATGGCTGGAGTCTTCCTGGCGACGGACGTCGTCGATGGCATCTTCGTGATGTACGCTCGAACAGTTTTGGACACAAGAAAACGTAGATGTAGAACTATGCTAATCCTAGCCTCGGCTAGACATACACTGTAGAGTAATTCTTATATTTACCTGAACAAGCAGGAATTTCCACCATCTCTACAGGTACGTCAAGCAGACCCAAAACGGTTGACGATGAAACACTCATAAACGTCCTGGGAAGGCTGTTTCTGCGCCTCAAATTGTCCAAGAAACAGTGTGCCGGAATATCACGGTTCACTAACTGTTTTTCCTCAATAGTGGAACCGTCAATCGGTTTATCGCATTTGCGAACCCCTCGATTATGGTCCACGAAAATAATTGAATGAAATGAACCACATCCACGTTCACGAGAGAAAAGAGCAAATGTAGCTATCTATCTACTCCCGCTCCGGCAAGACATAGGGTTTCAATGCTAGTAATGGACCCCTTAGTAGCCGAAATTCATTCTAGACGCTTTCTCGCAATGATATCTCAAACGCATATACGTTTTGTGGAGCCTAACAACAAATTAAATGTCTTTACTTCATAGTACGTCTATGAAACATACAAAATCATTCGATTTTTCCAGCGAAATATGCATTTAAAAAACTGTTGTCCGAATGCCTACTATGGACCCTCCCGGGGTCCATAATAGGATTGTTTACAAATTTGACGTTGCGTATTATGGACCCTCCATTTGATTCCCATGTAATCCGGCTCGCTGCCGACGAGCCTATTATGGACCCACCTGGAAATGCGTATTATGGACCCTCTTGTGTGGTTTCATTTACAAAACTGTTCAAATATCTGTATTTATGCGTCTCAAACCAAATATTTTGCCTGAAACTGCTGACTAACAATGTAATCGAAGTTCCCCCGGTGGATTTTCATAGGAATAAGGTTGTTTTGAGTGTTAATTTTATGTTTTTCTGTAGGGGGTCCATAATACGCAAAGGGTCCATTATCGGCATCGACTCCCTATACATTGGTGTAATATAATTATCACTGACCTGTGAAAACAAGCAGCTCGCTGACACCAATTGTTCCAGTCGATCCAAACCACACACAATGTGCGATTTCGTCTCTGTCGGTGGTTGTTGTTTTGATCGTTCTGTCTCTACTCTCTGGTCGTTCGTCATGCAGTGTGAATTGTCTGTCCGGAATTATTGTTTTTTCACCGTAATTGCCGTCGGTCGTCGTTTTAAACTGTCCCCAAACTTCTGTTATCAATTTTGGTAGTAGATTCAAATTACGAAAGATTCCCTTGGTTGCCTCGGGTAGGAGTCCGTAAGGTTTCTCCAGTTGATCGCGATAGATGTACGTGTGCCGTAACGCAAATTAGATGCCGTCGGTATCGGATCGGTGCAACGGTGTTGTTGCCGTCGGCTCGGTAGTGTTTACGCTTCTTTTCCGTCGGTTAAATGTATCCTTTGGTGATTCGATGACAAGTTCGTGAAATCATAATTGAAACCATAAACGTGATGAGAATCAGGATCGATTTGATGACGATCGAAGAGTACGTCAGTACGTGCTTATTTTGGTCTTTAAACAACTCTTTGAAATTGCTTGTAAAATGACTGCAATGTAATAATTCCCTTACAGGCAAAACTTCAAGTTATGTGTACTTCGTCATCCAAATTTCAGTCGATTCGGACTACCAGAAGCTGAGATACAGCACCCCAAGCTTGGGCATTTTGTATGGAAAAACAGCATTTGGTTAATAGCTTATGTCACTGATTGTAAGTCCTTCGGATTTATCTTTGATGGTTCCAGAAATTGAACAAAACCAGTTGCACATACGGATCACACCAGAAATTTTTGTTGCGGTTTTCGGCAAACTGTAGCAGCTGATTTTCGTTCAGACCCATTTCAACGTATTGGAGCTGTAACGCATAGTCATGTTGAGGTTCCTCAGTTACAGTTGTAGCGTTGCTTTGTTGGGATACATCAGCATTCGCCGGTAGTGTGCTGAAGTCAATAGCATCAACGTTCCACGGGAAAAGCCTACAAAGTTGGGAAGCTTTTTTGAGGCACTCTTTGAAATTTGTGAAATTCCGAACAGCCGTATGCAACAGACTACCAAAATTTCCCTTGTTTATGCGAGCATTTCTGTTTTTCAAACAAATTCTACCTGAGTACCTTGCTCGAAATTTGCTTCAAAGGACCGAAAAAAATTTCTGTCCAGTGGTTGCAGGATGCGTGTCGAGTTTGGATACAAGGAAACAATGATCAATCCTTTTTGTATACAAAATTTCACTAGTTCCATGTTCACATGACTCTTGTGTCCATCGACAAATATCAAAACGGGAAATTCAGTTCCTCTCTTCTGCAGCCACTGGTACAAATCGTTCGCTATGTAGGGTAAATTGGTATAATGCGCCCCAACCGGGCAATACGCCCCACTTCATTTTCCAAGGGTTGAGGCTTCATTGACACCTAAATATGATTACATACCTAGAATATCCATTAAAAAAATATGATCTTTGAGAAGTATCAACAACAAGAAAGATTGTGCGATATTTGCCAGAAAACCATTCGCCAGAAAACTATTCGCCAGAATAACATCTGCCAGAAAACCATTTGCCAGAATGTACCATTCGCCAGAAAGTACCATTCCCCAGAATTATTCTTCTAGTCGATTTTGATCAATTAATGCACAGTGAAATATCTCGGAATCCAAAAATGGCCGTCACAATATTCGACTTGTGCCATTTTTCACTTCTTCAAGAGCACTAAATTGAACTAATAGTACGGTAACCATCTCGTTCTTCTCATTTTAAGCTTTCTGATAGTGCACAGAGTGGAGACAGTATAACACTGTTACTCTATATCTCTTGCGATATTTTTGCCTATGAGATTTTGATACAATATTCTAAGCTGTTTTACCTAGTTTTAACTTCGAGAAAATTGTATTTCCTTTCACCGCAAGCTATTCTTCATTAGAATATTGAATTGTACAGAATTTCTTGTGCAACTATCAGATAATTTTTGCTTTTCAATGGGCAGTTTATTGGGGCTGTACTACTTTCTCCCGAATATCGATACCCCGAATGTCCTTCCCCCTAACCCAGATCCGTAAATGCCAGTTCCCTGAATACCCCATTTTCTCAAGTGGTCTTTTTCCTCGAAAATGTTTTGGCACTCATAATTACCATAACTTATTGTATACTTCAGGATGATGAACGATTCATATGATATGTACCCTTTGTTTTTGATCAGCGGTTCTTCAAAAATTCTCCAAACTCAGCATTTTTTCTTGTTTTCTTTATCATTCTTTCTAGTTCAACACGTGGTCGTTCAAGGGAGGTGTGGGGGTGTAGAAGGGGGTGATTCTATCCTAATACCATGTTTTATACCAATTTTGGATCATTCGGGAGAATGGATTGCGGTAAAAAGTGTCATTCGGGTAACTGGCGTACGGGAAAATGATATTCGAGCGTACAACATTCGGGTAAAAAGTGACCAAAAGATTTTTAGTGCTAAAGATCACCTTGGTTTGGGGCAAATAAGAATTCTCCATTCTTCATATATATATATAGGATGTTCTTAATTCTTAATTTTACAACTGCCTTATTTGTCAGAAAGTTCCTGAAAGTTGTTATAGTAATTGTAACTTAGGTTTGCGAGTGGAGGCATTAATTACTTCATAAAACATACGACACAAATAGTTGCAACAAATTTCGAAATCTTGTGAATATCCAATGAACTAGCCCTTAAGAAGCAAACAAATTTTAAAGAACAGCTTACGATGAAAAGAAGGGAGAACCATTTGTGAAATATTCCAAACCAAAATCCCCTGTAATATTTAATAATATTAAAAAAGAAAAACATTGAATAAAAACTGAAAACTTCAGAAAGAAAATCGTTTGGAATTTATAATTTTTATAAAAAAAAACAATCTCATGCTATAACATCTGTATAACAATAGTTGCAACGTATATTAAAATCTCGTAAATATTCAATGAATTACTCCATAAGAAGTAACAACACTTTGAAGAACAGCTTAGGTTGAAAAGAAGGGCGAATCTCCTGTGAAGTCTTCCAAACCACAATACCATTTTATAGGAACAGAATATGTACATGAAAAAAAACTTACTTTATTATCCGTCATGCTGAATATCACATCTGTAAACAGTATCTTTCATTCATAGTGGAACAGTTTCTAATGAATGGAATTGTAATTCTATTGTATGTTTTCTTCTTTCTAGTTCCACGGTCCCTCAGGATTAAGTGCTGTCTCTTTAATTCATATTTATAAAGCTTCAAATGTTGATCGTTGAATGCTCGAGAAATCGATTTTTTTTTGAACCGTAAGGAAGTCATATGTACCTAGTCAAACAATTAGAATACCAGAACCACAATACCCAAAACGGATATTCGAAGCTGGCTCACTAAGTCAACTAGAGATGGTGTCCAAAAGACCCTGTACTTTTTTAAGTAACTAACAAAAATAATTTCACAGTTTTTTTAACGCTCTGGCTCGATTGTTTCTCTTACAATTGAAAACTTGATTTATATGAAAAAAAAAAATCTAGGGGATGGTCCATTCTGGGGAATGGTACATTCAGGCGAATGGTTTTCTGGCGAATGGTACTTTCTGGCAAATGGTTTTCTGGCACATGGTACTTTCTGGCGGATGTCATTCTGGCGAATAGTTTTCTGGCGAATGGTTTTCTGGCAAATATCGCACAATCACAAGAAATACTAAAAATATTAAAAATCAGCTTTTTTGCGTCAAATTTTGGGTCCGATAGGCAAGCCTCGTTGTAAATGAAGCTCATCCTTTACTATTGTACTTATTATAAAAACTATTACCGGAAGACGACTGCTAATGAACCCTTTCAAGATTAGCAAGTGGTGGAATTCTCCTTGGAAACATTATACCTGTTTACCCTACTCGTAGAACGTTTTCGAAGGTTGCCATCCTTCGTCTGAAACTCCAATAGACCATCCGTCTGGAACGTTTTCGACCATATCTCTACTTATGCGCTTTCCTGGGTACAGAATCATCGGTGGTATCAAATCTCCAGCCGCCGTACTGCCAAATAAAGCAGAGTAACAATCTTTTTCCGAATTGCTGGTCACAAGGTTGGTATTTTCGGCATCCGAACATAATGCTTTATAGCGCTTTGGTACGAGTTCAAAGCCAGACTCGTCAAAATTCAAAATACGTTCCGGATTATCAAAAATAAATGTATCGATACCACCCTGACGCACTAATTCTTCCACCTCGAAGAACCAATTCCGCAACTGATGTTCTGTCATGTTCGCACCTGCTTTTGAAAGATTGTTCACCAACTTTTGACGAATATCCGGATGCCTGGCAATAAAACGCTGACTCCAGTTTTTGCCTACAACGCATAGAATTGTTAGTCCTGAGATAGTCAAACAAACGTGTTTTTACTTACTTAGGAAGGAAGCGGGAATTTCACGGTCGTTGCGTCGTCTTATTTTATCGGCGTAATCCTTAACCGTGTGTTTTACACCTATTTGGCAAACTGGAAAGCCGGCCCTCGCCATGTAGAACACCCACTTTGTGATGCGTTCCTTTTCCTCATGCAGCAAATCCGGGTCCGGGCCAGGTCTCTCTTTCCTCTTTTCGTTTTTCAGTCGTCGGTAAAGTGTTGTACTTTTTCGATGTGTCCCGGATGTTTTTGACTTTCTTGGCTTCACGAACGGCATCTTCGAGAATCTGACCATCGTACTGCTTTCGGTTTTTATGGATTTGCTTCATTTTTATAAAACAGTGTCATAATTAGAGACAACTTTCGACGACACATTCATAGTAGGGGAACTTACGTATTGTCGGCAGCCTGAGCAGCTGAACTTTTAAGAGGGCAATTTTACGCAACAATAGAGCACAACAATTAGCAGCAGACACCTTAACTACACTTGAGCACTCTTTATTTGTTGATTATTATACACAAAACACTATTTTATTCTTTTAATTTTCTATTTTTCCTCACCAAAGTCACGAGGCACTTGTTCTTTTATCGGCAATGCAATTACTATTGTCGGCAACAAAAATGTCCACTTCGGAAATCCAAAACTGCGCAAAAACTAGTTTATGTATTGGTAACATTTCGTATTTGTTGACAAATCCTGAAATTAAACGTCACTCGTTATGTTCTACTTGTTGAAAGGGCCAATGCAGAAAAATACAGGCTACACTGAGAACAGATTTGCAGTTATAAATAGAATAGCAGAGAGTCAAATTGAATACACAGCGCCACTAAATTTATGCAGACTTAGGCACCGTCCACAAATTACGTAACGCTCTAGGGGTAGGGGTAGTAGGCTCAAACACAAAATTATTTTTTTTCATGCAAAGACCGTTGCGGAGGGGGGAATGGTCGAAAATTGTACATTTTAACGTTATGTCATAAATGGGCGCTTCCTAATTTCGTTTTCATTTGTTTTATCGAATATTTTTTGTATTCAATCTCACTATGGCAGCATTTTGGCTGTAAAAAGGGCAATGTCATGGTCTTGGTGCGAATCCAACCTAGAAGTTGCAGCGTGACGTCATGGTTAATACTCAACCGATTCCAAATCTTTTTGCATGGTTTAGAAGCTTACTTAATCAATTTCATACTTTTCATTCGACACATTTCACTAAAAAATGATTTGACCGTGTTATTCAACAAAACTGCACAAAATCATAATTTCTTAACGAAAAACGTCAGTTTTTTTAATTTTTGTCAGATAAATAATATTTTTAAAGCTGGAACTGGTTTTCCTCATTTGATAAACCTTTGAAAAGGACTTGTCAACAATTTTTAAATAATTTTGAAAGAAAAATAATTTTTGACCATGTTGAAAAAATATATGCACTATTCTACTCGTAATTAAAACAAAATGCTTTATAAACACAAGTTTTATAGGAAACACGTAATTTTTGGCGAAAAAACATAAATAATCCAAAGAAATTCGATTTTTTCTTTAAAAAATCATGTTTTTGGGTAGTTTTTGTTACAAAACTTAGCCAAAACCATTTTTAGAAACATATGTTGTATGAACAGTATGGAAACAACTATTTTTTGCTTCAAAAACATGTACAGTCGAAGCTCGTTATAACGACCACTTTTATAGCGGCAAAAGCTCTCTATAGCGACATTTTTCGATCCCTTGAAAAAGATTTTAATGTAATCACTATAACGACATTTCTCTATTACGACGCTCCCTTGCCATATCGTTATAACAAGCTTCCACTGTTCAAATATTTGAAATAGGTTGAGTATTTATAAAGTTATGGTCAAACAAATATAAATTTTCCAGTAAAATGAAGAACAATTTCGAGAAAACTACTTTTAACAAAGATTTGTTTCAATTTAAGACAAATTTGATATTCTACAAAGTTTTCATAAATTTAATTTGAAAATAATGATGCTAAAAGTTTTGAAATTGGTGAGAAATAACCGAAGTTATGGTGACTCCGCTGAAGCCCATTTTTTATAACTTGAAAATTCACCTTCAAGATGCATGCGCCAGATAGCCGTAGCGGTAAACGCGCAGCTGTTCAGCATGACCAAGCTGAGGGTCGTGGGTTCGAATCCCACCGGTCGAGGATCTTTTCGGGTTGGAAATTTTCTCGACTTCCCAGGGCATAGAGTATCTTCGTACCTGCCACACGATATACACATGCAAAAATGGTCATTGGCATAGTAAGCTCTCAGTTAAAAACTGTGGAAGTGCTCATAAGAACACTAAGCTGAGAAGCAGGCTCTGTCCCAGTGGGGACGTAACGCCAGAAAGAAGAAGAACGCATGCGCCACCCCTAAATTGTTAATAGAATAAGAGATAGAATTCAAGTAAAGTACATAATATCAAGTTTTCAGTCTGTGTGACCTGTAGTCAAAGACGGTAAATAAAAAATATATAAATCTTATTATTTGTGGCTCAAACTTTGCGGTTTATCTTCTAATATGATTTGAATTCATAAGAGCACACGAATTTTTAGTTTTGAGAACTTTTGGAAAATAAGCCGCACCCTAGTGTCTATGCGCGAAAAATCGCTTAAAGGTAACGCAAAATTGAAAACAGGATATTTTTACATTTTTTTACGTTCATATTATTCTCAGTGTATGCGAAAATCAGAATAGGCCATTTGTAAATCAATGCACTTATGACTTGACACAAAAACATCATCCTCTGATTGCCTGTAGAACAACAGGAGTGATGCCAAAATAGTTTACCTATTGGAAGACGTATATTTTATATGTTTCTCAGTATATTGAAGTTAATGCACTACAATCTTCAGATAAGGAAAGTATTGAAAGGCTCAATTATTACCAATGCATGCTTGTTTGCCTAATTCCAATGCATTAATTAGTTGTGTTCGATTTTTTCAAAGAATTTAAATTGTGAATAAAAAATACACCGCGATTGAATATGGTTTTCTGGCAACCTATTCCCGTAATAAAAAGTGATTGCCGAGGAAAGCAAAGTGCATTAAATTTAATTTATGCTTTAAAGCATAAAAATTCAGTATTTTCGAGTGCTTTAGAGACAAATCAAAAGTTTAATAGTGCATGAGTGATCGGTGCGTAGCTTTTGTGACACATTGGTATAGGAACGAAGAATTGGACCTTTCAAAGTGGTGAGTTTTTCTTAAGTTGTTCTTGTGTTGTTTGATTCGGCAGCTCACGAATGACGATAATTTTGTTAGCATTTATTTCATTCAATGATAAAACCCATGTTACATCATATTTTTGTGAAAGATGAGGTTTACATGGAAGAATATAGTTCAAGGAATATATTGAGTGCATTGAAGGTAACTCTTGTTACTAAGATAAATTTTAACAAGGACGATAAGTTAGTGCTGCCGAAAATACCCTCAGGGTGCCGAAGTCATCATTTACCCTAATTCCGGTTGATTCATGTTTGTGGAAAATGCCATTTTCTCCCACAGATATGAATGAAATGAATTTCGCTTAAAAACCACTGTTTCGGCGAAAAACTCAATACTTCCGCAACATTTTCAATTCAATATTACCTGTAGTTAACGAATTGTCCAGTTGTTCCAGATTTATATTGGTTAATTTACTCGAAAACTCCTTCTGAATGAAAAGCACCTGCGTTACGTGGAAGCACAAAATGTAAATAAAACTGGATGCGTCTAGGGTTGTCGCAAATTAATCGTTTATTTCGATTAATCGATTAATCGACTCACTAATCGATTAATTTTTCATCGATAACTGGCTCACTTAATAATCGAGATAACCGATTAATTGACTTCGATTATTTGACGATTTTTCCAAAATAAAATGTCCAATTCAAACTACGGTGATGTTTTCCTGTAAAACACTGTGTTGTGTGAAGCTAAGTATGCTGTTTCACTCAAGAAAAGTAAAGAAATTTCTTTACTAAATGGGTCAAGAAATTTCCTACAGAGAGTTCCATTTGAAATGACAACTGTGTACTGCGATCAGAGAATTGTAATTTCCTGGTCATTTCTGGGAAAAATTTCTCCTCGCATCGAGATAGGCGATTCCTTTTCTTGTCAGTAGCAAACCAGCAAACCAGTTTTCCAAGATCATCGGTGCGAGAATTGTTTTCGATTAACACAGTCCTATACTGCCGTGAATCGCAAGGCAGTCCCATCTGCTGTTTTGTCCAATTTTAGTTTATACAAGTTTTAAACAAATATTCCAATGACCATTCAGCTACGCTAACGAGACTGCATAATTTGTTCGGTAAAATATTTAAAAAAAAAAATATCAAGTCGAATTGTCATATAATGAAATGTGACCTCATTACAGTCCCACTGCATAGTTTTGTTACGTGTTATACAAAAAATAACGGTGTTTTGATCATCCTAATATTTCTCTCCAAAGGTATCAGAATGATAAGCAAAATGTGAAAGTTTCATTGTCAAACATGTGTCAATCTCCTGAACTTTTTTTAGTATTCATTTGTATGGGACTCACTTGCGATTCACAGCAGTATATTGTCTATCAATTAAATGGCCATGGGTCATTATGTCATTCCATAGCCACAAATTTTTACTACTGTTTCCATGTTTTACACTTTACAGGGAGAAGAGTAAAATATGTTGCTCAATTTCCTTTATTCTCACTTGGAAAGATTCCTACCTTCACATTCAGCGTTTTCTTGATCTTCCTAAAGCATCTCTTGAGATTTTGCCACATTTTTAAACGAATGTTTACAATGAATTTATCAAAAAATCTCATTTTTTTTGCTTTCATTGTACATCGGGGTAATTTTTAGACATTGCCACTAAAAAAGAGATAGTTCTGATATTTCCTTACTTAAGAAAACTAACTTTGGAAAGCGATCATATTCATGCCGCAAAAATCTTTCGGTGACCTCGGCGAGCGGCGCTACAATGCTTTTAAACGCTCTCAAAAATTAACTTTTGAACCAATTTTTTTTTACATTCTAATGAAAAGGTATGAGACCCTAGTATAGAGTTCTGAACATTTTTTCAAATTTGATCATGCTGTACACAAGGAAGTGGTATATACCTATGGTCAGAATTTAATAAGCGTGTATGGCTCACTTTATTATTCTGATTCACAAGAGCATCAAGTCATGGACGATTGATTTTGGCCATGTGATATCGGTTCTGGTAGATCTGTGGACATTTTCTGAACATCATGTTGTACCATCATTCGTCAGCTTCAAATCTATGATTTTTATCCACACTCAGAAAGACGTCATACCATAGCAAATATCAAATAGGTGATATCCGAATTCTTCATTTTATGACAAAACACGAAGATAGAACGAAATTTATATTATTTTTATACAAAAGTAAAAAAAACGTAAAACATGCGATCAATAACTAGAATTATGGAATCGGTACAGATAGGGCTACAGAAATTGCTCCAGAAATATCGTACGAAAAATTTCCAGAGTGGTTCTCCCGTTAATTTATCCAGGAATTCATAACTTAATAATTTTGTACAGATTTTGCCACAGATATATCCAAAAATTGCTCCAAGAATCACATTGCGAAGATTTTTTCAAAGAGATCTCTAGGAATATTTATAGCTGTATAATCCATGTAGATGTCTCTAGGAATTCAACATGAAGCTCAAATATGAGATTCCTTAAATTGTTTTTCAGGAAATGCTTCAGAAATTCCTTTATGGATTCCTTTCCAAATTATTTCGTGATTCGTCCAGGCATTTCTTCAAAGGATTCTTGGAATTTATTCAGGAAGTTGATAGAGATTGTCTCGAAATTCATTTCAAGACTCCTTCAGGCATTATTTTCAAGGCTATTCCAAAAAACAATAAATAAAAAAAACTGTCGAAACAATCTCTAGCGATTCCCTAAAACATTCCAAAATATTTCTCTATCACTTCCATCTAGGATTCTTATGCAAGACAATACAAGAAAACCCTCATGAAACCGTACACAACGTCCTCTAAGTGCACCTGCAGTATTTGCCCTAAGAATCCTTACAGAAAATGATCCAAGAATTTCACCCGGAGTCGTCCACAGATTCCTCCTGATTTTTCTAGGAATTGTTCAAGGGATTCCCCCAAAAAATCTCATGAGAATTCCTTCAGAAATTCCTCCAGACGTTACTAAGAGATTTCTTCAGCGATTTCAACCAGGACATTTCTTTGATTTCTTGGAGAAATTCTTGGAGTATTTCCTGAAAGAATTCCAGGAAACAATCTGGAGGAAATTTTTGAAGAAAACCCAGGAGAAATAACTGGAGAAATTCCGAAAGAAAGAAAAAATGTCAATTTCAGGAGGAGTTTTCAGATGTATCATCCATTACGAGTTTTTACAGGTATTTTTCAAGGAATTTCAGGAATAATACTTGTTTTTTAATAAAGAATAAGAAATTATCGGTAGACTTCATGAAAATCTTGTAAGAACAAATAAGGGATTCCTGAAATACAAAACATGAGAAAATTCTGGCCGATTTGAGGAGAAATGACTGTAAAAAACAGGTAGAATTCTTTGAAAAAAATCTGGAACAATTCCTAGAATAAGTCGTAGAGGAATCACTGGATACATTTATAAAGGAAAATCCTAGGATTTTTTTTGAGGAATTCTTCAAGAACCTCAAAGCGATTTTTTTTTGAAACTCTGATGAAATTCCTGGAGGAACTCATGATAGAACAACAGAAAAATGTTTCGGAGGAGCCAAGTGATGTTTTTGAAGCAATGGTTGGAGAAATTCCTAAACAAATTTCTAAAAAAATTCGTGAAGGAATCCCTAGGGGAATTTCAAACAAAATAGTTGCAGCCATCTCTTAAGAAATTTTAGAAGGAGACCCATAAGCAATTCCTAAAAGTTGTACTAGAGCCATTTATAAAAGAATCCTTGGATGAATTATTAAAATACTTGCAGGAATTTTTAGAGGAACCCCAAATTAAATTCATAGTAAAATCCGAAAAAGAAAAACTGTAGCAGCAAAACAGAAATGGCTCGAATAATTCCAAGTATAATTCTTAATTCCTCTACCGGCAGCTTTTACTTTTTGAAAAAAAAAAAATTCGCGAAGGAAATAACTGAAAAAATTTACTGAGAATTTCTGAAGCAAAATTTCTTAAAGTATTCATGAACGCATCTCTGGAGGGATTTCATGTAGACTCCTTGGTAGTTTTGCTGGAGGAATCTCATGAAATTTTCTAGAGAACTCCCTGAAAGAATCCTTGTGAGAATTTTTTCAAGGGAATTCCGTGAGGAATCTTGAGAAAATATCTGGGAGAAATTACCGTAAAAAATCCTGGTGGAGCTTGAGGGAAATATCTGGGACAAATGCATGGAGAAATCTTTGGAAGCATGAATGATGGTGAAATTACGGGAGAAATTGCTAAAAAAAATCTTGTCCGTAGCATCACTGGTGAAATTCTTAAAAGAGTCTCTGGTAGAATTCCTGCTGCAATTGTTTCAAAACCAATGGCCATTTTCGCCCTCAATGCATGATGTGAAATTTTTGTTTAATACATAGCCTTAACAAAGGACCAACAAAAAAATATCCAGGTGTCCTGAGGAAAAGGGGAAATATCCAGGTCTTTCTACAAGAATTCTGCCTATTTTTTTTATTAAAATTTTAAAATAAATTCTTCAAGGATTAAATTCTAGAAATTTATACATCATTTCCTCAGGGATTTTTCTTGAAGATTTCTCCAGCCGTTTTGCCTGAACATTTTCACGGGTCAAAAGTATCAAGAATTTTTTTTTTTAAACTACCGTCTAGCTACGATTTCCTATTAATTAAAAAAAATCGGCACGTCAAAAAATTGAATATTTTTTCCAAATAATTTGAAGCGAACTAGTACACCAATACGAAGCGTTGCATACAGGGAAACAATTAAATTTGTTTATGCATAACAAAAAAAATCTCAAAAACTGTGTTTACATATGACATGTTAAGGTCGCCTTGTACCATTCAATGTGACTATTTTCCGTGCGTCTAGCCTTCGTCATTAAAATTATACCTGTTTACCCTAATTGGTATAGTACTAAATTCAGTTTTTCATATACTAATAATTTCTGAAAAACATCCTTGACGTTTCTCTGGTGACATACTTGAAAAAAAAAACTGAGAAATTTTATTTACATTCAGATGAAATTCCTAGTGAAAATCATGACATAATTCATACAGTAATACGAAAAGTAACACTTATGGGAATGTCGCGAGAAAATAATAAAAAAATAATCTAAAAAATCTACTTTATAGAAATTTTTGGTCAGATTTTATGATTAGTCAATCTCTTCTTTTTCTTCTTCATCTTCTTCTTCATATTCTTCTTCATATTCTTCTTCATCTTCTTCTTCATCTTCTTTTTATGTATCGATTTTATATCCCCTATTTCCTGCTAAGTTTCTCTTTGTTTTCCTAACTTTTGTTGTTTTTCTGGTTCCAGTTTGGTGTCTTTTTTCAGGAAAGAACTTAAATGTTCCAGTCCTAACTGCCCATAACTGCATATTTGTAACATTCGACAAAAGTAGGCATTAAATAAATGAAACACCAAGTTTGGATTCTATGGTCGTATGGGAAGAAAGTAATTTTTTTAAAAATTACCATGAACTCAAAAGCGCTTACTTGAGATTGACATTTAGTATAGACAATATTGCATATTGGGAGAATAGTCAGAAAATAATTCTGATAGAAATTTCATTGCTACAACATTACGAGGCTCATGTATAATCTCAATGTAACTGTGTTGCGATTACAACTGGCAAACAAATTGGTATTTTTTTTTTCGAATTTTCTAGAACAATCTCACAGATTTCAGTAAGTTGATCGTAAGTGTTTATCGTTTGATGACTCTCCACAGTATTAACTCGAAATTGTGAAAAATTTCGAAAGTGACAAAAAAGCTGTTATGGGCAGTATACTAGTCCTTGGCAAGAGTTGACATGAGAGCGGGTCAACGGATGTGTATTTTTTTTTTCACTTATGCATTAGTCCAGAACTCAGACGCATGCGAGGAGGAATTCCATAAACTTCATAGATAACGTTAGAAAATTGTATGTTATAATTTGTGGAAAAAAACGCCTATAAACGTGCAGTATGCCGGGATAGCTAGGCTATAATGTAAAAAAAGCAAACGCATAGATTAATAGAAAAATTCTATTTATCTTTACCGTTCTCCTTCTTGCAGAATTGTGCAAAAAATATTCAGAAGGTAGAAAACTCTGAAGTAACCTAAACAGAGCTTACCTGAGAAAGCTGGATATTGAGATATTAGGTATTAAAATTTCTTGAAAAGTGAATTAAAAGTTCATTCGAAAATCGTGCAGAAACTCATTTCAAAATATCCTTAGAATTTTGTAATGTAAAGTAATAAACTTCAGAATTATAAGTTTAGGCTATTGGTTCAACGAAATTGAATACTAATAACATACTTAAATTCATCTTGATTTAAAAAAAATAACTTGAAGAAACAATTTACTAAGCCTTGAACCTCAGCTTCATGCTTTGAAAATTGGATAAATTCTATTAAATTTTAAAAGAATTTTATCGTACATGTCCATCTGTTATCTATGAGGAGCTATTTTTAAAACTGTTTTCCAATTAAATTTCGGGCAAGTTGAAACGGCTGGGGTTACATGAAATGTAAGATTTCGTAAAAATTTAAAATTTTACTACAGAAACATTGTGCTAACAAATGAAACCAACTTTAAGGAACGAAAAACCTGCTAACACTTATTGTCATCATGTTTAAAACTTAGTATTTTATTTTGCCCCACCCGTTTTAGCCTACTCCGGTGTACCTTATAGCAGTAAGAACTCATATTTACAGAAAAAATGTCGATTAATTCGATTAATCGAAAAATACTAGTCGATTAATCGTTATCGATAATCGGTATTCTTGGACTGTAATCGATTGCCAATTAATCGATTAATTGAGATTTTGCGACAACCCTAGATGCGTCCAGTTTTGGTCACTGCAACTTTGACGTTTCTCGCTGCATAGATGGCAGTTGGAAAGCATAATGACATGCATGAACATGCACTGATAACTGTTCTGTATTGGGGGGTCTGTAGCCTTGAGGTTACGCTTTCGCTTCATAAGCGGAAGGTCATGGGTTAGATTCCCAGCCCCTCCACCAAAAAACTCGTCCAGCCACCAGAAGACGCCTCACGAAGGACCGTGCTTTGGGGAGCACATTCATCCTCCGTCAGTATCAGATGGTGACTGAGACAAACTGACCCTCTTCGCAGGCAGCTAGCCTCACTAACAACAGATCTCTCTTCTACCTGCTCGGTGTGAGAGTAAAAGAGTAGGAGAGAGTGATAGTTGATGTAAATATAAATATGTTAAAAATAGATCTGTATCGATAAAGAAGCTACAGATCACCTGATTCCGGCACAGTATTGGCCACAAGCACGGAGTGCCTTAAAAAAAAAAAAAATGTTCTGCACTGTAAAAATATTTACGCGATATTTTGATAATTCGTTATGCTGAAATTTTAGTTTTGCTACAGATTTGATCCATATCTGTGGGCTATCCATAACTGTGGGGTGACTGTACTCTGACAAATTTTCTCGCTCAAATAACGGTTATATCACGTTTTAACTTTAGTTTAAAACAATGGATTGCAATTCAAACCTTGGCACCTTTGATCATGTTTGCCCTCCATAAAGTCACAAAAACGCTACTGGGGTTTAACATTTTAACATTTCGGAAAGTACACGGAAAATAAAATTCAAACAATTTTGATGCAATATGGTAAAATCTCGAAAACCGTTTTTCGCTTTAACTTAAACGTCTTTGGTCTCAAATTGGGTAATCAAAAGTTTCACAACAAAACATTCTATTGTCAAATGTCGGCAAATATGACTAAAAAAACAGTTTCTAACAATTTGAACATTTGTTGCAAAATCGTTTACCCAGACAATTGCCGGACAAACCTCAGCTCTAATGAATTGATATTATCACAATCGTTTAACTGCTTGCCTGGCACCCGACAGAAATGATTGGGGTGATATAAATGCGTTCAGCATTGACGACCGTCAAAACCGCACTATGCTAGTTCAAGGAATGCTTTTCACCATCTTGCTCTTATTAGATTCACGGAGCCAAGCGCAGCCATATCAAATTCATGATCGCTGTCTGAAACCGTTCAAATCGTTACCCATCCCGAACCCTAGTAAGTTCATTTCCTCGGCTTTGGTCAATGCATCGGAGGAGGACAACCTTATTGAGCAAATCGCTTATAATCCCTGCTTGCAAGTGGAGTTCGAGGGTTCTTCAATACAGCAGTCTCAGCATATCGTTATCTACGGAACGTGCAATCTGGAGCAGATGTTTCGATTTGACCTGGAGCAATCCATCTCTGAGAAATGCTGGAATATGCAACTGAGGGTTTGGAACTCTTCTTTTCAGAAGGCCTTCATGGAGTCCTGCAATGAAATACTATTGGCTGATACCTACACGATACGTTGGTCGATGCTACAGAAGATTGAAATCCAACTTCTACCTACTAACGTATCGTCCTATGTATTCTATGAGCGTATGCCGGTTTGGTTGTGGTATTTCGATCGAATGAAGTGGAGGCATCCGAGTTATGCAGAGCGGTACGATCTGACCAAGCTGCATATGGTTAATCGATCAGAATGTGCTTGCGGTGGAGAAAACACCTCAAATACAATCGATAAGTTGGATTACGAGGACACTTGGAACGAGCACTGCGGCGAGAAGAAACCAGAACAGACAAACTTTGTGCCGTATTTCGAGACAACTTCTAGTCCAATCATGGCGATTGTGCTGATTGTAATGATATTGTTGATGATGTTTATTGTGTATAGGAAACAATAGTTCAATATTATGAACAAGATTAGCTTTGCGATTGATTATTGATCAATATCGAATTTTTTTTTAGCATATGCAACAAAATAATGAACGTGCTGTTTCTTTGTTTGCCACATTTCCTAATCGTACCGTAAAGTGCAATAAGAGATTATTTCTATCTATTTCAATCAGTCTGACATCTCAATCGAGGATGCCATTTCGTCGGCAATCTGTACACCTGACTTTCATTGGCGTAGCTAGGATTTTTTTCTGGAGGGGGCCTAGGGGGGGCCTAGAAAATTCTTGTTTTTTAAAAGTAATGTCGGTCGCATTAATCATAATTTTCACAAATTTCGTAGTTCTAACAATTTCAATTTTCGCTACCGACAAGATTCATTCTTTTTGTATTCCAATCAAAAGTTCTTCAAAAAGGCTAGCAAAAAAAATCACAAGGAATGTCGTTTGTGATTCATCGAGGAAATTTTCAGGAATTCAACCATGTGTCTCCTGCATTTCTCTGACAATTCCTATGGGAATTTCTTCATGAATTATTTTCGTACTTTTCAGTGCTTTTCCCAAGAACTCCTCTACCAGTTTTAACTGAGTTCGTCTTGGGCTTTCCACGAAAAATCATTCCTAGACATTCTGATATCACTAGAAAATTTCTCGAAGAATCTCTGTCGAATTGCTTAAAAAATCTCTTGAAGAATTCCGCCAGCGAGTACATTAGAAATTCTTTTAATAATTTCTTTTGTAAGGTCCGCTACGTACTTATTACGTATAAATTTCAATGGTTTGTTTAAAGTATCTTCCAGTTATTTATTAAAAATTTATTTAGGAGTTTTGGGAATAACTGAGGATTTAAAAAAAAAAAAAAAAACTGGTACATAAAATTCTAGGGTTCTCACGAAAAATGTCTTCAAGATCACCAAGTAAGGATACATTCCAAAAATTATTCAGAAAGATTGCGAACAGTTTTTACAACTTTGCTTTAGAAAAATTTCAGCAAAAACTATACAGACTTCCTGCAAAATAAAATAAATGATTCTTACAGGAGTTCTCGTAATATTCCACAAAGTTTTCATGAGCAATGAAAAAGAATTCAATCGGAAAAATGTTATTCACAATTTCTCAGAGAAGTTCTCCGTAGATTTATCTGATTTTTACGGATATACGGAATACCTTCAACTGTTTTTACAAAAACTCCGCGAAAAATATTAAAGGATTCCCGAGTAATTTGTTCTGGGATATCTCAGAGAATTATTATTATTGTCTCCCTAATATTCTGTATGTATGTATGTATGTAGGTAGCCACCAATCCTTGCTTGAGTCTTGCTCTGCATGCGGCTCCACTCAACAGTAAGGTCAAATTTTATTACCAATCTGCATTCAACATATCGCTGTATGAAGGGCCAAAAGGGGGGTGGCGGACCCGTAAGTAGAAACACTTACGCGATACCCGCGGGAAATAAAGAATCTCCTTCCAGCCATATGATCCAACAGATTGAGTATTAGAATTTGCAATACTTGTCGAGCTTTCCACGGAAAGGTTTGTTAGAAGAAGGGCGCGTCAAATCTTTCACAACTGTTGGAGAGAGAAGTACTAGACGCGAACGACTAACACTTTTCCTCCTGACTCCGATTGGCACTCCACTTCATTGTCCAGTTGTAAATTCAATGATGCCCTGATGCTCCCTCCCTCCCCAAAACATGAGAAATTCAATTATAGTGATATGTTATATAGTAGATAAGATTATAATATATATAATAATATGATAATAAAATATGAAAATAAAATGAAAGTAAGAATAAAATATGACGCAGTGAAACAGCATGCAGCATTATATTGGCCGGCATATATTTTTCTTTTGAATATTTGTGCTACTGATGATATTAGGCTGGTCGAGAGAAGAATGATAAAAATAAACAAATAATTTGAATAAAAATAAAAAATCAGCGATTTGTTAATAAAGTTTCCGGATACATCAAAAACAAAATTCCAGCTTCCATATGTTTAGGGAGGACAAACAAAATAGTATTACATCCGCCGCTTCGTTTCATTCGCTGTAGCCTACTGTAGTTAACAAAGACAATTACATTAAAGTCATTTATAAGTAGCAACATGTAGTGCAAGGATGTTACGGCATATTATCCTAGATTCCGGCTGACACCCTACAACATCGTCCATCTGTGACTTTTCTGATGCCCTAATGCACCCTCTCAATACTCAGCATATAATAAATGAAATAATTATAGTAAATATATAAAATGTAATTTATAGTTGTATATGATATGAATATAGATGTTTCAGAATTTCCATTCTTTAATTGTTACGAATTGAACCTCGTTAGGTAGTCTCCAAAATAAGGACGAATTACAATTTCCGGAATAGAACGGCTGAAATATTAATAGCAGTGATGATTATGTTAGTATCTCCGATGGCTCCATGATGCTTCTGGAAATTATGTCAATGAATTAGTGTAACAACCAATTATAAATAAGTAATTCGTGCACCACCACTGGACTAGTAGCTATAAGGAATAAAAATTATCTGTTATTTTATGAGCCAAAGGAATTATTTGTATACCTTTTTATTATCTATGAACAGTAGATATAGTATAACGCTACACAATATAACATAAAATAACATTACACACTAGTCCCTTGTATGAAACGACAACAATAAAATGTTGTTATGGTATATAGGCATAAAATGAACTGCAAAACAAAACTTTATTAATTATTTATCGTTTTAGGTATGTAGAATGAGAGACCAGAAACCGATCCATACTTCCGAAATCGGAAGGTTTCAAAATATTCTATCGGTGGAATTTTGATTTTTTACACTTTTCAGCTATTTTTCATACTAAAACCCATGAAAACCTCGTTTTTCGGCGCATTTCAGCCCGTACAAAATAAAATGTATGGAAAAAAATTCACCGATAGACCACATTAAAACCCCACGACTATCAAAATATGGACCAACCACTGATCTCTAGCAAGAAAAAACTCGATGCACACTCGACCCCTAAAATCGTCTGGTTCAGACATAGCGTGTGATGCTTGATCTTACTTTCCTTGATGTATCGCTGTAAAATATTAAGAATAACAATTCCATTCGCTTAAATGTAAATATGTAAAAGAAGATTAAAAACGCAGAAATTATTGGTGTTATGTTTAGGTACACTTATAATGATAAACAAATGTTTACATGAGCAGACGCAATTTTATATTATTTAAGAATGGCATGCTGCAATACGAAAATCATTAATTAAGTAAGAATCTATGATATGCAGACTCCATGTTGCTCCTGGAAGTTTATATATATATACTTATATAATTTATGAATATATAAATTAGGAAATTATCAATTCCAGTATGTATATGAATTTGATCGATCACTGGGGGTGCGTTATCATGACCTAACCTGTTATAAGTCTAACTAAGAAAATAAACGAAAACATAAAAAAACTACGATATAAAATATTCAATTTAGGAATAATAGAAAAAGCTCAACTAATAAATAACTTATAATCGTGGTGAGAGTTCAAAGAATCATCGAATTAGCAATGATAACTAAACGCGATATAGAGTATCAAGATATGGGGAGTAATCATTAAGCTCAAGCTCAACAAAATTGCATTTGTCACATATATGACCTGGAACAAATGGGCTGAAATGGAATTCAATCAATAGGGTAACGACTGTTTATTTTGTTCTCTAACGCTAACAGTTGGCGCCAGCGGCAAAAATTACAGACCACAACCTTTCGAACATCCAGTTTCTCTTGCCGGCCGCCGAGCGGCGACACTGATGTTTGTATTCCCCTCACTGATCGCGCTACGCTGGATTCTCAAATTTCTCAAACTTTCAACACAAGCGCATGGAAGAATGGTAGTCGGAGAACTGTCAAAACGTATGGAAAATACTGAAAATCGTAAATTGCTTCCAATTAGGAAACTGAATCAAAAAAGTAGTGATTAAAAATCAAGTGTAAAGTATGTATGTATGTAGGCAGCCACCATCCCAACTTGAGTCTTGCTCTGCATGCGGTTCCACTTAACAGTACAGTCAGTTTTCATTATCAATCTGCATTCAACATACCATTGCATGAAGGGCCAAAATGGGGTGTGGCGGACCCGTAAGCAGAGACACTTACGCGAAACCCGCGGGAAATAGAGAATCTCCTTCCAATAATATGATCCAACGGAAAGTATAATGAAATTTGCTTCAGTGATGCCCTGATGCACCCTCCCAACATCACTCATGTTATATGATTCAATTAAACGATTGTTATGGAATAAAATAAAATACAATAATTGAAAATATAAAAAATATAAGAAATCATGCAAAAACTCGATGATTTGAGCTAGAATTGTTGAATGAAAGATGATGAATATTAAATACATTATACCATACTGTTCCAGCAAGCCTGAAAAAAAAAAAAAACTCTGACAATATTTATACTAAATATTTTTGTGAAGGCTTTCCTATTGCTGATATATCCTGAAAAAAAAAAGTACATGAATTAAAAATATCGTTTGCCGATCCTTTCCGATGATCATAGGAAATGTTGCAGAAAATCTGTAATCAATTTTTGAATTAATGTTTAAAATTAGCAACTTAGCCAATGACTGTCATTCACACATATAATTATGATGTGCAGCAGAATTCTGAGAATAGCCGTATTTGTCCAGCTTTCCACAAGATGGTTTGTTATAAGAAGGGCACGTCAAATTCACTGCAACTGTTGGAGATATGCACCCATATACAAGGATGTTACAGCGCTGGCAAAACTTCGGCTGGCACTACACTCCATTGTCTGCAACTTCAATGATGCCCTGATGCACCCTCCCAATTCCCAACATATGATAAAACTAAATAAATATAATGATATACATATTAATATACAAAAACGCAAATTTATGTTGACGATATGCTGAAACATGAATAATAATGCTTAATCAGTATCTCCGATATGTGGACTCCATGTCGTTCCTTGAAAATAATGTAATGTAAATGTGTTAAATGAACATTAACGTTGCGTTTTCATAATTTACCCTGTTGGAAAATTAATTTAGAATATGGCTAAATGCAAAAGGAAATAGAGTAAATAAATTAAACTCTAAATGAAATGTTAAACTATATTGTACGCCCCATATCTGGATATTGTAGGGTTTAGAATATCGAAGCAGATGCACTAATACGTCAACTAAAAATGTCTGTGAAAAAGTGACATTATTATTTTTTCGTAAGATGCAATGGCAATGGTAATTTAATATCTTTTCTGATCGCGTTGCACCGCCTCTTTTCTCCTCAAAGCCAATTCCTGTAATCAAAGACGATTTCATATAATCTATGCGACAATAATATTAAGAGAACATCCATTGATCACGTCACTTATTTTTAACTAATTTTAAACACTTTCCCTTTTGGTGTCTCATTTTTCTAGTCAAAAATGTCATATGGATATTATCCATTCTCTCCCTTGAAGGCGTGAGCGTGAAGTAATTGATGGACCTTAATTTAAGAAAATATTAAAAAAAAAAAAAAACTTATACAATTAAATACTTGTGTGATAATCACCTAAAAATAATCAGATGTTCATACAAGAGGAATGAATTCTATTTTTATATCGTATGACTTTCGATGCTGAAAATATATAAATAATTACGTTATACTCAGAATCTTTTTGATTACACGATTTTTCTAAGGTTTTTTGCTGTGTTATCTTTTACTCGGTGCGCATACGCACCATGAAGGTCTTTTTTACTTCTCTGACCTCCCTTCCGTCATGTGAAGTATTCAAGAAAATATAACATTTACGCGATTTGTGTTGTTTGTCTTTAACGGTAAAAATAGATCCTGTCCTAGTGTGTGGAAGTTAAACGCCAGCAACCTAGATTTTAGAACACCAATACCTGATAATAAAGGAAGGAATATCATTGATGAGCATATTTTGCAATACCAAAGTTCTAAATTTAATCAGATCACCGCTGCGTGGCACCACTCCCCTCTTCCGCTTTCCCGCGAAAGAGCAAAAGAGAGATCTAGTGGCACGCAGTAATGCGCCACCCGACCAAATCACGAACACTGCTGCACTACTTCATTATTCTGTCACCTCGGGCCTCGGTTTCTGTGTCTGAAACTAGAAAATTTCAAATGCAGCATATGTACACGCAAGAGGGAGGGAGAAAGCAATGTCAACTCTAATCACTATGACAATGGACCAATGCACGAGTTCACTATTTGACGTTTGGGCGGAGCCGTGTTATTTATGTGACCATGGCAACGAGCGAATCCTGCACCGCTCAAATGTCAAATTAGTGAACTCGTGCATCGGTCCATACTGTGATGATGTTACGCCACGCAAGTCCTACGTTGCAGGTGTATTGTAGCAGCCAGTGCTACCAAATAATGTTAAAATATGCTAAACGAAAAAAAACGAATCTATATATGTAAACCTATATGTATTTTAAACACATTTAATCAAATATGTATAATGCAGTCGGATATGTTTTGAGAACCTACAACAAATATTGAACGTTTTTCAATTCGGTTATTGTTCATGTTAATGCTTACATACATGAAAACATCAGGTGAATAACTGATAAAGTACTTATCTTCATGTTGAAGTCGAAACTGGCAGCCCGATGACCGGCTCTTCCTTGTGTTGTCACTCGTGTGACATGAGTGTAGCCGTTGTTTAGAATCGCAAGCATTTGCTTTTCGCACCTACTCACACATATGCGTTCACGTTACTTTTTTCACTTCCTTCTTCTTCTTCTTTTTCTCTTGGTGGCGAGACTTCTGTTTTTTTGCACTGTAGATATTTGTTTTTCTGCTGGCTAATTTGACATTTTATTTCAATTTCTGAATCACTCATCACTATTATTTTACGAGCCATTTCTTTCTTATCTACTATTGATTTCTTTAAAATAACATCTTCCTCAGCTTTTTCGCACTTTTCCGAATAAACCACCAAACCAGTCTCTTCTGAATGTCGTCTTTTCGGCCTTTTACCTAATCATGCACATTATTCTATTTCCACAATTTGACACACATTTCCACAATTTGATAATGAAAATGAAAACATTGAATTTGTAGCACATTTCCTCTTAAATTTACTATTATTACCACTCAGTCGACGACGAATACGCACGCACAAGAGTAAAATGCTTCCGCTCACGACCATAACTCAAAGCAGACTGACGGGCATAATTTGAAGAATACATTTCCACAAAAAATCTCAAATTTGGACTCGATAAATTCAATGTGTCATCTTAAACTCTAGACAATAGAATTGAATCACTTCCGAGTTCCTTCCAAGTCACACTTTCAAGTTGCCTTCCAAGTCACACTTGATTATTGTCTCCCTAATATTCTCCCGAAAAAAAAATATAAGTATTTTCCAGAGATTTTTTTTCTTCAAACTGCACTTACAATTCTTTTGGGATTTTTTCGAACACATTTTTTTATCAGATTGACTAAGAAGAAACATAAAAAAAAAGGTTTGAAAAAACTTGGATGGTATTTTTTTGAATAATTGCAGCTTAAATAAAATTCGGAAAAAATGCGAAATTCCTGTCGTAATATTCAAGAATTTAACCGTAGAAGCTACAAAAGTACTTGTTATTCTTAGAAAATGATTGGTTTTAAAACGGATGGAATTTTTACTGAAAGAATTTGTAACTAAAATTACAGATAATATTTCGTATGAACTCATAATACTGCGGTGTATATATTGATGTAGAGCCCCATCTTTATAAATTCCAAACAAACTTTTTTTAAGGGTTGTTTATTTAATGTTTATTGCACTGTAGAAGCTAAACGCGAAAATTGCGACAATCCCTATTTATTTAAGAGCTGTTACAGTAACGAAGATTTATTGTGGTAAAATTCGTAATGTAAAGTTTTAAAGAACTCTATTAATAAGGGAAACTTATGCGTTACTTTGAAAATATGTTATGGAATCCGGGTATTTGAAGCAAAATTACTAGAAAACTTTTGATGAACTTCGCTGAACAATTTATAATATTTTTTGGAAAAACTATGAAAACAAATTCACAGAAAAATTTCTAGTAGAACTTTCAGCGAAACATCCCAGTATTCGATAATTTTATGGAGAAAAGGCGAGAGAAAACTGAAGTTTTGAATGATTATTTAGCCTTTTTCATGTCATGTATAGTACACGACACTGCAGACGGCCTTACAGTTGAGGTCGCAATACGCTTATCTGCCAAAGGATACAAACTTTAGAATTATATGGTAGAGTACTAAATTCGGTTTTTCATTTACTTAGTATTTTAAGGTAAATCCGGGAAATCAATTTGCTAGTTAAAAGTAGACATAGAACGAATGGATGTCCCCTAGGGTGCGGCTATTTTTTTGAAATATCTCAAAACCAAATCTTCGTGTGCTCTTTTGAATTCAAATCGCATAAAAATGGAAACCTAAAATGTTGAGTCAAAATATTAAGGTTTAGAGGTAGCGCAAGCGATTTGATGATAAATTTTCAAGTTATGAAATATGATCGTCAGTGAAATCTTCATAATTTTGTTATTTTCCAATCAATTTTGAAGCTCTTAGCATCATTTTTTTCAAAACTAGTTTTGTGAAAAGTTTTTAGAACGTAAAATTTGTCTAAAATCACTAGTCTTAGTTAAAAGTAGTTTTCTATAAACTTTCCTCTTTTTTTTTTGTTTGTCCATAACTTCATGAGGACTCATTCGATTCAGATCTTTTAACATGCTTTTAAAGTTAACTTAGTTGCTTTCATATTGTGTATACAACAGATTTTATTTAATAAATATTTGACTAAGTTATTTAACTACCCAAAAACACATTTTTTAATATATTTTTAAAAATATCAAAAAAATCTTGTCATAAAGTTTTTGAAAAATTACTTCTGAGACCTTTCTGAAGGATAAACAAATGAGAAAAACCAGTTTCAGCTTACGTATTAACGTTTAACTGACAAAAATATGAAAAATATTATAATTTACGTTAAAAATTTATGTTTTCGGGCAATTATGGCTAAATCAGTTAGCCAAAACAATGTTTAATTCAATTTGTTGTACCATTAAAATCCTTCTAAATTTGCTTCAAGAGCATGAAAAAATAGTAAGAATCGGTAAGGTTTTCAAATAATTATAGTCAAACAAAAATGATTTTTTAGACAAAAGATGAAAAACTTGACGAAAACTTTTTCTAACTAAGACTAGTTTTAATTTTAGACAAATTCCGCAAACTTTTCGTAAATTAAATTTCGAAAAGAAAGATGCTAATAGCTTCAAAATTGGTTGAAAAATAATAAAGTTATGAAGACTTCACTGAAGGTCATATTTCATAACTTGAAAATTCACCTTGAAGTCGCTAGAGCCACCACAAAATCTTAATATTTTTGGCTCAAAATTAGAGGTTTCCATTTTTATGTGATTTGAATTCAAATGAGCGTACGAATTTTTGGTTTTGAGACATTTTGGAAAATATGGATTAAGGAATTTGCTTTGAAAGTATGAACAAATCGCAAAATATTATTCGACCAGTTTTCAAGAGAATAGCAAAAGTTCTGAAGCCACTCTTCGATATTTATTGAGGAATTTAATTATACTAACATACTATGAAAGATATCGAAAAGTTTTTGGGAATAATTTGCTACAAAACTGTTGGAAATAATCAAATAATTTATGAAACCATAAGTTTTCTTGGAAAAATAATTATAGTTTTAGCATATATAGTTATTTATGCAAAAATACTTAAAAATTAATTCAACGTCAAAGAGATAATTTATTGCTGGAATAAAACGCTTTGTTCAATTTGGTTACAATTTTTCACACCAGGTCAAATTTCTGCCATTCATCTGAAGAAAACTTGACCATGCCGATATGTATTCCTTGAAAGTTAAGCCTTAATTTTCGACAAAATTTTTAGCTATGTTTTATCTGAGAAATTGCTTTGTTAATTTTGTGTCTTTTTAGTTATTTTTTTTTTTTTTTGGACATTATACGAGTTGATAGTTAATTCTCGTAAGGGAAATCATAATCACCAGATACCTCGAGCAGGGTATCCTCAAAAACCATGAGTAATCAGAATACAGTAAATACGCTGAAAGAGCATTATTTGGATTATCCGAACAAAAAAAAATGTGGGAATCTAATTTTTAGGGTATTGATGTTTTTTTGTATCACGGTATTTATTGCAACGGAGATGTCGAAAATTTGCTATTATCGCATACAACAAGAATTTAACTCTAACCAATCGATCGACAGCCGGACGATTAAACCTTTCGGTTTTCGCGCGATTCACCGAAGTCAGAACCGCCACGCAGATGCTGTGTAAAACAAGCGAGGTTTTCTCACTTCATTAAAATATCATAACTACTGAAAAGTTATTTTTTGTGAAAAACAAGAGTCATGTACATTGATTCAAAAAGTTTTTCTCTATGTAAAATTTGTTTATTTTTTTAATTTTTATTTTCACTATCGTCAAAAATTCTGGGGGGGGCCTGAATGATTCTGGAGGGGGGCAGGCCCCCTGGCCCCCTGTTCCTACGCCAATGCTGACTTTGAACCATTCAACGTTGCACATATCTTCTTCTTCTTGGCATTAACGTCCCCACTGGGACAGAGCCGGCTACTCAGCGTAGTGTTCTAAGAGCACTTCCACAGTTATTAACTGAGAGCTTTCTTTGCCAAAGTTGCCATTTTCGCATTCCTATATCGTGTGGCATGTACGATGATACTCTATGCCCAGGGAAGTCAAGGAAATTTCCATTACGAAAAGATCCTGGACCGACCGGGAATCGAACCCAGACACCTTCAGCATGGCTTTGCTTTGTAGCCGCGGACTCTAACCATTCGGCTAAGGAAGGCCCGCACATATCAGCCCAGTTAGTTTTTTTCCAGAAAACCATGTTCTGACATTAACTGTCATAGTATTTTTTTTCTTTATACTGAATCGCATGCACTAAGAAGACGAAAGAGTCTTAAACTTCCAGTTGTCACGTAAATTTTTGAAACGTAAGTTTTCACGCGTTATGCTTTGTACAACACCCTTGGTTTTTCATGTCCAACATATAATACCTCGCAATCTAAATTATATATAGAAAAAACCATTTACGAAGTTGTTTAGGAGATCAAAGACTGACATGCAATGGTCATTCAGGTACGGATTTCCACTACCAGACGGCGCTAGTGTGCATGAAAGTTTTGTTTTCCAAATATCTCAGGAGTCTGACCACTCAGAAAGATGGCGTTTCTTAGACAGAAGATCCTGACCTCTTAGAAAAATGGTGAGCTAGTTGATTCAAAATTTTGCCACAAGGTGGCCAGTGAGCATTTGATTTGTAAAGATTGCAGGATCCTGACCACTTTGGTATAATTGTTCAGTAGCTCAAGGGCTATCATCATTCTTGTCAACAGATTCGAGATTTTGCCACCAGGCGGCACTATTGAACATGAAGCTTTTGTTTTGCAGATATCTCAGAATCCTCTTAGAAAGATGGCGTCTCTTAAAAAGCGGAGTCTGACTTCTTAAAAAGATGGCGTACTAGTTAATCCCTCTGAAATTAGTGCATTCTGTTCTGTGCCCTGCCTTGTAGAGTGAGCTGTGTAAGAGTATTCGGATAAATAATATTGGACATCGTATAATTGAATATAGTTCATCAGTAATCCTCTAAATCTACCACCACAACGTATACAAGATCGTTACCACAAAAACAATCCCCACGATGACCAGAATCGCCAAATAGTTAGTTTGTAGCTTCGTATACCTTTGTTCACAGTGCATATTCCATGTGTCCTCGTAGATCATCCCAGAGGTTACATTCAAAAGATCCTCTCGACAATATGAACATTCCGTCCGATTAATTTTACTCACCCGCTCCAACTGTTCATACCTTCGAAGCTCAATTCGCCACGGATTGTACCGCCTAGGACTCCAAATATAAACTGATTTTCGATTAATGTCTTCCAAACGGGACTCGTTCCTAGATCCCAATTTTATTTCACTCCCCAATAATCTTGACCAATATGCCGTATAGGCGCCGGACAAGGGCAACTGCTGGCACATCTTTTTTGGATTCTGTCCCGGATTCCAAACATCGAGTTGCATGTTCCAGCAGTTTAGGGCACTGGATTGACTTAGGATGAATCTGAACATCCGTTCCAGGTTGCAGGTTCCATAGATAGCAAAATGCCTAGACTGCTTTATCGAATAGCCTTCGTTTTCGATCTCCAAACAAGGATTATGAACCATTTGTTCGAGTAGGTTGTCGGTTGATGGGGCGTTTGCCATGGCCACTGAGAAATACTTGGACTTGAACAATTTCGGCTGGTTGATGGATAATGATTTCAGTGGTTTCAGACAACGTTTGTATATTTCATATTGCTGGGCTTGGAGGCTACTGAATAGATAGCTTATAATGATGAGGTTCCGTTTGAGTTCCATCGTGCAATGTAAGTTATAATCAACAACATATAATTCTAGGAAACATGGTATATGGGTGTCCGAAGCAACACATAGGAACTCGCATAGTTTTTGCGTTATTAACTCCAAACGTACTCATATTGATTGGTTGATTGAATAAATTAGATGTCAACAATAATACAATTAGATTTCTAAATTATTTTCTTACCTTCTCCTCATTGGCGTAGGACCAGGGGGGGGCAGGCCCCCCCCAGAATTTTCGGTGATAATAACAAAAAAAAAAAACAATTAACATGAAACAAAATTTTCTGAATCATGTTATTGACAAAAATCTCTTCAGTAGTTACGTTATTTTATGTTGTAAAAATATAGTGAGAAAACCTCGCTTGTCTTACATAGCATCGACGTGGCGGTTCTTACTTCGGTGAATCGCGCGACAACCGAAAACTTAACCGTCCGCTGTCGATCGATTGATTGCTGTTAGAACTAGCTTCTTGTTGTTGATAAGCGCAATTTTCCGACATCTCCGTTGCAAAACATACCGTGGTACAAACAAGCGTCAAAATAAAGCAGCATTAAGCAGCATATTCACTGCATTCAGATTTCTCAAGTTTTGAAATAGTGATGACTTCTCTTATTAGAATTCAATTAAGAAATCCATACATTAACTTCAACTCGTATATTGTTCCAAAAAAAAAAAAAAAAATTGAAAAAAATAGACAAAATTACTAAAGGCCAAGTTTTCTTCAGATGAATAGCAGAAATTTTACCTGGTGTGAAAAAATATTACAAAATTGACAATACAATTCCAGCAATTAATTCTCTCTTTGATTTTGATTAATTTTTTGAAGTATTTCCGCATGAATAAATTTATTGCTCAAACTATATGTTTCCAAGAAAACTTATTATTTCATAAATTATTCCATTTTTTTATAAATCCAACAGATTTGCAACAAAAATTCTCAAAAAACTTTTCGATATTCTCTATAGAATTTTAGTTGAATCAAATTTCTAAAGGAATATTAGTCAACCAATATTGTGGAACTTGTTCATACTTTCAAAATAAATTCCTCATGGTGAACATCCATTCCTTCTATTTCTACTTTCGATTGGAAAATTGATTTCGGAATATGTTCCCACATTTACCTAAAACTGTTACTTAATCATTCAAAAGTTCAGTTTTCCCTTACAATTCCTCCAAAAAATAATTGATTCCGTCAAATCTAATGCAAAGATATTTTTCTGACAATTCTATTATGAATTCTTCTGCGTTTTTTTTTAAATAGTATTCTCAAACATTTATTTACAAATTCTCCCGCGAACCCAAGTAACAAAATTGCACTTTAATTCGCCCTGCGTGCTAATATAGTGCTATATACAGCTGACATACCCTATATTGGCCTTATAATAGCCCTATAAGGCCAAAAAGGCGAATTAGAGGGCTAATGGTTGGGGATGGGAAGTTAAGTCCTCAAGAAATATTTCCAAAATACTATTGCGTCAAAAATTCTTTCATGTCTCTTGCCTTCGAACCTTCAGAGAGCATTTGTTGAAACCCCCCTTGAAAACTTTTGCTTCCGAAATTAGCATATCGGTATGGGATTCTGTAGAGACTAATTCTATAGAAATAATTTTATCAATTATAGGAAAAATTCATATCCTTGGATTGAATTTTTGTCTGATACGAGGGCGGAATTCATAGAGGCTATCTGACAGAATTTTAGAAAACCTTGTAAATTCATTAGAGATGCTTTAACAGTCCTGTAATTTACCCGTATAGAAAAGATTATAAATTATCTTTTATTGTACCATTGCCCATATATTGTTCTGCCTGCTTCAACATGTTGGAGTTTAGAAAAATTGCAGAAATTTCTCAACGAATTTTCAAAAAAAAATGCAAAAGTTTCCCTTAACATTTAAATGCATTTAAATCTCACATTACGAATTTTACCACAATGCATCTTGGACCATAGTTTCCCAATATGTGGGTTGCGATGTGAGCTGATGTCTGGTGGGTCACGAAAAATATTCTAAGTTTGCATTTAGTTTCTACGTTTTTGAAATTCTACCAACCTTCTTGAGATCAAGTATCATTGTATCATTTTTGGCTTCAATGATTGGTTATCCTGAATCGGTAATTCTAAATTTACATGAGAGTATCTAAATTTGAAATATCCGTATGATAAATTTCAGAAAATATGACCATGAAAAATGGTCAACAATAGAACTGACCAGTGCTAGGAATGGTAATAGTAGTAGGCTTGAATTTCGTGAAAATCACGTGGCTTTCTCAGTACAGTAGTTCAAAAACGTGAATCTCATCAAGTAGCCTATGTTGGGTGCATGCATTTTCAATCGTTATGACACTAACGAAGGCTCTAAATGCGGGAAATGCAGCGAGAAATAGAACATTTTTCTACAGTAATTTAGGGTTGCCCTTAGCAACGGGTGTTTTGCAATTTTCAAGGCTCTTTGCCTACAGCAGCGATAGGCGTGAGTTTCACTGGCTTCGCTGACTGCGATTGGCTTTGTTTGGCTACTGTAGGATTAATTTCAGAGTTTTTCCCAACCCTGGAGCTGACATCTGGCAGAGTAATTTTTTTTGAAACAAACTGCACATATCATATTTAAAATGCATTGCGACTATGTGTAGGATTATTTCAAAGAATTTAACGATTGGAGTTCAGTGAATTTTTTTCACTGACTATCACTTTATGGTTAAATTTCAAACTCAGCTAAATTTACCTGAATATTTTAACAAAAAAAAGTCTCAGTGTGTCAATTTATTACTAAAGTTGTGGATGACGTTAATAATTCTTTGTTTTTCAGTTCAGAAAGCTATACATTTTTACGTTTCAAACGTGGTGAAGGTTTCCTGTTTATATCGGAAAGATTTTTCTCTAAAGTTCATTCATCCTCAATGCAAGAAATGGTCACTTTAAATCTTGAATTTAACGACAGGAATTGAGTTTATTTATCCGAATTATATTTAAGCTGCAATTATTCAAAAAAAAAAAAAAAATACCAACAAAGATCTTTCGAACCCATAAAAAATATTGAAATATTCCTGGAGTAGTTTTAAAACCGAAAAATAGAGAATGGATGATTACTTAAATAGTTTGAAGAATCCTGAGATTAGCATTAGCCAAAAAATTGGAGTTATTGCTTATTTCTAGAACCTGCAAGAATACTTGATGGAACTTTTAGAGATTTTTTTTAACGAGTTCAAGAATTGCAAAATCTTGGTAATTCTGGTGGATTTTTTTTTAAAAAGATCCCAAAAGAATCTTTAGTGCTGTTCAAAGAAAAAAAATATCTGGAAAATTCTTAGATGAATATCTTGTATTTTTGTTTGTTAAGATCCTTACAATAATATTCTACAATCCTAATACAGTCGCCTCTCCACATTTCGATATCGAAGGGACCATCAAGATAGGGAGAGATCGAGACAAAGAACACATTTTTGATGAATACTAGATTGAAAAACACTCCGTTGCCAAGAAAGTAATACACAAACAGACGTCATTTTGCGCTCCTAATTTGTTTTGAATCCCAAAACTTTGGTCTAGCAACCTTTGATATTGGTCATATCGACATACGGAGAGAAAATTGAGAACAAACAATCAACAGTAACACATCGAGATATGGAGATATCGAGATAAGGAGGATATCGAAATATGGAGAGTGAAAATGTATGCAGACTGTAGGGACTTCGTCGACTGTATTCTAACAATAATATAATTCTTTAAGAAATCCATGAACGGATTACTCGAGAAGTGTTTGAGTATTTTATCGGAAAAGTTTTTGAAAGAACAGTTGAACGTATTCCTCTAGGAACTTTATAGAAATGTTAGAATTCTTCAAACTCAGTTTAAACTTCTTCAGTCTCAGTTAGGAATCTTTGGAAAAATAAAATCAATAGAGTTTTGAAGGAATGCGAGATGTTGCTCCTAGATTTTTGATAAATCTAAAAAATAATTACCTGTGAAAAACTACAGATAGGTCTGCGGAGAACTTCTCTGAGAAATCATGAATAACATATTACCAATTGAATTCGTTTTAATTACTCATTAAATGCTTGTATATTACGAGGAATCCTTACAGTAACACCTGGAAGAGTCATTAATTTTTTTGCAGGAAGTTGTTGTTGCGTTTTTGTTGTTGTTTTTGTTGCGATTTAGAAACTTTAGAAATAATTTGAAAAGCAAAGTTTGAAATACTGTTGGCGTAATCTCTGAATAATTCGTAGAATGAATCCTTGCTTGGTGATGTTGAAGACAATTTTGGTGAGGCTTCTAGAATTTTTGTATTATTTTTTGGAGAAATGCTTAGTAATTTCTGAAAATCCTAAATAAATTCATTCATTCATTCATTTATTTATTTGCAGTAGCGTAAGGTTTAACCTTTTAAATTACTACATTCGGCGACACATTGCAGATTTAACATAAATAAATTATTAATGAACACAGGAGGATACTTTAAACTAACAATTGGAATTTATATGTAATAAGTACCCAGAGGTCCTTCCAAGAGAAATGATTAAAATAATTTCCAATACATTCTCTAGCGGAATTCTTCAAGAGATTTTTTAAGCAATTCGACAGAGATTCTCCGAGAAATTTTCTGGTGAAATCAGAAAGTCTGGGAATGATTTTCCATGCGAATCCTAGGACAAACTCAATTGAGATTGGTAAAGGAGTTCTTGGAGAAAGAATTGAAAAGTAAGAAATAAATTCATGAAGAAATTCCTGTGTGAATTCTCAGAGTTTGTTTGTTGTTTGTTTTGTTTATTTGAGATATTTTATACCAAAACGGTGTATTCATGTCCAATTCTCAGATGAATCTCTTTGAAGCATATGGTTGAATACCTGAAAAGTTCGTAGAAGAATAACACAAGACATTCCTTCTGAGTTTGATTGCTTGAATTCTTGAAAGATTTTTTACTGGTTTACAAATAGAATAAATCTTTTTCGTAGCAAAAATGGAAATTTGCAAATATCTCTGATCTGCCGCAAAATGAGGCAAAATAACAAATAAATAGAATCAATAAAAATCTGTCAAAACTATTAAATTTGAAAAAATCGTGATTATTACGACCGACACTACCTCTATAAAAGCAGTATTTTCTAGGCCCCCCTGGGCCCCAGAAAAAAATCCTAGCTACGCCAATGCTTCTCCTCCAGAATAGTTAGTTATTCATTTGTTTTGGTTATTATCTACGTTTTTATATTGAACAACTAACATCGTCGTTAACAAGCATTCGAGGAAGAATAGATAAAAACGTCCACAAAATTCCAAGTAGGGTGCAGAGCTACTTTGGCACTTCCATGATTCACTTTGGCATGGGGGCTTTTACTCGACCGAATTGTCAGAAGCTTTACGGAGCACTTCGATACGACGTCAAATATGAGCTCAGTAGCTCTCAAACCCCTCTGCCGAAGTGAATCAAAAGTGCCAAGAATAGGATACAGCTCCCTAGTGTCGTCTATCCCGTGGAGGTGTGTTTTATTACATTTGTTCCTACATATCAGCATTGAATTAGGTCTTCTTTAATGAATTCGCGATGAAGAGTGCCAGAGTTACATTATGGAAATTATGTATTAGCATTGAGTAATATTTGTTATGTGTGAAAACTTTAAGGTATAAAATCCAAACGAAAACATTCAAAACTATTGGGTACAAGGAAGGTACTGGTGGCTCCAGTCTGTGGACATGCCCTATATCAACTGCAGCCATTTTCTAGTAGACAGGATGTCCCAGGGCCTTCCTTAGCCGAGTGGTTAGAGTCCGCGGCCACAAAGCAAAGCCATGCTGAAGGTGTCTGGGTTCGATTCCCGGTCGGTCCAGGATCTTTTCGTAATGGAAATTTCCTTGACTTTCCTGGGCATAGAGTATCATCGTACCTGCCACACGATATACGAATGCAAAAATGGCATCTTTGGCAAAGAAAGCTCTCAGTTAATAAATGTGGAAGTGCTCATAAGAACACTAAGCTGAGAAGTAGGCTCTGTCCCAGTGAGGACGTAATGCCAAGAAGAAGAAGAAGGATGTCCCGGGCCCGATCCATCTGACAAGCCAATCGAGCCTTCTTTCACCATAGAAGATGGTGTCTCCAATGTCGATAGCCTGGGCGGCTCTTTACTGCTACCCTATGAGCCTCTGTACCTGCCATAAATCCTTTTGTTCTTTTGACTTTTACTGTGCGCCGTGTGTTGGTGCTGTCTCGCTCTCTCTCTAACGGGCAACTTGAAAACAGGGCGCACAGTAAGAGTCAAACGTTTTATGGCATGCATAGGCACATTTGTCGCTGGTTCTAAAATGTAAACAACCATACAAAATAGGGTAACGACTATTTATTTTGTTCATAACCGCTAACAGTTGGCGCCAGCAGCGAAAAGTACAGACTTCAACGTTTCGAACACTCAGTTTCTCTCACTGGCTGCCAAGCGGCGACACTGATGTTTGTATTCCACTCACTGATCGCGCTACGCTGGATTCTCAAATTTCTCAAACTTCCAACACAAGTGTATGGAATACCATTCTCTTCTTCGAGAGCTGTCAAAATGCGTAACTTTTAGTGTTTAGTTCATCTTCCGTAGTGCTTTCTTTGCTTCAGGATTTCTTTCTTACTACCGCTGAAATAGAGCCAGTTTTTTATTATCGCCATATTAGGACCAAACAATGGTTAAGGCACCTTTTAATTCCGCTCCTAAATGCTTATCTTTGACATATACGCGTGTTTCGACTACCACTTGCAGTCTTCTTCAGTGTCAGTTACTCGTATCCACTTATACGAGTGGCTGAGTAACTGACACTGAAGAAGACTGCAAGTGGTAGTCGAAATACGCGTATCTGTCAGAGATAAGCATTTAGGAGCGGAATTAAAAGGTGCACGGTACTCCATCTACTCTTAAGTTTCACTATTGAGATTCTGCTCAGAGCAGTGTTGGGAATGGTAATAGTAGTAGGCTTGAATTTCGCGAAAATCACGTGGTTTTCCCAGTACAGTAGTTTAAAAACGTGAATCTCATTAAGTAGCCTATGTTGGGTGCATGAATTTTCTAAATCGTTAGTGTCATTGAAGACTCTAAATGCGGGAAATGTAGCGGGAAATAGAACCGTTTTCTACAGTAATTTAGGGTTGCCCTTAGCAACGGGTGTTTTGCAATTTTCAAGGCTCTTTTGCTACAGCAGCAATAGGCGTGAGTTTCACTGGCTTCGCTGACTGCGATTGGCTTTGTTCGGCTACTGTAGAATGAATTTCAGATTTTTTCCCAACCCTGGTTCAGAGGATTCGAACATTAATAAGAGAATGGTTAAGGCCTGGGAGGGAGAAACCAATACAAAATTTCTGTACGTCATAGTGAGCCGGGATTCCGCTGTCACGAAATGTCACTGTGAGCCCAGATCTCAAACATTGCACTTACATGGAAATACTGAACGCGTAACTGATTAAAACACATTTTCGCATTTCATCAAAGTGACAAAAATCGAATTAAAATCAATTCATGCACACAATGCAAGTAATGTCACGTGAGCACTTTTCAATCTGATTGAATATAAAGCATTGAAAAACGCATCGTTCTACTTTTTCCAATGAGAATGGATATTTAGTGCATAGAAAACTGTGGCCCTTCTTCCATGTTTGTCAGGAAAGATCGAAAGTACACAACAAAAGAAAACTAGCGATTTTCCCCAAGCCTGCCTTGATTGTTGTTGGCAAGCTGTAGTTATCTAGCAGTTCAAACAAAGGTTGTTCTATATTTCGTGTGTAGTATCTGTGCCTCCCTCCCAGGTTAAGGCGTTATTAATTTTCTCGAAATCATACATTTTGGGAATTAAGCAGAATTTGCTGATTAAATTGTCAACAGCGCACTGCAGTAGCACATAGCAAATAATTGCTTACAAACAATATCTTTCAAGCGCATTGATTACTTTTAATCTTGCGAATCATATTTTGTACTACAGTACTGACCCGATTGTGTCAGCCCCCGATTTTGTCAGCTTTTTGACATGATTTTGTCAGCCTATTTTAAATTTGTCAAAAAAATGTTATCTTCATGTTTCATCACGTTTACATTAAAATTGATGATGATGTTTGATGTCATGCACGCATGGGCGTAGCCAGAGGGGACAATGGCAAGGCCTTTTATTAAGTGTTAAAAATCGATATTACCAATTTATATTGGTATTGGAAGGGGGAGCCCCTGCTAAAAAAAACTGGCTAAGCCCATGTTCATCGCCCTCTTAAAAGTCCATTTAACCATGTAACACGTCAAAATATGAAAAACAGGAACAAAATAAAATGACCCGATTTTGTCAGGTTCCCCATTTTGTCAGCCTAAAATTCATCGAGGGGCTGACAAAATCGGGTCCTTACTGTATTCCGCATTAAGCCTTAAAACTGGTTCTGGACTTAGGTTGGCGGCTTTTCAATTTTACTCCCATTTGACAGCCGCGCTCCACCCTTGATGAGCCTATGCATGCTATAAAAAGTTTGACTTTTACTGTGCGCCCTGTTTTCAAGTCGCACGTGAGAGAGAGAGAGCGAGACAACACCAACACATGGCGCACAGTGAAAGTCATGAAAATAAAAAAAAATATGGCACGTGCAGAGGCTCATTGGGTATTTGAAAACAAACACGATAGTGAGAATCTGTCATCCGCTAAACAAAAACCTACCGCATTCGTTCGTCCTCGCACTCTGACACTCGACCGTCAAATTGACAGGCGTGGTGAAAAGTCAGTGCCCAGTTCGCTGGAGTGAAACCGTGTGAAAGTGCCAGTTTTTTTATTATTTTGCCGGTTAAATATTATCACTAAAGCTGAAACTAGTTTTTCTCATTTGTTAAACCTTTGAGAAGAAGTTTGCAACAATTTTAAATAACTTTTCAACTCGTAATTAAGGCAAGATGCTTTACATATTAAAGTTTTATAGAAAAAATGCAATTTCTGGCAAAAAAACTTAAATAATCCAAATAAATTAAATTTTTTCATTGAAAAATCATGTTTTGAGTAGGTTTTGTTGAATAACTAAATCAAAACCTTTTTTTAGAAAAATGTGTTGTATGAACAGTTTGAAAACTACTAAATTTGCTTCAAAAACATCTACACACTTAAAATAAATCGCAATATCCTGTGAAAAAAAATACCGAAATTTAATTGTAAACAACAAAAATACAGATTATCCTGTGAAATCTACTATTTTAACGACAAAATCTGTGAAATCAACTATTTTACCGGAGAAAATCCATGAAACAAACAATTTTACTGTAACCCTTTGAAATACTTACGAACAGTTCGGTAACAGCATTATTTTCACCGAACTTCTGTGAAATCGTGTGACAGTCGCTCCAAAGACAAATTAAAGACCTCCATGTCCCTTGCAGTTGCCCAAATTTGTATGGCTCATAAGGTAATCTGTGAAAATGCCGTGAAAAGTGTACTGTGATCTGTCAAACTTGGGTAGCTTTTGCACTACCGAGGGACCAAATGCAGTACTAGAAGTGGTACCCAATCTGAGCCCGAGTGGGACGGACCTGGTCGCTGTGGCAGGCATGAGCTTCCTTTTGTTTCAGTTTTTGCACACCACTAACAAGCAGTGAAAGCTGGCTTAGAGGTAGCAAGCCTACTTCCTGCATCGGTAGGTCGGTAGTTCGATCCCTGGTCTGAACCATTTTCTTGTTTTTCTATATGATTTTGTACAGATTGTTCGGTGATTTTTCACCGAAGCTTCAGTTGTTGAGATGACGGTGAAATTTCAATAAAAGGTCGCACATGTTCCTTAGCTTTGCGGACATCAATGACCGCTCTGAGGAGTTCTTCGTACCTCTGAAGAGAGAGGCAGCGAGAACCCAAACAGCCAGAAGTCGCATAAAAGTTCACGTAATAACTCGTTAATTCATACAAATTACATCAAATCCGCAAAACACGATGGATAAAATCGTCAGATTGACGAGTTTCCTCGCATAAAACGCTTTTTTTTCTGAGTTCAATTATACATTAGGCTTCGTCGCGTACATTTGTACAAAGTAAGTCGAATCGATCCGTGACAACTGTCAAATTAACTTTTGTTATCATAAGTCACATAAGATCACAGGTTAGTTCACTCGCATTTTATGCTATTATTCAAGGCCCGATCAATAATTCTATCAGAACAATGTACATGCAGGGTGTCTACTACCTGGAAAAACCTGGAAAACCTGGAATTATCAGGGAATTTCATTCAACCTGGAAAAAACCTAGAATTCTCAGGGAATTTCGATCACAATCAGGGAAATTGTTTTGAGGCTGTAATTCATGGTAGAATATGGTCACGACAAAGGATTTTTGCGTAAATCTGGGCAACCATTAATTGCAAGAAAATTCTCTTCAATCGAAAAAAAATTGGCTGCGCCGCTATCAAAACGCTATTTGAGCTGTTCAGTAAGGATACTTTTGAGCATGAAATTTTATCGACTTCCTAAAACATGATTGACGTTTTGAATATATCAGTAAAGGATTAACATAGATTAACAGTAAATGATTATATAGGGCCGGTAGCAAGTTTCTTATTAGAGAATGGGTATTTATTGTTATCAAACTCTCTATTTTTCATGGATGGTCTTTGAAGTCTCTATTGTTACCAAAATGGTCTCTATAGTATCTTCTTTCCTTATCTTGCATGCAAATGATTATAATGCAAAATTTCTTCCAATATTTCTCAGGAACAGCTTCAGGAATTAGCCTATAGGTTTCTCCAGGGATTTCATCTAAAATACTATCAAGAACTAAAGCAGGGTTCTCTCCGGAAATTCTTCCAGAAATTCCTCTACCAATTATTTCAGTAATTTTTCAAAGGATGCTTAAATGTATTTCTCCAGAGTTTGCTTTAGTAAATCCTTGAGCACTTCAACGTTACTACCTACAGTAATTTTCTCAGATATTATTTTGAACAATTTTCTAAAGACTATTCTAGGACTTCCTCCACTATTTTTTCAGATTCTGCAGTCATTAGGGTAAGGGATCCATTAGTTGTGAGTGTTACAGTAGTTGCGGTAGTGCCATTTTCACTGATTTAATTGCATTGCAATGCATTGGCCACAGAACCGACACTGCCAATCGACGTATTGGCTTGTTGATACTGGAAATAGTTGAAAACAGCATTCAAATTACTTATTTTTTTCAAGTAAATCCGCAAAGGTTAATTTTAGATTAATGTTTTTGGTAAAATTCGTTTGAGGATTTTTTTTTTCAAGAAACCCGACAAGCATTTCTACGCCATTTCATCTGCGGTTATTCCAAAGAATTGCTCCTAAAATTTCTCGACGGGTTATCCGAGTGAATATATTAAGAACATTTCAAACAATTCCTTAAATTCGACCTGTGTTTCATTATTGAGTTTCCCTAGACTGTTTTCTGAGTATTTCTCCAGCATTTTATCCAAGGATTACTGGATCTCTTTCAAACATTTTTCAATGAATTCCTCAAAAATTTCTCATAGAATATTCAAAAGATTATTCAAGGTTCCACACCAGTTAACACTACAGCATTTTTTTTTCAAGAAATCTCCCGATCATTCCTACACATTCTTTTTGGAATTTAGTTCTATGTTTTTCCATGAGTTCCTTCACAAAATCCTGCAGAATATTATGCAGAGATTCAACTGATTTTTTTTTTTTTCAATTATCTTAGCAATAATCTACAAAATCTTGTAAAATTTCCTCAAGTCTGAGTTCTTCTAGATCTTCTATTCTTAATTATCAAGGGTGTCTTAAGAACTTACACAAGTTTCAGTAGGTGCGACCCTAAGATTTACTTCAGGAATACATTACGATTTTCTTTAAAATCGTAAAGAATTTCTGAAGGACAATTGTAGAAAATGCTGAGAAATCCTTGGAAGAGTAATTTCTGGTTGAATATTCCAACATGTTTTAAACGGGAGTCTTGAAGGATGTCCTAGGAAAATCGATGGAAGAATCACCGGATTTGATTCGAGAGGCTTTATTGCAAAAAAAAAACATCAGAAATAATTTATGAAGGAGTTCTTGTTGGAATCCCTGTGGTAATTTTTGGAAAAATCCAGGTTTTATATTGAGATGTCTAAAACATTTTTTTGAGAAATTCCTTAGGAAAATTCTTGGAGAGGTTTTATGGAAAATCATCACTAAATGAACTTTATAGAAAACAGATGTATGTGTAAGGACTGTTCATTAAAGAAAGTGGACACCTGATTGTTAACATTTTGGTGTGAAAATTCCAAGGAAAAAAAAATCAAATTTTGTTTCAGTGTGTACTTAAGTGTTTATTTTGACAGCAGAAGAAAGTTGACATCAAACAGTTGTAAATTCCAAGCGATAGGTCGATTTAACATGGCGACACGCAGATTTATTCTGCACAAATGGTGTTCAGAAAAGCGGTCGTTCCGAGATTTGGCTTAAATCGAGAAGCGTCCAAATTCCAATTTTTCAACACTGTATCGAAAACAGATGCTTATGACGACGTGCAATACATCCGAACAGAAAAATTTGGGAAAAAAGTTTTTTTATGGCAAGCAATTTGCTCCTGCGGTATGAAAAGTACTACATTTGTCACAACGGGTTCAATCAATGGCGAAAATTCCAGAACTGAATGCATTTAAAAACGACTTCTGCCCAACAAGCCTCCATTGTTTTGACCAGGCCTGGCATCGACTCACTATGCTTCAGCTACTTTGGAGATGATCAAGAAGTAAAAAGGTGAATTTGTTGAAATATGGCAGATTCTACCGAATTACCCATAACTACGCCCCATTTGGAAATATTGGGCAATAATCAAACAACATCTTAAGAAGGATGGAAGATAAGCAAGTTCCATGGATTTTTTCAAGAAAATGTGGTAAGCAACACAAAGAAAAGTTACAAAGAAAGTTGTGCAGAATCCGATGGGAGGCATCAAGAGAAAAGTCAGAGCATTATCCAGGAATGCTCAATAAATGCTCAAACTTATGTGAATTTGGTCGAGATTACTTTGATTTCCATGTATTTTAAGAGAACTCATGAATTTGTTCGAAAATAAACAGTTTGCTTTAAAAAATACGTGTCCACTTACTTAAATGAATCCTTAATCATATTTATGTAATCGTAAATTCAATTATCTGATTCAGGTTGTCTTAAGTTTGTCGAAAATCAATGGAGCTATGGAGCTACCATGGGAAAGAGAGGGTTGATTTAGAACTCTTGAACATTTTCGAATGAAATCTCGCATACTCTGAGATAACGCCCTAAAAGCCATTGGTAGCCACGTGTGTAGCTCGTTGTTTCTGAGCAAAAGAAAGAATAACCATCCAAATCAACATCACGGGCAGTTAGATAATGATCCTTTCTTTCCCATAGCGTTGTTGAATAACATGAAAATTCATTCAAATGCTCAGAAACAACAAGCTATCCACATGGTTACCAATGGCTTTTAGGGCGAGATCAGAAGTTATGCGAGAAATGTAACAATTCATAATTTACTTTAATTGCCACATTTAAATGTTACAGATCGGGCGCGAACAACCGTAGGCTAGATTATCCATGTTTCTATTATCCGCAAAAAAATAAATCCAAAAGTTTAACGGATTATTTGTATTAATTTAGATGAGAATATACCTTTTCAAATATGTAGCAGATGATGACTTTTGCAATAACACGATTCAATCAATTTGAGATATTTTAACCTTTGGGCTATCGCGTTGTTGTACTTTGTACAACAGTTGTGATTTATATGCTATGATTTTGTAACAATGATATCTATCGACACCAAATCAAAATGTATTCCTCAAGAATCTTCTTAAGAACAATACTCAACAGTTTTTGTTTACAGTGTAGCTCTTTATAATGCGGTAAAATCAACAAATGTACATAGAAGTCGCATAATAATAAGTAGACCGCAATTTCAAATCGATATATCTCAAAATCCAGATAATTTCGAAACATGGAGTCTTCTGTAAATTTGTTCTGGAGGTGGAGCGCTATCTGATGATACCAAATTTATTTCGGAATTTGACCGCTAGGTGACACCAGTGGGCATGGATCTTTTACTTTTGTTCTGCAGATATTTCAGGATCCTGACCATTTAGAAGGATGGCATCTTGGGCAAAGTTGTTCAGTAAGTTAGGAACTATCATTGTTCGAGGTATTTGATTCAAAATTTTGCCACCAGGCGGCGCTAGTGAGCATGAAACTTTTGTTTGCTGATACTTCAGGATCCCAACCTTTTTGAAATATGATATTTTCGACAAAGTTGATGCGTAGCTCAAAGACCATCATTATTTTAGCTAGTCTCGAACTTCAAGGATTAAACAAAGAAAGGATTTGAGCTACTGAACAACTTTCCCGGAGATGCCATCTTTCTAAGTGGTCAAGATCTTGAGATCTGCCAAACAAATGTTTCATGCTCACTAGCGTCACCAGTTGGCAAAATTTAGAATCAACTAACTCGATCAATGATAGCCCTTGAGCCACTGAACAACTTTGCCGAAGACGCCATTTTTCTAAGTAGTCAGGCTCCTTGGATATTCGCAAAACCAAGTGTGTTGTACAAAGTACAACGCGCGACTACTCGCGTTACAAAAATTCGCGCGACGACCGAAAGGTTAAAGAATTAGGCTTTTTTTGCAGGCAAGAACTGTATGTAACATCGGTAAACTTAGTTTTCATTTTAAAATATTGTCACAAATCCAAATCAAATTTTACTTTTACGCCCATGAAGCTGTCTTAGGTATCCAAAAGACCCTTGGAAATGAATGGTGCATAGTATTTTTTTTTTTTGCATGAGAAGGTAGTAGTTAAAAAAACGTTCAAAAAGAAGCATACTGATGTACTTGAAAGATCCGTGCAGTTCACGATCATGGACAGAGCTCTTACAACGAAATAAAAGACTCCATCATTGGAAAATATATTTATTTTGAATAAAACTTAAATTTTGGCATTTGGCATTGTAGGTGCTACATAATGGAATATTGGATATTTGAATAGTTTCAGCATGCGTTCAAAAATGTCTTGAAGTGTATAAATTGCTGTTAAATTGAAAACATTTTAAAATTTGTTATTATTTTGTTGTTTTATCAAATGTTGTTACCTAATATAGCAATTTATTAGAATGTTTGAGTGTGTATGTTTTTTGAAGTAGCTTAACAATTTCATTTTATTCATATTTGAATTTAGTTATTCATATATATTTTTTGAATTAACAATACGCTAATGAACATTGAAAGGTTAATAGGGAATAGGCAAACACATATTTTTTACACCACAGCGGTAACAAGTTTTCGTGACAAGTACTCGGACAATAATCGGGGGTAAACGGGAAAATAGTGTGTGGAATCATTCGATAAATTTGTCTCCGAGACGTCGGGAATAGATATGGTAAGTAGACGATTAAAACCCCTTTACTACATACGTAAGATACATACAGTATTGGACAAAACATTTGCAACTTTTTCGATTTTCCATACAAAATGACCAACTTTGGTAAGCTATATCTCAGTTATTTATAGACCGATTTGAATGAAATTTTGGCAGAATATCAGACATAACTTGAATTTTAACATATTTTTTTGAGTAATTTTTCCAATCACAAGTTTAAAAGCAGTTACGGTTTGACTAAAGTCAACTTTTTGACGATTTTTTATAAATGACATAACTAAACATATTGAAGGAATAGCTTCATGGTATCTTAAGCAAAGTTGTAGATTTTAACGAGGTGAACAAGTTTGCTGAAGACAGTTTTTGTGTAGAGCAATCAGATTTTGAGATAAATAGTTTTGAATTTTTCGTCGAAAATTATACTTTAGATAAACCGTCATAATTTATAAACCCGTAATTGGAAAAATCACTCCAAAATATATGTTAAAATTCAAGTTATATCTGATGTTCTGTGAAAATTTCATTCAAATGGGTCGATTAATAACTGAGATCTAGCTTACCAAAGTTGGTCATTTTGTATAGAAAATCGAAAAAGTTCAAATGTTTTGTTCAATACTGTAGATATAGTGTTTTTTATATGTTTTTATTGCAAGTTTGAATAAATCTAGAACCTAACTGCAATCAATTTTCTGTAAGTCACACTAACATTAGAATTTTTTGCATGTAAAATCACAAAACATTCTTAAATTTATGTTGGCTCAGATTTTTTATTTCACCAAGTCCAATGAAACAGCCGTTTGTAAGGTGACCTTTACTTATATCTATGTCAATCTACTGTATAAAAACTATTTTTTTTTTCAATCATGAGCCCAAAGTCAAGGTCAATCTTCTTATTTTGAGCTTTCTGCTAGTGCACAAAGCTAAAATAGAAATTTGACTGTAGTTTGACGCTTCTATCGCGAGATTTGTACCTTCAAAATTTTGGAACATTATTGAATTTTGATGCCAAGCTGTTTCACCTTAAGACCGGCCGGAATCATTTGTTGACCCATAGTGTGGCAGAAGTTTGCCTGATCGTGCGAAAATAAGTCACCAACATTCCGCATTTTCACTTAGTTTTGCAAAAAAAAAATACTTTTTTTTTGGCTTAGGGCAATTTTTTGATAAAAAATAATGTTTATCTGTAAACATAGGTTTATGGCTGGTATAAAGTATGTCTGTCGTAATAGTGTCAGTGTTTGCGTTTCGGCCAGCGAACTTTTGCCCCACCGGTAGGGCAAAAGTTTGTTTAAGACAATCAGCGAAATTATAGCAAATATGTTGAAGATTCACTGTATGGTATGTATTTCTTTTCAACTACTATTGTTTTTATGAAAATTTTGATTATACCACTAAGGTTTTGTCCCTCCTTACTCTGACTGGATATTAATAAATCCATGAGCAAAATACCTTCCATCCTGCTTTCTTCAAACAACCGTTATCGTACGAATTTGCTGACGACAGTTTTATTTGAATTAAAAAACCTTCAATCTTTCAATAGCTTTAGGATTTAAAGTTTTTAGCTCTAACAAAAAAGGTATTATTCAATTAGGATTAGGGGTTCAAATTTTGATTTCGAGAGGTTTAGAGAAATGAATCGTTTGCTACAGAAATGCTGAGCAACAATAATTCTTATTTTCAAACCGGCAAGCATTTTTTTTTTCAAATGCTTGGGTTTTCATAGACTTGTCAGCTTCAAGAGGTTTGAATGTTACATTGATCTTGAACCTTAATTTAACTGATACATTTAAATCTTCATCTTGTGGTATAACTTTGCAAAAGTTGAAATCGAGATTGAAAGGTAAATCCTGATTGTAGTCTGCTTTTTAATCCTTGTATTATATTCGAGATCTATAAGATTGGGTTGAATACGTTATCTTGGCTACTATTTTTCCTTAAAAGTGATATTTGGTATCTAAGAAAGTTGATCAATTGGTTTAGGACGATTTTTAGGTCTAAATCCTACCTCTGTATGAAAGTGCGCCACTATAATCGGTCCACAAATATTATGGAAACAATCATTGTTAAGGTGATTATTGAGCGAAGCCACACCTCAAATTTTCAAGAGCACAAGACTTGAGAACCAAACAGCGCACCGCGTTAAAAATTTATCCCATTGCACAATGGTCGGGCTCCATATAAAGGGGCGGCCAAAACTACCAAAAACTTTTTTGAGATTTTTATGATTTTTTTAGTTTTAAAATATACCTCATGTGTTATATTATTATGATCCTTAATTGAAATTGAACTAAAATTTAAATTTCTATGATTTTCATGACTGCAAACCAGCTGAAGTCAAAAAATTGAAAAATGTAACAATAAAATAAAGCACAAAATTTATAATTTAGTAATGCAATATTTCACCAAAGTTACCCACTATCTGAAAGCTTATGGTTCAACACTTTTATCGAGCATGAGGATGGAAAAAAATATTTGGTTTTAGTTTTAACACTATTCAATATTACACTTTAGTAATTTTGGTGATTTTGAATATGAAAAACAACTCTTGTCGCGTCATGTCGCCGCCAGTTCGAATATTGCAAATCACAAAGCATCCTTAGATCTTACAAAAAACCTTTAAAATTTTTGCAAAAATTTGCTGATTTGCAAGTTAGAGCTATTTGAATAATTCAATATTTTACATATATTTTGATGATATTTTTCATACAAAGTTTATTTAAAATATATTTAACCACTATTCATACACATTTTGATCAAACTCAATCAAATATAAACAAAATTTGTGCTTTCAGCCCAGTTTGATAACAATTTTAATTTAAAAAATCTTTTTTTCAAATTTACGTAATTTGTGAATAACCCCTTCTGAAACAACAAAAACGCCAAATAACATATTCAGATTACATATTTCATCGATTAAGGCGATAAAAATAGTTTTGGCCAAACTTCACTTTTTTCCGACCATTGTGCATTGGTCAGCACCAGCAAGCAAGCAATTTGATTGATTTTCAACGCGAACTGTTGTCAGATTCTCCAGTCTTGTGCACATGAAAATTCAAAGTTTGGCTTCGTTTGAAAATCACCTACCGGCAGCTTCATTTTTTACCGCAAAATAAATATTCAAATCGTTATAACTTTTTTGTTTTTCAATATTTTTGCACCATTTTTTCACAAGTTCTCAAAAAACTCTTCTTGTTTAGGAATCCTTGTCGATATTAATTATTGGTGATCTGGTTTCAAAGATATTTCGATGTTCCTTGGGACCGGATATTGGGGGACATTTTCCATATCAAATGTCTTTGGCGGCCATTTTGTTTTTGATCAATTTATCAAAAAAATAAAATATGGGCTTTATAACGCCAGATTATAAGAAGCTACTCTGAAAAAATAATGCAAATCGGTTCAGTATTCTTGGAGATATCTGAAAATTACGATATGATGTTTTTTGAAGCTTTTATGATCTTTATTTGGCCAGCGTGGTTCCAGAAACCTAAATGCTCATTACTTAAAGACGGCTGCACCAAATTGCTTCATTTTTTCACAACATACTCTCATTAATGGATTGTTCCGAAGAGTGAATATCCGAGTACGATTAAAATTCTGTAGCCTGAGATATAAACGGGGGGTTCTTGTTACGGGTCGGTCCCCCAAGGAATTTTGGAATATCTTCAACACCAGATGACCAATGATCAATATCGACACAGATCCTAAAACAAGAAGAGTTTTTTGAGAACTTGTGAAAAAATAAGCATAAGCATAAGCATAAGCATAGATGACCGTACAATTCGTAGTTGCTACTCCGTGATTGACCAGAACAATCGAAGTTGCACAGGGAATTAATGAATGGGGCTTGGGATTAGCTTACCATTCTTCAATGTGCACAAATCGAGAGCTCAAATTTTAAAAGTCAATAACGGCGCCGGCCACGTCCTTACGGTCATCGGGGAAGGGAAGGAATGTTAGTGCGACTACCGTTGTTACTAGAGACCGAGATCACCTCTGCATCTCCACGGTTGTCATGGACAGGATATTGGGTTAGTGGGTATGGTATAGATCTGGGAGTCACCAATGGTTGGTGATGCGATCCATGATATAATTACGCCTAACCGAATTCGCGAAATAATTCAATAATCGCATTGTACGCCGGACAAGTGTTCATCGCTCGCCCTCGCAAGAGCAAGCGATGCGATCAATAGATCAAACACAACTAACGGATCACGCCACTTTTCACTTCACCCAACCGACGCGCGACATGTTTGATCCTGCCCTCATCGCCCGCCCCCGCAGGAGCAAGCGTCAAGGTCGAAGGATCAAACACAACTCTTTTGAGAACTTGTGAAAAAATGGTGCAAAAATATTAAAAAACAAAAAAGTTATAACGATTTGAATTTGAATTTTGCGGTGAAAAATGAAGCTGCCGGTAGAGGGGTTAATATAGCTCTTACAATGTTCGACAAAAAAAGTCGATATGAATGCACAGAGATCGGACAGCCCGGGCTTGAAAGTATAAAAATAAACAAAAATAATGGCGTTTTCAGAATGTTCGTGTCTGCCCCAGGTCATTTTTAAAATATACTTGAACTTTTTGCATTTTTTATTTAAAAATCTAATCTAATCAATAAACCGACACAGTGTTTTATATTCAGGACAGGGGAATTCATGTGCCATATAATGTTTTCAACTTTAAATACAATATGAAGAGTTGTAATAAGATTTGCAGGGAGCCCTCCCCCCTTTTTTGTACCCTCCCCATTTTTAAAGTATCGCAAATGATGGAATATTTGATATACAGGGGGCCTATTTAGCACGAGACATGAAAAATGAACTGTCGCACGATATGTATTGGAGTTCAATTTCAATTGTCCCTAATTATAGGTTCCCTCGGGGACATCCGGTGGTCCCGGAAGTAGTCACTGTAGTCAACTATCCATTTTGAGTCTACAGTTACCCTATTTACGACAAGACATGAAGAATGAGCCGTCGCATGATATGCTTTGGTGTCAAAATCGAAATGTCCCCTATGCAAGGTTCCCCCGGGGCACTGGGCGGCGCCATGAGTGGCCAAATCTGTACAAGACTCATTTTCAACTTATAATAGGGTATTTTATGATAAGCTAGGAAGAAAACAATATTGCGCGACATATTTTGAGTGAATAAATTGTTTGATCCCAATTCGAATCCACTACCGGCACCGATTCCGGGGAAATGGCCATATATTGGTTGTTTCTGGACCAATATTAATACTTGGCGCACCAATCGCTTCAGAATTAGATCTTCTATCTTCATGTGTAGTAAAATTTTGATTTTTTAGCCGAGACCTTTGCTAAAAACACGTCATAATTATACTGCATAAGACATGCTTCCGGAAATCCGGATTATCACCGGTATCCGGTGGTCATAGTTCATCTCCGTGGATGCACCTCAAAACAAGATTAGTTGACCCGTCCATTACTTCTTAAAGAATTGAAATCGGTCATTTTTGGCCAAAGTTACAGCATTCCAAAGTTGGCCCAATTTTTGCCTGTCCCAGTTATTTTGACAACCCCCTGTATATCAAATATTCCATCATTTGCGATACTTTAAAAATGGGGAGGGTGCAAAAAAGGGGGGAGGGCTCCCTGCAAATCTTATTACAACTCTTCATATTGTATTTAAAGTTGAAAACATTATATGGCACATGAATTCCCCTGTCCTGAATATAAAACACTGTGTCGGTTTATTGATCAGATTAGATTTTTAAATAAAAAATGCAAAAAGTTCAAGTATATTTTAAAAATGACCTGGGGCAGACACGAACATTCTGAAAACGCCATTATTTTTGTTTATTTTTAAACTTTCAAGCCCGGGGTGTCCGGTCTCTGTGCATTCATATCGACTTTTTTTGTCGAACAGTGTTATTCAGACAAGTCAATAAGTAATTCCCTTGCTGTTCATGATGTTCACACAGTCTCATGTGGAGCAGATGTCAAGGTAAGTGATTATAAATCAGTGAATCCCAGTTCAATTCCCAATTGTTCATATTTACTAATCATCATCTATAAATTCCAGCACATATCTCCACTATATGTAAGAAATTGTTAGTTGCGTTGAAAAGCTTAGCTTAGCTTAGCTTAGACTGACTACACATATCAATGGTTGCTATTCCGTGATTGACCGAAGTCAGTGAAAATGCACAAAGAATCAACTAGAAGTTTGGCTGGGATTGGCCATAATCTTCTTCAATGTGCATAATTCAGTGCCTCTATTTATACAGGGTCGATAACGGCGCTGGCCACGTCCTTGCAGTCAGGTGGGATTGGGGGAAGGAATGTTAGTGTGTAACCTTTGCTATTTGGAGACCGTGTTTGCCTCTGCATCTCCACAAAGGTTACTGGGAGGGATGTTTGTTAATGGGGAGAATCGTTGGGTCACAGGATTCACTTTGATAAGCGATTAGACCATGATAAATAATGATTTGTGAGATGTATACATGCTTATATGTAAATATAATATTTTCATTTAATATGAACGATTTCTATGTAGAGGAAAATTATGCCGACACTTGAGGTGACGAACCATTCAAAGTTTGTTGAAGATATACCTAAATGTAACATTCCTACAGCTGTCAGGACGAAAGCATGTGTTATTATATTTTACTCATTTGACATGAAACAAAAACTCGATTGGTTGGGACATCATAGAACTCTCTTATTCTTATGCCGACACTTACAGTGGCGAACCATCCAAAGTTTGTTGAATAAAGTGAACCTTTCGCAAGTCTACACTTGTAGTGTCGAACCATTCAAAGTTTTTTTTAATTACAAAAATAAAGGTAAATAAGGGGTGTTCTGAAAAAAAAGTTAAACATAAATAATTCATGAATAAGAGTTTGTGTCGACACCCACAGTGACGAACCATCCATAGTTTGTTGAAAAATCATAGTTACGTCCCACCATTGTAACGATTAAATGTGCAGTCATACATATTTTATAGATTAGAAATAGTAACATGAAACGAGCTCACCAATTGATCCGTCATCCTTGACTGAGCAGCCACAATCCACTTTCAGCTTCACTCGTTTGCTCGGCTATATAAAAGCACTCAGAAAAAAAAAAAAAAATTGGCGCGCGACCCGAAAAGGAAAAATAACAAACTGGCGACTGCTTGGGCTTTCTTGACGCATTGCCCAGGAGCAAGCGTCAAGGTCGAAGGATCGAAAAGAACTAACCGATCGCGGCACTTTTTCACTTATTCTAACCGAACTTACCGATCACGCCACTTTTTCACTTACTAGACCGACGCGCGACATGTTTGATCCTGCCCTCGTCGCTCGCCCCCGCAGGGGAGCAAGCGTCAAGGTCGAAGGATCAAAGAGAACTCTAAATTGTTAGTTGCGTTGAAAAAACCCAAAACTATAACCTGTAATTATTTTAACATATTTTGGTTTCTTGTTGAATAATGGATGAATAAGCGATTGTTATGCTTTCGAAGGTTGTCATCTGTTCTAAAAATAGAATTATAGTTATTGCAAGGAGCTTGAATAAGCGCATGTTAAACCTTTATTCAGCCTTCCATATAGCTTCAATTAAGCTTAAGGCTGAATAAAATCGCCAGAACTAGATGAGTAATAGCTGAACAACAGTGTGTGGAGGCAAGAATAGCTTTTGTTCAACCAAAGGTTGAATTGAATTAGTAGTAAAAGCGTTTGAGCAGCTTCAAATTGTAACCTGGGTATATACTGTATTTTGTTTTTTGAAAGATTTAAACATGTTTACAAAAATGTTTAATGTGATTTTTTCATTTAGCTGATATGGGGTAACATTGATCATCCATGTAAACAACGATCGGTAATATTGAAAATGTCGTTACTTACATAAATCATGGCCCTGAAGCCGAGTATGGTGTCCAAACGCTTACATCTCATTTACTTTTTGAATTATTTTAAAATTTAAAACACCTCGAACAGCGGAATACGCCTAAAGGTAGGCAATTTCCTAAGGGAATTCTACATTCTTAACAGTAATTCGTTAATGTTGCTTAATTGAACATACATAGTTTTGACAGCGGAATCGTTTTTGGCGATGCCATTTTTAGTGAGAACCACATTTTTCTTGCTCATATCGCTTGCAGAACTTATGTGAGAACCATTGAAACCATTGTTTCGCAAACTTGACAAATTTACGCATAAAGTTAACGCAATTTTTGCAAAAATCTTAGTTTTTAATAGCACATAAATATAAGAAAGAGAAGCAACATTCATGCTTTGGAAATGTTTCATCGATAAATGAACTTATTACGAGATGAGTTATTCCGATCAATGTTACCCCGCCGATCAATGATACCCCGGATTATGCGGTACTTCATACAGTCGCCTCTCCACATCTCGATATTGAAGGGACCATCGAGATAGGGAGAGATCAAGACAAAGAACGCATTTTTAACACGCTTAACTTGTCACGCTCAGAAATGAGTGCCGAGTACACAAAATCAGCCTCTCTTCATGCAGCACAGATTCTGTGCAAAGGGGGCTGTACACAGTTTTGTGCAAATGGTGGTAAACAAACCGAATGAGTGAAATGCGCACAGAGGAGGAACGCTTGGAATGCGGAATTCGCTTCCATGTTTGTTTTGCTTCTGAAAACATTAAAAAAACATTCCGATTTCGAAGCTTTTCAGAGATTTTTTCATTCGAATAGCCGAAGCGGAAGCAAATGGGGAAAAAGCTTTCTCATTTGTGACCATCTTCCGGCTTTTCGCTGAAAAAAATCCCTGAAAACTCCCCATCTTACCAACGGCCAACTGTTTGCTGCCGCGCGGGAGATGACTGACAGTTCCATTTCCATCGATCCGCGCACAGCCAATGGCCAACACATCGGTTACACATAGCATGAGTGCGACTTACACAGAATTTTCACTCAGCCAGAGAGTCCTGCATTGGTTGCCTCATTCTGTGTAGTTTTAACACATGGGCTGCGTTGAACAGGCTTAGCGTGTATGCATAATGAAGGGAACGAAGAAATCATCGATATAGGGAGAGATATCGAGATATAGAACATCGAGATGTGGAGAGTCGACTGTAATACGAATACTCTGGCTGTACGCAGTGGAAGAGGATCTGGCAATTCTGAACGTTCGGAGCAACCGGAGAAGTATCGCCTAAAGTCTACGAAGATAGAGCTCTACAATATGCCCGACAATGGCGTGACGCTACGCTAGAGCCATCAAGGTAGAAAAACATACAATGCTCAAAACTTTTTTTTTTATTTTTTTATTAGAGATTTTATTCAGAGGGTTCAAATACGTAAGAAAGTTACATGTTTTTATTATTCTTCACGCAACTCAGAAAGAAATTGAGAGTAGAGGGAGAAACGTCTACTAGAACTAAATACGTTACATATTTCTATTCCTGCTATTGGCACAACATTCCATTCAAAACTAAAATTGCTACCATCAGTATGATCACTATACACAAAAATGTTTGAGCCTCGCAAATAGACAGCACATGATTAGTTTCTACTCGACTCATCTGTCCACAATGTGAATTCCATGTGTCCTCGTTGTTCAGCTCAATCCTTCCAGGTGAAACATCTCGACAGTTGGAACATTCCATTCTGTTGGTACCCGCATTATGATCGTTGGTAGAACTATACTCATCCATTGCTTCAGATATGCAGAACCAAACAGAATTGGGCTTCTCATGGCTCATAATTATCTCAGCAGTGATTCCAAGTAGAGGAGAATACTCCACTGGCACTGACCATTGCGCCCTGTAAGCTTCAAATAGTGGTAACTGTTTCCATAGCTGAGGTGAGTGATCCGACAGATTCCAAATATGCAACTGCATATTCCAGCAGTCCGTAGACAAAGCTTTCTCCAAAACGAACCGAAACACTCGATCCAGTTTACAAGTTCCAAAGATAAGAAACCGTTCATTGTGATGCAAGAACAGCGGTTCTAGTTGCATTCCTAGGCAAGAGTCAAAATCCGTTTGGTTAATGAAATTCTCCGAGTCTACGGTGTCCGCTGAAACGAACTTTATCCAGGTTTGGTTTACCCTATGAAAGGGTGATGGATCGGATGACTCTAGGCAGCGACGTTGTGTTATTTGATTGTTCAGAGCCTGGAAGCAACCGAGAAGGCAGCTAACAGTAATAAAGATGTGTCCCGGTGACATCGTACATTCACTACTGTTATCGTAGGAGTGCGGTATTTTGTCGCTCGATACATTTCCCTTAAGGGTTTGAAGTCTAGTCTTGGAAGTCTTGCAACACTTGGAGCACAAGTTACTTCCGGATTGTCTAGGGCATGGCGACTGCTACTCCGTAGTACGGACAAATATACATGCGATAATAATTGGGCCGTCCCTTGGGGAACAATAATTGGGTCATCCTTTGGAAGGGCGGTGAACTCGACGCCACCCACGCATGCTCAACATGAAAATTCAAAATACCTTTATGATTATTGCTTACTTGTTTTATTAGACAATTTGTACATCTGCTTCTTCTTTATTTAACTTTTCTTCTTCTCGTTCTTCATAGTTTCATGTTTCTACTGGAACTTAAGCTGTATCTCTAACTTTTTTTTCTTTATTATAGTGACTTTTTGCCCTGGGCGAGTTGGCCACTCAATCTCATTCGTATGGTTTAAACATCATTTATCAGTATTTTCTTGTGTATCAACTTTATCGTGTCTATTTAGATTCTCTCTTCATCCGTGGAGCCGGTTTTCGTGTCCGTTAGATGAAGGAGATGTTAGTTACATTCCCGCGTCTCGAAGGAAACTTAGGATCACAGTTTCACTATCATGTTTGTTCTGTAATGCCAGTCTAATGCTTGATATACCGTACTGCTGCTTCAGATGTTCCGTTGACGGACAGCTACAGGTAAAATGTTGTTAATTAAGAATTCAGTTACCAGGTGCCACCAGTAACATATTTATTTTAATAATGGGTATTTAAAGATCCTGATCAGCTAGATGATTGTTTTTTCGGCAAATCTGTTTTGCTTATCTCGCGACAAAGAATGTAATAGAGTATTCATCCGCTATGTAGCGCTAGTACCAAATTTTCTTCGATTTTCTATATTTCAAGATCCTCACCAGCTAAAAAAATTAGTGTTTTTGGCGTAGTTTTTCAGTAATCTGGGATTGGATAGATGTCATGGAGCTCCGGGATAAGCCAGCCTCGGGCTGCAAATCTCGTTAATAAAGATAATAAGAATGATTAGATGTCATAGGTTGTGTTATGGTTTGATTTCCAGATTTTGCAATAGGGTCCTAAAGCCCTGTCCCAATTTTAGTGCCAAATGCTTAAGTTTAGGCCGAAAACACATGTTTACTCAATTTTTAATGTACCGTCAAACGGGGCTTCTTTTGACATTATTTCCACATTCTTTAACTTTGAGGATTTGTAACTCTTAGTATTATGGATAGAAGTTGATAATTTTTGCCTATATTTAAGTTTTATATGTTCGTAACAAATGTGCAAAATATGAGGCAAATCCATCAAGAAATAACAAAAATGCTTGAATAGCGAAAAAAGTGTGTCCTTCAGGACAAAAAAGGGGCTACTTTGGACATTTTCACAATTTGCTAATGAAATGACTCCTTATAGCTTTCAAACTGATTCAATAGATTGTCGTCCACTGTGATGTTATTGAACGTTTTTCATTGATAAACTTAATGTAGAAAATTGCAAAGCTAGAATCACATATATAACAAATTTCAACGAAACATGTCATTCACTATTCTCAGTTTGCAGTATGAAACTTAAATTTTCAACTTCCTCTTAAATGGAACTATCAATTACAAATGCTCAATATTCAAGTTGACATAAACGAACGACGTAACTACTAGGTACTGCGATGATAAATGAGTTATGTACAAAAACTCTTTTTTTTTCTTACTGTTATATGAACAATATGTTGAAGGATCACATTAATACCGAAAACTGATTTAATACCAGTAAGTAGTTTTCATTAAAAACGCAATCTATAAAGTAAAGTTTAGCAAGATCGTAAAGAAGTAGGTTTGCTTTTGTAATATGCTTTAAGCTTCTTAGCAGTTTAGAGCTGGTTTAATTTAAGCATTTGAAGGATGCAACTGTTCTGTACTACAAATTCATGTAAAATATGACGAAAAATAGTTTTTTAGAAATTATGTTGTGAATTTGTCATTGGTACGTATTGAAATATGTGTGATTTATGTCTATTCAATTTTACAAACATTGAATGTTGAATGTTGTGAAATACACAAACCAAAACATTATACTATAATAAAAGTCGCAAAAATAAGACCTTTGATCAATTATTTTAATAAAACAACAATTTTAAGCAAAACAAATCACAAGATTTTCATGAAACATGACGATTTGATAGTTTTGTGATGCTCCCAATAAGTTTCCACGACATGGGAACAATTTAAACAATGTTTGTATAGCCAATGTTTTATACCTTGTAAATATTTATTCGGGCTTTTTTGAAATGTTTTCTTGTTTATCCTGTTATTGTTGATGTTGTTCCAAGAAAAAAATCATGCCTAGTGTTAGAGCATATATTGGTTAATAAAAGTGCTGAAGACACAAAATTGCTCAGATTAATATTTACGCTGCTAATAAATACAAAACGTGAGTGTCCAAAGTAGCCCCTGGAATCAAAAGTAGCCCCGTCCGACGGTATTTCGTTCGTTTAAGCCCAAAAAACTTTTTTTATGTTTTTGTTGGATTTTGCCACACCTCTTGGCTTAAACTCATATATTGGGTGTATTCTGTTTTCCGTGTCCCTTCCGAAATGTTAGATAGGAACAACCCCAGTGTTAAAAATAAAGCCCCTGTGGTGTTTTTGTCGACTAAGCAAACGCCAAACATGATCAGAAGTGTCAAGGTGCATTTATGGACCTAATTTTTAAATTAAAGTTTAAATATGATATTGCCGTTATTTGAGCGGGAAAAATTGCTAAAGTAGTAACAGTAACATGCTCTTTCGTGTTATTAAATAAAAAAAAAGGTTCCATTAAACATTTTAGGACCCTATTTATCGTGGTGAATGTTTCTCGGTTGTGCCATCGGATTATAATTCCGCGTTGCCTAAGTTATTTAAGTTAGAGTATGTGGAGCGGTGTCCATTCTTTTGTTTGAACAGAGGTTGTGTCACAGCCTTAGATACAATTGTCATTTGTAAGCGTTGCGTGCATCATCAGTGGATTGTGGATTTTTTTAGAGGGGTGTGATATTTTGAAAAGCGATATATATACAGCCATTTCATGAAAAACCGATCTAGTGGGTCTCCGAATTCCGTGCAAATTTGCTATTTTGTTCCTTATCCGAAATAAGGATACACGTATTTTTGGATTTTTTGATTAGGGTGACCATTTCCGAAATAGGGTGACCAGAAAAATCGCGATTTTGCAAAATTTTTATTTTTAAAAAAATTATAACTTTTGAACCGTTTGACAGATTTTCAATCTTTTTGGACGAAATGAAGGCTAAAGATTTTAACTTTTCGGCAAAAATATAAAATTTCACAAAAATTGTATTTTTTACATAAAAAAAAACTCAATAGTTTCCGTTTTTTCGTGTTTTGAAGGCATCGGGACCAAAGGAGCTATTGCTGCTCTCATTTTTTCTTAAAAGTTCAGAAAATTTTACGTAAATTGTCAAATTTTCAGCGATGTATGTTTTTTAGTTTTTGAGATATATTTTTTTGAAAATAAAATATCTGTCATTTTTCATCGGCACACACTGTAGATCTCAGCGCATTAGATTTGTAATGTTTAAAAAAAAATCATAACTTTTGAACAGCTCAACCGATTTCCAATCTTTTTTTATGGAATGAAAGCTTAAGGTCTCAAATTTTCAGAAAAAATATAATAAGGATAAGGAACAAAATAGCAAATTTTCACGGAATTCGGAGACCCACTAGATCGGTTTTTCATGGAATGGCTGTATAGTAAAACATGAGTTTTTGATGATTTTCGTGATGATACAATTGAGGGATTCCACGGAGGCATGCAAGTCGATTCTGATCGACCATTTCAAAAATATCTGAAACTTTGCACAGTTTTTCAGTTCCATCTAAATCGTCATTTTCCGATATCAAATCTTCAAGTTGAGTCACGACTAACTTTTCAAAAGGGTGTATGTGAAAATGGTGCAAAAATATTCAAAAAGCTGCACAGCAAAAACGGTTCGTTCGATTGTTAGACAACTAAAGAAACAAAGTTAGACAACTAAATAAAGATTCCAAAAAAAATACACACAGTAAAAAATTTTTTTTTTTTGCATTAAAAAACATCATTTTTGTCACAAAAACTCAAATATCTCAAAACCCTATCGGAATACCAACGTAATTTTTTGAGGGAAAACGGTCCATTATATTAGCTATCTACCACAAAAATAAGCCAATAAACAAAAAAGTTATGACATTTCAAATATTTCACAAATTTGACACTTAGTGAAATTTTTTTTTTTCATTGTTAATTTTTTTTAGGACCGCAGTTTGTTGCTGAATTTTTTGTTAAGGGTACCACATGAGGTTAACAAGTTGTTTTCATGATATTTTAATTAATTTTCATTAACTATTATAGCATCTATTAGAAAGTTAGACGCGATCCAGTGTTGTGATCTAAAGTCTTGATAGTGTCATACTTTTTATTGTACGTAACTGAAGAAAAATTCTCTGTTGAAACCTTTTGATAAAAGAAACCTATAAGAAATCTAATATTGAAGACAAAAGCTACAAAAAAAGTTTTCCATACAGGTATACGACTAGTTTACCTGCAAAAAGTTTACCTCGTAGAGAACAAGGCGGGTCTATACACAGGTGATCTAGTATACGTAAAGCAGGTCGGTTTTCTCGGCGCTGGTTTTCTCCACAAAGTTAAAATCTGATTACATCTGGGTATAGACCCGCCTTGGTAGAGAATAGACTTTGTTAATCATATTTGGGAGAAAGCGAGTAACTTCAACAACATCAAAAACATGATAGGTACATACCATGAACATACTCACGAAAAAGCTAAAAATATACTACCACTATGGTTATAAAAGATTTAATTGTAAAATTTTTCTTCAGCCAAGCAAACGACACCAAACTAGTCAGTAAAAACTTAAAAGTGATTTTGTTTATTAAAATCTAACGAGCAACATGAGTAGTCGCTTTCTCAACTGTTGCAGGCCGTTTGCAGAAAAAAAGTGTTCGAAAGAGCTACGAAATCTCACCGAAAGCACCATAGATAAACTGAAAGCGGCTGGTTATGCTCCAATGTCTACATTGAATACAAATTTACGCATTTGTACGTCCTGCCGTTTAAACGTTGACAAACGGGCAATCTGTACATCATCGGTGGATCAGGTTGCAGGAAGTTCGAAAACAACAACAACTGAGGAATTACTAGATGCACCGACAACAACTGAGGAGTTACCAGAAGTACCAAGTGCAGATAGTCTTGCCACGGTACCATCAGCGACATCTGTTTAAACGAATCAATCAGAAGATGAGTGCATCCAGAAGGTCAACATCGAACGCTTCAACGAAGGGATAGCTGGAATAAAAGTGACTCCGATTAAATGGACGAAGATGGGTTACGTCAATTATCCCGAGAAAAAATACCGTGAAATCAACGAAGCTGTACGAAGAAACCTCTTCAAATTAGGACCTGAGGATGTGGAAAATACAGACTACGATGAGGTAATTATGAATATGAAGGAAAGGTTCTCGAATCTAGCCACGACAAGGAAAGAAAAATTATTGATTTTGTCGATGCTGCCAAGCTCGTGGTCTATTCAAGACGCCATTGATGAGTTCAAAACCAATAGAAGTACAGCAAAAGAGGCAAAACAATTCAAAAATAACTGTCTTGCAACCAAAAATGCTAGGTCGAGTACTTCATTAACAGATGAGACAAAAGAAAAAATAATTCAATATTTTGAAGACGATGAAGTAAGTAGAGCTATGCCTGGACAAAAAGATTATGTATCTGTTTAAAAAAGATGGAAAGCGTCAAGCAATCCAAAATCGATTAATGATGACTACTTTGAAAGAAGCGTATACACGCTTCAAGGAAATTAACGAAAATATTAAGGTAGGTTTTTCCTCATTTGCAAGCCTTCGTCCAAGGCAATGCAAGCTTCTATCCAATTCAGGAACACATAATGTTTGTGTGTGCACAACACACGAAAATATTAACCTAATCTTACATAGTTTGAAAAGAATCAATTTATCAAAGGATATTAAAATTTTAACTGGTAGTCTTTTGTGTGAAAATACAACATCAAATTGCTATCTACGATCTTGTTCGGATTGTCCAGATTCTTCATCATTGGAAAATACTTTATTCGCTGAGTTTGAAGAAAATTATATTGATCAGTTATCATTTGAGCAATGGGTGACCACGGATAGGTGTGACCTAGAAACTATTGTAAAACCTGTAGATGAGTTTGTGTCATTTTTTTGCTTGAAATTAGAAAGTTTAATTCCTCACGACTTTATTAAAACAGAGCAATCCCGCTTTTTAAAAAATACGAAAAATACATTACAAGATGGTGAATTTTCAGTTTTTATTTGTGATTTTTCTGAAAACTATAGCTTTGTATTGCAAGATGAAGTGCAGTCCCATCACTGGAACGTACAACAAGCTACAATTCATCCATTCGTTATTTATTTCAATGGAAGTACGCAAATTGAACATTTTAGTTTTATTGTAATTTCCGAAGATTTAAGACACGACTCAGTATCTGTAAATTTGTTCATTGCCAAAATGATTAACTTTTTACGCGTTGATAAGGATAAAGAAATCAGAAAGATATATTTCATGTCTGATGGAGCAGCATCGCAGTACAAAAACCGTAAGAATTTTTCGAGCCTATGTCAATTTAAATCAAAGTACGGAATTGATGCAGAATGGCATTTCTTTGCTACGTCACATGGCAAAGGTCCTTGTGATGCTATTGGAGGAACCATAAAGCGCATGGCCACAAGAGCAAGTTTAGCCAAAGAACGTGAGCATCCAATTAAAACTGCAAAAGAACTATTTGATTGGGCGAATCGCAGAAAAGAAGAAGATTTAACAAAACCTTCTGGCGGAAGATCTCTGGAACAAATGGGTCATAAATTTAAAAATAACCTACGTTGGAAACATCGAACCAGACAGTGTTCGGATTTTCACACGCTTGTTGCGGCAAGGACCTCCTATGCTGGGTGACAATATTGATCGCCGTACTCGCGTGTGGAAGCATAAACTAAACACGGTCTCTCGTTGCGATAGTTGGTGGGTGCCTTACCTGCACTTAGTAGGTCAGTACCTGGAAGCAACGTGAATGGTGTGCGGCTAGTTCTACACAAGGATTGTAGAATTTGGGTGGTTCAAAATTCAAAAAAGTTTGAAAATCCAATGTCCCATATCTTCCATAAAAATAGAGATCTTAAAAATTTTCAGCAATTTCAGTGGTGATTTGAAAGTAACCCAAAAACAATGTGAGATCCAAACACATTGGTACTCTCATGTAAGAACAAATTTATCATCTCATAGCGAATACAGTTGCTCAAGAGAGCATCTCATTCCGACGGATGGGAGAAAAAAAAAATTAATGAATTTATTTTATATTATTTAGCACGCCCTGCAAACTTCTGCAAACATTAAAAACAAAATAAGCTGATATGTTTATACTTACATTATAGAATTAACGTTTTTACAACATACATCCTCTTTGGGACACCTTTAAATCACCACGAAAAAATATGAACATTTATCAAAACATTAAATTTTATAGTAGGGAAGTTAAGGAAAATATGAGAGATTGAATTTTGAACCACCCTACTTTAGCATCCGGTTGCCCGTTGCAGTCGGGCGACACTCATTTAGATTTCCGATACCGGGGTCCTTCTATGGCCAGGCCATCCACTTGGGCCCGGAGCAGTATCCGTCGTTCCCGGAGGTTAAATATTGATAGGCATGGGCTCTATACTTTGACGATTATTGCACCGGCTATCTAGGGAAGGGTTTCATAAATCATCTGGGAAAGTGCTCTACTAGTCCGGAAACGAGGCACATTTCGCTGTTTAGACTTCAAATTATGGGGAACCCATGTTTTTCGCCAGTTAAATCGAGCGTTAAACGACGCTTTTACTTTTCGGATAGAACGTCGTTGGCGGAGCTGCTCGTACGGGCTAGCATGTGCACGAAGAAAACAAGTGAGCTAAAAACTGGCGTACCAAGGGTCATAAATAATAAGGCAAATTTAATAAACATCGTGACTATGGTCATGTATGGTAGATCGTATAAGTGGAGGGAGTACGGTAAAGCAAAATGAACTACATTTTCTACAGTAAATAGAAAACATGAAATAAAAAAAAATAAAACAATGTTCTTTGTACAAAATTTTCTACATTCATAAGGAGTTATTACTGTTTTCTGAATAAGTTATAAAAAAGTTTCAGACAGTTTTTTAAAGAAAAATCCTACATGATTTTCAAAAATAATTTTTGAAGGGATATTAAAATAAAATTCTTGTGAAATTTTCGGACAAATTTCCCGAAGAAATTCACAAATGAGTTTTTGGCAAAAAAAATGCTCAAAAGGGTTCAGAATGGATGTATTGTTGAGGAATCACTGAAGCAAACTCAAGTACTGTCTAAAAAAAAATCCTGGAAGAATCACAGGAAAAAATGGTGGTTTATATCTGCCTTTAAGGTTTTCTGAAGCTTGGTTAGAAAACGACGACTTTTCACCTATGTTGTACAAAATATAACAGTTCGACTACTGAAGTGTTAAATAAGTTGTTTTAACTTTCACTAAATTGGGACAAAATTGCCCATGCTCTAAGTAATCTAATGATTGCTTGTTACTTTTCTTACATGAAATTTATCACACATTTCCTTTCACAGGCTATTTGCAAAGTATAATAATAAGTATAACAATTCATCTCAATGCTGAAAGAAATGACAATTCTGTTACAAGTCGAAGTGTTGCAAGTTTCACCCCTGTTGCAAGTTACCCCGTTTGGCGGTATTCAGTATTGAAAACATCAAAAACAGAACTGAAAAGTGTCACTTTTTAGCACCGTTAACAATGCTAAAAAGCAAACGATACTGTTTTTTTGTTTCTTAGAAAAAATAGATAACGGCCTACTTCATTGATCTTCTTGATGAAAAGTTGGGTGATATGCAAGGGAATAGTAAAAAATAAGTTTTCATGGAAAATAGGGAGACTAACGGCTTCGGCACCTTGCGACTATTATCGGCAACCAAATTTCAAACGCCAAATACACAGTATTTTTCTATCAAAACACACCAATGAACACATTCAGATAATTCTTTGTTCTGTCAGCTAGCCGCTGACGTGATTCGTTTGCAGCACTTATGGGAAAGGTGCCGAACAGAATGAGGCTGCCGACAATAGTCACACTGACAAGAGATGTTCGCAGCATTGTAAAAACGTTTCCGGAAAGCTTTTAACAAGTCTGTCGGTGTGAATCGATAAAGGATTGAGCAGCACATAAATGTAAACAAACAATTATGTAATTTGTCTGATGATTTCCGAAACAATCACTAGAGAAGCGCGGCATCGGCTTAGACTGCCGACAATACGTAAGTTCCCCTTTATGATTTTTAAAGCAATATTCTTCCTTGCCACTTTCATTTGAAAAGTAATTTAAAAACGAAGAAATTAGGAGAAAATAGGGCCAATGATTTTGTATATTTTTTGACATAAAATCATTGAGGGTAGTTTTGTCCCACATTCTCTCAATATAGAAATCTGAAATTTTGCTAAAAGTCTTCTTTTATACAGAAAAACCTCTCATAGCAAGGAAGTTGTGGTTGTCGCAAACTAACTGAAGTTCAAACACTACACATTTTATTTTTTGAAACTGCGTTCCATCTTAAATGAATGCCCATGAGTTGCCGTACAAAACGATATTTTTAGTTTTTGTCCTGATTCGGTTGTCAAAAAAAATGATATAAGAAAATCACTAAAATGATTACGAAAAAAACATGTTTTTTCTTGATTTGAAATATTTTTTGAATTCACATATCATGTTTTTCTTCAAGTTCATATAACGTAGACTAATTAAGACAAATTCAAACTAAATATGTGCATTTTCACTATACTTATATTAGTCTTTGTGATTTTGCATGATTCGTGACATGAAATCATTGGTGGTAATTTTCTCCCACTTTCTTCTAAAATAGAAATCTGAGATTTTGCGGAACATTATCTCTTATATATAAAAACAACCCCTGAAAATTTCAACCCTATCCGAGTACATCAATACAACCCCCCTTCCGACCAATGGATTACAACAAAATTATAGCACAATGATATCAAGATTTGTTACAAATAACAAATTTTGTTTTTTTTTTCTTTAGAAGCATTTTGACTTGATGGAGGAAATAATAACATAATTAAAACAAAATCAATTATAATAACAAAGGCGGTTTCAAATTTGTTTCAATTCAAAACATATTTATAACACAATTTGTTTTACAAAAATTGAGGGCAGTTGCTTATAACGAATTTTGCTACAATTCTGTTCTTCTTCTTATTTCTGGCGTTACGTCCCCACTGGGACATAGCCTGCTTCTCAGCTTAGTGTTCTTATGAGTACTTCCACATTTATTAACCCGTATTGGCCTAAATGAAAGAAAAAATACTAAAACCCTTACCACTCGGCGAATACTTAACTGATTCAAATATTTTTTGTCAGTTTACTGGCCCACATATCTAGTTTCTAAAAGTGGCTGGAGGAACTCGGGAATACTTCTGTGGCCGGAGTTATTTTTTTTTTTTGAATTTATTTTATTTATTTATTTATTTTTTAAAACAAGGGGAAAAGCCAAGATGGAAACATTTTTCATCATTTATATGGTTCAATCTCAGGCGTAAAAACCCCTTTAAATCTTTTACAATAGTAATTTACAATGTTTCGATAATCTTGTTTTCTTCCCCTAACGAATAACGAATAAAGTTATGGTAGACCTCAGACAGTCTAAGGACTGATTGGGAGGTCTTATATCGACAGTATTTCGTGCAAGTGAGAGTATTCTAAGTATTTTTCTAATAAAATATAAGTTTTAAACAATGTTTTCCAATACGTACATCTTCAGTGCTTTTTTGAATGTATGAATCGAAGGAATGTTTTTCAAATTCAGAGGTAAATCATTGAAGTTCAATATAGCCGGGTAAATACAACCGTATCTGATATAGTAGGTCCTTGGTGTTATCATTCTTATATTGTTCATGTTTCTAGTATTGAATCGGTGTAGCTCACTCAGAGATTGAAAATCTAAACTATGTTTAATAATATTATTTTTAACTTTATACACAAACAAAACCGACTCAAAATATTTAATTTGATTAAAGTTCATTATTTTGTTGTTTTTGTATAGATCTGCAGTTCTAATACTCGGGTCTAAATAGTCTTCCCAAAAGATAATTCTCATGAATTTGTTTAATGTTGTTGAAATTTTACTAATAACGTAATTGGGTGCGTTTTGCCATATTAGACTTAAGTAACAAATCTGTGAGTGGACATGAGCGTAAAACAGATTCTTTTTTTCTTTAATGGGTAAAATATAACTACTCTGTCGAAGTATACCAAGACATTTGTTTAGCTTCTTATGAGTCTGTTCAATGTGTAAGTTCCATTTCATATTTTGCTGAATTATGAGTCCTGAGTAAGTTAGAGAAAAAACTCTTTCTAGTTTCTCTTCACCTAACCACAAGTCAGGTAAAACGTTTAAGCGATCGGTACTGGAGAATTATTGCGGTGGGTCACTGGGTCAAGTCGGGTAGGAAAAGGCGATGTTTAGGGACATGTCAAGTTATCTTTATTAATTTCCAATGGCATTCATTTTATTTTGATTATATTAAAATGATTTATATTAAAATCTGATATTCAACATTATAAATAAATAGTTTTGCACCGTTTAGAGAGTACCAGTTGCGGCCACTCGGATTTAATGCCCTGAAGATCCGGCTCTAGATTTGTTAGATACTAAACCGTTTCAATTATATAGAAGTATAAATCGAACATAATATTTCACTAAAATGCGTTCCCATAAGCTTGACACAGATGTTAAGATACAAATTGTGCACTTTATCATATATTTGAGGCATTCCGGGACCCGAAAATGGTAATTCGTAGGATCAATCAAATGCAGTTGACATAATTATTCAATTTAATCGATTATCAGAAAATTTACGCTGATGCGTTTTTCTTGAAACTGCTTGATATAGTGGCCAAATTATAGCCGATTCTGGAAATTATCTGTAACTTGAAATTTGCCTACCTCCAGGGGCACAGAAGCACAGAACCCTTGTCACCCGACCTGACCCAGTGATCCACCGTAATAACTCCGGCCACAAGAACATTCCCGAGATCCTTTGACCACTTTTTGCAACTAGATATGTGTACGGGTATACTGACAAAAAAATATTTAAATCCGTTAAGTATTCGCTGAACGGTGAGAGTTTTAGTAATTTTTCTTCCACTCAGGCCTATACGGGTTAACTGAGAGCTTACTACATATGTCAATGACCATTTTTGCATGTGTATATCGTGTGGCAGGTACGAAGATACTCTATGCCCTGGAAAGTCGAGAAAATTTCCAATTCGAAAATATCCTCGACCGGTGGGATTCGAACCCACGACCCTCAGGTTGATCTTGCTGAATAGCTGCGCGTTTACCGCTACGGCTATCTGGGCCCCACAATTCTGTTATGGAACGTAACAAAATGAGTTATATTATGATATGATTATATTGAAATATAATAAATTACATTTTTGTTTAGTGTAGAGGAAATTGTGTTATAATTTTTGTTATATAAAGTACTAACAAGCCAAGATTATAAGATATTTTGTTAGAGAAATAGCCTAACTAAGCAACAAAATCTGATACACCTCTGTTGTAATCCACTGGTCGGGCTTGGAAAGGGGTTTGTAATTCTCGCGAACTGGCTCTTAAGGTATTTAAGACTTATATTTGTAGCGGTAATTTTTAAAACATAATGACATAATTTAGATACAGTTTGGCTTCAATCTGAAGTAGTTACTATCATTGCAAAATGATTGATTGAATTTCTATCGTAAATTTTAGAGTAAGAGGGTCCTAAAGCTCTGTCTCAATTTTAGTGCTAAAGGCTTAAGTTTAGGCCAAAAACACATGTTTACTCAATTAAGTCCTAAAAACATTTTTATGTTTAATTTAGATTTTGTCACACCCCTTGACTTAAACTCAAATTTTGGGTGTATTTTGTTTACCGTGTCAGATAGAATCTTTCGATATGTTAGATAGGAACAACCCCAGTGTTAAAAATAAAACCCCTGTGGTTCAACTATGCGAACGTCAAACATGAGCTAAAGTATCAAGGTTCATTTATGGATCCAACTTTTCAATTAAAGTTATTTGAGCGGGAAAATTTGCTAAAGTAGTTGCAGTAACATGCTCTTTCGTGTTATTAAAAAAAAACAAGATTTTATTAAACACTTCAGGACCCTATTCAGTGCACAAAATATCAGGGAAATGCAGAGGGTATTTTTAATGTATCAACAAGTCAACTCACAAATTTTCAATAATATAGTTTTTTTTTGGATAATGATTGTCACCATTCATGTTGGAAATTCTGTACATATATCTGAAGAAAATCCAAGATAATTGTATTACGAATTTTTTAATATCAACGCCGGTGAAACTGTCAAAAATTTCTAGTAGAATCTCTGGAGACATTTCAATCAGATTTTTCAGAACTCTTACGTAACTTCCTATAGCAATTTGAACTGCGTAATTAATTAAGCTAGTTTTTCTATAGATTTTTCTGATAAATTACTTCATAATATAGATAAATCGAAGCCAACAGCATAACTTATCACATTGAAAATTTGATCAACTTGTCACAACCAGCAAAAGATTTTTTAGACACCTACACGTTAATGCTTCCAGTGGACATTTTGCCCTTTGAAGGAAGCACCACACTAGACAACGGACTAGCATGCAACGCCCAGTGGTACAGTTGGAGAACATTCCTCACGAAAGTTTTCCGGCCTGCAGCGGGAATCGAACCCACACTCCTTAGCACGATGCGGCTGAGTGCATGGTGACACTAACCGCATGGCTACGAAGCCCACATTTGTGCTCTTGACAAAGAAAGCTCTCAGTTCATAGCTATGAAAATGCTCATTGAATACTAAGCAGAAAATCGTACTAAAATGGGGAGTGATAAAAAGAAGCGATATTAAAACGAATAGTGATAAAATCGAGAAACTACTGTATTATTATTTAATCAAGACTGTACTACAAAAATATAAAGAAAACAGCTTGGTTTGCATTGAATAACATATCCATGAAATGCCATTGAATTTTTTAGAAATTATAAGTTTTTTAAAGACTATGCTGACTATATATAAGTATCATCGTGGTTGCCACATCCCGACCAGAAGAGCAAAACAGATTTCGACCTCAACTGTAAGGCCGTCTTCAGTGTCGTGTACTAGACTCGACAAGTCGAGTTATAATAACTGGTGTTATCCAGTGTGTTATAAAATCAGCTGACATGTTGTTAATATAACATATAATGGAATACACACTGATGTAACAAAATTATAACAAATATCGATTCTATCATTACAAAATTACAACAAATTTTGTTATATATAGCCCTTTACGGTTAAAGCTTATTTGGGTACATTTCAAATTATTTTGATTAATTAGTTTTAAGTGTATTATTCTGTTTTTAAAACATCACAACAGTTAAAAGAAAATCCCAACTATTAAAAACTAAACCAAAACGAGAATTAAACTCGGGTCTGCGACATGTCTGACCACTACCCTGATCCTCATATCCCCAAATTGTGTTACCCCGGATAGCTTAGCTTAGCTTAGCTTAGCTTAGCTTAGACAGACTACACATATCAATGGTTGCTATTCCGTGATTGACCGAAGTCAGTGAAAATGCACAAAGAATCAACTAGAAGTTCGGCTGGGATTGGCCATAATCTTCTTCAGTGTACATAAATCAGTGCCTTTATTTATACAGGGTCAATAACGGCGCCGGCCACGTCCTTGCAGTCAGGTGGGATTGGGGGAAGGAATGTTAGTGTGTAACCTTTGCTATTTGGAGACCGTGTTTGCCTCTGCATCTCCACAAAGGTTACTGGGAAGGATGTTTGTTAATGGGGAGGATCGTTGGGTCAAAGGATTCATTTTGATAAGTGATTAGACCATGATAAATAGTTTTTTTTTGTCAAATATAAATATGCTTTTATGAAAATATAATATTTTCATTTGATATGAACAATTTCTATGTAAAAGAAAATTATGCCGACACTTGAGGTGACGAACCATTCAAAGTTTGTTGAACAAATATCTAAATGTAACATTCCTACAGCTGTCAGGACGAAAGCATGTGTTATTATATTTTACTTATTTGAAAAGAAACAAAAACTCGATTGGCTGGAACATCATAGAACACTCTTATTCTTATGCCGACACTTACAGTGGCGAACCATCCAAAGTTTGTTGAATAAAGTGAACCTTTCGCAAGTCTACACTTGTAGTGTCGAACCATTCAAAGTTTTTTTATAATACAAAAATAAAGATAAAAAGAAAGGGGTGTTTCGAAAACAAAAAAATGTTAAACATAAATAATTCATGAATTAGAGTTTATGTCGACACTCACAGTGACGAACCATTCATAGTTTGTTGAAAAATCATATTTACGTCCTACCTTTGTATCGATTAAATGTGCAGTCATACATATTTTATAGATTAGAAATAGTAGCATGGAACGAGCTCACCAATTGATCCGTCATCCTTGACTGAGCAGCAACAATCCACATTCAGTTTAACTCGTTTGCTCGGCTATATAAAAGCACTCAGAGAAAATAGGCGTACGACCCGAGAGGGAAAACAACTGACGACTGCTCGGGCATTCTTGACGCACTGCCAAGGAGCAATCGTCAAGGTCGAAGATCAAACAGAACTAACCGATCGCGGCACTTTTTCACTTTACTCGACCGACGCGCGACATGTTTGATCCTGCCCTCGTCACCCGCTCCCGCAGAAACAAGCGTCAAGGTCGGAAGATCAAACAGAACTCCCAAATTGTGTTACCCCGGATAAACGGTAAAGCCACAAATCATTATTTCGAGCTAATAAAATTCGCGTTCATGGAATTCTGGGCAATAGGGTAAAATTTTATGAATCCTTTTGTTATCAGCAGTTCTCTATTACAAATTGCAGGAATAAGCGTTGAGTATTTTTTTTTACATTTTTCCCCATTCTTCAACTATATTTCATTTGATGTATTAGTTCAGCAGTAAAAATGTCGTTATGTACTCCCTGCACATGAAACACAAAAAAAACATAAAGGCTTGCACACGTTACCACATCATGCTTTGACAAAATAAAAAAGGTAGACTATATGCTGAACATATTTTTTTTTCGTCGAATGCACGGCTTTCCAGTGCTACTGGACATAAAGAAACATGAACATGGACACATGCCCGTAAATATCTTAAAAGTAGCTTGTAGTAGCCACTGCTTTATATCCAGTGCCATCGGTGTAGTGCTTCCGGGCAGAGCTTCTCCAAGCGCAAGGCAAACTCATTTCTGGGCCAGTGGACAACAATCGAATGGATAAGGTAATCAAGCTCCAGCATTGGATGCTAGCCTGGATGCAACCATATCTCTCGTCTGTTGCATTATGTTTAGGAAAACCGTTGCGCATAGGTCGTCATCCTGAGTGGAGAAGTAAGCATGGATTACACCATATGCCTTGAATGCACTGTTTCTTCATCGTTTTTTTTTGCTCTGGGATTTATATTACCAGTTTGATTTTGTCACAGATCATTTTTAAAATGTTTATATTTTGGCCAATTCTGGGAAAATACTTAACAAGATATAGTGTAATTTAGGAATGGTATGTTTTTGACAAAAATAGCTTTTCGTACGCATTGTCAATAATTAATGCATTTCTATGTGAAACCCTTAAAACAGACTCATTGTTTGATTCTCTAATCATCCAGGAAACTGAGTTTCATATTTTTCTGAAACTTATTTTATCAACATAGAACAAAATATATTAATGAAATTCCAGGAAGATGTCCTCTATCCTCACCCATTCAATTCCCTAGTAGTCTATTAATAAATTATACCCTGAAAGGAAGTTACCCTTCTATTCCTGTTATATTTCTCCAGCATCCTTTTCGGGTCAAAGAACACGGACACATCCAGGAAATTCTTTCCCATCGTCAATGCACAAATGTATGTAGGTTTGTAGCCGTCATGTGTCCGTTCTTCGTAACACAAGAGCCAGCTCCTCTCCAATTAGGTTTCCCTTGGCTGCCCTCACACTACTGCTCCGAAGCCAAACCCAGTTGAAAGAATTCAAACAGGTAAAAGAACACCAAAGGTCAGCCCAGTTGTCGACTGGATCCCATCGACCGGAAATTCAACCTTTTCGCATGACAAAGTACTGGACGGAGAAGATGAGTGTATCTCTGGGCAGTGAATGTAAGTTTCTGGTAGTGTACCCCACCGGAGGAAAACGAACTATTTTCAGTCATTCAATGGAAGGGAGTCGATTGAAGTTGCATCCTGGAATTGATTTTTATTTGTTGCAGGTGATGACTGGCAGAATCCAATAGTGAAAAGTTCATTCGTTTCGGGGAATCTCGAGCGCTGAGTTATGCGAACGCTAGTTGTCTCTGGAAATTGGTTGAATAATAAGGGTCCAAGTAATCGAACTCGTTTAGCGCGCGTCTTCGAAGTGATTTAAGTGATTCAGTCAAGAATGGATTGGAAATTAGTGAGCTCGTTTCATGCTTTTTCTTTCTTTCATTCTTTTCTTTCTATTGAGTAATGATAATACATGCTTTCGTCCAGACAACGGTAAGAATGTTGCGTTTATGTTGTTCTTCTTCTTCTTCTTGGCGTAACATCCCCACTAGGATATAGCCTCCTTCTCAGCTTAGTGTTCAATGAGCACTTCCACAGTTATTAACTGAGTGCTTTCTTTGCCAAAGTTGCCATTTTCGCATTCGTATATCGTGTGGCAGGTGCGATGATACTCTCTGTCCGGGGAAATTTCCGTTACGAAAAGCTACTGGTCCGACCGGGAATCGAACCGAGACACCTAACCAGTCGGCTAAGGAAGGCCCCTATTGAGTGTTATTAAGTAGAATAAATATCAGGAATCAGCGATGCTCTTTTAATAACGTAATCGGCTCGTAAAGTACTTGAGTCTCAATAAACCCAATCCATCATATGTTTTGTTCTGTGTTTTGGTTAGTTTACGACTTTATACATGTTCTACGATAAATTGTTATTTGTTTTATAAAGAACTCATCTGAAACTTTTGAATACTGAGTTCTTCAATGGTTGCAAATTTTTCATTCATTGTGGTTTTGTAGAACATGTCTTATGGATTGAACTTGTGTCTGGTAATATAAATTGTTGTAGTAATTTAATTACATTCCAACAAATCCTTATAATTTATAAATACAGCTGAATTAAAAACAATCGTTTTCCATATTTTTTAATTCATCTATTTAAAGCCGATGTCAAACCTATAACCCATAACTAATTATTTCTAAATATATTGAATTGCTAACCATCAATAAAGCTCTGTCAAACGATTTTGATATGGGTACTAGTCCCTGTTTCCCTCCCCTGGTGCAAAATTAGCTCCGATTTGATAAACATATGGTTTACCCCGCAGCCAAAACAAACGACCGCTTCCTGATCCACGTGGTTTTCATGGTTAACGGTGCTCATAAAAGCCCGTAGTCAATGGTGGAATTTGTCCGATAAGCAGAACATCACTTCCGACGTATGTATTTATTGAGTCGCGCATAAATTTATGGGTTCGGGGAAGCGCTTGTCTATAAAATTTCCCAGATGATTTATGGAAATGGCAACCGAAAGCCTACCGGAGTTTTCCAACGGAGACAGAGGTATGCCGAACCGCAATCAATATTCATTACTCATGGGGGACAACCAGAAAAATGCTGTTTGAAATTAGCAATTTGTAATTCATAATCACCAATACCCCGCCAGTGGGAGCCGTGTGGTTCGCTGTTGGTCAAGCTGAAATCAATTTCCCTGGAAATTTATGATTTGCTCCTCTCTTATAATTGCCTAATTGAAATGGTTCGCTTTGAATTCGAAATGAAATGGAAGCCAATGATTGATTATTCTGAATTAAATAGAAATTGTTATTGATTCATTTTTTGTCAATAAATCGTAATTTCCGCCAGATTCGAAAGTATGATGAACTGAAACCTTACTGAGTTAGTTGGCAGCGGTATAGCCAAAAATACTTAAAACTTAATGGTTTTCTATTTGTTTTTATTCGTTACAATTACTACGCAAGAATGATGTTGGAATCTTGAGTATAATTTCCTCAATTATCATACTTTAGAAGCAGAGGATTTGTAAGATCCTGGACAATTGTTTTGGAAGCATAGTCCAACTTTGATCGCCTAACGATTCTGGAGGGCGTACTGGCTTTTGAATGATTATTCATAGCCGTAAGCTGTTCTCATAGTCGTGCACTACCTTAAAATTTTCCATGACCTATATCGACAGGCCCCTCTCCGAAGTGTCAACGTAAGGTGATTCCTGAGAAAGCTGAAGGGTCTTAGGTCAAGGAGTTTGTTTTAGGCTGTTAGCATATTTTCCTCTTATAAAAATTGGACGATTGCTGAAGAATGAAGTGAGGCAGTTTTGATTTGAAGATTTCATGGTAAATTCAAAAGAAATGTTTTAAATGTCATGGTGGTTCAAATGTTTTTTAAGTAAGAAACTTGTTATTTAAGTAAGAACTCCAAATACTTTATTGGAAAAGTTATAGGTATCTTTTGATGAAGTAACAAAAAACAAATTCCTAACATCTTATTTCACGGTATTTATGGACCGATGCACGAGTTCACTAATTTGACGTTTGAGCGGTGCCGAATTCACTAGTTTCCATGGTGACATAAATAACACGGCACCGCTAAAATGTCAAATAGTGAACCCGTGCATTGGTCCCAGCCAGCGAACTTTTGCCCCACATTAGCTTCGAACTCTTGACCCACCAGTTCGTTTAGTCCAATCAATTTCGAGACTGCTATAAATAATATTCATTTTTACACAAGTTTGTCCAGCAAAGTTTTAATCAATAAGTTGAAGGCCCTCAGTAGGGTATTTATTCTTTTTCAACTGTTTTGTTAATGCGTGTGAATAAATCCTTTAAAATTCTGAAAAAGATATACAGGATTTATTGTGCAGCATTTCCAAAGCGCACTGTATTCTTTTAGATATAGCAGTAGCTGATGCTATTTGTGAACTCGAATTGAATTCATCCATGAAGCTTAATGGGAAATAATGTATCCCACACGAACTTCCAGAATCGAATAGAGATAAAACTCTGTCCCAAACTGATTGATGATATGACAACTCCCACGTGTGCCGGTACGGAAGTGCCTATGTGTAGGATAGACCGACAGTATGTAGATGATGACACCAACCGAACCGGTGGTCTTTCCGTGGAACGTCGCCTAGCATATAGATATCCATTTCCCGGGAAAACCAATAAGCCTAATGTAGGTTGTTGGCACACATGCTGACTGAGCCATTGGCGTAATGGGTGTTACTTACAGTTGGCGGTGTGTGTTTGTGTCGACGACGGTTCAAAGTCAAAGTTCATCTGGCACCATTTCCTAAAAGGGGCGCTTTCGAGATAAATCCGTTGGGATGGAGCCCTTTGACTCCACTCGGATGGCTTTCATTTGCAAATCATACACTACGAAAGGTGGCAGTTGAAACTAATTTGCAAATTAATTTAAGTAGTTGCTGAAAGATAATGTAGTGTAGTGATATTAAATTGGTGCACGAAAAACCTTTTTAGTCATGTCATTCAATGCCCCTTTGGGGACACATGGATCATATCGACCTATCTTCTATAAATGGCTGTAAAAAATCAGAGACGAAGAATAAGTGTACACTTTCTTCCGAAAAGTTGTGCCTTGAGTTATCATCTTAACAGCAAAAATGAAACGAACAAAATTTGTTATATCTCGATATCTTCTTTCCATCAGTCCATATCCTTCTGTGACTGTTAGCACTGCCGATTAATGAATGCCGTTTGGCCGAAATAATCAAATAAATGAATAACCTAATATATACTTGCTGTCCGATCATGGATAGTAGATGACGAGGGCAATACTTTCGGTTGAAAGATCCTAGCTTGGATGACCATTTCCTCTTCGGAATGTCCAGGATAATCGGCCAATTCATTCGTCTGAAGGAATTCCTGGGGTATTGATAGCTCAGACTGTAAATATGGTTTCTAAATAACAGTCTTCCGAACGTTAAGAGTATTACGAGGTGTTTCGCTGTAATCGGTCTTCCCTTAATATCGAACAATCTACCGGTGGAGGAGTCCTTATCGCAGTCAGCTCCAAATTAAAGGCGAAAACCATCGCGAATGCTTCGTGGAGCGCTGTCGAACAAGTTTGGGTAGCAATTCAGCTTGAAGATCTTCAACTGTTTGCTAGTGACATCTACATACCTCCTGATCTTACTCGGGATATCGAGCTCGTTAACACACACTGTCGCTCGGTATCCCATCTCACGCAGCCCCTTGTGATGAAGTAGTGATCGTGGGCGACTTCAATCTGACAAACATTGCTTGGAAACTAACACATACCGTCGAATGGGTCTGGTAGGTGAGATTGGGTCAAAACGTAAAAATATGATTTATGAAATATTCCAGCTAATAACGCTAATATTACTAAAATTTATAATTCATATGTTAGGGAACATATTGTTACACATAATTAATCACAATATACATTTTAAGCAATAGTAGTTTTTGTTTAATATATCAACAAACTTGTATGTTAAAACTAGACAACATTTACAACCTTAAATTTCTGTTTAATTTTTCCACAAAAAATTCCTTTTTTTCGGTACGGTGTCTAAAAAATTTAAAAATGGGGGTGAGATTGGGTCAAGGAAGAACGATGTTGGATGAAATCACAAGTCTACTTTTTGTCGTTTCACGGTGCCATGTGTACTCTTTCTTAATTAAGATGTCTCTATTCTTTCTAAATACAGCATCGCTGAAATATCAAACAAGTATATTTGAGGATTCCGTGCATTGAATAACAATGCAACGCATTTTGACAACTTCTCAAACCAGCAACTGTTTCTCGTGCGCAATAACATCGTAATATTTTATCAAAGTTTTTTTTTCAATACTATGTTTTATTAGTGTTTTCATATTATAGAAACAACTCACGGAAGTAAGAATGAGGTGGATCGCTGAAATACAGGAATTATGACGGCAACATCTGCCTAAAATGTATTGATCGTGGAATGTTGCATCGAAATTTAACTACTTGCGAAGGTTTAAAAAAAAATCACTTTTTCTGTAAACACGTCCCGAAGAAAACAATCCGCGGAAGTTCTCGTAGGGTCAGTGTTCCCTTAGTGGACAGTCCCCTATAGTCGTGAAAAGCCACTAGTTTCACGGCCGTTTTGCTATAAATCTTTTCAAAATATTTTTTGACATGAAGGTCAGGAGCTATTTATCTAAGTACCATTGATACACAGCTTGATTTTGTTCAAAAAATGATCGAAATAATTAGTTTTGCTTAAAATTTGAGCTCCCTTGCACCTATAGTTAACCTATTGTTCCTATAGTAGCACTACTGAGAGAAACTTTTTTTTATTATACGAAATAATTAATGAATTAAGTACTTTTTTTACATCAAACGAAAGTTTTTGATCCACACTTTGAAGGAAAAATATAAAAACTTTGTAAAAATACGGTTTTGAATAGTATTTTGCCAACGCCGTGATGCTAGTGCTACTATAGGAACAGAAATTACAAATAGTGCTACTATAGGCACATGTATTCCTATAGTGGCACAAGCGATAATAAATGCAAACATATGAATTTTCGCAGTTTTCATATTTTTCCCACAAATCCAAGATAAAAAGCTTTCAGATAATGTAAAAACAATGACGCTAGCTTTATTTTTCGATTTTATTCGAATATTTGTTCTTAGCTATGCGGCTATTGGTACATCGACCCTATTCGATGTATGTCAAGAGAACTGCGCATTAAAAGCTACCAACAAAGTCGCTTTCAAAAAGTTTACAAAGGCCCGCACACTTCTTCTAAAACAACACTACGTGAGGCTAAATTAGGAGTACAAGCACCTAAGTACATCCAACTTTAGACACTACCAGAGAGGAGTTCAACGTAAACTCAAAACGAATCCAAAGTTGTCCTGGAATTATGTCAATGAGCAGCGCAAGGAACACGGTCTACCATCATCCATGGTGCTTGACGGTGTAACAGCTACGACGCAAAAAGACGTCTGCCAGTTATTTTCCACGAAATTCGCCAGCGTTTTCTCAGTTGAACTTCTTTCTGATACGATATCTAAAGCAGCTTTGAAACTCAAGACCACGTTTAATACGAGACCCTACGGAGTTCCAGCAGCCTTTCTCAAAAATCATATTGCTGTTCTTCTCCCTGCACTTTGACGTGTTTTCCAGCTCTCTATCTTGAACGGCACATTTCCAGCTTGCTGAAAAAACTCTCAAATGTTTTCAGTTTACAAGAAGGGAAATACACGCGATGTCAACAATTACCGTAGCATACCCTCACTTAGCGCTGTTACGAAATTGTTTGAGTTGGCATGGCATTTGATTACTTTGGAACCGATATCCGGGTTTCCGAGGAACCGGTTCCGGGGTCAATCATTACAAATCAGTAAACATTGTCAAGCGACATATTGTTTTTATTAATATATTGGGATTCTGTGGAGCCGGTCAAACCACACAAACACACAATCACGTCGGAACACTTACGGAACATAACTATGGAAGAATTTTCAAACTCCGATAGCCCGTTTTCAAACTATTTCGTGACATACAAACACCATTCCTTTATTTACATATTATATGTAACATAAATTGTGTTGCTGTGAAGGTAAAAAAAGCGCTGAATTGATAAGTAATTAATCAAATTTCGTTCGTTGCAGTGCGATTTAATTGGACTATAGCCCAATAAAAAAATCAACTTTGTCAATGTTGGCTGCCCTGAATTTCTTTTGTTCTTCTTCTTCTTGGCATTGACGTCCTCACGGGGACAGAGCCTGCTTCTCAGCTTAGTGTTCTTATGAGCACTTACACAGTTGTTAACTGAGAGCTTTCTTTGCCAAAGTTGCCATTTTCGCATTCGTATATCGTGTGGCAGGTACGATTATACTCTATGTCCAGGGAAGTCAAGGAAATTTCCATTACGAAAAGATCCTGGACCTTCAGCATGGCTTTGCTTTTGTTATAGATTGTAAAATAACAAACCAAAACTCAGCAGTTATTCACTAGGTTGACTACAGCTATAGTGCAATGAACAAAAGTTGATTGTATTAGTTACAAGTAGCATAGTGCCAAGAACGTGGGTAGTGATTATTTCAAATGCTTGTCAAAAAATTGATTTTTTAATTTTCTTCACGAGGCTTATTCTAGAAGATTTGTTGAAAATTTTTGCAAAACTATCTGAAGTTCACTTGAAGTTTTTTCGATGAAGATCTTGCCATTGAAATTGTATCCAAAATTACTTAAATCACTTAAAAATGACTAAAATTACAGAAGAAATACTGAAAGAAATACGAAATAATACTTTTTGGATATTCCTGCATCAGCCCACTTTTGATATTGCAACACAAATTGATTCAAAATAATCTCAAATTCTTTATGTATTTTTCCAAATATGACATCTTGCAATCTAATAAAATTTGTCAACAATTTTTTTTCAGATATTCTAAAGAAATACCTTAAATAAATCATGGAAATTTTTAAAAACATTTCCATAAAATTCTGAATTATCACTTATAGAGCTCTAAAGAATTTCTCAAGATGATGAGTGAAAATGTATGCAAAATGAAGTGATCGAAGAAATCAGCGACATAGAGATATCGAGATGTAGTTATTCCGAACAATGTCATGAGTAGCAGAGTGTCCATCTAAGACGGGGTTGGTGGTCTGATGGCTACCGCTTCTGCTTCATATGCAGAAGGTCATGGGTTCAATCCCAGGCCCGTCCCTTTCCTCGTACTTTGTAGCACTTGCTTCTATCTTCCATTCTAAATATATCACACTCAAACTATTCGTTTATAGCAAACGCTAGAACCAGAGACGGACAAGAAACCGTTTCCCTAACGCTTCCTACTTCCACGCGTACGCCTTTTTTACGCCTGATACATAGGCAGTCTGCTAACCACAAAAGCAAACCTCTCTGCCATGCCTTTCCCCCAATTCATACACTCCCGCATGAACTGGCGTAGATGCAGTGGGAATATACGGTCTACTTGGGAGCCAGTTCAATGCATCATCAATTCCTCCCCCTTCCCCTCATTGGTCTGCATTCTGACGTGGCAGGTGCCATTGTTGCCTAAAAATAGAAGATCACCAGCACTTATACACTGAGGATGCCTGTTAGTCCCAAGCAGTCATTCGGTTGGTTCCTTGTGTAAGTGCAGCTGATCTGGCGATACTGGAGTGCATCCACGGGCGGCCAATCAAGCTCAAGCCCAAGCTCAAGCTCTTCACATCAATTTGTCCATCTAATCCAATTGCAAATTATATGTAATGTTTAGCTTTTCGGTAGTTGTTAAACTTCCACTCGGCTGGTTAGCCGTAAACCACGATTCATAATTAAAAACAAGTAAAACTATGCCTGTTGTTGTAGGGGAAGATCCCCCAGTACCGGACACTTTAGCAATTTATTTCATAATTCATAAACTATTGATTTTATATAATTTTATTACCCATTTATGATAAATATCCTCATTTTTGTAGCAAACAAATATAAATTTGTAAATACACTGTAACCTCAATTTACGAACTAGATCGGGGGTGCGCAAATTGAGTTGGTGCGTAAATTGAATCAGTGCGTAAAACGAGGGAGCTCAGTTCGTAAAACGAGGTTTTGCCAATTTATCATTTCTATGTAGAAGAATGTCTCACAATACTGGACCCTAGAAGATTGTTATATTTTTAAGAAGCGTTTGTATTGCCAGATCCAAGTTTTGGTAATTAAGTGAGTACAACATGTGTTCTAGTTCATCCAAAAACTTCCTGGAATATATACCTGCAATGTACTGGCATATTTAGCGATCCTTTGATATTTTTTTGATATGGCACAGGCCCTTATCTATTCATAGTAGTAAAATGAGTATTTTTATAATTTGTGCGGATGTCCTAGGTCCTCCAAGGACCCCATTGAATATAGGCCTTGGAATCTACGACCGTAATAAGAGATTAGAGGTTATTTTTCAATTACTCCACAGGCCCCTAACCATTCATGTGAGTAAACGGTGTATTGTAATAATTTGTACGGATGTCCTAGGTCCTCCAAGGACTCCATTGAATATAGGCCTTGGGATCTACGACCGTAATAAGAGATTAGAGGTTACTTTTTATTTTCTCCACGGGCTCCTAACCATTCATGTGAGTGAACGGTGTATTGTAATAATTTGTGCGGATGTCCTAGATCCTCCAAGGACCCCATTGAATATAGGCCTTGGGATCTACGACCGTTATAAGATATTAGAGGTTACTTTTCAATTACTCCACAGGCCCCTAACCATTCATGTGAGTAAACGGTGTATTGTAATAATTTGTGCGGATGTCCTAGGTCCTCCAAGGACTCCATTGAATATAGGCCTTGGGATCTACGTCCGTAATAAGAGATTAGAGGTTAGTTTTCAAATACTCCACAGGCATGTGAGTAAACCGTGTATTGTAATAATTGTTGTGGATGTCCTAGGTCCTCCAAGATCTATATCGAATATAGATCTAAGGATCTACAAGCGTAACCAATTATCAATCAATAATAAAACAAAATGCAAATTAAAACATCTGTGATGATAAATTTTCGTTTTTTTTTTTCGATACCTACCTGTGTTTTTGGTTGTCACGCTTATTACATCGTGAATATCATGCATGAAACACCCGAAACGCACAATGCGCCTCGACAATATTGCATTTTCAGAAAAACTATTTTATCAATTTGGTGCCCGAAAATGTTGAACAATCCAGCATACATGGATTCTCCCATCATGGCTCCCTTGCCAAAGCATCGATAATTACAATCATGGCGGTAGTTTTACTCAACACCATCATAGAATCATGATAAATTTTGCTGAACTCAGGCAAGCGTAACAAATATCACTTGAGAGTTCTTAGGCTTAAGGCGATCTTGATGAAGACAAACTGATCTTCTTGGAGAACGTGATAAGATTCGTTCGTTTTATTCAAGAGACGCGCATTTTGACATTTGTTTATTTACAATTTGTTGGAGAAAAGCGTTCATGCTAGATTTTGTTTCGGCATGGAATTTAAAGCTACAAAGCGACTAAGGGTAAGTATTTCCAGCTGTGGATATGTTTTAATAAGGCTCAGATGTTGAGCAGAAAAACTAATCGGACATTTAACCACATCCAGAAGTCCACCTTGCAAGTAGGTGTCCAGTGGTCCAGTTCCGCTTCTATATCATGGCCAAGGGAAGAAAGACCACTGGAACTGGTTGTTTGCGATATTAGTAAGTTGTGCGCCGTGAGTTTAACAACGACTTCCTTGAAAAAAAAAAAAAAATCGAAAATCCATGCAAGGCGCCCCCGTAAATGATAGGATTCATAATACTACAATCAATGTTGTACATATTAGTGCGTTGATTGATGGGGGAATAATTTATGATGTTCTCCATTTCGAAACACCCATTTTGATTCCGGAATAACTCCGGAATCAGGTGGCCAATCCTGAAATTCTGTCCAAGCCCTCAAACTAGGAGGATAACCGCTTCTTGTGCCAAATTTTGGTTTAAAAATATCAAAAAAAAAGTTACAGCCCAAAACGTGTTTTTCCCAACACTTGTTTAGGCAGGTTGGTAACGGAAGGGTTAACAGAGTGGCTTCTGAATTTGATTTCCATCTGTCCCACAATGCCCTTCAACGAAAATTTTCTCATGTGTATGCTGATGATAAAGATGCCTGATTTATCCTGTACTATTTTATTTTTTGATTTTTAATTTGTTCCGTAATTGTAATTTTATATCGATTGTGTTCGTATTTGACGGATTTCACGCAACTCGACACGCAATTGGCAGCACCCCTTCAGAATTCAATGAAACTTTCTGGATTTCAAAAGGATGTGAAACTAAGATACTTTGCATATTTTGTTGTTTTTTTCATACAGACAAAACCGGAAGCGTATCCAAAAATATACCGACAACGTAGTAAAACGGCAAGAAAAACAACCCCGAGCACACAAAACAAGCAACCTTTTGTCCGCTGGACGGCGAGTCGGTCGCGCGCTTAATCCGGTATGCTATTCATGGAGAGGCCATTTACATTTGTAAATTTCCCATTTAGATGTAAAGTCCTGAATAAATTTCCCGCTCCCGATTGGTCAGAACGCCAGACACGCTTGGGACTTTCCGAGGGGTGGTGGTGGCACTGAGTTACTGGAACATACCCCACGCTAAGTAAAACAAAAACCCTTCCATTGTTTCCTCTGGGTACACAATCATCCTTGACGTTATAAGCATCGCCATCACTCACAGTCACTACATCTTCTATCGATCTCGATCCAGTCGCGGATTTTATATTCGAAGCACGTTTCCGGAACAAAACGGAAGAGAAGATCCATCAGAAAGTTGGCGTACGAGAATTCGAGAGTGGGAGGGTGATGTCTTTCACTTAACGTCTCAATTTAGCTTGTGATGCTGTGAAGTTCAATGTTGTCAAATGTAATTCCATAGAAATGTTTCTGCAGAATACAGTCTCTTAATGTTTGAATTATTTTCCGCTTTGAATTTTAGATTATTAAAGCTAAACGTTCGGGAAAGCGTTTTACGTTTTGTGTAATTGAGCCGAATTGACTGCTCCCCACAGGCTATGAAAAAATCGTTTTCCCGCACCAACTTCCGTGTAAAACTCGTCATACGATTGAAAAATCCATCGTCACTGCCAGCACCAACGACTACGATGACAATTCAAAACCAGCAAATGGCAAAAAGCAAATTGGCATTTCCTCATTGGAAGTACCAGTCGAATTGTCACAGCAAGAGAGTCATGCTGATTTTTTTTTGCCTCCATCAGCAGCAGCACTTGGAGTTTGACGAGACTTGCGGCAAGTGCAAATATTTCCTTCAGCGCCATACACACCCACAAAGACACAACCAACATTTCGCAGTCTTTTACACGAAGGGTGACGGGCGTGATTGAGGATCTATGATTTGCAGCTTTCTCGTCATCGTGATTTGTCTCGGTTCCGTGGTAGCTAAGTGAGCCGCCTTTCTAAGAATGTGAATTGCGAAAAAAAAAGGTCAGCTGTAATAGCAAGATATTGAATTTCTAGGATAGTTACTCTTGTGACTGGACTGGGCACTATTTATTTGGAAACCATACAGTTGCCCGAGTTCAGGTGAAGAACTAGCCATATGTCAATGTGCTAAAATTCACCTTAATAAAGAAACAAAGTTGAGTTGCCCAACCGGGCAATACGCCCCACTTCATTTTCAAGGGATTGAGGCTTCTTCAACACGTAAATATGCTTACATATCTTCAATATCCGCGAAAAAATGATGTTGCGCATATAAGATCTTTGAGAAGTATGAACAACCAATAGAAATACCAATAATATCGAAAATTAGATCTTTGGCGTAAAATTATGGGTCCGATAGGCAAGCCTCGTTGTAAATGAAGCCCAACCTTTAATATTTTACTTATTACAAAAACATTTACTGGAAGAGGACTGCTAATAGACCCTTTTAAGCTTAGCAAGTGGTGGAATTCTCCTTGGAAACATGTCTACAACGCAGTGCACTTTTTTCTAAGGGAGGGGCATATTGCCCGGTTTGTTTGAAACGTCATGATTTGGACCGTTTACCGCAAACGTCTTTAACTCTTTTTAGGAGCTACCTGGTAAGAGAAAGTTGCATGCAGAGCATGACCAACTAAGTAAATAATACTTTGACACCAAAAACTATAGAAGTAACGCATTTGCTACTGTGATAGAGCAGCTTTTCCTTAGGGGGGGGGGGGGCGTATTATACCTGTTTACTCTACTGTTTATAGCAACCATGTCCTGATAGGAGCTACGTCAGGTGGAAGTTCACTTCCCCATGGGTTCTTTTGTACCAATCTGACACCTTTGGTATCAGTCGATGCATCCATCTACCTTTACAGGAGTTTTACCATTCCTGCAGCCAACCTCTGAGCGTTGTCTCTTTACACGCATTGCGGACTTCTCGTATAAATTTTTGGTTGAATTTTTGTCCATCCTCATTGATGATGATCCCTATGGAGATCTTTTAACTACACGCCCTCTTAAGACGGTCAACGGTCTTTTTGTGGTCAACTTAATTTATCTTTAATCATAATAAAAAGCTATTGTAATATTTGTTTTTATCATATATTTTTGTTTCTTTTTGAAATCATTCCAGAACATCCCAATTGACTCAGAACACCTTTTTAATTAAAGTGCTTATAACTAAAACTACTAATTGAACTTTATCACTTCACTTTTTTGGTAGTTTCAAACATACTCTAATAATCCCTCCCCTAAATTTAATATAAAAAAGTGTAGTGCTTATAACTGTAAAACACACTGTAATCGTGATTGTTGAAACCGAAAAATCGGTTTTCAGTATCAAAACAGGAAATAAATATGCATTTGGCAACAATGTATCCGAAATGTCAGAAGTGTAAGATTGGCAGTATTATTAAAAAAAGCTACCACAATTCGTCTTGCTCTAACGTTTCGATCCTGGATTGGGACCTTCGTCAGGGATCTAAAATGTTTAGCATTTTTGGGGTGGGGTTAGTGAATACAGAAAAATCAATAGTAAACTTCATTGTTTTTTTTCTCATCAACGAGAATAAAATAAAGTAAACTTTTTTTATTCATAGAGCATTAAATACTTCAAATCGTATTTGGTTGAGAACGAGGGACTTCAAAATGATGGACCCATCATCGAAGAAAGAAGCATCTATTTTTATTATTCCCTTTCAATTCAGCTAACTTCTCCATTGTTCGATCGATTTTGATGAAATTTTCTGGGAAAATTACAAATAAGTTAAATTTTTAATGCACGCCCAGTTTCGAATTTGGTAATGGTTCCGAGTTTAGATTAAAATTTGTTAGGGTACCTCAGGTATTTTGGAATATATATGACGAAAAAAATGCTAGAAATCTGATCAAAGGCTTTTGAGTTCAATGTAAAGTTATCTTCTTTATTGAATTATCACCTGTTTCGATTTGGAGACTGTTGCATACAAATGCAAGAAATTGCAAAGAAAGCTCTCAAATGCAAGATATGATCAATTTGCAAAGAATGTTCCAGTTGGGACGTCGTGACACTAATAAGAAGACGTATATGCGAGCATTCAATTCTCCGTGAAAAATCTTGAAATTCAACCGCACAAGAAGTTCCAAAAGTGGCCATTTAGAGCCCTATCGGAACCTGCCGCCGAGTATCCAAAAATGGTCAGAAACATTTTAAAATACGTAACATCATATTTATTCACTTGTGGATGCAAAATCATTTGGGAAAAAGCACAAATTTTCGACACATTCATACGATTAAGGCCTGCTTTGTATGAAAATCCGAAAATTGGCACAGATTTTTTATGGGTCGAGTATCAGTGTTTTTCCCCTTATTATGAGTTGTGACAAGGACTCAGCGAGTGATATTCTTAAAATGTCCCTCTAGTGTCCCTAGCGGAGCCGATATCCGTTAACCGTGTTCCCGGAATGACCATAATTCTCCCCATAATGAAACAGGCGATACGTTCTATCAAGTTGAGCAATTTCAGTTGCTATCCGTCTCTCTACAAGACAACACGCGTTTGATTCTTTTGTGCTTTATTTCGTTGACATCATGCCAGTGACAAGAAGAAATTGTATTGTGCTGGACACATCAGTCCTCCCAAAGCGACCTAGCATCGCTGATATTAAACAGTTTCTGGATTGTGAACTGAAACTGGACATGACGCTAGTGAAGAGTGTCCAAACTCACAACGTTAGAAACGCCGTGTTTCTAACTATGCATTGCGAAGAAACAGCAACAAGAATTGCTGCTAACCACCATATGAAGCATTACATGCATTGCGAGGGGAAGCGGCTCGCATTTCCACTGCCGATCTACATCGACAGCAGTGCTGTGGATGTTCGGCTACATGATCTCCCAGAAGAGATTGAAAGTCATGTTATCATCAGCCATATGCAGCAATATGGCGAAGTTATTTCTCTACGGAACGACGTTTGGAGAAGTTATTTTCCGGGCCTCAGCAACGGGATACGTGTATTACGCATGAAGCTGACCAAACCCATCCCGTCATATATCACCATCTCCGAAGAAATGACATACGTGTCTTATTTCTCGCAGGTTAAAACCTGTAAAAATTGCGGCAACAAAGAACATCCAAAACTACGGTGCTCTGAAGCTGCAAAATCCATATCAAACCCAAATCACGCAACAGCAAACCAACAACCTAATGCATCGGATGATTCCCAACATTCATCTACACTTGCCGAAAAACAATGGCCAGCTCTCTCCAAGCCGGAGACCGTTGGTAAAATTAAATCAAAAAAGCAAATTACCAGTAAGCAGGAGCCGAAACGACAAAGGTCTATCGAGTCGGACACAACAATCACTGACAATGCATCGAAACGCGTCGCACCGCCCATCTCCGTCTCAAGCGAAAGTGATAGCAACGAAACTCTTTCTAATGTCCCCCGTGCTGCTGCAAGAGCTGGGATGCGACGTGGCTCATTTTCGCATGTTGATGACCCTGTTCTTCGCCAGCAATACATCGAGGAGGAAACGCAACGTATAGAAGAATTGTACAGGCTAGGTTATAAAATTTAATTGATTTGTAATTAAATTGTTCGGAATATTCGGCTCCGTTATGCCTAGTGCGCTTGAGCCTGTCAAATAAATAAATAGAAAAAAAAAAAAAAGTTGAGCAATTTAAAATTGATATTTTGAAGTTGGTGATAATGTTTCTTACATATGCCCCAAAAATTCCATTATTGGATGTACACTAAGTTCCCCATCAAATTTAACCCCTTATCCAGAACGATTATCCAAATTCAAAATGTTTAAAGCATGTGAGCAATTTCACCGAACATGACGATTTTTTTAAATTTATTTTTGTATTTTTTGAATCGCCTGAAAATTTGCATACAGATTCTTTATGACCAAAAATGCCAATTTGCACCTTCAAACCGCCATTTTGAACCTCGCCTTATTTTTGAGAAGGGCGTATCGGAAAATGCATAGCAAATCTTTAAAAAAACTATAACTCGAAAACGGTTTGTCCGATCGATTTGAGATCTTCTACAAACTAGGTATTGTTTAGGACTATATGAAGAAAAATATGCACGGTAAAAAAAGTAACAGATCATTTTATATTTCAAAAACAAAATTTTAAAATCAATTTTCTCCAGAAACGCAGTTTCGATTTTTTTTATTTTTGGATATGTTTTAGCGGACAACTTATGTGATTTATTGCACAATGTTTCAAAATGGAAGAATTATGGACAAAAAAGTTATGATTTTTAAAAAAATTACAGATTTTGAAAAAAAAAATCGAAATAGAGGAAAACAATATTTTTTATGTGATTATTTGAAAGTACAGAAAAATTGCAATCGAAAAGAAATTTTTTTCCTAGGTTGCATCAATTTCGTGATATGCTCATATTTAGGGGAAGTGGTGGTAAAATAAACAGGGGTGGTAAAATGAACACCATGCCTTTTACCGAGAAAAAACAAATTTCGATGAATTTTTATCACGCACGGACGATTTAGAGCATAAATCTGAGTGTTCGAGTTGATACGTAGGTCAATTGAAGTGAAAATATCCACAAAAACTAAGATTTTTTTATATATATATAAATACTGCAATTTTATTTCTAATTTTTAAATTTTTCTTTTGCTACATCACTTGATGTACGAGATTTACTTGTTCCTTCTAATGACTGTTTAGCTTGTGTTGCCAAATACCTGGATGTAATAAATGTATCCATTATTTTCTGAATTTTCTGACCTCGGCAATATTGAAAGTAGTTGGAGTTTTTCGTTCCTGGTGATACCGTCTTTAGAAAATTTATCTTTAATTTGTGCAATCATTTCATCAAACTCGTTTACCTTATCTCTGTCAATTTCATCAATTGTATTTAACTTGAATATTTCTCTTCTTATTTTTTTATTAACTTCTTCATATTTTAGCTTTACATAATTTATTGAATTTTTGATTTGTTAAAAAAAATTTTGTGAACATTCACCTATTTCAGAATCAGTCGCATTGACCGAGGTCATTGACGGTACAGTTACCAAAGACTCCTGACTTGGAACATTCATTTCAGTATCAGAAGTTACATGTTCATCACTGCTCGATGAGTCATCGCTACTAGATAGTTGAGTACAATTAGACAGTTTTAAACGACAAGAATCACAAATTTTAAGCTTACTAATTAATTTATTCTGTTCAGCAAATCCCACCAAAATCAATTTCTGAATATTATCTTCCGTAAGATTTCGACAATGTTTAGAACAACTTTGTTTGAACACTTTAATACATCTTGAACTGATAAAACTCATTGCACAACAAAAATAAAAACCTCTGTAAAACGCCTCCTTAATCGACAATATAATGCTGTATCTTCTTTCGTAGCACGTCAACTAAAATCACTGAACAATCACTGTTGATACAACACTAATGCTCTCACGGTTTCAGACTATACTACATAGGTACTTCACACCACGAAGTTTTTGTACCGCATTTTTTTCAATGATGATTGCTACAGTGATAAAACTTGACAACACAGCGCATTATTTTTGTACCCATGAAGTACGTTTAAAAAAAGCATCGTTTTTCTTCTATTCATTTACCATGTCCAAATGTATGGGCATGGGAAAAACGTGTTTGTTCATCATACCTACTAACACAGGCAAAAGTGATGAAAACCCTTGTGGAGCCTGTTTAGTAGAATGCCTGTAATTAACAAAAAGATGAGAAGTACTGTTCCTTTTAATTGTACTATTGTATCCTTCGACAGATACGCGTTTTTCAACCTCAACTGTAAAGCCGTCTTCAGTGTTGTGTACATGACTTGACTTGGTTTGTGTTGTTGAAATTAAATAAAAATTTTCCGGAATGACGAAACACGAAATGTGTTTGAAAAGGGCCTATTTTTCTATTTTTATTTGAAAATTTTATATAAGTATGAGTATATCTCGAAATTGATGCAACCTAGAAAAATTTTACTTAACCCTCTAATACCCAAATTTTTATTTTCGATCTAAATATCATTTTTCGTTATCTAAAATCGTTCTAAACACGTTTTGGGCAATAATTTATTTTTATTCGCAAGTTTGTGAATTTTGGTTTTTGATTTTTATAATTTTTATTTTTGAACATCCCTATTCTTTTTCATTTTTTCTTGGAGCCTCTTCTGGTTACTGATTTTCGGCAATAATAAAAATTCAAGTTTTCACGGTACTTTTAAAAATATTAAATTTAATTTTTTTTTCTGGAATTATTTTTATTTTCCGTGTAATTAACGGAAATACAGGTTTGAAATTATTTTAATTCCACCAAGCCCTTCTTCTGTGATAGGTTGATCGTAGAAAAATATAAAAGCTTCGATTTTTTATATTACACATTAAATGAACCCCAGGCATTTATAGGTTATGAAGGAATACAATTTTTCAAGCAATTTTCAAAAATACAAAAAAGTTTCAAAAGTCATAAAAAAACCTTCCTTATATGCATGTTATAAGTCAAGGCACGGTGTCTCTGGTAGAACAACATTAATATAAAAAAATCAGTATCGCTAAAACATCCACCAAATGAAAGCTTAGGCTTTCCCCTTCCATTTGAGACCTGTTTGGAAATGTTCTATCGGGGGGTCCTGAACATTTTTTTCAAAACAGTACAATGCCGTTTTTTCAGTACTGATTTCTTAATTATGGTTCACACAGTCATTTTCTTTCATGCTTTTCTAGGTAGCCATGATAAATTGTACTACGAATAGTTAACCAATTAATAAAAAGGATTTAGATTTAGCATTATACCATTCTATTTAAACCAATTATATACACGACATATCGATAAAGTAAATACGGATAATACGGCTTACAAATGCTCACTATTGTACATTACTACAGCTCAAAGAAGCTGTCGATCATATGCTTCGGAGTTCTCCGGAACCTTAACATGATTCCAAGCAACTTGAAAATCGAAATGCACGGTTTCACTGGCTTGTTTCCCGTATTTGCTCAAACCACTTCCTGTGATTTCACAAAACTTTGGGATATGATAGCGGAAATATGGAACTTCGATTCTATTGGGTAAGCAATCCACGTTTTTGAAAAGTTCTCAACTTTTCTGCAAAATCATCATCCAGACTCGTTTGAAAACAACTTATATGTACCTGATAAGAATGATCAAGCGCCTGAAATACATTTTTTCATTTAAAAGAGATAATTTACAGAACAGTACGATAAATTATAATTGCTAGCAAACTTAGATCCCATTACACTTCCAAAACATGCCGATTTTTCAAAAGCTTCTGACAGTTTCATCTGGTGAATCCACTTTTGTTGTGGCGTTGACAACTGATGATCCTCACCTGTGATAAAAGAATTATTTTAAGGTCATCTTTATGAATCACGCAATCAAACTGCTGACGCTTACCCATTCCTCGACATTATTTGGATCAATTTGGAGCAGTGGATAGTAAATGCAATTGAAGAACTGCTTCGCCAGATTATGGTCCGAGCCGAGACTTTTCCATTTCGCGGACGCGTATGTGACAAAGTATTCGTGGATGACCAGCTAAATTGGATAAATCTTTTTTGTGTGGTACAGTATGGGCAAGGAAATGTTGAACTACCTCCCATTATTACGAAAAACAGATTGACGATTTTCAAATCTCCAGCAATGGAGCACCTAAAATTATTCAAAAGCAACAGTGTCTTCCACATTTTCTCAATATTGCCATATTTTTCTGGAACGCCAGAAGCAACAGCAAACAGCAACAGTATTTTTACGCCAGTATCCTTACATCGGCCTTGACCGTTCCTGATGACGTCGGAATTATGCTCGATAATCGACAGGGTAAATGATTAAAGGGCCCTTCTCCATCGCTTGCAGATCGAACTGCCCAGGCTAACTCCCCTTTTTGGACGTCACATAATCAACTAACTTCTGAACGTTCTTCTTCTTGGCATTAACGTCCTCACTGGGACAGAGCCTGTTTCTCAGCTTAGTGTTCTTATGAGCACTTCCACAGTTATTAACTGAGAGCTTTCTTTGCCAATGTTGCCATTTTCGCATTCGTATCTCGTGTGGCAGGTACGATAATACTCTATGCCCAGGGAAGTCAAGGAACTTTCCTTTACGAAAAGATCCTGGACCGACCGGGAATCGAACCCAGACACCTTCAGCATGGCTTTGCTTTGTAGCTGCGGACTCTAACCACTAAGGCTAAGGAAGGCCCCTGAACGCATTTATATGCATTTACATTTACGTTATTACAGTTTCTGCATTATCATTCAAATCAAAGTGCAAATGTGTTACCTCTAAAAACCCCTGAACTGATTGGTTAGGTCTGCTGATTTTGAAAGCGATGTTTGGGGCCATTGCAACATCCAAACCCCTTAGACAGCTGCTCAACTGCAACGCTCATCTGGTGCTCAAATCATTTTTTTTAATCAAAAACAAGTCATCAGCGAACAAATGGGTTTTTTTAGGTTGCACAGATGTTGAATAAGATTCTCAGTTGGGTGGTAAACCGTGTAGATTCGACAACCAACCAATTCAATTTGCACTTACTTTTTGCATTACTGTGTCTACCACGTTTTCCCTTTAGTTTTGGTGAGATTGTTGTTCTCACATCATTACATGCTTCGAGTGGTAGGTTTTAAATTGTATTTATATTTAAACAGTGCTAAATTCAAAAGTTTGAACTGGTTACTGAACGAATAAACGTGCAAGCTCGACATATTTTTGTAGGACAATACCAGACTGTAATCCTGATGTCGTGAAGAATGTGCTGTTCAATAATATCAACCACTATTGCTGATAACGGTTGCAGACTTCGCTTTTCGGTTTCATATTCCAGGTCTCCTGACAGAGTGTAGTGTAAATATATATATTTATTATTAGGTGTGAAATTGGGATATATTGATTGTAATTATTAACAGGCATACCTCTAATCAGCAAACCAAAATATTGACCCAAAACAATTAATTTGTAAACTTATCACGCGACACAAGCATCAATATTTCGCTATACCACCTTAGAACGCGACAACTTAAGCAATGAAGCGTTATAACGCAGCGCCGATTTCCCCTACCATTGATGCCAATTTAGTTGTTTTTTTGCAATCTGTGAAACCATTGGTAATGTAATGATCCATGAGTAAATGTTTTAAAACGCTTTGGTTATTACTTATCGTAAAAAGCAATATCTTATGAAAATATATTTGAATTTTAAGACGGTAGCATACAACTGAATCTAAATAATGGTTATTTATTGGAAATCTTTCAAATCTCTAAACATTTTTTTATTCAAAATTTTAAATACTATTTACAACCATTTTAGTTTTGTATAAATGAATAAATTTTGATTAAAGATATACAATTTTACTGTTTACTGAATTTATAATCAACTGAACAGCAACACGGCCAAAACAAAAACAAGCTTGTTTTACGGAAATCTGAACAAACATTTAAAAAGGGCACATCGACATAGGTAAACAATGTCTTTGTATGACGCTGTTGAGCCCAATTTAACTCGATCACGCTTACCAATACTACTATCAGGAAGAGCTAACACTAATCTTTCTGATAGTGGTGTTAGTTTGCATGGGCGAGCTAAAAAGGGCTCAACAGCAACGTTTCTGAAAAAGGCTCAAGACCTCTCCAGCCCTTTTCAAATGTTTGTCCAGAAATATTTGTCATGGCCTTCTACGGTTCTATTGAGTTGTCATCACATGGTACAAGCGATTCATTGTATCATACTATTGGTGGAAGAAGATCACCTATGGTACGTATCTCTAACTAAAATTAAAAAAAAAAATGTTCAGGACCCCCCGATAGAACATTTTCAAACCGGTCTCAAATGAAAGGGGAAAGCCTAAGCTTTCATTTGGTGAGTGTTTCGTCGATACTGATTTTTTTATATTAATGTTTTCTACCAGAGACACCGTGAAGGTTAAATCCAAAAATAAAATCATTTTGATTTCCAAGCTACGAAAAAATACACAAAATACACAAATATCCAAAGTGTACCCCGTCTAAAGGCGGGGTTGGGTATTAGAGGGTTAAGTACTCTTCCAATGCATTTTCTGTACTATCATTGTTTTCCTTCATTTCGATTTTTTTCAAAATTTGTAATCTATATATAAATAAAAATGGAATGGTGTTTGTATGTCACGAAATGGCTTACGAACGGGTTAACGGATTTGGATGATTCTCTCTCCGTTTTGTTCGTTAAGGGATCCGACGTGTTTGTGTGTATAAAAATCCGGAGCTATTCAACAGGAAAGATGAAAAAAAGGGGGTGAACGAAACTGTCATTTTGTATGAGACGATCCATAACGTTTTTCAACAGCCTACTTGATTGGCAAGACGAAGTTTGCCGGGACCACTAGTATTTTATAAAATTATAACTTTTTTGTCCGTAATTCTTCCATTATGAAACATTGTTTAATAAATCACTTTAGTTGTCCCCTAAAACATGTCCAAAAATAATAAAAATCACAGATGCATTTTCATAGAAAAACGATTTTAATTTTTTTTTATTAGAAAAATCTGTTTTTTACCGTGCATATTTTTTTCCATATAGTCCTAAACAATACCTACAACAACCGCAAAATATATCCACAAATTACAAACATCAATGTTGTGGTTTTTAAGAACTATTAGCTTCAAATTTTCATTTGAATATATCGTTTATATTTTTTACCGTGCACTCTTTTTTTAATACTTAAGCATAAATGTTTTGATCATACGATAAACGATTTAGCTACGATTCGCTCAATCAAAATATTTTTTTTTTCTGGAATGGAGAAACACGAAATATGCCATTTTTCTTTTTTATTTGAAAATTTTATATAAATATGAGTATACAGGTCGGACTCGATTATTCGGAGACTCGATTATCCGGGGACTCGATTATCCGGGATTTGATTATCCGGAGTTTGTTTTTGGATTTTCTTGTTTATCAATTTTAATGAATAAATCTGAGATAATTTGGTATTGCAATATACAATATTAATGTTTTTGTAGTTTAAAACGTATTAAAGAAAAGGGGGGTTTGAAAAAGTGTTTTTTTTGTGTATGCTGTCATTTTTTTTTCTTGTAAAGACCCCTACTGTTCCTAGAAAAAAATTCTGGATACGCCACCGCATCATATAAATAAAATAACTAAAAAAGATAATATTAAAGTTCTTTTATCAAATATTTCATTTTTTTTTCTTATTGATTCGATTATCCGGAGGATTCGATTATCCGGAGTGAAAAAAATCGATACTCCGGATAATCGAGTCCAACCTGTATCTCGAAATTGATGCAACCTAGAAAAAATTTACTTAAGTACTTTTCGATTGCAATTTTTCTGTACTTTCAAATAATCACATACAAAATTATTGTTTTCCTCTATTTCAATTTTTTTTTTCAAAATTTGGAATTTTTTAAAAATCATAACTTTTTTGTCCATAATTCTTCCATTTTGAAACATTGTGCAATAAATCACATAAGTTGTCCCCTAAAACATATCCAAAAATAAATAAAATCGAAACTGCGTTTTTGGAGAAAATCGATTTTAAAATATTGTTTTTGAAATAAAAAATAATCTGTAACATTTTTTACCGTGCATATTTTTCTACAACAATAGCAATACCTACAACTTTGTAGAAGATCTCAAATCGATCGGACAAACCGTTTTCGAGTTACAGTTTTTTAAAGATTTGCCATGCATTTTCCGATACGCCCTTCTAAAAAATAAGGTGAGGTTCAAAATCTGCGCTAGAAGGTGTTATGCGGAGTGCCGGGCTTAACAGCCGGGGTGCGATTTTTACGAAATCCAATCAATTTGTTTGTTTCGCGGATGATATCGACATTTTTGGCTGAAGATTAGAAAAGGGTGCAGACCTGTACACACACACCTGAAACGCGAGGCAACGAAACTTGGACTGGTGGTGAATGCGTCCAAGACAAAGTACAGGGTGATTACTAATTCCTGTCAGTAAAGTAACTGATCGTAGATAAAAGATGTACGTATGAATTTTAATTTCCAGTGTACATCCTGTTTTGCACATCTATAAAGTTTGTAAAGATTGAATCTTTTATCATTTCCCTTAGTTTTTAGTCATATGTGTTATTTTAAAGGCATTAAACCTGGCACGCACGTTTTCCACAGAAATGTATTTTTGACTAAACTCTGCTGAAAAATGTGCCTGATTAAAACAGTATGTTACCACAATCTTTCAGACTTATGGAAAATATTAGCGAAAAAAACATGTCTTTTTTGGTTTAAATATATGCTTCTGAATAACGTGCGTGTTAACTGTAATGCTTCTGAAACAACGCATGTGGCTGGAAATTAAGGTAAAAAAATAAATATGTTATCTATGTACAGTGAAGACAAATGTTATAGATAACTAAAACTGGATATGCACTGGTAATTAAAATTATTAAAATTCATACAACCACCTTTTTTCTATGAGTACTTATTTTACTGACAGGAAATAATAATCACCCTGTACATGCTAGTTTGTGGAGCCGAGTGCGACAGGGCTCGTCTAGGTAACAGTGTTACGATTGACGGAGATGGTCAACGAGTTTGTGTACCTTGGATCTTTGCTGACGGATGACAATAACGTTAGCCGTGAAATACGGAGGTGCATCATCAGTGGAAGTCAGGCCTACTATGGTCTCCACAAGAAGCTACTGTCAAAAAAGATTCACACCCGCGCCAAATGTACCATGTACAAAACGCTCATAAGGCCGGTAGTCCTCTACGGGCTTGAAACATGGACGATGCTCGAGGAGGACTTACAAGCACTTGGAGTTTACGAATGTTAGGTGCTCAGGACGATCTTTGGTGGTGTGCAGGAAAATGGTGTGTGGCGGCGAAGGATGAACCACAAGCTCGCCAACTCTACGACGAACCCAGTATCCAGAAGGTGGCCAAAGCTGGACGGATACGATGGGCAGGGCATGTTGCAAGAATGCTGGACAGCAACCCTGCAAAGATGGTGTTCGCTTTGGATCTGGTTGGTACATGAAGGCGTGGAGCGCAGTGAACTAGGAGGGCAGATCAAGAGAGCAGGTTTAGAATTAAGTATACTGAAAAAAAAACTATTCCTAGCTTTCTAGCTGTATTCTGAGGTGATCAGAACAAATGAAATCATTCGTTGAAAGTTATATACAAAAAGTGAAATTCCTCAAAAAAAAACTTCAAACTTGTTTTCTTAAAAGTAGATTTTTGTCACTTTCACCCCTCTACTTCCAACCCCCTCAATTGTCAAAACATTGTTAAGTTGAAATTTAACTTCCATTTCAACAAAAATACAAGTCTATTTCAAATCTCTGAAATCCCGGATTCCCGGTATTCTCCGGGGCAAGCAAAATGGCCGGGAAATGGACACTCTAGAAATCTTTTGTTCTATATCTAAATGTCGCGATTATATGAACTTATAAGGGTGTTGCAATATTGATTATGGGTGTACGATAATCAGGGAAGCGTTTCCATATTTTTGGCGGGTAGTGTACAAGACAGGAAGGTAATGTAAATACTTAAAATCACCAAAATTGTAATAAATGCCACAAATTTCGAGAAAATCAGAGGATTTTTTTGATTCTGTTATTCTACATTTGATGGAGTTCTGGATAACTTAAAATCCGAAGTGAGAAATCCAGTCAATCCGCAAACAAGGTAACCGAAAAAAAATTGCGTTCAATGATGATGTGAATATGATGAATGGTTCACATAATTTTAAAAATATCTGAAATAGCACAAATGTTGTCATGCTGAGAGTAATCAAAACTTCACCAAAGTACAACACTTTCATTGAATTGAATATATACCTACATTGCTTGCACTATCCATATGGCTGAAGTAATGGGTCCTAATGATGATATATAACCTCTCAGTTTCATCGAAATTTGCATCCTCTAAAAAACCCAAGCACTAATTTAAACTTGGTCTTCTCTCTATCTCTTCATCACAGGTGTACCAGTGGCCAAAGCATCCGTAGACCCCGAAGTGCAGTGAACTCCATTGAAAAGTAATACCCCCATATGTGTGCACGTTGTGTGGTCAGCACTCCCGATACCAAGTCCAGTTCAACGCCATAAATTTCCATCGGTTGGCTGCACAAAAAGTCAAGCTCATCGTTCCCAAGCGCCACCCAAAAGGACGACGAACGCTAGGACCAAGGATTAAGCTGAGTGCTTTGCTGCACATCCCTCTGGGACGAAGAAGGTTCACAATATTTGATCATGCTTGAATGCAGCCACATAAAATTTTAATCCCCAAAACGAGGCCGAAATAGGACCAAGGTTCAGGAAAAGCTTTTTCCAACGATGACGAATTCGGTCAAGGTACTTGACTGAAAATGGAAAAATCTCATCCCAGCGAGATTGAAATGAAACTCATTAATACCCGGTGTCAAAAGTTGTGAGGCTTTCCCTGTCCGACGACGACGAGAGGAAGAAAATCGGGACATGTGTCCGAAAACTCATTTTGCCGTGATGCGGTCGAACCAGATTCGCTGTCGTCATCCCACACCGCCGAAGGGAATTTACCGACCGAGAAGTGTTTAGTTAGTGCTTGAAACGGTCCCATTCGGAGACAAATTTGAATCAACTCGACTCGGGGAAATTTTTCCCCGTGAGTACAAACTTTGGGAAAATTGATTTTCCGAAGCGAAAAGTCGCGTTAAGCGTCGGAAGAAAATAAATAAAATTCAAATTGAATTTTGTCTCCTTTTACTCGTGGATGTGACAAGCCCGAAAAAAATAACGACGCTGATCGGGATCAGTACGGTAAGAACGGCTAGCGAATTGAAAGAGAAAGTACCGTTAAACGGGGTGTCTTTGATAATGAGGGTTACTTTGAACGGGACCAACAACATATTTACGGAAAATTATAATTTCTGTAAATCAGTCAAGCAAGATGAATGCAAATATAAAAAGTTTTAGCATGATTTGAAGGTTTCAAGAGCTTCTGGTTAAAAATGGAATACCTCAACATTGTTTTTCAATTTTTACAATTTTAGGACAAATTACGGAAGCATAATGAATCGTTTTGAAATCAAACAACTACAATCGATAACTAAGATTGCAGTACTTATTTTGAAAATATAAAAAAAAAAATCTTCAAAAAGAATGCAGCAATATTCAGATTTTTTTTCCGAAAAATCTATCAATGTTACCTCGTTTAACGGTACTTCATCTCAACAAGTTGAGTGATTTTGATGAAAGTAATCGGTCGCTCATTTGATATACGAGATGAAAATAAAAGTTAAATTTCGAAGGTAAAGTGAATTGCGATAAACTTAATCATTGAAACGCAAAACAAATTTGCGAATAATCCAGGAAGAGTGCAAAAGTTGACGAAAAAGTTCTACGACAGCGATATTTCCACGTCCTTAGCATCGAAAATAATTATCCCAGTGAAGTGCGTGGGTAAAGTGCTCCCTCATTCTGATAAAGTGCTTTCAATAGTGTGCAATTGAGAAGCCCACTCATTCGGAATATAATCACCATCGAGTGCGAGGCTGGCCAAAAGAGCACCGGTGTAAAATTCAAATAGGAAAGCCGAAATCAGGAATCCGACCGGCAGCAAAATGACGAACAAAATGGCCATGGAGTGGATTACGGCCATCGACAAGAGGTAAGCTCATTTTGGGAGGCGATTGACCTTATATGTATACGGGGATGGGTTTCCATTCATAACGGGAGGGCTTTGTTGCTGGGTGTGGGGCCTGCGTAATTAAAATGGGATCCGTGCTTTGTTTGCAGTGAACAAACTGGGTGGTTAATTGGATGGGATCCAAGGTGACGAAAGTACCTCGGCGGAAAGCTGATTGAACTGAATGAGCTATTTTTGAATTTATGCAATTTTATCTATTTCGTAGTTGTATACTGATTATGGTTTTAAGATAATAGCCTTTCGGTCTTTTTTTGGAACAAGTACAAAATTAACAGTCTGAGTGAGTGGGAAAGTTTAATGTCCTTAATATAACAAGCTAAACCATTGTGTTTTGAACCGTTATTATCATTCATCGGCAAGGATTCTAAATAGAATATGTACCTACTTTGACAGTGTCCAAGTCATACGCGAAGCGAACAAATTACTAGATCTGTTGAAAATCGGCTGTAGCGTTGGACAAGTTTGGCTAAAACATCGATGTTACTGAATCGATTCTAATTTCATCTATCGAATCCATTCACCGATTTCATCGAATCCTTTGAATCGATGTTTTTGAATCGTTTCGATCTCCAGATTAGTTTGAAATCAATGAAGATTTGCTGGCGTAGCTCTTCTTGTTTCGAATGCATTTTGAAAACTACTTGACAGATCGCGATGCACACATAAACATAACACTCTAAACAAGTATTACCCAAAATTCCATAAATTTTGACCCACGCGATAAAAAGTTACACACAAAACAAAGCTTTTAACCGAGTTCAATTTTTAGTCTAATTTTTTTGTGATTCCTAGACTCTCCTCCTCCCTTCCCCCTTCCTTTCTGTCATGTTTTTCCCACGAATCCAACATCGTTTGGCAGATCACCTTTGTCAGAATGCCATCTGGCCGAAGCGTAATGTGAATGATAACTTTGTGTGTTTAGTTAATCTTCGGTGGTGATTTCTTTACTTCAGGGTTTCGTTTTTACTACCCCTGAAATTGGAGTCATCTGTTACCATTTCAGCTTTAAATACCACCCTATTAGGTTAGTTGCCAACAAAACTGAATTGTGGGGTTCAGAGGTGCGAATCAAAATATCGAAGATACGCCCTTCTTTCAACGTAGGGTGGTAATTTCAAATTTCACACTTCTAAAAATTATTGTTGTCTAAGCAACTAACATTTTACTTTGAAAGTTGCCTTCCTGAAATCACAAGCAGTTCTTTCAACATATACTGGTATGGTGATGATGTGCGCTGCTTTAAACGTCATCATAGATTATCCCTTTGTATAGTCAATGGCTGTTCTTTCAACTATTGGTATCGCACTTGCTAATACTCAAATGTTTTTAATTCTTATGATCATTAGCTTTACTTGCAAGTAAAACTGTGATATTATGAATTCTAATCTTTTCATGAGCGATTCTACCTTCTTTTAAAAATAAGCTATTCTCTTAAAAGATAATGTTAGAATAATCAGAGGCCTTATCCCCATGGTATTCAATCAAAAAATTCATATCGCTAAAAATGGCAATAAAAGTCGAGTCTAGTACACGACACTGAAGACGGCCTTACAGTTGAGGTTGAAATACGCGTATCTGTCAAAGGATACAAACTCTAGTGGAATTAAATGGTATAGTACTAAATTCGGTTTTTTCATCTACTAATTTTTCTTAGCCAACACTCCCCCGTAAAGTTTTTAATGTGAAAATTTCACAAATTTTACATAAGCCTTAACATCCTGTGGACAGCCACCCACTCTTTCAGCGTTATGAACTACGTGAATGAGTCCTTATCTGAATGATGTGGCCGGTAGTAGTGGTAACAGTCACACTCTGCACGGTTTTATTCATAACATATGGCTCATATAATCCCAGATGTTACATATTATTTCTGACATGCTATTTATAATTTCCCAACAAAGCCATTTGTCGGCCAAACGGCATTCAGCCAAAACACATTTGGCCAAAGCTCGATAACTTTTTCAAACAGACTCAAGTCAGAAAAGTAAACAAACTCACTTTATCAATCCTACGTGTTTCGCAGACGCAATTCTACACGTTCCGCTGTAAACCAACTCGTTTCTTTCACCATGCATAAAAACGTCGTAAGTAACGGAATGAAACGGCGTATCATTTTGTCATACATTTTTTGTGTTAAATGATAGGAACTACCTTATATTTAAGCGCGAGCTGATTGCATGCAAAGTTTAAGCGATGTACGTGGCGAAAAAATGCTTAAAAGGAGATTCAGTTTAAACAGGCTTGATAATACTTCTCAACATCATTAGAGCTCGGTGACATACTTTAGAGCAGCGTGCGTCCCTTGCCTCTTTGCGAGAATGCGAAAAAATGCTGTGCAGAGAAGCATCGAAAAATGAGCGAGGAATATGCAGCACAAAACACAACAGAGTAAAATTCCTCGCATTTCTTTACACTCTCACTCGAATTGCTTGAGGATCTGTGTTGAAAATTTTGGGTTCAGCTTTTACTCCTCTGAAAAATGGCAAAATCACCTCCTCTTTGCATCGTGGAGGAGTTCATGTAATGTTCAAGCCTGATTTTAAAACTGTTTTAGAAGACACAACCTTATGATTCTTCTTATTTAGTTTTCTCAAAACCGTATGAAAGTTACTTACGTCGATTTGAAAAAGTAATCGAGAAATAACCCTTTCGGCAAAAAAGTGTTCGGCCTAATGACCAGGAACTACTGTCAAAGATGGACGTCATTTTTGAATGTTCCCTTTGCAGTCAATTTGAGGTGATCGATTACAAGCCAGTATTTTTCACGGTCACCTGTTGTGTGTTGTGTTGAGTGCCATATTTGTTTAAGTTGAGGTATGGGAAGATGTTTGTTTGGATGGCGTAAAGGGCGAACACGAAATTATTGCGACACCGAAAATGTCATAGAATCAAATCAAAATTTGAGGGTAGTTTTATAAATATATTTACTTCAAAAATCAAAAGAAAAATTAATCGATGGAGCCTTGAGTGTAAAATTGATGGCATTTTTGCTTGATGCCCTCCATCAAAGTCTTTACAGTGTCATCCGGTACCAGTTTCTCAGTTTTTTTTCATTTTCTAAACATGTCCTTCTCGTCTTTGACTGTCATCTTGCTCTTCCGAAGTTCCGCTTCATTTTTGCGCAGTACTGCTCCACCGGGCGCAGCTCCGGACAGTTTGGCGGATTCATGTCCTTTGGAACAAAATGGACAGAATTGGCCTCAGGACACTTTAAGAATAGTGGCATGATGCCAAATCTGGCCAAAATAGCGGAGCTTCGTCGTGTACTGCGAGAACGACAGAAGTCGCTTCTCGAGGGACTCAGATTTGTATATTTTACTTTACCATTTACTGTGCCCTTTGTCACGAAAGGCTCACCCTCAGTCCGCAAGAGTAGATGGCCTGCCAAATGAGATATTTGAAGGCGAACTTCGACGTTTTCTTTTTCTTCGTCCACATCGAACTTGCTCTTGCCGGTGAAAAATTCCAACCCCGGAATTTGCTTAAAATCGGCTTCTATATACGTTTCGTCGTCCATCACACAGCAGCCATATTTTGTCAGCATCTTCTAGTAGAGCTTCCGTGCCCGAGTTTTAGCCGTCGATTGTTGCCGCTCATCAAGGTTTGGGAAGTTCTGTACCATGTATGTATGTAGTCCAGCTCTCTTCATTGCATTCTGGACGTAGCTCTGCGACATGCCGATCTTTTCAGCCAAATCACGGTTTGAGATGTTGGGATTTGCTTTAATCATCCGCTTCACCTTTCCCTCCGTCTTTTTGTTCTCCGGTCCCGGTTTTATTCAAGCTCCTTTGCCCTGGTCCACCGTCAACCGCTCCTGGAACCACTTCAACACTTTGGAGACGGTTGAATGGTGAATGTTCAACATTTTTCCCAACTGCCGCACAGTGCGTTGCTCCATAGACAAAAATCAAATTTCAAATTATTTAATCCAGTGATAATAACTACCCTCAAGTGTTTATAGATAGCATCAGTTGTTGAAACAAGTATTTATAAGCTATACAAAGCACTAAAGCTGCTGCAACAAGCGTAGAAAGTGACAGTTCACGGGGTAGCAGAAAAACTAAATTTTGTCGCTTGTTTTCAGCAATGCTTTCAACTCGCACGGAGAGTGTTGAAACCAATCTATTCAATCAAAATCAAAAAAAGGACATGGCTGAAGGTTGATGAAGTATAATATGTAACTTTGATTATCGATTCAAAAAAAAAGTTCCACCGAGTTCCACCTTTATTCACGCACAGAGATCTAAGAATGTCCTCTAAGTGGTCTGAAAGATATAGCTGCAACTTCGAGATTTTTTTACTATTTTTAGGTATACTCCTTAGCCAGCACAAGTATGAAAATGAGTTGTTTGTGATAAAAATCTGAAAATCTTGCAACGCTTTGCGGTCTCGGCTCAACCAGACATTACACCAGAGCAAGTAAATGCTTAAAATAATATATTTTAAATGTCATCATATAAATACTTAGGTTTGATGCTGGATTCTACCCTAAGCTGGGCAAATCACATTAAAAATGTAGAAAAAAAGGTATCATCGCTATGTGGAATTATGCGAAGAGTAAGTCATTTTGTATCGCGCAGAATACTTTTAAACTTCTATTTTGCTCATATTCACTCACGCCTGAGCTATCTAATTATAGCATGGGGTCGTGCCTCGAAGTCTTCTTTGAAAAAGCTCCAAACTCTCCAGAATAGATGTTTGAAAACGATATTTAGCAAACCGTTTTTATTTCCCACTCTTCAACTTTACTCTGATGTCTCTTACAATATCCTTCCAATTTACAGTCTCTGTAAAATTCAGACTCTAATATTTGTTCATGACACTCTGCACAATAATCTGTTTTCATCATAATATTCAACTACCTTCGATATCCCATGGCTATCGTACAAGACGTACACATAATTTGCATCAAAATAGAGCACTTACAATGTTTGGTCAAAAAAGAATTTCAATCATTGGTCCTAATCTGTACAATCAATTACCGGATTACTTGAAACAAATAAGCGATCGCAATAGTTTCAAACAAAAGCTAAAGCAATACTTAAAACTAAATCTTCACGACATTCTTGGATAAAAAATAATATTCGTATTTTGAGCAATATGTCAACTACCAGAAACCAATCATAGATTAATTAAATTCTTTTTTTCTTATATATCTTTTTTTTTTTGTTTAAAGTAAATTAGTAATTATATCATAAGTGGGTCCCTTAAAAGGAACATTTGTTCCACTGGGACGTCACGCCATGTAATTCTATTTAAATTAATCAAAATCTAGTTTTACGTTAATTTCAATCTCAGTTCATGTTTTGCTTGTTTTTTCATTAGTTTTTTATTGTTCACGTGCTGCACAGAGTGAGCTGAGATAGTTGCGTCCACTACCAGGAAGCTACACGTGAGCTTTTTGGTGTGGGGGAAAGTGGCGGGTAAAAAAAAATGTGGATTCCAAGATTTTTTTTCCAAATTTGATTTGAAAAACTGGAACATTGAAAAAAAAACCGATTTTTTTCATGAGGCTTATAAGTCACTCTTGCAGCTACGAGTGAGAAAAGATATATTTGCAAATAAGTTCTTTGATCATTATGAGCAATAAAAGTACAAATAGCAAGAGTTTTCTTGGGAAATAATGAAATTGGCGCTTGGGACATTTTTGCGATAATGCGTATATTATACGTCATTTATGCAAATTGTAGCTCTTTTAACCAGAAACAACTTTCCCTTCCATACCAAGGTGCTCAAATGGCTTGATCTTCCAGTTTTGATTTTTGTCCCGCATCCCCATACATTCAACGCACTGTGTGCCGGTGCGACAGGTCCGGAAATTCCAGGTGTTTGGAAAGAATTTCTCGCGGAACATTACTAAAGGAGAGATTCTCTCCTCTCTCGTTCTCTTTCCATTATAACAGTGAATACTAAAGATTTTAGGAAGTTTTTCACTACAGATCGAAAGTCAATTTCCTTGACTAGCGTTTCATACAAAAAACACAACAGAAGAGGTTAATATCACTCAGTTATTAATGAAAGAGAAAGTAAACAAAGAGAGCCTCTCAATGTTAGATAGGTCCTTTAGTAATGTTTCGCGAGATTTGTCCTCTCGATTCGCGTTGGTTCACCTCCATTTACGTTGAATCGAAAAACACGACTTCGAGTTTGACAGCATGTAAACAATATACATCAATGAGAAAGTGTGCAAAACTTTATTGTTTTTTACCCAATGGTAGAAAAGTTATGCCCTGTTGAATGTGTCGCAATATATGTTTCATTAAGATTTGGATACTGTTCATGTGAAAGTGATGATTATGAATTGGATGAACTGCCAGAAGTTTGGCTCGTCATTTTTTGCTGCACTCTTAAAAATAATGAAAATCACTCCGGACGTAATTCACATTATGACTGAATGACACATGATGTAAGTGATGAAATGACGTAAAAATGGGTTCTGAATAATGTATTGAAAGAAAAATTTAATTTTACATGATGAAGGACATGAAAATGATGCCGCTATGATTGACATTTACCGAATAAGACACCATCGTATTTAAGATGTGACACAAATTCACGTCATTTGGTTCGCTTCTTTTATGTGGATCCAAAATACGTAAAATCGCATGATTTTTTCGGAGTGTGTGGTACTCTTTATCCCTTGCTTTGATGTTCACCCTTACCTACACTCTTGAGTGACCCGTTCGAACAAAACAAGCCTCGCGGAATTGTGATGGCATTCTTTTTTGATAAAATTTTCCTCCGTTGTGTTTTGTATCGCAGCTTCCTCGCTTATTTTTCGTTGCCGCTCAGCTCAGTAAGGAGTGTATAAGCTATCCACATATTTTTCTTTCTAATCATGTAAAAAATAAATATTTTATTCAACCAAAAAACTGATCCTGTATTGAACAAGGTTAAACTTGAACATAAAGAAGACCGGATGAAATTAAAACTATTCTTTTACGAACTTTCGAACTTTTGATCGAACACTCTTCATCAATTTCTGGAAAAGAGTTGCATCACATATTTTGGACGCTTGAGCCCATTTTTTTTTGAATTCCTGCATGTTCCCAGCTACTTTACCAGTCTTCTTGAAGACCCTCTTCACGATTGCCCAGTAACTTTCGATGGGTCGAAGCTGAGGGCAATTTGGTGGATTGATGTTTTTCTCAACAAAATCTATACCGTTTTCCGCAAGCCAATTGAGAGTAGTTTTGGCATAGTGAGCCGACGCTAAATCCGTCCAAAACAGTGCTTCTTATATAAAGGCAGCAATCTCTTCTGAAGACACTCAGATCGATAGATTTCCGCATTTATAGTTCCGGTAGTGTAAAAAATTGACATCAAACCACATGTACATATTGCTTGCCATACCAGCACTTTCCGACCAAATTTCTCCACTTGAATCGATCTGTCCGCATCGCTCAGATCCTCCCCTACGACGGCAGTAAAGTATTGTGGACCCGGAAGGGTTTTTGAGTCCTCCTTTACATAGGTCTCATCGTCCATCAAAACGCATGCATTCGGACGCTGCAAAAGACGCGAGTACAACTTCCGGGCCTTTGTTGCTGATCGCTTCTTCTGTTCTGCACTTTGTTTCGAGATTTTCTGCTTCTTGTAGGTCTCCAGATGGTTCCGCTGCTTGATTCGCTGGATCATTCCGACACTTGTTCCTGATGTTTTGGCCAAATCACGTATTGACATCGATTTGTTCTTCATGATCAGAGATACCACTTTCCGGTCCAGTTTCGGGTTGGAAGAACCAGGTTTTCTGCCTTTTCCTGGTAGCTCATCCAAAGTATAGTGCTCCCCAAACTTGTTAATGATGGTTGTAAAACTTGCATAATGAATTCCAAAGCGTTTCGCCAATTTTCTCATAGTAATACCCTTCTCACTTAGCCATGTGTCCAGAACCTTTTTTTTTCACTTCCTTTTCAAAACGCGACATTTTGGCAGTGCTTCGGAAAGCCCAAATAAGACGCTTCGTTTTCGGGACGCCGGGAGTTTGGATTTCGGTTCACGTGTTTTGCTGGGCAGTATTTTGGAAAGCCCAAACAAGACGCTTCGTTTTCGGGGCTCAGAGAAGTTTTGCTGTTCGCACTATGTGAGTGCGAAAAGATATTCGTGTTCAGTCGAGGATGGATTACCAACTGGTGAGCTCGTTTAATGCTTATGATAATATATGTTTTCATGAAAGCGTTACTTTTATGTTATATGCAATCAAACTTTGTGTGGTTCGTCACTACGAGTGTCGGCATTAATGCCTATTTTGTACAATTCTAGTACACATATTAAATTTTTGACATTACTTAAAAAATGTTTTTGAATTGTTCGACATTATGAATGTCGACGTATTTTTTAAAACTTCTACCAAAGACTCTTCTTCTTGAGACATAAATGCACAGCAATACTTTTATGTAATTTTCAAACAAACTATGTATGGTTCGTCACTACAAGTGTTGGCTTTATTCCTGTTTTGTATAATTTAAAATATATGCATATATTTTGCTCTTTTTGCCATCAATAAAAACTTTTTTTTAATGGTTCGACATTATAAATGTTGACGTTTATTTTAAATCTTCTACCAAAAACTTTTCGAGACAAAAATAAAAACTAGCTTTAAGTATAAGTCGTATTTTTCCTCCTTATCCATGGATCGCATCACCGACCAAAGGTGACTCCCAGATCTTTTCCTTCTCCACTAATAAACACCCTTCCCATAGTGATTGTGGAGATGCAGAGGTATTCTCGGTCTCTAGAAGCAACAATCATTACACCCTAACATTCCTTCCCCATCCCCACTGACTGTGAGGACTTGGCCGGCGTCGTTATTGATCAATAATATTAGATCTGCTAAAATTGCACTCCGAGAGTAAGCGGAAACTCCCATCGCTTATTCATTTGGATCGCAGTGCAATTATTACCAGTTCCGATCAATCACGGAGTAGCAATTATTGACATGTACAGTCAGTCTATGCTATGCTATGCTATGCTTCCTTTTCAAAACGCGACATTTTGGAAACCAAGAATTTGAACCGCGCAAACAAGTAAACAAACGGAAGCTGACAGGCAAACGAACAGCACGCAGTGATGACAACATAAATCATCACAAATACATGCGTACAACGCAAATGTATGTGGATAGCTTATTTTCGATACACTCCTTATTTTTTAGCTTCCTCACAAAGAGACAAAAACAGCACGCTGTTCTAGAGCATGCTACCGAACTCTGGTGATGTTCCTCAATATCACCAAGGTTAAGTTTTTACCAATCATAACCATGAATTCCTCAGCGCGCAATGGTTGAACCGTGTAATACACCTCAAATTAGGTGCTACCTATAATGTGGAGTTTTACAAGCGAGAGCTATTATAAGTCGAATTATGCTAGGCAATCGTGAGCAGTAGTTAACATTTATGATTGTCTTCCTTGTTTAACTTGTTACGTGTTCGAATACCTTTTATGCAATAAATATCAAAGTTTTGGTAAGAGTGCAAGAAGTTACACAAATCCCATATAAGTTTGTTTGTGTGGTGGTTTAATGATGTTCTTTTCCGAACATTTGAAACTTACCCAGATACTTAATGTATACAGCCTTGTGGGGTATTGGTGAGCTTGAATCAATTACTTATCGTAGTTGCGTGATTATCATTGAATATTATTGTCATCTAAGGCATCAACTTATCTTAAACAAACCGAATTTGCATACCAGTTTGCACAAAATATTGGTATTGGTAAAAAGATCGTAGTGATAATGGCTAAAGAAACGTTGACAAAGTTGTTTTTCCCTATTAATGGGAAAAGTATAATCATATATAAAGCAAAGTATCTCCAACCCTTAGTTGTATTCTTCAAGCGTAGCACCAAGCGTGCTTTCAACAAATGATTAAACCTCACTAAACACTGATCAAAACTTACATAGTACAATGAAGCCCCAATGGAATATCATTACCTTAGGCTATCTATTCAATTACATCCAAGCCCAAGAAAGTCAAATCTATAATCGTTGCCAAAAGACTTTGGATTCATTATTTGGCAATTGTCATCATCGTAACAATTGTGCTCATGGCAACGATTTTGAATATTTTGCTGAAGTAATTTCAAAATACGCGTATCCGTCAAAAGATGAACAATTAGGATGGAATTGAAATCTACTGTATTGTTTCTCTTTATTAAGATTTTGCTCAGAAGATTCGAATACGTAAAAAATATCTTTCAAGATAAATGTTCACAATACATATCTTCACAGAAAGACATACTCCGATTGTCTCCAAAATAAATACCTAACCCACCATCTGGTTACGCTGGTCAAAACGAACCACTAAGTAAACTTGAGTGAACAATTCATCACCCTTTAATCCTGACCGATGTTTTCCTGAAGCCATACCCATCGTATACACACCGCACTGCAAATCCAGCACAGGTTATTTATGGACGAAATGAGCGTTGCATAAGTAAATTCACCCGCTCCGAAGCACATCCGGTCGCAAACAATTCTAACTCATCGCATTGTGTTGGTTTTAGGGACAGAAGGGTGAAAGATAAAAGCCCGAAAGCACGAAAGGTCGAAAATGATTTGCCTTGATTTTTTTCCATCTCAAAATAAAAAAAAAAGATTTTCGACTTTTCGAAAGAGCCTGCTTTTCAGCTTTGTGTTCTTATGAGCACTTCCATAGTTATCTACTGAGTGTTTTCTCTGTCCATTTTTGCATTGCTATTTTATCGTGTAGCAAGCACGAAAAAACTCTATGCCCTTAGAAGTCAAGGAAATAACCTTCACGGAAAGATCCTCGACAGGTGGGAATCGAGCCCACGACCCTCAGCTTGGTCTCGCACGTTTACCGCTACGGCTTTTCGAGCCTTTTATCCCTTTTCTCTCTTAGGCCTTTTGTCCATTCGCCTTTCTGTCTTTCACCTTTGAGATTCAATTGTGATGCATGCCCGACTTGTGGAATTGTCTGACTTCGGTCGACTCGAGATACATGCGGATGCCTCCCAGAGCGTGTGAGCTTATTCGACAGACAGCTCCGGGAAGGGGAATGCTTGCTTGCGATTTAACCTGATATACGACGCGGTTTCCATTTCCCGTGTTCTCGGAACCGTGTGTCTGTGCGTTCGAGTGAATTGCTTTGCATGCGGTAATTCCAGGTACGGAGCTGCGGTCTAAAATTCCGACGGAACGTTTCGTAAACTCCGTGGGATCGTTCCGCTCGTTGGTAGCCCGTCAAAAGTGGCACTCATGCGTAAGACAGGATTAGGCCTTCCGATTCCGGCGGCTGACTTCATCTTGTTGGTATATATGTATAGACTATAGTTGATGGGATCCTTTTCCTTCAGTCGTCGTCATTTCCATTACTGAGCGCGGCTGTTACTTCCCAAGGGTTCGGAAGCTCGTGTGAAGATAGGCTCATAACTAGAGATGTCGCAAATTAGCTGATTATTTTCAATTATGTCTACCAATCAATTATCACCAGATTATGTTCGATTGTAGAAGTGGAAAAGTGTGTAATAGCTTGGTGACGCTTTCGCATTGACCGGAGATTTCAAGCCGCGGATATAAGGCAATTCTTCTGAAAAGGCATTGCAGATATTTTTTCTTGATTTCGAAGCACGATCAAAGCAAGCGAAGAAAAACATCTCATATATATCGGTCCATGATCGGAAATGTTTCGCAAGTTGTAACAAGTTTGTAAAATAGCAGAGGCGAAAGAGAGGTCCAAAAAATGAGCGATGATAAAACTCATTTTTATCGCTTATTTACCATTGCGTGTAGGTGTTATACTCAGGTTTCCACATATACAGATTTATCTGTATTTTACAGATTTTCTCAAATATTTTGTGACCAAGAATCTGTATATACAGATTACAGATTTTGTGGTAAAATACAGAAATACAGATTCTGTATACAGAATTTGGCCAAAGTAATACAGATTCATACAGATTTTTGAGAAAAATGGAAATTTGTATTTTTCAAAATCTTAAAATTTAATCTTTAATGTGACAATTCCGCAATGTAGTTACAAATGAATGGTATTTTCATGAATTTCTTGCATAATTTTAACTTCTATTTTAATTTTTGGATATACAGATTTAAAATACAGATATTTTGTTCTAGGATACAGAAATACAGATACTTGAAGGAGAAAATACAGATTTAAATGTGGCAACCCTGGTTATACTTTACTGACATGATAAACAATCCCCGAACATTATCCCCTACGGCATTAGTGCCCCCTATTTTTCTAGCTTGTTTGGAAAGGTTTTATCATCCTCCCGATACAACCAGAGTTGTAGCAGTAGACGATAAACGGACTCTCATGATGTGTTGCGGATCATGATTGTTATTACAGAGAGCGATAAAAGACAGATACTCTTAATTTTTTTCATGATTCAACCCCTCCCGACCAGTGAACAAAAAAAAAATTGTAACACAATTTTATCAAGATTTGTTACAAGTATCAAATTTTGTTAAATATTTGTTAGAAGCACAATTCAAAGTGCTATGTAGGAAATTTTAACATAATTAAAACAACATCAGTTACAATAACAAAAGCTGCTTTAAATTTATTTATATTTAAAACAATTAAACACTTTCTTAGGACTCACACCAGAGTTTAGTGTTAAATTACAGTCTGTGCAGCTAAATGGCTGAAGACGGTGTCCGTGTCTTTTTTTTATTCTCGCATCACTGTACTCACCCGTAACAATTCCTCTATAGAGTAAACCAAAGCAACCGAGAATACCTTGAACAAAACGGAAAACATCAGTAAAACATTATAATTTCATCATAACAACTGCTTACCATTACGATCGTTCTACTATTTTTATTATTTACATTTCTTGCTTTGTATCCTTGTCTGACAGTTGCAGAAGATTCAATCCATATATTGTATAACAGAAACCTTTAAACACATTATTTAATACAATACTTCTGGAAAGTTCCATGCAAGTAAATAGGGAAGCGCGGAGTATAAATTTGACACACTTAGTTGTACCAGTATGACATAAACTGTGAATTCGAACGAATCTCCGCTCGTGTAATTATTCCCTACCGGATCGTATCCGTGAAATCAAGGATGCTTTAAAGATTTTCCCGAAAATTTCTCCAGATGTATTTCAATGAACTTGTTCTGAAGGAAATGTTTGCTGAGTTTGTCAATGATTGCTACTGTATCTGATCCGAATGTATCCGAGAATTACAGAAATTTAAGTGATCGTTAGGATTCCATTGTGGATGTCCTTAGAGTAGTATTACAATTTCGAGAGAAACGTATAAACAATTTCTAGAAAATTGCAATACAGTTCCTTTATGAATCTAAGTATCTGTTATAAAATTCATGGAGGTATCATAAGTACGTAGAGCAATTCTTGAAAAAATCCTGTAGAACTCCTTTAAGTATTTGAATCTTAATTCTTTATGAAGCAAAATTTAAGCACAATGGAACATGCAAAGAGCTTCACCGGTGGAAATATTTTAAAATATTTTCTAATATTCATCACAGATAAAACTTTCATATTTTTTATATCCGTCCAAAACCATTGGTTGAATCCGTAGCTAAGTCGATAAATGGAATTATATCGCATTTTGGACACCAGATTGCCCATTCTGTATCATCAATTTACGAAATAAATCGAGGGTTCGTAAATCAAATTGGTTCGTAAATTGAATCAAGTCGTAAAACGAGGGTTTGCCTTTTGGAGTCTACTCGTAAAAACATCTCGATATAGCAGGGACCATCTTGATAGGGAGAGATCGAGACATAGAACAAATTTTTAACGAATACTAGATTGAAAATCACGCCGTTGCCAAGAAAATCAAAAACAAAAAGATGTCATCTCGATGTCCGAAAAAATTATCGACATAGGGAGAGATATCGAGATATAGAACATCGAGATGTAAAGAGAGTCGACTGTATAATGGATGTATTTGGTTCTTAAACAGGCTAAAATGTGTGGAAGTTAAGGTATTCCAAGAACTCCTTGGAGATGGGCAAATGATTCTACATTTTAGTAAATGGAGATCAATTTATCATTTCTAATTAGAAGAACATCTCACAATACTCGACACAAGAGTATTGTTATATTTTGTAGAACCATTTGTATAGTCAAGATGCCAGTTTTGGTAACTTAGTGAGAACGACAGGTGTTCTAGTTCATCCAAAAACTTCCTTTAATAAATACCCTAGAACTACTAGTGTGATAAGCAAACTATTAATGGTTTTTAATATGGCACAAACCCCTAACCGTTCATATAAGTTAACAGGGAATTATATGCATAAGTACCGATGTTCTTCGTTCTTCATGTGTTCTTCAAGGACCAGTAGCGTAGCTAGGTAGGTGCGATCCGAACCAGGCCCCAGGTTCCTAGGGGGTCAAAAATCATGTTGAATGTTTCCTATGGCAGTAGAAACTCAGTTTATAACAAACTAAAAGGTATATAAGTAGAGAAAATCAAGTGTTGAGGGGCACATGTAGCATCCAGTTATATTGCGTTAGTTCAACCATATAGAACACTTGTTTTTAACAGATCGTCGTGTTTTTTTTATTCAAAAATACATCATTCTGTTAATCAAAAATATCCGGGCCCCTCTATAAGTTGAGCTGGAGGAAGCCAGGAACTGCTTTGGAAATATTTCTATTGTGAGCCATTTTCTAAACCAAGCCGGTCTCAGAGCCTTTCAAAATGAATGTTTGTATTCCTAAGAGCGATTATTCCATGGGTTTATATATTTATCATGGGGGCCCAGATAGCCGTAGCGGTAAACGCGCAGCTATCCAGCATGACCATGCTGAGGGTCGTGGGTTCGAATCCCGCTGGTAGAGGATCTTTTCGTAAAGGAAATTTTCTCGATTCCCAGGGCATAGAGTATCTTCGTACCTGACACACGACATACACATGCAAAAATGGTCAATCGGCAAAGAAAGCTCTCAGTTAATAACTGTGGAAGTGCTCATAAGAACTCTAATCTGAGAAGCAGGCTTTGTCCCAGTTGGGACGTAATGCCAGAAAAGAAGAAGAAGATATATTTATCATGGAAAAGCTTCAGTAATTCTTCTTGTGATTTGTCTACAACCTTTTCTTCAGGGATACATATAATACATACATACTCCGGGAATTGTTATAAAGATTCCTCTAATGTTTTTATCAGAAATTTGATTTGATAGACTTAAAATGATTTCTCAATTTGAATTGAACGATTTGGAAAACTTTAAATGATTTCCTACAATGTGCTAATTATTCCAGAAATTCACACAACATTTCCTAAAAATTTTCTTCTAGTTCTACCGATATTCAAGCAACTATTTTAGCATTACAACTACCGAAATATTCCCCTTACAAGAATACATCCATGAAATTTTACATAGGTTTATTCCAGGATTGAAAACATTCATGTAGAAAATGTTTAGAGAAATCAAACAAGAAAAGCTCTCATGTCACGTTTTTCAGTATTAATTTATGTCAGTCTAGAACCACTCCTTCAAGCATTACTCCACAGATTGTTACAGGAATTGTTACATTTAGTTTACATCAACTTAATTCAACCGGAGATTCCTCATACATTTCTCCAGACATTTTGAGTTCTTTCAAACATTTCTTGAATAATTTGTGAAGAATTTTCTCAACAGATTCTTCAATTCAATAGTTCATTTAAGGTTTAAGACCACAAAATACTACAGCAACCATTTCTGTAATTCCCTCAAGAGTTCCACTCGAGAATTTCCAGGGAATTTCACTAGAAAATCCAATTGGATATTATGAAGGGTTCTTCTTCTTCTTCTTCTTGGCATTTACGTCCTCATCGGGACAGAGCCTGCTCTTCAGCTTAGTGTTCTTATGAGCACTTCCATAGTTATTAAGTGAGAGCTTTCTTTGTCATTGTTGCCATTTTCGCATTCGTATACCGTGTGGCAGGTACGATTATACTCTATGCCCAGGGAAGTCAAGGAAATTTCCATTACGAAAAGATCCTGGACCGACCGGGAATTGAACCCAGACACCTTCAGCATGACTTTGCTTTGTAGCCGCGGACTCTAACCACACGGCTAAGGAAGGCCCCATTATGAAGGGTTCAGTTTGGTTAGTTTTTCAATAATTACTTCATCAGTTTTTTCGGGATGCTTATTCAAGGCGCTCCCAAGAGTCCGGAGATCTTTGTTGGAATGTATTATCAATTTTACCACAATCAATCTCTAGGATTTAGTTTCAAAATATCCACTGGATTATTTTTTCAGTATTCCTCTTCAATTATTTTTGGAAAAATTCCTGAGTTCACTATTGAAGTCGTTCTTAGAGGAATCCTAGATGAATTCTTTGATTTCTTTCTTTTTGGAAAATTTTGGAAAAGCCTGATGAAGAATTCTTAAACAAAATTCTCTCAAGGTAGTTTTTGATCAATTTCTAGTTGCAATATTAAAAAACTTTGAACGAAATTAAGAAAATGAAAAAAAAAATCCAAAACAAACTCAGAAGTAATTTTTGAATTGTAGAGGAGAAGCGCGGAATTAGTTCCGAGAAGGATAACTTTCTTGAGAAAAGAATCTTTTTGAAAATTCCTGGAGCCGGATCGCCTTCCTTCCGTTTTCTTCAAGAAGTGTGCTTCCTCGCTCTCGTTATCAGTATCGATTATTTTCATTGGACGGCATGTTTCCTTAAGCATGGAAGATGGCATCTATTACGCCCATTCACAAAAGTGGCAGTATACGCGATGTCGAGAATTATCGCCCGATCTCAATACTAAACTGCTTGGGTAAGGTACGTGAGAAAATGGTTCATGAAGTTCTTTACCGCTCCGTCCGACATGTGATATCTGATAGTCAGCATGGATTCATGAAAAACCGTTCGACGACTATAAATCTCATGACATTTGCAAACAAATTAACTAAGAGGATCGAAAAGAGGCAGCAGGTTGACGCAGTTTGTATTGATTTCTCCAAAACTTTCGATAAAGTGTCCCACACGTTAGCTGTGGAGAAAATGCGGCACATTGGCTTGCCCGACTGGATCATCAACTGGACGTCATCGTACTTAACTAATCGTAAGATACTTGTTTTTAATTATGAATCGTGGTTAACGGCTAACCAGCCGAGTGGAAGTTTAACAACCACCGAAAAGCTAAACATTGCATATAATTTGCGATTGGATTAAATGGACAAATTGATGTGAAGTTTTGCGACAAAGTTACACGTCTTCTCAGTGAGAATCGAACTCACGACTCCCTGATCTCTAGTTAGGGCGCGTTACCCCTACGCCATGAGAGGACTCATGAACGCAGAAGTTTACCTGAATTCGATTTCAGCTCAATAATCACGTGATCCTTTTTCGCAAAATGCACCTCTTTCGGAAGAATTAGATGCCCATCCAAACACAACGCTTTCTATATATATCCAATGCCTAGCCCGAGAGCGCATTATTTTTGTTTGGATGGGCACCTAATTCTTCCGAAAGAGGTGCACTTTGCCCACAAACATTTTCTAAAAGTAACTCTATTCAGATTTAAAGAAACCTACTTCATTGAATTACTATTAGTGCGTACAGCATCATTGATCGTCCATGCTTGTACATATTTGGAAACTATATTTTACAGTATTCAGTGTCATGCGAAAGTTAATATAGAGTAAGGTGGGGCAAAAGTTCGACCTTAGTGGTATAATCAAAGTTTCCAGGAAAATAATTGCAGATGAAACAAAATAAATACCATACAGCGAACCTTCATCATATTGGCTATAATTTTGCTGAACAAACTTGTGTCAAAATATTTACACATTTTTAGTTATAACAGTTTCAAAATTGATTGTCTTATTCGAACTTTTGCCCCACCGGTGGGGCAAAAGTTCGAATCTAGTGTGGGGCAAAAGTTCGTTGGCTAAAACACAAAATATCAATACTTTTATGCCAGGCATACTTTCTACCAGCCGTAAACTTATGTTTGCCGAAAAATACACACTAAATTTTCATCAAAAAATGCCCAAAACAGGGTTAATTGTAATACACCCAAAAAAATAGCAGTTTTTCGCAAAACTAAGGGAAATGTAAAATTTTTGTGACATTTTTCGCACGATCAGGCAAATTTCGCTAAATTTGAAGATAATATGTAGATTTAAGGAAATTTGAAAAAATGTCCGTGCGTTTATACATGGGTCGAACTTTTGCCCCGCTATGGGCCAAAAATTGATTCCAACTATTTATGGAAAAACTAATCCACGTCAAAACATCCTTATGATAGGCCTAGAAACGCCCTTACAAAAAATATTGAAAAATATTTTATCTTCATTTGGTTCCATGCATCGAAAGTTTGACCAAATATTACAATATTTACGTCGAAAAACAGCAAATAGCCATAACTTTTCCAAATCTCAATCAATTTTTATGATATTTGGAGTGAAAGTCTCTTACTTAAATAGCATTCGAACCACCATGACATTTCTAAGTTTTGATTTGATTTGAGCTAGAAATCTTAAAAAGAAACTCATGCCCCACTTTACTCTAAGCCACGCAAAACAGAATGCGAAAGTTGTCGAAAATATTATTTTATGAAAAATTGGTGCATAATGATTTTGTGGCTATTTGACACCCGAAAACTGTAACTTTATTCGATTAGTAACTAATCGATTATTTGAACTTTTGAGACATCTCTACCCGTGACGAGGGCAAAGATTTCAATAATGTTGTATTCCAGCTCCACCGAAATCGAATCGAGTATGATAATCATATTAATTCCCCAACCAGCTTTCTAACCTTTTGTTACGGGGTGATTCACAGACACGCAAGATGTGGGTGGGTGGATGAGGCAATGCGGTATGTAATTCATTGGAAATTGAGGATGTTATGGCAGAGCGTGATACGCGCGGTGCAGGAGTTCATCGTTGTGGGAAATGAGCGAGCATAGTTCTTGGTTAATGAGCTGATTGATGAAATACAACAGGGGGCTATCAGCGTTAGAAGAAAAGCTGTAGTCATGCAAGGTTGTATCGATTTCCGCTGTGTAACAAATCAATGCATTAACCTCAATATAATGGGAATGATAATTTAATCCATTGAATTGGATGTGGACGATTACGATTATGGATAACTTCGAGACATCAATCTAAAGACTGTATTGTAACACAAAACTGGACAGAGCAGTATGCATTGACTTTTTTTCTATACAAATTGGTTAGATTTGGAGACTCAGTTTCTAGTATTCCGTCCGGTCCCTTCACCTTAGATTGTACAGAACTTTAAATTTTCTCGGTATGAAATTCGAAGTTGTCATAAGCGTGTTCTGAGCAATAAAAATAAGATTTTCTAAGTTCTTCAATTAGGAAAAAAATTACAAGATTGTAAATAAGAAATATATTTAAAAAAGTTTTAGAGCTATATGCTTTTCAGCAAAATTTTACAATTTCGTGGGAAAAACAAATATGAATAATATTAAACTTTAATGATACTGATTGATTTACAGGTATTTTGAAACTGAATTCATGCCATTTTTTGAAAAAGTGGAGATTTCGAAATTTTAAATAGAAAATTTAATGTAAAAATATTAAATTTGAATTTCTGCTGAGTGAAATGTATGTTATATCTGATTAGAAGTGAAAATTGTAAATCAATCAGAGCACTAGAAGTCGAGATCGAAGCATCCAATCATATTTGTTTGAAAAAACGGCCAATGCGATCTTCATTCTGTCCAGTATTGTACATACTCTCTAAATTCATGGAATAGTATAAATATATAGCCTAACATCAACAAAGGACATATGTGTGAAAATGGAAACTGTTTAAACTAGTTTGGTGTGATTTTCACCATTCGCTTAACAGAAGTTTAAAATCCTATTACCATATGGGGGATGACGTTGTCGTTTTCTTCATCACAGCGAAGTTTATTCACAGCTCATTCGCAGTCATGTAACGAAGTAATTATTTCGCAATCTGTCAGCTCGTCGGAGTGCACGGCTCAATCCTTTAGCAATTTTCACGTCCAATTTGCTTCATCTTAATCAACTTGATACCTTCATACACATCCCATATAAATATACTCTCCGTTGGTGTTGCATTTCCATACGGTACACTATATGGGACATTCCATACCAAATCTTCACATTAAAAGTACAAACGTACAATCGACCATCACTGCGAAAATCCTGTTTATACCTATCGGAGGCGGGGATATGGGTTATGGGAAGAGTCTACGTGAACTGTTGGGATTTGAATTCGAAACTTGTAACCATTTGAGTTATTGTGTTACCAAGTGGCTCGGTAGTTTAATTGGTCAAGTACTCGTCTAGCATACAAGCGTCGTGGGTTCGAATCCCACTTGAGATTTTTTTCATAATTTCACTCATAATTCATCCATCGTTACCACGCGTGATTAAATAGGCAGCGTCCATTTATTACGTAACGCGTAAATTGACAATTTTCTACTCCCTCCTCCAATGCATAACACTTTTTTTGTATGAGATTTTTTTTTTATATGAACCATAACGGTGGGGCATACTCCCCCATCCTCCTAGATCGTTACGTACTTTGTAGACGATGCCCTAATTAATTTAAAAACCATGCGGATGGGATTACCGAACACCTCAATATATGTGCCAATATGAAAATTAAGTTTTTGCAGGATTGATCAGAATTTGGTTGAAATCGGTAATGGTAAATTACACGTGTTGTGTAACTTGGTATGGAATGACTCATACGTAGCTCTCTGGGGATGGATAGGCACAACTAGACTACAGAAAGTTGTTTGATACCATCCGGCTCATATAGTACCCGTAGAAAGCCGAGTGTAAGCCATGACAAGACACAAAACGCTTCGAAAGGATAACACGGCTCGTTGGTAGCGTTGCCTTCAGTGACTCGTAACGTCGTCGTCGTCGCCTTTCGGTGACCACACCATGTGTGTTGTGCTTAAACTATTCAAAACGTCTTCTTGCGTTGGCAGGAGGCTCAAACCCTCGAGGGGCACATTGGACCGAAATGGGTTGTCATCAGTTGCTTCTTCAGTGGTGCCGAGTAGTTGAGATTTATAGCTGTGTGGGGCTGTCAGCCACGGAATTCACGAAAATTGCGCTACTTATTAGGAGCTACTTATACGAAAATGAATTTACAACCACACCTGTTTGAATTCGAGTATCCAAAATGATGTTTTAAGAGAAAATGCAGAGAAAATAACCACTAAGATAGGTACCATAAAAAAATGTATAGCAACTGAAGCATTTGACGTTTAAAAAAATATTAGTGCCATTCAAAATATTACAAACATTATATATGTCAGATCTGACATTGTCATCCTAATTTAGTGAGACTAAATTGAACTAATATTAACGTTTTTCAAAAGAATTCACCTGTTCAAAAGCCATAACACGAAGCTTTAATAAGCTTAGTCTAACATAATTTTTATTGAACTAGCTTTCAACATCAAGTTTCAGAATTTAGTAACTTTGCCATCGTTCGATCTATTATAATGAAATTTTCAGGAATATCACAAATTAGTCATACTTTTATTTCATGCACTAAAAAATTTTAATAGAGTGATTCGTTCAAACGGATTCAGTTCCAAATGGTTTAGAGTACGTAAGGTTTTCAACAAAAGTTTTAGGATAAAATGTGAAAAACCTTATCAAAAACTTTGAAAAATCGATATAACATTGATATTAAAATGCTATGGTCTCCAACTGCAATTGCAAGTTTTCGGTTTTTTTTTTTATTTTTGCTTAATAATATTTTTCTTCTGCCAATGGAATCTGTTTTTGAAGCTTTTTTCAAAATTTTAGATTCTTTCCAAATAGAGCCTACTTCTGAGCTAATTTTTCTTATTATCAATTTCACAGTTATTTACTTTCATTTACAGAGCTTTCTTCGCCAATCGACCATTTATGGCATGCATGAAGACGTCAGAATATGCCCTGTGGAGTCAAGACTATTTCCAATACAAAAAGATCCTCGACTCAAATTCATGATCTCCAACTTGATCTTGTTCAATAGCTGCGCGTTTGACGTTACGGTTATTTAAGTCCGTATTCCAGAATACGCTAATATTTACCTTAGAATACGTGCCAGTAAGCAAACGACGCATATCATCCATCTTATCGAATGTTGCTCCAGTTTATCCTCCAGATATCACCAGACAGGAGCATCTCGTTACTCATCCCTCTCGTGTCATCATTTGTTCCGCCTCACCAGACATCCGATGGGAAAGCAACACAAATAAAATAAATTGTATCTAATCTCTCAATCACGTCCAATCAGCATACATCTTCCGTCTTGGACTCTCAACCAAGATGTAGGATGCGAGTACGACGACCAAGGCGATGCGGTGGTATAGCTTCGAGCATCCTGCACTAATAAAAGCCATTGCTCATTTTGCTACAGCGTAGAAAAGCATACCGTTCGGTTGTTGTGTCGGTCCGGTCCGTTGGTTGTCTCCGAGGGGACATACCGGGAAAACTAATACCCCAATCCGGGAACGACGCGCTCTGTGGCAACGGAATCCTACAGGATTCGGAAACGGTGCACGGTGGAGGAAAGTCAGACAAAACCTCGATTTTTTGGGGTTCCAAGAACATCAGCTATGGAAAAGATAAATTTTCAACTTGATTGGGTGAAAATCTACTAGGCAAGATTGTTTCTAAGTGACGAGATGTAGTGATAATTCTTCAATAATGGCGAATATATGGAAAGACAAGTTCTATAATTCATTGCAAAGTTTAATATTAGGCAAAAATGAGGAATATAAATCATGAAAAGTCCACACATGTCTATTTATTCTAAATAATTCGTATTGTGGAATCAAGCTCTCCATCCACTATTAAAAAATTAAGTGCTTTGAAAACTCGATAACGTGGACGAATCATACAGAGTGATTTATTTTATATGTTTTCTTACGATTCTTCACTAAGTCCTCAAGTGTCTGTAAGGGGGAAGGGGTGGTAAAATGAACATCTTGACGGTATAATCTTGTTTTTTTTTTTTTTTTTTATCAAAAACCGAAGAATTTGTATGGTACTATTGCACAACATAAAAAATAGGCGTAATATCTAAAGCAGCAACACAAGTTCAGACTAAAAAGCCAAATTTTCACATATTTTTATCGCTAGTAAAAAACGATTCAAATGTTCATTTTACATGCACTAAGTGGTTAAAACGAACAGCTGTTGGTGGTAAAATGAACATCGTGCAAAAAACGTGAGCAAAACAAATATTTTTGAAAATTATTATGGAATTTCCCAAAATATATCCAATAATAATTTAAACCCATTCAAAATTAAATTTAAGGTGTCAGATTTGACATCATAACAATATTCACGTCAATGAAAACCTCACGACCTCCGAGCTAAAAGTTATGTCAGTTCTAATATTCAACCGAGATTTTCTAAAATCTTAGTTTTCATTGATAATTTCACTTCAATTGATCTCCGTATCAACCCGAACACTCCGAAATATGCTCTCAATCGTCCAAGTGTGATAAGAATTCATTCAAGTTAGTTTTTCTCGGTAAAAGTCACGGTGTTCATTTTACCATCACTTCCCATATGAATCAAAACGGTTATGGTGCCAAATTGCTCTTGTTTTTGGTCAATTAATCGATCAAATTTTAAGCGTGAATGCCTGTGGCTTCGATGCATCTTCACCTTAAAAGTCGTGGACAACTTGGTTGCACTCTTTTGCTCATATCTTTTGACTCAATTGAGATCAATTCTCAAAACGTTAACAGTTTTGTGAAGGGATTTGGATACCGGTGGCCAATCCAGACCATTAAAAGGCTCATTGTAAATACATGGATACCTTTTTTCTTATATGGAACCATCTTGATCGATGCTACCAAAATCGCACCGCCGTGATTTAGGGTTGCTCCTCTAATTGAGCATGCAGAAAAACAGCTACAAAATCGTGGCAATTCTTCGTCACTGTTAATAGAACGCGTTGATTTTTGGAGACTCACAGTGCAAACAACAAGACGGTAGTCACTGAGCTTCAGTTTCGAGTAGCCCGAAATTTTGTCTGGCATTTGATATTATATTACTGTGTACAACAGCCTTTATAAGGGCGCTATATTATGCTACAAAAGGGTTAACTGGCAATTTTCTTTCAACGCGACTGGATAATCCTGCTCAAATGTATATCTGCAATTAAACTCAATAATTCAACTCGGATATCAAGTTGAAAGTTTGGTAAATGTGCACCCTTTGAACGCGCGTTTCTTTCACCACTGGACTGATCTATCGCAGATTTTTTTACAAGTACGGAAATATTAATAAACGTTCACGATTGCATTAGAGTCAGTGTCTTCAGCGGGCTCATTTTTCACAGTCCAAATAATTAGTGCTGTGAAGACACCAACATGATTCAATGCAATTCTGCACTTCTATTCACATTTTCGCACTTATGAAGCCGCACTTTGCAGTCCAGTACCATTACCAATTATTTCAAAATTAGCGACCACTTCTCCATCTGAACGCGTTTTACACGAGACATGTAAATCCCTAGCCATAACATCATTTTTATGTACACAACAGAGGCCTTGTTTAATCACAAGGTGAAACGAAGAGTACGAATGGGAGAAACATCATCTGTTGTTGTAGGGCTATTGAACAAATTTCTTTCGCCAGATTTAGCTTAATTCCATAATAACTTTCAAGCTGGAAAGTGCTCGTATTGAGATGTTGATAGCCTAAACCACTTGCGCGCGAAATTCTTTCCTACCATGAACCTTTCAATTCAGCTTTTCGCTTAACATTTCAATATTGACCTGAGCTTCCATTGCCCATTGCACGGTGACGTCATCAAAAAATCACTCTCTGAAAACAACGGTGCCAGTACCTGTCAAAGTTGACAGGTACTGGCACCATTGTTTTCATGTTTTATTGAAGAGCGAAGGAGAGAGAATTTCGCCGTGTAATGACTAATTGCCCTGCGATCCCTACCAATTTCTGTTATGCGTCGTCCACGCCACCGAACATACAAGTTGGCCAAAACTTACGCAACTTTTGTCGTTGTTTTGTTGCTGCTGGCAATATGATGGAACCATCTAGACTAAGGCAACAAACATAGCAGGGGACTCGCACCATTGTTATGTAGACACAGTAATTGAACAGTACTGACAGAATTTCTTAATAGTTTATTGTGGTTCTACAAAATGGCCTTTTTCAGGGCCAGTAGGTCATTTCACAAAAGGGCAAATAAAAATAATATCCGACTAATGCAACTTATTTTCGTCAAACCGAACAATAATTTTTCACATACCATACGAGGTTCTGTACGGCTAGCTTTCTATAATGTAACGTACACGTAATTTATTTTGTGTGAGATTTTGAAATGATTTGCTTTGATATAATTCCGACTCAATTTGTCACAATGGCGGAATTGTTAGCTATATGCTCATCCGATTTACTTACATAACAGCAACTATGGGTTTTGTTTTCAAGGAGTTCTAGGTCATATCTATCGAAAATAAGCTATAAGGATCATAATAACAATCTCTGGGTTCAATCATAGAGAACAGATGCAGTTTCAAAGATTTCCATAAAATTTTGATTCAAGATATAGTAATGATCGGTAAATAGTTGCATGAACTGTAATGCGTTCCTTATTACTGACATCATGTTCATATTCAGACCATTTTCAACCATCCTACACGGAGAAAACGGCAAACCAATATATAAGTTTTTTTTAAGTTTCTTTTGAGTAATTTTTCTCTCCTACTTCATTCGCTCCTCCTATTGTCGTCAGAGAGCGAAGAGCAAAACAACCCAGAAACCGAACCTTAGTGCGTTACCTCAAATTTGAGTAAGTGGCATAGTACTGGTAGTTGAGTTATTTGATCTGCCGGTTGAGTGAAAAGAACTTAGCCAAAAGGTATTTTTTCGCATGGCTGCATATGAAAACAACTTCTATCTCATCAACTCAAAATTAGGTTAACGCACAAACTCCCGGAATTGAGTGGAATGAACTCACTTGTGAGTACTGCAATTTCTCCGTGTAAGGTTATCCAACGTCAAAACTACGGTCGTGTCTTGCACACAACCTCTATAACTTTTTATTCACAATTTAAATTCATATAAAAAATCTAACACAACTTATTAATTTATTGGAATCAGGCAACAAAGCATACATTGGTTAAAATTGAGCCTTGCAATACTTTCCTTATCTGAAGATTGTACCGCATGAACTTTAATATACTGAGAAACATATAAAATAAACGTCTTTAATTATATCAGAGGATGGTATATTCGTGTCAAGTCATAAGTAAATTGATTTGCAAAGGGTCTATTCTTATTTGCTCATACACAGAGAATAATATGAACGTAAATAAATTTTACTGGTAAAGTTTGGATTTTAGTCCATAGAGGAGTGATATTCATAAAAAAAGTGGAACATCGCAATCGGAATTTTTTATGTTACCATTCATTCTCTCGCCAATAACTTGGTGAAGGAGTGTTCAAGAGCAGCAACCTTTTCAGACCACAACCATATCGAGCCATTTAGCCTGTCAGCGAATAGTTCAATTCTCGCATAATCTGTAATCTTGCCCTAATAGAGGATAGAGGAGTATCTTCTCTTCATCGTAGCATTGTTAAATAACGTGTAAATCCATTCGTTTGCTCGGTAACATCAAGCTACATACTCGGTTACCAATGGCTTTTAGGACGAGATCACAAATTATGCAAGAATTCACGGTGAAATTCTTTACCATTCGCATTTAAGGTGAAACAGTTTTGAATTAACTTCTATAGATAAGATTGTAAGATTGCACTAAAATTTCAAAGGTACAAATCTCGCGAAGAGAGCATCCAACAACAGTTCACATATTATTTGGCTTTGTGCACTAGCAGAAAGCTTAAAATAAGAAGATCCGAAAGTTTGCCAACTATTTCTCCAGTTTATTGCCTTTGAAAACGTGAGTAGGTGCACAAGTCAGTCATTGTGCCGGCCATCTTTGGATTCCGAGATGTTTCACCTGAAAGAAATTTGAATACAACTGTGCAAGTACCGTAATTGGGTGTGAGATTTGGCCAAAAATGCGTAAGTTCTCGTTTTAAACAACTTTCGCAATTTGACTTGATATGTTCGGTAAAATATGAGAATACGTTACAAATGCTGAACAAATAATTGAAATTTGATAATTTTCCTTTTAATAGAAGACATATGAAAATTGATCCAAATTAACCCCTTCGAGGGGTGTCATTGGGCCAAACAAACTACACTCAGGAAAATAAACTATCGATAAACATTGGAACCCAAGAAATTGGATTGAAATTCATAAATTTACGTTATGAAACAGAAATTTTAAAATAAAAATAGTTTTTGCGACAACCTGGAATCAAACCAAGAACCTTGCGATCAATACGTTCTTTCGCACACTTCTCGTCTATCGACGCCTTAATGCGGGGTGATGCTAAAACGGTTCATGAAGCATTCGTATTGCAATAATCATTCCATCTCCAGTTCGCTGCGTGTAGAATTGATACGCAATTAGAACAAATCAAGAGAATAGTGTTCCTTTCAAGTTTTCTAGAGCTTTCCAATAACAATTGATATGATGGACATGAATGTGAGATTTTAAAATAGTATTCGTCCACCTAAAAGTGAGATTATCTATGCTTAGCTTAGCTTAGCTTAGCTTAGACTGACTGCACATATCAATGGTTGCTATTCCGTGATTGACCGAAGTTAGTGAATATGCACAAAGAATCAACTAGAAGTTCGGATGGGATTGGCCATAATCTTCTTCAGTGTGCATAATTTAGTGCCTCTAATTATTCATGGTCAATAACGTCGCCGGCCACGTCCTTACAGTCAGGTGGGATTGAGGGGAGGAATGTTAGTTTGTAACCTTTGCTATTTGGAGACCGTGTTTCCCTCTGCATCTCCACAAAGGTCATTGGGAGGGATGGTTGTTAATTGGGAGGATCGTTGGGTCACAGGATTCACTTTGATAAGCGATTAGACCATGATAAACGACCATTTGTGAGATATAAACATACTTAGGAATATAATAACTTCAATTGACATGAAAAATCATATTTATGTAACGATTAAATTTTTATAGATAAATTTGACTGGGATGTTTGAGATTTAAACTACGTTTATATGGCTTTCTCAGTCATGGGAAAAAATCAAAACGGTATGTTTTGCTTTGCCCGACGTTTCGGCTCTTTTATTGGGCCTTTTTCAAGGGTATAGCTGTCAACCGTTTTTTGTCAATTTTTAACAATAATTGCCGTTTTTGGATAGGGAGCTTCCTGTACATAATTTTACACATAGATTAATAATTCTGGGACACTGAGACACTATGGCTATTATCAACGACTTGAACTACGCTAGACGCTGCTCTCGTCTTGATTTGACAGCTGTTACGGATTTATTCGACTTACTTTATACGAGTGTACGGGACGAAATAAAATGTGCAAATGAACTCAGAAAAAAAGTGTTTTTTGCGAGTAAACTCATCAATTTGACGAGTTTAACCACGGTGTTTTGCGAGTTTGATATAATTAGTATGAATAAACGAGTTATAACGTGAATTTTCATGCGATTTCTGGTTGTCTGGACATGAAAACCAACTTTTACTATGGATCTCTAATTCGATATCAAGATACGGAATATCGAGTAAGAGAGAGTTGACTGTATTTCAATAATACTTTGGCCCTTTTCTAATGTCAGTCTAGACAATAATTGTACGTGTTAATTTGGGATCAAATGTTGCGTAACGCAATTGGGCGAGGGAGAGGGTCGTCGGTAGTATTACGGTTTTCCATACAAAAGCTGTTACGTGGGGGAAGGAGGGAGTCTCAAATTGGTAAATTCTGCGTTACGTAATGTTTGATTCATCCCTAAATTGGATGATATAAGAACAACCGCGCAGGTGTAATGATTATGTATGCACCAAACCGTTGATCATAGATGGAACGGAATTCACTGTGCAATATTCTTTCCATACACTTCAAAAGGGCATATCTGCATATTCTGTCCAAGAACTATTCAGACATATTTGAATGCTTTGGACGATTTCCTAAAATCACTATCAGACGTTAGATTGGTAGATATAATTTTTCATGTATTGGCTGATTAGTAATAACTAAACATAGCATTGGCCCTTTTCAAATAACGGTCTAGAAAAACTTAAAAAAAATGTGTTTTTCAATATTTAAAACCAGATAAAAGAATAAAACTACAATTTTATTATCATTTGTTTTTAAGACAAGTTTAAGTGGCATACTCCATGTGATTTCCGTCATATAATTTTCAAAAGGGCGTAACTCAAAATTCTGACTAAGGATTTTTTTCAAATTCGGCCCAGAGGTGCAAAACAACGTCAGAAATAAACTGCCGACTGCCGTTTGGATGGTATATTTTATTTGATAATAACGGTAATTGGAGCACCGTGGGGCGTTCTCGACGCACTGCCCGGACTTTCTCGATGCACTGCCCGGCGGAAAAGAACGCGTCGCCCGAGAGGGAAAAATAATGACGACTTCTCGGGCTTTCTCGACGCACTCCTAAAAGCGAGATTATCTATGGAACCTCAAAAATGACAATCTAAAAAAGCATTTTGCAAGCTTTTTTCGATGATTTATTAAAACTAAACTACTAGTTCCAGGAATCTAATATTTTGATGGTACATAGTTATAAATAACTTCAAGGAATACTACATTAAAGTTTCATATTGATATTCCCAATGATTCCTGAGATATTTCAGATTATAATTTGGCCTAATGTCACCCCCGACAACAGTACCTGTAAACTTTGACAGGCACTGGCGCCGTTGTTTTCAGTTCTTTCAAAGGAGAGGAAACCAGTGTGTAGCCTGTATTGACTTGCAGTCGTCGGCACCAACCTAAGATAAGATCGGACACCTGGCTTCTTTCAGTTGTTCTTCTTTTCATCCATGAGTCCAGTTGTAAATTTGCCACCCTTGCGTGGAACGTTAAAACAGTATTGCCATTTGTATGGAAAATGGTACACTATTCCAACAAAAAAAAATTTCTTAACTATTATTTTTTGATTTTTATGATTAGGTGCATGATAGACAACAAAATTTAAATACGCGACGAAAAACAAGTTATGAGAGCCCTTCATGAGTTGTAACATAAGGTGCGCGGCTACAAAGTAATACCATGCTAACACACTTACTTTGATTTGCAGTATTCTGTGAAATTTCTCCGAAATTTCAACAGCAGAACGTTCAGTAATTTAATACACAGATTTCGGTAAAGTTTGCTGTTTTTCGATAAAAATTTCACCAAAACCAGTAAAATTTCACCGAGTTTTAAGAAATTTGTATACGAAACGTTATGTTGGTGAGATTTCGATGAAATTTCACAGAATACTGCAAATAAATCTTAACGTGACAGCTACCTGGGTTTGATTCCCGGTCCATGAAATTTAAGTTTTGAAAAATTCCGCCGCTTCCATGCACATAAAGTAACTTTTGACTTGCCCCAGACTCGCAGATTTACCAGTTGAAGGCTTTGCACTTCATTTAAATCTGATTTCGCTTCATTTTTTGTTAGGTTCACATCATTCGGCTAGGTGACACGAACTTTTATGCACAACCGCAGAAAATAGCAACTCAACATAGTTATCCGGCAACACGGGCAAAACCAAAACAAACACATCCAATGGTTATTTACCACACGCAGCCACACACTCGCAGACATCAAAATCAACCAATCAGCGACTGGATCACAAACTGGATCAAATTTTATACCCAGTTGGCACCAACCAGAAGAGGGTGTGTCTTTCTCTTTCGTGATTTCTTCCGCTAACGACACATGTCATGCGTGTTGTTTGAATGATGACGGATGGTGAGGATCAGAAGCGGATAGAAGGGATAATATTGCGGCGCTCATTTTAAATCCACATCCAGAGGAGGCAGTAAAGCGCAGACAATATTACGTGCAATTCAAACGCAACTCTGAAATTCAATAAAACCGATAAGTAAGCGCTTTCCGTGGATATTTCTTGCAGAGCACAATATTAAGAACCAATTAACAATGCCGTAACGCTGCTACTTCTTAGTTAAATTTACACCTGGCAAATTTTACAGCCGAAATACTGCCATAGTGAAGTTTAATGCAAAACATATTCGATGAAATAAATGAAAATGAAATTAGGCAGCGTCCATTTATGACGTAATGCTAAAATGAACAATTTTCGACCCCCTCCCCCTCCTCAACGGTCTTTGTATGAAAAAAAAATTGTGTATGAGCCGCAACGTTAGGTAATTTGTGGACGGCGCCTTAGTCTGCACATATTAAGTGGCGTTGTGCATTTAATATGACTCTCTGTTATTGTATTTATAACTGCAACGCTGTTCTCAGTGTAGGGGATTTTTTTTTATTATCGTACAAATTGGGCTGAAGGGTCTCAGATTTTCATGAAACTTTTTCCACAGGCAGGGCTCATGGATATATGAATAAAAAAAATTGAGAAAAATTCAGGGTCGCCTATTTTTCCGGAAAACTCAGGTGGAAATTTTTTGTTTTCCCTTGACACTACTTACTTTGAAAAAACATAACTCAAGAACGAAGCATCGTAGAAACAAAGTTTTTATATGAAAATTTAAGCAAATTTTCTCAAAAACCAAAAAAAAATATGAACTGGAAAAAGTTCTCCACAAAATTTTCCACCGTTGGGAAAATTCGTAAAGAAAAGCCGGAAAAACTATGCTCGAACTCGTGGAAAATTTTCAAAAAAATATTTTCGAGAAGGTAATTTTATAAGCTTTAATCACTGAAATTTTTGGAATGCACTTTTTTTTCGTTTTTGAGCTATGGCCAATTTTGTAAAAAATGTCCAGATGTGCCATATAAGACTTTTCTTTTTTTATATGAAAATTTAAGCAAATTTTCTCAAAAACCAAAAAAAAAAATATGAACTGGAAAAAGTTTTCCACAAAATTTTCCACCGTTGGGAAAATTCTTAAAAAAAAAGCCGGAAAAACTATGCCCGAACTCGTGGAAAATTTTCAAAAAAATATTTTCGAGAAGGTAATTTTATAAGCTTTAATCACTGAAATTTTTGGAATGCACTTTTTTTTCGTTTTTGAGCTATGGCCAATTTTGTAAAAAATGTCCAGATGTGCCATATAAGACTTTTCTTTGAAAAATCATAACTCAAGAACGAAACATTGTAGAAACAAAGTTTTTATATTTTCTCAAAAATCCAAAAAAAAATATGAACTGGGAAAAGTTTTCCACAAAATTTTCCACCGTTAGGGAAATTCATAAAGAAAAGCTGGAAAATCTATGCCCGAACTCGCGGAAAATTTTTATTAAAATATTTTTGAGAAGGAAACTTTATAAAATTCAATTCTAGTAACTTTTAGGATGTATTTTTATTTTGTTCCTGAGTTATGGTCAATTTTGTGAAAAATAACCATATTAGCCTTTTCTTTGAAAACCCATATATATATAGTTCAATTTGCTTGTCAGGTTCGGCTTTTGTAACAGCTGAGTTCAAATTTAATAAAACGGAATTAAAATCCTCTGTAAAATCGACAATATTAGGCGGAAACCAAGTCTTTATTTTACTCAAAATTTGATTGAACATTTCGTCCATAGAAGCATTGCGATAGTTACTACTAGAAGCATCCAAACGTGAAGATTTTACTTGAAAAGAAATTTCCAAGAATTTAGCTAGCTCTTGTATTTTTTGTACATTATTTATAGAACCAACCCGAGGAAGGATTTTCCTTTGGCGACGCCAACGAAGATAGTGGTGAAACTTGTTCCTCAAACGCCATTGCTTCTGGAAGATCCGTTACGAGAGCCTTCTGGTCACCGGTAATGGAGCACTTCACGCAAATTTTCATCTTTTCCGTAATCCACCGAACTCCATTCGAATGAAGCTTACTGATGAGGCCTTGGCTGATCGATCGTAGATTTGTCCTTACTGATTTGTGGCCGTCCAGTCCGAAGGGGTTACAGCATAAAGCATTGTATTCGTAATATTGAACTTTGTCCATTTCAACAGCTTCGGGAAAACTTTTTTCACTTTACAAAAAATAATAACGAGGAATATACAGCTGATAGACAACACTTGCACTTTCTCACTGCTCTTTGCTAGTTTTTGGTAAACTTATGATTCTCAAGCCATTTCAACGCTTTAAACTTGAATTGGTAAATACCTATTTGTCATATTGTCTACCCATTTATTTAACTGTCAATTTTGTAGTTACCTAACAGGAAAAAATTGCCTACATTCTGATTGAAAAAACTTTGTTTCTATGTAGTTTCGTTCTTAAGAAATTTTGTTTATGAACTTATAAATTTGTAAATATATGGTTCAAACAGCTCATCCTAGCAATATTTGATCATGTTTTAGGAACGAAAAATGAGCGTATTGAAAAATATTGTAGGATTGGATCTTATTGATCGCTCTTTTCAAATATACTTTGTTTGAAAGCTGGAATAGCTAATCGGGTTTTCATTATTTGTTTTCATAAACAGTGAAAAATGTCATGGGAAACTGATTCCTTTTCAAAAATTTCATATTTTTAAGATTATTTGAATCCGGTTCGACAAGTCATGATGAGTCTTGAGTCATGATTTTTAAACGAAAAGGCATGTATGGCAAATCTTTGCATTTTTTACAAAATTGTCCATAGATCAGGAACTAAAGAAAAGTACATCCTCAAAGTCACCAGAATTGAAGTTTATAAAGTTTCTTTCTTAAAAATATTTTATTAAAAAATTTCCGCGAGTTCGGGCATAGATTTTCCAGCTTTTCTTTATGAATTTCCCCAACGGTGGAAAATTTTGTGGAAAACTTTTTCCAGTTCATATTTTTTTTTTGATTTCTGAGAAAATTAGCTTAAATTTTCATATAAAAACTTTGTTTCTACAATGTTTCGTTCTTGAGTTATGGTTTTTCAAAGAAAGGTCTTATATGGCACATCTGGACATTTTTCACAAAATTGGCCATAACTCAAAAACGAAAAAAAAGTGCATTCCAAAAATTTCAGTGATTAAAGCTTATAAAATTACCTTCTCGAAAATATTTTTTTGAAAATTTTCCACGAGTTCGAGCATAGTTTTTCCGGCTTTTCTTTTCAAATTTTCCCAACGATGGAAAATTTTGTGGAGAACTTTTTCCAGTTCATATTTTTTTTGGATTTTTGAGAAAATTTGCTTAAATTTTTATATGAAAACTTTGTTTCTACGATGCTTCGTTCTTGAGTTATGATTTTTCAAAGTAAGTAGTGTCAAGGGAAAACAAAAAATTTCCACTTGAGTTTTCCGGAAAAATAGGCGACCCTGAATTTTTCTCAAATTTTTTTTATTCATATATCCATGAGCCCTGCCTGTGGAAAAAGTTTCATGAAAATCTGAGACCCTTCGGCCCAAACCCGTACGGTAATAAAAAAAAAATCCCCTGTAGTCTCAAGTCTGTATTTTTATGCATTGGCCCTTTGAACGAGTAGAACGTAATGAGTGACGTTAAATATCAGACATGGTCAACAGATACGAAATGTTACCAATACATAAACTAGTTTTTGCACAGTTTTGGATTGCCGAAGAGAAAATTTTAGTTGCCGACTGGTCCCGAGATAAACTAGCCAAGGGCTAAAAATCTCGTTAATAAAGATAAAAAAAGAGATTCCAACATAAATTTGTCATAAGATTCCATCAGGAGTTCCTCTAGAGATTTCAACAGCAGTTTCTTCAGAAATTTCGCCTGAAATTCCTCCAGAGATTACAACTCATTATACCTTACTCATATCATGCATAATTGCATAGCCTCATAGATTTGTTAGCAAAGTAAGTAGTTTCAATTCACTGAATGGAATTTTTCATCAATTCATTTTATCGTCATGGAAAAAAAGAAACAAGCATATTGAGTTTTATAGAAGTGTCCATATGAATATTAAAACGCTGAAAATTACCGGTGGTTACTTTAAGAATAAGTTAGGATTACATCATTAAACTTAACCCTTTGACTAAAAATACTTATTATATGAAGAAGTTAATACCAAAAAATAATCAGCAAACCAAAATCAGCTAATGATCAAAATTCAACCATTTTGTTCAATTTTTGAGGTTCTGTCCGACTGTTGTATAGAGGTCCGCCACTGTGCTGAATGCTGCGCGTGCTAAAAATATATCACCCTAAATCTGGGGTTTGAGGGTAGGGAAAAAAAGGTAGCAAGCAATTGCGTGTTTTCTCACCAGGCAGCAGCGAACCATATTCCTTCGGGGCGGAAACCTAGATTAGTCGATTCCAATGATTGAAATCATTAGCCGTCTCCGGTGGGATTGGTCTCAAATTACGCCGAATGTGACTGACAAACAACAACAACGAACGGCGGAAACCAAGACTGGAAAAGTCCAACAAGTGGTTTAGGAATGGACCGGGTTTCGATAGAAACCGGAGGAGGAATGTTCAGTGAATTGAGTTGTTTGCAGGGATTCTTTTCCGCATTACGGAAAATGTATGCAGGATAGTGGAGTTTGAATGAAAGGCAGGATTTACGGAATAAGATATTAAAAAGGTTGCGGGAAAGGAAAACTTTCAATTAATAATTGTAGAATTGATTAAAGTAGGGATGGAACAACAGAAATAAGTAAAAGAAGTTAAAGTTTATGATATTTCTGAAGAGAATAATGTTTGAATTGACCAATTACCGTGAATCTTAAGTTGTTCCATTTTGTAGCTCCACAAAAACCTCCATTAAATTTTAAAACATTTAACCTGGGAAAAGTGTCGTGCTAAATTCAGTTCCCAACTGATACACTTCTCTCGTCCAAGGAAACCTGACACCGTTGCCCTTGTCGCTGTGAGTTATCCATTTTCCATCCATTAAAGTTTCACATTTTCGCCGCCCTAAATGACAGCCGTCAATTTTGATCCTCGTAACGCGATGAAGCACGGTTCTCTTTCTCTGCCCGTCTGTCGAAGCGCTTTTCTATATCAGATTGGTCGTTCGAATGATTCTACCTGTTGCGTGCTCGTCCTTGCTCGACACATTGGCACAACTTTCACAAACCATCAAACAGTCGACCCGCATCAGACAGGAATGGGGGAGGGACTTTCTCTGTCTGTAATTCGAGAGGGAAATCGTGTTTGGGATCCCCACCAAACGTCCTTTGCTCCTTCTCCTCCTTCTTCGGGCCTCCCCTAGATGTCGTTCTCTGTTGGCCCCCTATTTCATCGACAACTTTGGTGCTGGTGTGCCGTTTTCATTCTAATGGCACGCGAAAACATAAAACAAACACCAGCTGCCAAGTCGGAAAGCATTTTCCTCTTGGTTTTGTCCTCAACACTCCTCCGAGTGAGCCATGTGTGGCTTATGCTTGTTGGTGGGAGATTTTTCTATCGGCAGCCAAATCAAGAAGCATTTAAATAAGAGAAACCAATGTCAAAAAACGTCTGGGTTTTGAGGTAGCAACTGTTGAAAATGCATTATCGATTTCAGTAATCTTGCGTGCACATTTACAAGCTTGTATACAGATTTATGTACTTGATTTGCCACCGAAATCAGTTTTCAGGGTCGTATCAACGTAGTTTGTAATACCTTATTTATTAACCCCTCTACTGGCAGTTTCATTTTTTACTGCAAGAAAAAAATTTAAATCGCAATACATTTTTATTTCTTGGTATTTTTGCATCATTTTTTTAAAATTTGTCAAAAAACTACTAGTTTTAGAATTTGTGTCGACATTGATCATTGAACATCTGAATCCAGAGATATTCCGAAATTCCTTGGAGGACCGACGCGTAACCATAACCCACGAATATGACTCAGGCTACAGAATTTTTATCGTATTCGGATATTCACTCTTCGAAACAATACTTTAAAGAGAGTATGTTGTGAAAAAAATTAAGCCATTTGGTGCAGCCGTCTTTGAGTTATGAACATTTATGTTGCTGGTACCACGTTGGCCAAATAAAGATCTTTAAAACTTCAAAAAACCGCATATCGTAGTTTTCAGATTTCTCTAAGAATACTTAACCAATTTGTATGATTTTTTCAGAGTAGCTCTTTATTATATGGCATTATACAGCCCACATTTTATTTTTACGATAAATTGACGTACAACAAAATGGCCGCCTAAGACATTGTATATGAAAAATGTCGGTCTCCCAAGGAACATTGGAGTATTTTCAAAACCAGATCACCAATCATCAACATCGACACGGATTCTTAGTTTTTTGAGAACTTGTGAAAAAATGGTGCTAAAATACCGAGAAATAAAAAAGTTATCGCGATTTGAATTTTTTTCTTGCGGTAACAAATGAAGCTGCCGGTAGAGGGGTTAAAAGCTGCTTTTTCATGATTTCGAATGTTTTATTCGCACGAACTTGGCCGCAGATGGCGCTACCCTGAAAAAGAGTCATATATATTTTTTGTCTTTTATCAGTTGATTGACTGTGCAAGATTGGGCCAACAATATCACTGTCTCGGATCACTCGAGAGACAGACGTATCGATGTTTGGTTTGAGATTTTATGCTTGTTGGATTATTGCTATTTGATTACGTTCTGGTTCTTGCCTTGCGAGCGAATCATGAGAGAACCAGATATTAGATCATTGTTATGTATATCTGCTGAAAATTATCAACAATTGAAAACCTCTCACAGTTATTATGGAAAGCCATGGCAAAAGTATGTTGGTCAAATTCATGGGCAGATCTTTTTTTTTCAAAGCATTTCCTTGCCTTAATAAGCTGCTTTTAATACTTAATTTCCCAAATTTTAACCAGAGGATCATCTAAATAGCGTCAAATTTTTACACTCGATTTTTTTTTTTCCAAAAAGTTGTGAAAATCGTTTTTATAATCGTACTAAACAAACAAATCCATAAAATTCCGACACTGAAAAAAAACTTTTTGTATCTTCTGCTCTCTACACTGCACTCTGCTTTGCTTTCTTCTTTACTATCTGGAAGTTTTTTCCCCATTTGCTTCCGCTTCGGCTATTCGAATGAAAAAATCTCTGAAAACTTGAAAATTTGAATGTTTTTTTTTTAATGTTTTCAGAAGAAAAACAAAAATGGAAGCGAATTCCGCATTCCAAGCGTTCCTCCTTCATTGGCGTAGCTAGGATTTTTTTCTGGAGGGGGCCTAAGGGGGGCCTAGCAAATACTTGTTTTACAGATAAGTAATGTCGCTCGCAAAAATCACGATTTACACAAATTTCGTAGTTTAGACAGATTTGTATTGATTTCATTAATTTGTTATTTTGTCCCATCTCGTGGCACATTAGTGATATTTAAAAATATAAATTTTCGCTACGAAAAAGATTAATTCTCTTTATAACCCAGTCAAACATGTTTCAAGAATTCTAGCAAAAAACCTCACAAGGAATGTCCTTTGTGTTCCTTGCTTGATTTTTCAGTTATTCAACCATATGCTTTGAAGAGATTTCTATGAGAAGCAAATTTTCAGTGCTTTCTCCAAGAACTTCTTTACCAGTTCGTGCTGGGATTCCCACGGAAAATTAACCCCAAACTTTCTGATTTCTCCAGCAAATTTCTCGAAGAATCTCTATCGAATTGTTTGAAAAATCTCTCAAAGAATTCCACCAGAGAATGCATTGTTGGTAATTTCTCCTGGAATGTCCTCTAGGTACTTAGTACATATAAATTCCAATTGCTAGTTTAAAGTATCCTCCTGTGTTCATTAATAGTTTGTTCAGGATTATCAGAAATTCCTAAACATTTCTACAAAAAATAGTACAAAAAAATCTAGGAGTCTCACCAAAAACGTCTTCAAAATCACCAAGCAAGGATTCATTTCACGAATTCTTCAAAGAGTTCATCAACAGTTTTTCCAACTTTGCTTTTGACGTTTCTTCTAAAGTTTCTCTACAGGATTGTTTGAAAAAATCGCAGCAAAAATTATCCAGACTTCATGCAAAAAAAAAACTAAATGACTAAAGGTGTTACTTGAAGGATTGCTCGTAATATTTCACAAGAATTTTAAAAGCAATTAAAAAGATTTCAATTGGGAAAATGTTATTCATGATTTCTCAGAGCAGTTCTCCGATTCCGCATTCCTTCAAAACTCGAAATTATTATTATTATTAATTTTTTCAAATGCCTAACTAAGTAATGTTCAAACAATTCTAACATTCCTATAAAATTCCTAGCGGAATACGTTCAACTGTTCTTTCAACAACTCTTCCACGAAAATACTCAAAGATTTCTCAGATTTCTCGAGTAATTTGTTCAGGGATTTCTTAGAAATTATGTTATTGATTCCCTAACATTCTTCCGGAAAATTTACCAAAGATTTATCTAGGCATTTTCCAGAGATTTTTTTTCTTTAAATCGCACTAACGATTTTATTTTGTTGAAGATATTTTTCACAACATTTACTAAGATTTGGCAATTTATTCTTTAACTTCTCAAAAAATTCTCCAGAAGTTTCAGAAAGAAGGTATTCTTTCAAGTTTTATACTCTATTTTTTCCGCATGGTAATATCAGGATTCTTTCATAAAAAAACAATTAAAAATTTATCCACTCTCCATTTTTTGGTTCAAAAATTACTCCAAGAATATCTCAATATTTTTTTAGGAATAGTTTTACAAATTCCTCTACGAATCACTTTATATCAGATTTTTAACGAAACATATACAAAGAAAGGTTTGAAAGAACTTTGTTGGTATTTTTTTGAAAAAATTGCAGCTTGAATATGATTTAAAAAAAAAAACTAAATTCCTGCCGTAAAATTCAAGAATTAATCCGCAGAATGTCTGAAACTTGTTGACAATGTACCTCACAAAAAGCTTAAATAGTCCTTTTATGATTCACTATAAAAAATCTTGTTTTCTTTTCTACGTCTTTTATAACGGAAAATGATTGATGTGGAAACAGATGGAATTTTTACCGAAAATATTTGTAGCTAAAATCTTAGCCAAAATTTTGTATAAACTCCGATGTTTCATTATACTACTCACTTAAATTATTTTACCATATTCCGTGAATTATGGTAATCTCAACAGCTGAATAGTTCGTTAAAATAAAACACCGAAATTTAACGGATTCCGGTGAAATTTTACAAATTACTGTAAAAATTTACCGTACTCCGTTAATTTATTTCACCGACTTTTCAGCGGTTGAGATTACGGTGAAATTCACGGACTCCTGTAAAATAATTATAGTGTGTATGGGCACATATTGATGTAGAGCCCATTTTCCCTACCTCTATAAATTCAAAGCGAACTTTTTTGAAGGAGTAAATTTCGACTATTTTGTATTACTGTAGAGATTTGACTTGAAAATATAAGATTTTAATGAATTTAAATCTTTGTGGTAACTTTTGCATCACTTTGAACATTTGTTGAGGAATTTCAAATGGACTTTCAGAAATCAAGAATCATACTTATAAGAATTTTGCTATATTTTAAAAACTCCTATAATTTACCTTACTTTAAGTTCTTTAAAATGTTGCTTTTTGGAGTAAGGACAAATTGTTGTACGAAGTTCCTCAAAGCGTCATGCGAAGGAAGGAGAAACAACAAAATGTTGAAGCAGGTAGAACGATAGATGTGCAATGGTACAATGAGAGATAATTTATAATCTTTTCTCTAGAAATAAATTACAGAATTAAGAAGTTTCTCAAGAAGGTCCATCAGAATCTTCTTTAGAAATTATCCTTGAAATCTATCCTTCCTTGACATCGTTTTGTTTCTAGAATTCTACCAGAAGGCTTCTAGAAATCCGCCCTCGTATCGTACACAAATTCAAACCAAAAATATGGATTTTGCCAATAGGTAATTGGTAAAATTTTCAAAGTGTTTTAAGGGAGATCAAAACAAATATCTTTATGAATATCATAATAAACCTTTTCCCCTTCCCAGTGATTTTGCTTCATGTTTCCCAACAGATTCCTTTACCGCTATGCTAATTTCAGAAGCAAATTAGCATTGTTTAGAACATTTAGAAAAAAAAAAACAATTTTTGGAATCAAACTTCCGCTTTTTCGTATCACGGTTATTTTTGAAACGGAGATGTCGAAAAATTGCGCTTATCGCATACAGCAAGAAGCTAGTTCTAACAGTAACCAATCGATCGACAGCCGGACGACTAAGCTTTCGGTTGTCGCGCAATTCACCGATATTAGAACCGCCACGCCGATGGTATATAAGACTATAGTGTTGTACAACATAAAATAACGTAACTAATGAAGAAATTTTTGTCTATTACATGAGTCATGTACATTGATTCAGAAGATTTAGCTTCATGATAATTTTTGTTTTATTGTCATCAAAAATTCTGGGGGGGGGCCTGGATTATTCTGGAGGGGGCCAGGCCCCCCTGGCCCCCCCTGTTCCTACGCCAATGCCTCCTCTGTGCGCATTTCACTCATTCGGTTGGTTTACCACCGTTTGCACAAAACTGTGTACAGCCCCTTTTGCACAGAATCTGTGCTGCATGAAGAGAGGCTGATTTTGTGTACTCGGCACTCATTTCTGAGCGTGACAAGTTTAGCGTGTACACTTGGCATCTACTCAAAAACAAAATCCTCATAATTTACTTCACTTTTGGTATGCAGTCATTCCATGAAAAACCGATCTAGTTGGACACCGAAATCCGTGAAAATTTGCTATTTTGTTCCTTATCCGAAATAAGGATATACGTGTTTTTGGATTTTCTATTAGCGTGACCATTTCCGAAACAGGGTGACCAAAAATCGCGATTTTGCCAAAGTTTTATTTTTCAGCTTTTGAACCGCTTGACCGATTTTCAATTTTTTTGGACAAAATTAAAGCTAAAGATTTTGACTTTAAAAAAATAATATAAAATTTCACAAAAATTGTTTTTTTTGCATGAAAAAAATTTCAATGTATGTTTTTTTTTTGTTTTTGAGATATATTTTTTTTTGGAAATAAAAAAATCAGTCATTTTTCAGCTACACACGCTGTAGGTCTCAGCGCATTAGATTTATCATTTAAAAAAATCATATCAACTGATGTCCAATCTATTCCCATGGTATGAAAGCATAAGATTTAAAAAAAATATAGAACTATTAAAAAACATATTTTACATGAAAATATATAAAAAATTTCTAAAACAAAAAAACAGCAAATCTCTTTGCTCTCTGCTTAGCCCTCTATTATCTGCACTGCTCTCTGTTATGTGCTCTCTGCTTTGTTCTCTGCACGCTAAACTTGTCACGCTCAGAAATGAGTGCCGAGTACACAAAATCAACCTCTCTTCATGCAGCACAGATTCTGTGCAAAGGGGGCTGTACACAGTTTTGAGCAAACGGTGGTAAACAAACCGAATGAGTGAAATGCGCACAGAGGAGGAACGCTTGGAATGCGGAATTTGCTTCCATTTTTGTTTTGCTTCTGAAAACATTAAAAAAAACACATTCAAATTTTCAAGTTTTCAGAGATTTTTTCATTCGAATAGCCGAAGCGGAAGCAAATGGGGAAAAAACTTCCACATTTGCGACCATCTTCCGGCTTTTCGCCTGAAAAAATCACAGAAAACTCCCCATCTTACCAACGGCCAAATGTTTGCTGCCGCGCGGGAGAGATTGACAGTTCCATTTCCATCGATCCCCGCACAGCCGAAGGCCAACACATCGGCTACACACAGCATGAGTGCGACTTACACAGAATTTTCACTCAGCCAGAGAGTCCTGCATTGGTTGCCTCATTCTGTGTAGTTTTAACACATGCGCTGCGTTGAGTAGGCTTACCGTGTATATCTGGTCTGCTCTCTGGAACTCGAAAAATATATCTTAAAGATTTCTGGGAATTCCCCCCGGATTGTTTTTTTTAAGATTTCACCAGAAATGCAAGTAATTTTCTTTCCTTAATTATTTGAAAATGTACCTCAGCTTGTTTTTTTTTTACTGTTGTTGCTTACTAATTCCCCCAATAATCCCAAGCAACTTTCAATCACTAGCTTTTGTATGGGCAGAGATTCCTCAAAAAATCTGTCAGATTTTTTCTACATACTCCTTCATGATTTATGTTTAAAAAAACTACACTGATTGTGGGAACTACTCCAGGTATTACTTTAAGAAGTTCCCACAAGGAGCTTTTTCTTTTATGGCATATTTGCGACTCTGCTAGGAATACTTTCTCATCAAAGTTGTTTTCAGAGTTTTTGGGTATTTTCATAAGTTTGATTGATAATCAATATATTTTAGCGGTGTGCTTGAATCAGCGTAGGGGAATTAGGGGCATAATGGACACGTGCAACAAGCAAATGTTCGTTTTGAGACAATAAAATGGCAATGTTTTTAATTTACCCCCGGCTAGTTTTCAAGTTTGATGTTAGTACGACGTGCTACATTCATTCATGGTATTAAAAATCACATCATATGTCTGAAAAGTGAGATAGAAAATTGGGTCGTGGTGAGCGAAATGAACACTTACGCGAAATTTAGTGATTCCAATATATTTAATGACGGGCAATCGTTCCGATATGTAAAAGGGCTCTCACTCAAGCATAATAGTTAAAAAGAATTTTTCTGGGTTCGTTACTTTGCTCAAAAACCTTGCTTATATGACAATTTGAAACAGAGAAAAACTTAAAATATAATTTCAAAGGACAATCCCCCTACCAATAGTGCTATATGCATGTCAAAAATATAGCTTGCGCCATAATATCTATGCAACCTTTAACATTAAAATTCGATATTCTCAACAGCTCCATGCTCTTATGAATGGAGAAGCAAACCCGACGAAAACAATTTAGCGAAATTTATTTCATCCTCTTAGTTGTTTCTATTATTCTCAACTTTACCCCCAGCAAGCATGCATCCAACAAGTTGGACCAGCTTTTTTCGTCCCTCGGCGCTTTCTTTTCCAGTATAATAAAACTGAATACTAAGGTGGACCAAAATGCGGAAAAGTTTTTAAATTTCTTTCTCTCTCTCAGCTTCTTCACGATTATTATGATAAAATATACATTTCAATCAAAATTTCAGAGGTGGCTTTAATGAAAATATATGCTGAAGTAACAAATCCATTTTGCCTAAAATTTTCTTTGAAATTTTAGCAGCAATTTCCTAGGATCATATTGCATTCTTCACCAATTTGCTTTATTATACCTTAAAGAATAAGTATTTGCTTTGAGATGATAAGTTATAATTTACATTACATTACTAACGTGTTCGAAATATTTTTCCAAGCTTCTTCATATTTTTTATACACACCACTGGCAAATCACCACCGAAAATGCTATAAATGTCACAGAATACAGTTTTTTTTTTGCTAAAAATTGTATGAAAGATTGAGTTTTCAATCTTTTTTGTAATTTGAACCACCCTACTGAACACCCGGGGCCCAAACGACGCGACAACGAAAAGGACCGACGGGTGGAAAATTGGGATTTATTGTTATGTTTATTTTCCTGGCCTGGCACCGCTCATTCTCCACAAGGATCCGCCGATTGCGGCAAGTTTTGCAAACCACAATTGTGTTTCTTGCGATATGGGAAGTTAACGAAAAAGAAAGAGCAAGTGCCGGGAAGGCGTTATCTCCGTGTTTAGGCGGAATTTCATTTACTTCATTAGTAATAATTGGATGGGCGGCACAGTCCACTCCACCGGCTAACCGAATTGATGCTTTGCGGTTGGTACCTACAGGGCTGGTAGCGGCTAAGTTTCTTGGTTATAGGAACTTAAAAGACTTCTTGTCCGAAACAAAGACCAAAAAGATCCCAGAATAGGATCAACTGGGTACCTAGAAAACAATACAAAACCTACAGGATCAAAGAGATCGGATGTTTATTGCTCAAGGCATTTTTCTAAGTGTATTTTAGGGATAGTTTTTTTTGTGTAGTTTTATATCAATATGGCAAGTACCACTGCTTGTATTCCTTGAAGTATTTTTCATTGTTTTTTCCCAGTAATTTATTCCAGAATTTGCCCAAAATTTTCTAAATATGTAACTTTATATATTTCTCGCGTAAATTTTCAAAAGGAACCGTCTAACATTGAGATGTTTTCTTTGTGTAGTTTTTTTTATTATCAATAACTAAGCCACATTAATTTCTTCTGTTGCGTATTTATATGAAACGACCCAGAAGCTTCAGTATTACATTGATATAATTGCAAGAGAGTGAGAGAGGAGATACTCTTCAGAAGACATTTCAGATGAACACTTCCATTTAAATAGATATCAGTTCATAAAAGAGATCTGCTACCAGCTCTGTACCTCTCATGAAATAGTATTTCGTATATGTTCCGAAGAAAAGTGGACTTTTTCTCCTCCGGAACAAAACGGAACGAGGGTTAATTGACACGTTAACCAAGTCGAAAAAGCGTATGTGGAGTTTGTCATTCTGTGTGACCTTTTCGTGAGATGCTGACCGGTGTAATCATTTCCGCTAGGTAATGTCCATCTTCGTTAGATGTTGGTTGGATTTTGCGACACGGTGCGGTGAGTGCTGATGGATATTGGTGAACTTTGGAACGACTCTGATGGTTCTATTTCGGGAGAGAGGGGTAATTTGGTGACTGATTGATTTTGCTACCTCCAAGAACGGACCGTAGCTGATTGTCAATGCTATTTTAAGAACAAGGTTTCTCTGGTTAAGGACTTTCCTTGGCCGAGTGGTTAGAGTCAACAACAAGTTACAACAGCGCGACGACTGAAGTGTTAATATTGAAAATTGCATCGAAATGAGCAATCAGCTCGATTCTTTAAACATTTTTTTCCGAACACCAAATCGAAGCAGCCTCTAGCCCGGGCTCTTTGATTCAAGTGAGAAAACAAAGGGTATCGTCAAGCGTAGTCAGTGGTTCCGAATTCGAAGGATTGAGGAAGAAGATCTTGAGCTCCATTAGGGGAATTAAAGCTTCCTGCCATATCGCAAAAAAGGAAACTGTTGCGTTTTTTCGCAAACTCCTAAATATTGTGAACCTCTTCTCAAACATCTTAAGGAGAAGTAGTACAAATGTCGTCTTCAAAGGTCTCTCAAGTGACTATAAGTCACCTGAAAAATTAAAAATGAAATAAATGGTTTACTTGGACTTTCCTCAGTCCAAGTAATCATTATGAACATAAGAGTCCAATCTGGCATTCTTTGGAAAGGGCTTTCTTAAGAATATTATTAAATTCACTTTAACAAAAGTTATCTAATTAATATTAAAGCTTTATAAAAAGCAAGACTTATGTTCGAAGTTCATGTGTCATGGGAACATTTCCAGAAACCTGGAGGAAATTTCCAGAACCCCACTCAGTGCTGTCGGTGCCAAAGATGAGTCATGGTACAACAAATTGCCGCATGGATGCTAAATGCATAACTTGCGGAGGTTCTTTTCACGCTAGAAACGTCTGTCCAGTGAAGGAAGATACCGATAAGTTTATATGCGTGAATTGCGGGGGCAATCATAATTCAAATTTTTGGGCTTGCTCTTCACGTAGACGAGTCGTCGAGGCTTGTGACAGGCAGATGAACGATACTGTCCGTTACGATAACGGTCGTTTCCGAAATGTCTCTGGTAGAGTTTTGAACAATGCTCATTTTTCAGTTAACGATCGCTTGACTAAGAATCATACCCATCAGGAAGATCATGCTCATTCACGAACGAATCTTTTAATTTAGAATGTATCTACCCAAGGAAAATCCTTTGTCGATATCGTAGCAGGTAAATTGAACTCCTCCCCTGTTCATACTATGAGTACCCGTTAAAATTGTTTCAAATAAAATGAAAAAAAAAACACCCTGCCGCCACAGGAAACTTCTACTCCGCCTCTTCGTCTACCGAAAATTCTAACAGAAAATCATCAGATAATGTACCCACTTCAAGTAATATGTTTGCCTTCGATTTGAATTTACTAACTGAACAATTGAATCTAATGATTGATGCAATGTTCAAAGCCACCACTATGGCTGAAGCAGTCCAAGTCGGTGTAAAATTTACTAAACAAATAGTTATTGGATTACATTTTACTAATGGATCCAATATATAATAATTTAAATATTTTAAATTGGAATGCTCGTTCTTTGAATGGTAAAGTGGAAGAGCTGTTTAATTTTCTTACAGCTAATAACGTGTATGTAGCAGTTATTACTGAAACATATTTAAAACGTGGATCGAAACTAAAAAAAAGATCCTATTTTTTTTTGTTTATCGTAATGATCGACTTGATGGGGCATGTGGGGGTGTTGCAATCATCATTCATAGGCGTATAAAACATCAACTGTTTTCGTCATTTGAAACTAAAGTTTTTGAAACTTTAGGTGTTTCTGTTGAAACACAGCTTGGTAAATATACTTTCATAGCTGCTGTCATTGGTGACTTTAATGCCAAACATCGGTCATAGAATATTTCTCAACGTAATTCCAACGGCAGAATTTTATTTGATGAGTGCTCTTCAGGATATTTCTCAATTCAATACCCTGATAGCCCTACATGTTTTCATCTTCTAGAAATCCATCTACGATTGACTTGGTCTTAACCGACTCTAGTCATCTTTGTAGCTAATTAGTTACTCATGCTGATTTTGATTCTGATCATGTCCCTGATGCAAGATTTTTAAAGTTTTTAAACACATCCAAACTTTTTTGTTAATCAAAATGATCGCATGATAACATGCTCCATCATTGGAGATGCTATTATCTTTGTTTATTTTGTTTATTTGTGTTTATTTGTTCGGCCATCTTTGATATGTACATACATCAATTATAAAAACTCATTATAAATGACGAGAAGATCAAAAACATAGAGATATGGCATACAAAAATTGAGTTAAATGTACCTTTATGTTATTTTGTAATGTAAGTTGGGGTTCCGCTCTATCAAAGTAACTCGCATTTTCAAAGATACTCCATATAACGGAACTATTAAAGAATTAATAACAATTGATCAAAATTCTCTATGATGATCCCCAGAAGGGATACCAATCATGTTTTTTTTTTATTTTGCCATAAATACACGAAACAATCTACAAACATCCTTTTCGCAATTTACCACCCACGAGAGACCATTTCTGTTCCGAAACCATCTTTGGCCGTTAATTTCCCAACCTCCAAAAGTCACGTATTTGTATTGCCTGCCATTAAAATTTTAACATTCGCTGATCCTTGCCAACCTCCTCCTTTTATGGGAACATCCTTAGTGACTGCCGAAAGAGAGCTTTCGGACGGCCATGTCATATCGCCACGTGCAATAAAATCGACCATAATGACCGAGTAAAATTTCAGCCGGGCAATTTAATTGGATGCGAATAAAGCCACACCATGGTTTTCGCATTGGGAAGTCTTTGTGTGCCACGTCAAGCCCCGAAGAAGCGAGAGATAGGGAGATGGGGGGTGGTTTTAAATTTCATGAAGACAGCAAATGGCCAATAAAGTGAGCGATTTCCCCGGCAACAATTGTTGCGGTTATGTTCGTCCAGTCAGTGTGTCTGATTTCGGCATTATTCGGTGCGAAAATGGCTCCGTTGATGCAGCCGGACTTGGGTTAGGGACGTAATTTCAATTTGCTGGTCAATTAAGATTAAGTTGGCGAAACAGCAGTGTGGGATTGTTGCTATTTTGTTGGTCACCACCGTAACGCAGCTGACATTAGACGAGTGCTGCTTACCGAGTGTTCAAAGTTTCATGAAGCTGTTTGCTGCTGCAGGTACTTACCGCAAATATTACCATATCTTGCGCTAGAAGTTGAAACAATGTGTCAATGGGTAGTGTGCTTTACATGGGCGTAGCCTAAGGGGGCAAGGGTATTTCCGGTGGAAAAATATCGAAATCGTCTAGTTTCGAAGTTCGAAGAAGCACGTCTGCCAAATCTATTATGGAAAGATTAATACCAATCTGCAAAGTTATCTTCAAACGAATTCATCCAGAACAAAACGTCAAAGAGTTCAATAAAAGAAAGCTTCACATATCATTGATGAATTCCATCTTGAATTTGTATACATGTTTTGCTTTCTATAATTCAATGAATTTCTTCAATAAACCAACAGGGCTAATTTCCAGAAATCGTTTTTCGGAGTACCTCGACTTTCTACGACGAGTCGTCAGCAATACTTTTACGAGACTTTTACGAGTCAGTCCTACCAGAAAGGAATTGTTGCATTTTTTTTTTTCAAGCAACTAGCGAAGAACTTACTAAGTATTCGTCTAAGATGGCATATTTTGGGATTCTCTTGAATATATTTTCAATAAATAGCACCGTTCGCAATTATTTTGCATATTTTTACATGCTTTCTCTTGCAAACTTTGTCAGAAGTTTCACGTGAAATCCTGCTTTAGCATTTATGTATTTTTAAGAACTACTTGATGAGTTCTTATTTTTATCCCATGTCTTGGGACTCATGAAGAATTTCATGAAATCTTCCACAAATCCCTTCAGAAATCTTTTTCCTGGTGTTTTTTTTTTCTGACAATCTTTCATGAATTGTAGAAAGTTCATTCATGGATACCTCCAAGAAGATTTCACTTAGGGGCAGGCATTGCATTTTATCTCATCTCTCAATCTTCTGAGCAAGATACGGATCAAATATTTGGATATTATCTTGGAGCTCTTCGATAGATTTTTGAACTTCATTTTTGATTCTCTTGTTTCAAGATGAAATCTTATCATCTGAGCAATCCGTTAATCAGAAAGCTATAACAGTAAGATTCGAAACAGCCCTGTTGTCTCGTCCGGGTATTCTCTGACCTAATATTGGACCTAATAGAATTGAAAATAATCTGCTAGATATCAATCAACGGTAGTAAGTAGATGAGTCGTTCCTTGAGGAAATCATTTATTTTTTATTTTTATAGATTTGGATGCATTGTATTGCGGCCACGCGCATAATGTGTTTCTATTTTCTTTTTCAAAACTCAAAGGCCACAAACGCATCTCTTTAGCTCGATCAGGGAATGGAGCACTTGAACAGAAATCCGTCTTGAATAATGAAGAAAATAGAATAGGATCGTGAAAAATAAAATCCTTCATATAAAATGAAATAAAAGTTTCCATCGTGATACATTCATAATAAAATGATTCTCTCAATACTTTGCCCCTCTAACTAGCACCTTAGCAGATAAAATGTTTCTGTAAATCACGCCACAATCTATAAAAGCTTAAATAAAATGTAATGAAAAGAACTGATATTTTCCCAAGAAACTGCACGCATTACTTGTTGGAGAGCAATTTAGGAATTCCTCATGAATCATCTGGCCCAAGCAATTTCGTCTAGCAGGCACACCTTGGTGGTGGGAGAATCTCTTATTTCATTTGGCATAAGCTTCATAGTTACTAATTGTTCTGTAATATTTTTTTTACTGGAGGCCCCAACTGGCAGTTTCAACATGAATTCTTGTTTGTCAGCTATCTCAATCTTAATATGCAAACAAATTTCATTTCACCCGAGGATTTTTTTTTATGTAGGGGGAGATCCCCCAGTACCGGACAGCACCCAATACCGGACAAAGCCGAAAAATTGAAAAATCAAGGTCCAATCAAGATGATGTATTAGTAGAAAAGAAAGCTATTATGGAGACTAATGTTTGTGTAGAATAAGATATCGTTGAAATATGTATGCTTTTCAAAAATAATAGAAAAGTTTGAAAATTTTTAAAAAATAGACGGGTCGCCTTAATTTTGAGCTGTATTAGTAATTATTTTGAATTTGAAAATATACTTTGGATCACGCAAGCATGATCAAACATAATCCTAATTTGATAGTATGAATGTGTTTTGTGCCATAATTGAACTAAATATGGACAAATTACAAATTTGGCTAAGCATCTCCTGTCCCCCAGTTACGGACAGCTTGATTTGTTATATGATATCTTTGTAATTATTGCACCAGTGTCTCAAAATACATTCATTTTTCATGGATTTCGTCGATCCTGGTATCGAACATGCAATAAAATTAAGAAGAATGAACATTCAGAACAACATCGTAAAATGTGCTATTTTTCATCATATATGAAAGAGGTTTTTGATGGACATCCTGCAAACTAAGAAAAACTCAAATTGTTCTTGTAAATGTTGCAAATGCATTGATTTGGTAATTATATACTATTCCTATAGTAAACACATTCAATGATGTTAAAATTTACAGAATTCGAGGCATTTCCAGATCGTGTTCGGTATTGGGTACCACCTTTCAAGATCGATCAATTTGGTACTAAAATACATCATCAAAATGCAATGCCAAAATTCATATTTATATTTTCAAATTAATTTTTGTACACTATAAAAATTATAATATTTATCATAAACGAATAACATGAGCACATAAAACCAATATTTTTCGAATTATGAATTTAGTGGCTTAAGTGTCCGGTACTGGAGGATCTCCCCCTAATACTATTTTGTTTTAACCACACCTTATTGGTAGAAAAATCCCGACTTTGTAAAATGCAATTCCAGTGACCCGAATTATTTGAAATTAAACTTCAATCAAAGCTCAATCAGTTTCAGCACTATTTCTCGTAATTTTTCATTTTTAAACTCAGTGGTTCATCATCAGATCTAACTTTTTCAGCATGTAACTTTGAAAGCGAAAGAAAATGATAATAATGTAGGATATTTTAGAGGGATTCCACGGAGGCATGCAAGTCGATTCTGATCGACCATTTCAAAAATATCTGAAACTTTGCACAGTTTTTCAGTTCCATCTAAATCGTCATTTTCCGATATCAAATCTTCAAGTTGAGTCACGACTAACTTTTCAAAAGGGTGTATGTGAAAATGGTTCAAAAATATTCAAAAAGCTGCACAGCAAAAACGGTTCGTTCGATTGTTAGACAACTAAAGAAACAAAGTTAGACAACTAAATAAAGATTCCAAAAAAAAAAATTTTTTTTTTTGCATTAAAAAACATCATTTTTGTCACAAAAACTCAAATATCTCAAAACCCTATCGGAATACCAATTTTTTAAGAGAAAACGGTCCATTATATTAGCTATCTACCATAAAAAAATGGTGATGGTAAGCCAATAAACAAATAAGTTATGACATTTCAAATATTTCACAAATTTGACACTTAGTGAAAAAATTTTTTTTTCATTGTTAATTTTTTTTAGGACAGCAGTTTGTTGCTGAATTTTTTGTTAAGGGTACCACATGAGGTTAACAAGTTGTTTTCATGATATTTTATTTAATTATTCATAACTATTATAGCATCTATTAGAAAGTTAGACGCGATCCAGTCTTGATAGTTTCATATATTTTATTGTACGTAACTGAAGAAAAATTCTCTCAATAGTGTTGAAACCTTTTGATAAAAGAAACCTATAAGAAATCTAATATTGAAGACAAAAGCTACAAAAAAAGTTTTCTATACAGGTATACGACTAGTTTACCTGCAAAAAGTTTACCTCGTAGAGAACAAGGCGGGTCTATACCCAGGTGATCTAGTATACGTAAAGCAGGTCGGTTTTCTCGGCGCTGGTTTTCTCCACAAAGTTAAAATCTGATTACACCTGGGTATAGACCCGCCTTGGTAGAGAATAGACTTTGTTAATCATATTTGGGAGAAAGCGAGTAACTTCAACAACATCAAAAACATGATAGGACATACCATGAACATACTCACGAAAAAGCTAAAAATATACTACCACTATGGTTATAAAAGATTTAATTGTAAAATTTTTCTTCAGTCAAGCAAACGACACTAAACTAGTCAGTAAAAACTTAAAAGTGATTTTGTTTATTAAAATCTAACGAGCAACATGAGTAGTCGCTTTCTCAACTGTTGCAGGCCGTTTGCAGAAAATAGTGTTCGAAAGAGCTACGAAATCTCACCGAAAGCGCCATAGATAAACTGAAAGCGGCTGGTTATGCTCCAATGTCTACATTGAATACAAATTTACGCATTTGTACGTCCTGCCGTTTAAACGTTGACAAACGGGCAATCTGTACATCATCGGTGGATCAGGTTGCAGGAAGTTCGAAAACAACAACAACTGAGGAATTACTAGATGCACCGACAACAACTGAGGAGTTACCAATAGTACCAAGTGCAGATAGTCTTGCCACGGTACCATCAGCGACATCTGTTTCAACAAATCAATCAGAAGATGAGTGCATCCAGAAGGTCAACATCGAACGCTTCAACGAAGGGATAGCTGGAATAAAAGTGACTCCGATTAAATGGACGAAGATGGGTTACGTCAATTATCCCGAGAAAAAATACCGTGAAATCAACGAAGCTGTACGAAGAAACCTCTTCAAATTAGGACCTGAGGATGTGGAAAATACAGACTACGATGAGGTAATTATGAATATGAAGGAAAGGTTCTCGAATCTAGCCACGACAAGGAAAGAAAAATTATTGATTTTGTCGATGCTGCCAAGCTCGTGGTCTATTCAAGACGCCATTGATGAGTTCAAAACCAATAGAAATACAGCAAAAGAGGCAAAACAATTAAAAAATAACTGTCTTGCAACCAAAAATGCTAGGTCGAGTACTTCATTAACAGATGAGACAAAAGAAAAAAAAATTCAATATTTTGAAGACGATGAAGTAAGTAAAGCTATGCCTGGCCAAAAAGATTATGTATCTGTAAAAAAAGATGGAAAGCGTCAAGCAATCCAAAAACGATTAATGATGACTACTTTGAAAGAAGCGTATACACGCTTCAAGGAAATTAACGAAAATATTAAGGTAGGTTTTTCCTCATTTGCAAGGCTTCGTCCAAGGCAATGCAAGCTTCTATCCAATTCAGGAACACATAATGTTTGTGTGTGTACAACACACGAAAATATTAACCTAATCTTACATAGTTTGAAAAGAATCAATTTATCAAAGGATATTAAAATGTTAACTGGTAGTCTTTTGTGTGAAAATACAACATCAAATTGCTATCTACGATCTTGTTCGGATTGTCCAGATTCTTCATCATTGGAAAATACTTTATTCGCTGAGTTTGAAGAAAATTATATTGATCAGTTATCATTTGAGCAATGGGTGACCACGGATAGGTGTGACCTAGAAACTATTGTAAAACCTGTAGATGAGTTTGTGTCATTTTTTTGCTTGAAATTAGAAAGTTTAATTCCTCACGACTTTATTAAAACAGAGCAATCCCGCTTTTTAAAAAATACGAAAAATACATTACAAGATGGTGAATTTTTAGTCATTTGTGATTTTTCTGAAAACTATAGCTTTGTATTGCAAGATGAAGTGCAGTCCCATCACTGGAACGTACAACAAGCTACAATTCATCCATTCGTTATTTATTTCAATGGAAGTACGCAAATTGAACATTTTAGTTTTATTGTAATTTCCGAAGATTTAAGACACGACTCAGTATCTGTAAATTTGTTCATTGCCAAAATGATTAACTTTTTACGCGTTGATAAGGATAAAGAAATCAGAAAGATATATTTCATGTGCTCCATCAGACATCGCATGTGCATCGCAGTACAAAAACTGTAAGAATTTTTCGAGCCTATGTCAATTTAAATCAAAGTACGGAATTGATGCAGAATGGCATTTCTTTGCTACGTCACATGGCAAAGGTCCTTGTGATGCTATTGGAGGAACCATAAAGCGCATGGCCACAAGAGCAAGTTTAGCCAAAGAACGTGAGCATCCAATTAAAACTGCAAAAGAACTATTTGATTGGGCGAATCGCAGAAAAGAAGAAGATTTAACAAAATTATCATTTTGTTTTACTACTACTTAAGAGTACGAATTAACGGCATCAGAGCTCAGCGAGCAATATAATAACGCGAAAACGATCCAAGGAACCCAAAAATTTCACTGTTTCATTCCATTGTCAGAAAATAAAATTAAAGCAAAACTATACTCGAACTGTACTGATAATGATGCAAAAGTGTTCGATATTGTAAAAAAATTGAATAACAATAAATAAATAAATAAGTATTAATAAAATGTTTTCATGATCTCATAACGCATACCCAAATCCAAAACTTTTAAAGTTTATGTATAACATTTAGAAACTCATCGATCATACTCTAAAAAAAATATCCTGGTAAAAAAAAAAAATATTTTCGTGTAATCTGTTAATTCATTTTAATTTATACATATATACATATACATATAATATTTATACATATAATATACATAATACTAATGAATACATGGAAACGACTTGTTTAATTCAGGCAAGGCCCTTAACAATAAAATCAGCAACAAACTGCGGTTCCCGTAATAATTTACACCGAAAAAACAAAACTACTAAATGTGAAAATTGTGACATGTTTGAAATGTCATAACTATTTTTGGTTTACCATCACCAAATTTTTATGGTAGATAGCTAATATAATGGACCGTTTTCCCTCAAAAAATTACGTTGGTATTCCAATAGGGTATTGAGATATTTGAGTTTTTGTGTCAAAAATTATGTTTTTTAATGCAAAATAAAAATTTTTTTACTGTGTGTATTTTTTTTGGAATCTTTATTTAGTTGTCTAACTTTGTTTCTTTAGTTGTCTAACAATCGAACGAACCGTTTTTGCTGTTCAGCTTTTTGAATATTTTTGAACCATTTTCACATACACCCTTTTGAAAAGTTAGTCGTGACTCAACTTGAAGATTTGATATCGGAAAATGACGATTTAGATGGAACTGGAAAACTGTGCAATGTTTCAGCTCAATAGAAAAAAATGAATTAAAAAATTTACCAAATGTTGGTGCTGTTGCTTGGAATCACTCACGAGTCACGTGAAATCGCTCGAATTACAAAATAGACCCCTAAGCAGGCATTACAATCTCATCTGATCACTTTGATCATCTTCGGATGGTGAAAGATATTATCAGCAATCCAAGAGCGCTTTGATATGATTCCATCTTTCTATCAGATGATGATCTTGAAGCTTGTTCACTGACATATATACAAATACTTTACTCAGTTGAGATATTAATTAATACTTGGATCAGCATCGGACAGCCATCCACTCAACCGATAGAACTTCTCGCCGAGATCACCATCAAGAATGTTACCAAAACCGGTCGCATTTTCATCTCGGACAGCGCAGAACTCAACGTTCTTGGAATCGAGACTATGGATCTGTGGGCCGTACCGTTCAACACTGTGCAACATCGTCCCAAGCAACATTCCAATCAGTACGTCAGTCAACTCAAGCAACATTTCCCGTGGGTATTACGAAACACGCTGGGTAAGTGCACCGAAGCGCAAGTGAAGCTGTACCTGAAGCCTGGACACGTCCTTCCTATTGACCTAAGCGACTAATGGCTTACGCTGCACTCGCCAAGGTCAATGCAGAACTCGAAAGGCTCCAGAACAACGGTGTCATTTCTCTGGTTCAATTTTCGGACTGGGGAGCTTCAATAGTCGTCGTGGACAACATATCAGTCCACGTGTGTGGTGTTTATTCGAGCGGACTGAACAACGTGCTAGAATGTGACCGCCATCTACTGCCTCATCCTGATGACCTCTTTGCGGAGCTAGCTGGTGCACGTTACTTCACGCATCACAACTTATTCGACGCTTACCTGCAGGTCGAGGTGGAGGAGGAACCACGAAAACTGCTCACCATGCATACTCATCGTGGCCTTTTCCAGTACAACCGACTGCCCCCTGGAGCCAAGTCGGCACCCGGCGCATTCCAGCACATCAACGACAGCATGGTGGCCGACATACCTGGATAACATCCTCATCGCTGGGCGCACCAAGCAGGAATACATCCACCACTCCTCAAGGTTTTAAGATTAAAGAAAGGGATTCCGGTATACACAGCCAACCATTTGCAATGCTGGGCCTTTCACTCTTGCTGTACGACTTCGACATCAAGCACGCTTCGACAACGAACTTCGGCTACGCAGATTTCCTGTCCCGATTGACTATCAGCAAAAATCCAATCACGCACCAGATGATAGTAGCTGAAACGCAAAAAGATCCAGTTCTCCAGCAGCGTGTTAATTTTCTTCAAGAAGGTTGGTCGGCCCATGTGAAGCAAATTGAAGATCCTGATGTCAAGAAGTATTTCGCTAGACGAGTTGGACTTCAAACTGCGTCGTGTGCGGCGACCTAATAATCGTGCCACTCAAATTCGGCAAACGCATTTTTCGACAGCTACACCGTGGACACCCAGGAATGGACCGGATGAAATCTCTGGTCCGCAGCTACATATACTGGCGTATTGAAGTACTTTTTGTTGCAAAATTCCAGATAATTCGATCAAAAGAAACCCCCTATGCCAAAGTGAATCATGGTAGTGTCCAAGTAGCTCTGCACCCTACTACCATTTCGTCATTGTGGATGCCTACTCCAAGTGGCCCGAAATCGTCCGTACTCGATCGATCACCACAATTACGACGTTGGATCTGCTGCGTAAGACGTTTTTCTGTTTTGGCAACCGGGATGCAGTGGTTTCGGACAACGGCACACAAATCTCCAGCGTGAAGTTTTAGCAGTTTTGCAGTGAAAACGGTATTGCTCACCTTCGCACTGCTCCTTACCACCTACAGTCCAACGGCCAAGCGAATTGATTCGTTGATTCCCTCAAGCTTGGTCTCGAGAAGCTAAGGCTCGCCTACACTAGAGCACTTGCAGACATTCCTCTTGGTGTACCGTCCAGCTCCAAACCGAAACACACCACAGCCGATGTCTCTGGCAGAAGCGTTCCTAGGACGACCGGTACAGACCTGGGAGGAAGGCACCGATACTACACACGAAATATAAGACAACGTTATTTTGAACTGCAAGATAACTCCAGTATGCCAACAACAATCAAGGCAGGCTTTGAGAAAATCGGTAGTTTCCTTTTAAAGTGCACCTCCGATCTTTCCTGACAAACATGAAAAAAGGCCACAGTTTTCTATGCACTAAATATTCATTTTCATTGGAAAAAGTAGAACGATGCGTTTTTCAATGCTTTATGTTCAATCAGATTAAATGGTGCTCACGTGACATTAATTGCATTATGTGCATGAATTGATTTTTATACGATTTTTATCACTTTTGAAGAAATACGAAAATGTATTTTAATCAGTTACGCGCTTTTTTCATGTTAGTCCAATGTTTGAGATCTGAGCTCACAGTGACAGTTCGTGACAGCGGAATCTCGGCTCATTATGACGTACAGAAATTTTGTATTGGTTTCTCCCTCCCAGGTACAGACTACGTTGGACCTTTTGAAGAAGCCTGATCCTGTAACTTCGACAGTCAAGAATCAAAAGCAAAGTGACCAGTTCAACCGTCGGCATGGAGCAGTCGATCGCAACTTCAAAGAAGATGATCTGGTGTATGTTGAACAGCATTTCCGAAACATCAAGTCTTGGATGCCAGATCAAGTCATCGAGCGGAAAGGTTCCGTTCACTATATCGTGTCACTGGACACGAACACGAGGTCGAAGCTGGTAACCAAATGCGCCCCCGCTACGATTCCGATGTACCAGAGCCAGAAACACAGCAACTACCATGGGAAATTCTGAAGGAGGAAGTGCAATCTCCTGTCGCAACCGCCAGACCGGTTGAAGCAGTACCACTGTCGGATGTTCCTGAAGCTCCTATTTCCGCTAGCCTTCCGACGTCAGCTTCACTCGAAGATGATTGTCCTGACGAAGCCCGAATAACACACATGTTATAATTAGGGTATATAAACTGATATATAACTAGATTTAGTCATATAATAGTTATTTTGCCTCAATTATAACATGTGTGCTATTTGGGAGGTTCATTGGGAACAAGCCCTGTGCCCCCGCTTGAAGACGTAGAAAAAATCCAGTCCGCATCAGCGACCGCACCAAGTGGAGAATTCTTGAGACGTTCCTGATGCGAATCAAAACTTCCCCGATGGCTCTCTTCCTACGACTTCTTCTAAGGAGGGGGAGATGTAGCAGGCCAAGCCTAATTTGAAGTTGCCTGTGCCTGTAAATTACAAAAACATGGTTGTCATCAGTTAGCCAACCAAGCAAGATTAATAAAATATTAGCTCGTACCAACATCCCCGTTTTTTCTTGGTTACGACTTTTAGTCTAGGTTACTGCTATAACAGAATGGCAAATCATCTGCAGAATTCAAAGGAAATTTCTTAACGTATAGCCTAGTTTCTGCAAAATATTCCTGTAGAAATCCTTAAATGAATCCCTTAGAAAAATTTCTGAAATATTCCTAGAAGGAATTCTATTATTGCATTATTAATACTATTTTGTAGTAGTTTCTGGAAAAATATATAGAGAAATTCTATTTTAATCCCTATTGGAATTTATGTGATTTGAGAGAAATCCTTAGATATGTGGTGTTAATTCCAAAATAACTCTAGAAGGTATTGATGATAAATCTTCGATCTGTTTATTAGAATACCCATAGAAAAGGAAACAATAAATTTAGTGATAATAAATAATAAATGATAGATGTGTGTGGTAGAAGTCGAGTCTTACACGACACTGAAGACGGCCTTACAGTTGAGGTCGAAATATACGTATCTGTCAAAGGATACAAACTCTAGTGGAATTAAATAGTATAGTACTAAATTCGGGTTTTCGTTTATTTTCTAGAAGGTTTACCGTGAAGAACTTCTACACGAAACTAAACTGTTCTTTTTTCTCAGATATATCTCTGAATATAATAGGTATATTACAATCCTTGTTTAAATTACGTGAAGAATCTACGCATAAATTCCTCAAGCAATAGATCAATGGAAGAATCTTACAAAATTCATGCATGCAGAGTGTGGCAGATTCCTAAAAAAAATTAACCAGAAGTGGTGTCGCAAGAAATATCTTGAGCATATCTCATTAAAGAGTTTGAAAATTGAGTTTGAATTCAAGAAAAAATATTTGAAAGCATTTTTGTGTCATTTCTATAAGTCAAATGTTAGTAAAAAAATCGATAATACAACAGTGACAACAAAAAGTTTTCCGCGAAAAGAGGCAGAATCGGATCAGTATTGTTGATATCTACAATCCACCTCCCAACTGACTTCTGTTTTCTTCTCAAAAAATACTTTTAACTTCTCCTCTCAGTCCAGTGCTGACAGTTTTACAACAAAGGTAAATCATCGCAACACTTATGATCTCATGCAATGTGTCTTGAAGGCAATAAATTTGATAGAACATATTGAAAACAAAGTTTGAACTCGGAAAAAATGCGACACTTTGTTTTGGGTGCAACTTTTTATCGCGTGGGTGATAATAAATGAAATTTTGGGTAATACTAGTTTAGAGTGTTATTGTGGTATGTCAAGTAGTTTTCAAGATGCATTCGAAACAAAAAGAGCAACGCCAGCGAATCTTGGGCGCGGTGATCGATAATCCTGGTCAGTCGCACAGATGGATCGGCAAAAGGCTTGGAATCCACCATTCCAACGTGTCCCACGTTGTGAAGATGTTCCAGTAGACGAAGACCATCGAGCGACGTGCCGGAAGCGGCCGAAAACCGAAAACGGAATACCCAGAAAAGGCGCGGAAGATAAGTCAGTACTTTAAGAATAACCCGAACCTTTCCATCCGAAACGTGGCCAAAAAGGTCAACTCGTCGAAGTGGTTCCTCCAGTAGACCATGAAGCATGCTGGACTACGTGTTTTAAGATCAGGAAGGTGCCAACCCGGACTGACAAGCAGAACACGGTGCCCAAATTGCGTGCGCAGAAGCTGTACCGTGAGTGGCTGGTTAAGCCAGGCTGTCTCGTCATGGACGTCGAGACATACATCAAGGGGAATACCAAACAAATCCCTGGCTTCGAGTTTTTTGTCGGTACGTCCCGCATGGAGATTCCGTAAAAGTACCGGAAGAGAAAGATGAACAAATTCGCGAAGAACAACCTATTGTGGCAGGCGATTTACGAGTGCGGACGGTACGGGGGTGACCCATTTCGTATAAAAACGTTTCGCATAAAGCAGTTTCATACAAGAACAGGTAGCATTAGAAAGAAGGCATATAATTCTGATTATGCCAAATGTCCATTATGCCAAATGTCCGCATGCGAAACGTCCTTATGCGAAATGTCCCACCCTGTAAACCTGTAATGCATTGGTACGAAGCGATGGACGTTAATGTGGTCCCGAAGGAGGCGAACCCGCCAAGTACACCAGAACTTCGTCGATCAAAAAATTTTGGGCAATAATGAAGAAGAAGTTGAAGAAAAGCGGAAAAACATTCAAAACCCATGAAGCTTCGAAGAAAAACTGAGAGAAAATGTGTGAGAAAGATGGGCAAAGCCTCGCCCAAGATCTCATGAGCAGTGTTAAAAAACATGTACGAGCATTCAGCTTGGGGGAGAAATTCAATAAATAAGTTATACCAAAACATAGCTAATAAGGACTGTTCATATAAGAAAGTGGACTCGTGTTTTTTACAGTAAACTGTTTATTTTCGAACAAATTCATGAGTTTACCTACAATACATTGAAATCAACGTAATTTCGATCAAATTCAAATAAATTTGAACATTTATTGAGCATTGCTGGAGAATGCTCTTACTTTTCTTTTGATACCTCCCATAAAATTCTGCACAACTTTTTTCGGAACTTTTCAAACTGCTTTTTGAACTGCTGACCACATTTTCTTGAAAAAATCGATGGAGCTTGCTTCTCTTCCATCCTTCTTAAGATGCCGTTTGATTATTGCCCAATATGTTTCAATGAGGCGTAGCTCTGAGCAATTTGATGGATTCGATCATTTTTCTACAAATTCGATTTATTCCTTCTTGAGCATCTCCAAAGTAGCTGAAGCATAGTGAGCCGATGCTTGGTCTGGCAAAAACAATGGAGGCAGGGTATGCTTTCAGTAGATGGGCAGAAGTCATTTTTTTAATGCATTCAGTTCTGTAATTTTCGCCGTTGATTGAACCCGTCGTGAAATTTGTAGTACTTTCATACCGCAGGAGCAAATTGCTTGCCATACCAAATCATTTTTCCCAAATGTTTCTGTTGGGATATATCGTACGTCGTCAGGAATATCTGTTTTGGCCACAGCGTTGAAAAAATTCAATTTGGACACTTCGCGATTTAAGCCAAATCTCGGAACGGCAGTTTTTCTGTACACCATTTGTGCAGAAAAAAAATGAGAGTCCATTCAACTTTTGTCTGCTGTCAAAATAAACACTTGAGATCACACTGAAACAAAATTTTATTTGTTTTTATGAAATTTTTACACCAAAATGCTAATATTTAGGTGTCCACTTTATTAAATGAACAGTCCTTATATAGCTATTTATTCCCTGAAAATTTGAGAAGTATCCGATTAAAAAGGAATTTTCGGTGATCATTTTTGTGTGTCTCATTTTTTTCGAAACCAGTCTTTATAAAAAACACTTCTTGAATAATGCAAATTACCTGGTAATTCAACAAATCGTAGAAAAAAAATCTACACGAATTCCTACATATTTTCACTGGTGTTTTTACGAATACATTGGAGAAAATATTTTCCTCGGAAGTCACTCCTGTAAGAAATTCTGGTGGAATCTACCTTAGGGAATTCTTGGAGGATAGTTCAAGTTTAAATTCATGTCAAAAGGGTACAAAGGTTGTGTTTCAACTTTTGAAATCGCTTACTTCTTACTTCTGTTGGGAATCCTGGCTACGCCCTAGTGCTTCCCAGCATCTAGCAACATAACACTGCTCACTATATGTACAGGCATATGCTCATGGGAATGGAACTGCTTTTCTGGTGTGGCAAACGACGAGCTAAAGCTCATGAAACCCAGCATAAACACAAACAGACTACACATGTTGCTTGTTGCCTTCGTACAGTCAGTTGGCAAACGAGAGCTTAGAAGTCGAAGAAGATGCAAAAGTTGATATGATATGCGAAGCACTTCCCACCAGCCAAGGATCGGAGTGGGAAACGATGCAATAGGGAGCAAATCATAAAAACAGAAATTGATATTGTACGTCGATGAACAACAGGCATCTATGTAGTCATGTGGAGGGTTGATGTACATATTTGGAAACGATGAAGTAATAATTACTGTAGTATTATAGAATAAGCTAAAAAAATGTATACGAATACCAAAACATAATTCAGTTTATACATAAAACAAAAAATCTTATCATGATGTAATCGCTAGAAGATTTCCATCAGTGTAATCGTAATTTCTGAACGAAAGTTCGCTTCAAGAGTAAATGACCGAATAGAACATGAGAATGCAAGCTGACAATGCACACGGATACAAAGGCAGAATGGTTATGCTGAATGGACGCTCTTCAGCGTCGTTTGAATCGTCGCGACAGAGTGACTAACCTTCATCCAGCCAACATACTTTTCACATGCAAAAAATACACAAAAATGTGCATAACTTTTTTGTTTCTCGATGGATTTTGTTGAAATTTTCAGAACTTCCCGAAAAACTCTTCTAGTTTATGGTCCAGGACACTTGGGAAAATGGTCCACGTGGTTCCGGAGTTATTCCGGATTGTCTTGGGGTACCAACATTGGCCACATCGTCCATTCAACGGATATCTCAAAACCCAGATGAACTAGAAGGTTGATGTCTTCGGCAAAGTTGTTCAGCAAACTAAGGGCTATCCGTCAGTAACAATCTTAATTGGGAATTTATCTGCTAGGTGGCGCCAGTTACAATTTTTCTTCAATCTTCTATATCTCAAGATCCTGATGAGCTAGAAGGTTGGTGTCTTCGGCAAAGTTGTTCATCAGACTAAGGGCTATCTGGCAATAACAAAATTAGTTGAGAATTTCTCCGCTAGGTGGCGCTAGTAACAAATTTTCTTCAATCTTCTATATCTAAAGATCCTGATGAGCTAGAAGGTTGGTGTCTTCGGCGAAGTTGTTCAGCAGACCCTAAGTTATCTGGCAGTAACAATCTTAATTGAGAATTTATCCGATAGGTGGCGCCAGTTACAATTTTTCTTCAATCTAAGAATTTCTCCGCTAGGTGGCGCCAGTTACAATTTTTCTTCAATCTTCTTTATCTCATGATCCTGATGAGCCTGAAGGTTGGTGTCTTCGGCAAAGGTGTTTAGCAGACTAAGAGCTATCTGGCTGTTATGTCCCAATGACTGGGTGAGTGATAGCCAATGAACTGGTCCGGTCTATGGTTACTTTCATTCTCATTTATTTTTCATTCTTACTTAACTCTAGCATTCTACCGAGGTGGTATGCTACAGCCCATTTCGCTGCGTGTGCATTACGGTAGGTTATCGTTCTCGAACGCTGGATGTTTATGCTTACAAAGCATAACACTCATCGTTCGATTCCACGACCTCCTTCATGCCGCACATAGGCGTAAACAGGGGGTGCATCCACCACACGCCCTATCATATTTTATTTAAATTTTTATCTACAGTTAAAAATTTAAATCTATCTGATACAATATGTTTTCCTTCACTCTAAAGGTACAATCCTACAGTAACGTGATGATACACACTAATCCTCGATACCTCGTATCTTGGACTTGACCTTCTCAAGGTTACGCATTCACCACACGTCCTATAAAATTGTCAATCCTCTTCCATAAAAAAAAATGTTTAAAATAATTAATATTTTTATATAAAATGAATAAATGTTCAATCCTATCCAAAAATTTGTTTAAAATGTTTAATCCTATCAAATAAAATGTTTAAAAATGCGTATTCCTATTCAATAAAAAGCTTAATCCTACTCTTATGTACTATGTCTTCTTTATTGTTATTACTGATTTTTACATTTGTACCCATGTCCTCCACTACGTGGTACGGACCATCATATCTCGGGTCTAGTTTTTTCCCTGTCTCATTTTTAATGAGAACAGAATCTCCTTTCCGGTAAGTTGTTTCCTTTGATTTTGTATTTATGCCTACTATCCTTTTTGTCTTTTCCTGAATAAGTCTGTCTCTAACTTCGCTATGACTGATCTGTAATGTTGCTTTTATTCTTTTACAGTAATCTTCAAAATTATACAGAGGCTCAGGGCGGCTGTCCACCAAGTTAGAAGGCATTTTTGAAGGTCTCCCAAAAACTAGGAAGAACGGAGTGTATTTGGTTGCAGAATGTACCGTATTATTATATGCAAATTCATAATACGGCACCCAGTTTGCCCATGAAAAGAGCTTGTTGTCACATTGGACCCTTAGAAAATTCCCAAGGCTTTTATGAGTATTTTCTAATGCTCCAATTGATTGGTGATAATATGCTGTACTGTTCAGCTTTTCAATGTTCAAAAGTTGTGCGACTTTAGTAAACAATTCAGACATGAATTCTGCTCCTCTGTCTGAAGCAATTCTATCTGGCACACCATACTTCAGTATGATACTTTTCATAAAAGCTTCAGCTACAGCTTCCGTTGTCTTGTTCTTAATTGGTGTTGCAGTAATGAACTTTGTCAGTTCGCACTGCGTTGTCAATATATATTCATATCCATCAGAGGGTAAAAGTGGACCCACTAAATCTAAATAAATTTTTTGAAATGCACTTTCAGCTGTAGTGGTTACTATCATCGGTGGTTTCGCAACATTAATTGATTTATATTTTTGGCATTTCTCACAAGATTTTATAAATTTTGCTACATCTTGGTTAATGCCTTTCCAATAATATTTTTGCCTAATGGTGTTAATTGTTCGTTTAATACCTGCATGACCTGCAGTAGGCAATATGTGATAATCGTTCAGGATTAACTTTTTCGTAGTGTCGTCATTGATGATTTTTACTTTATTTGATATTTTTAAAATTGAGGGTACCCTTTTTGCTAAATCATTTTGCATAATATTTTCATAAAATTTGTGCGCACAATCATCGTCTATTTGAATGTATAGTTCTCCGACACCATATTTTTTACATATTGAACCAAGTTCCTCCATTGTTCGTCGTAACGAGACCAAGGTATCTGTTGGTTTAATTATAATTTCTTCTCTTTCAGGAATCCATGTAACGTTATCAGAAAAATTATTTGTTTTTACTTTCAGTTGAACTATTTTTCCACTTGAAGCGTCATGGCCATTGATCACCTCTTTAGTAGAATTAGTATTTTCCTTCTTCGACTGCATTCGGGTCGTTACGAATGCCTCATTGCTGAGTTTTTCTTGCATGTCTCTCAATTCGGTTGTTGAAATACGTGATAGCGCGTCCGCCACAGCGTTTTCACAACCTTTTTTGTAGAAGACGTCAAAGTTGAATTCCTCGAGGGCAAGACGGAATTTTGTCAGCCTACTCGAAGGATCCGTTAATGTGAAAAGGTAAACTAAAGGTCTATGGTCGGTATACAACTCAAATTTTCGTCCATATAAATATACACGAAAATGCTGAATTGCCCAGACTATGGCCAAAAGTTCTTTTTCGATTGTTGAATAATTTTTCTCAGCGCTATTTAAACCTTTGCTGGCATAAGCTATTGGTTTATCATTTTTGTTGCTTAGTACTGCACCGATTCCGTAACCAGATGCGTCAGTGTGTAGTTTAAATGTGTTTTTCTCGCTAAAATCTGGATAATCTAACACGGGGGGTTTGATGAACCGCTCTTTCAATTGTTGAAATGCAGTTTCACATTCTTCACTCCAATTGAATTCTATTCCTTTTCGAGTTAAATAATTTAATGGTAAACACAAACTCGCAAAATTTCGTATATGCTTCCTGTAGTAATTCGCAAAAGCTACAAATCTCTTAACTTCATCAGAGGATGAAGGACTCTTCCAATTTTTAATAGTTTCAATTTTCTGTGGATCAGGTAGTACACCTTCCTTTGAAATAAAATGTCCTAAATATATCAACTCCTGCTTCAAGAAATTACATTTAGCGGGGTTGAGTTTCAAATTGACTTCTCGTAGTCGCTGAAAAACAGAAATCAAATTCTTATTGTGTTCGTCAAATGTTTTCCCAAACACAATAATATCATCGAGGTAAATCAAACATTTAGTCAAATTTAATCCTGACATTGCTACTGTCATTAATCGAGAAAAAGATGATGGGCTTGTTTTCAATCCCATCGGTAACCTGGTCATTTGATACTGACCGGATGGCGTCGCAAACGCTGTAATGGGTCTGTCCTCCGGTTTTAATTCACACTGGTAATAACCTTGTGACAAATCCAAATGAGTAAAATATTGAGAACCTGCGAGGGAATCGATTACTTCCTCTATATTGGGCAATGGAAATTTATCGTCTTGAAGATTTGTATTGACTTTCCTATAGTCAATAACTAATCTCCATTTCTTTGAATCATTGTCTGATTTTTTGGGAACTAGCAACAAGGGGCTGTTCCACTCAGATTTGGTTTCTTCAATGATACCATCTTTAAGCATATTTTCCACCTGTTTGCAGACTTCTTCTTTCTGAGAGAAAGGAAGCCTGTAAGGTTTACTAAATGCTGGTTGGATGTTTGGCTTGACCGTTAATGACGGGCAATAAACATTGGTGGTACCAAGCTTATCGCCTTTTAAACAAAATATATCGGAATATTTCAAGCAAATTTGTTTAATAGCTTTTTCATCACTACCAGATAAGTGATTTAATTTTAATTCTTCCAATAATTTGCTCGCTCGAATTTTGTCGTATTTTTGATCATCCTTTTTCAATTCTATAACATTGTAGTTTTCAGCTAATGCTATCCTTGGTTTCAAATCTTTAATAACAACTGGTTTATTTGAAATATTCACCAATCGCACCGGTATTTTACCATTCACGGGATTTGCTATAGAATTGGCCACAAACACATTTGGCTGAACTTTCTGGTTCAGTACCACACATGTTTCGGCGAATTCTGTTTCTATGTATGTAATATATTCATATCTTGGTGGTATTGTGAAATGTATTTCACCACTCGGAATTGTGAATTCCATCTTCATTTTTGCAAAGTCAATTTTTGCTCCAAATTTTTTCAAAAAGTTTGTACCAATCAAACCAATAACGTTTGCTGGTAATTGCTCCAGTATATGAAATCTAACAGGATACTCTGCCAACTCATGGCCTAAAGATGTATCCACATATCCCAATGTATGTGTTATTCCATTTACTCCTCTGACTTCAATGGTTGATGACTTATTTATTTTACAATTTTTCGGAATATACTCTTTGTCCAGTAGACAACAGGATGCTCCGCTGTCTACTATCAATTCTATACTCCTTCCAAATAATTCAAATTTGGCTCTTAGTGCTTTTTTAACACTGAAATTAGCGAAAAAAATCTATTAAGTTCGCTTCCTCTGCTTGGTTTTGCTCCTGGTTCACAGGTTGACGTTGACGTGGTTGTTCGGGTGCTTGCTCAGCTATATTTGCTGTATGCGCCCTGTGATCGTTCCCGTTGTGGTTAGCTCGAGGTGGTCTATTTCCTCTATGGCCTCTGCCATAATTGTGTGACTGGGGTTGTGAATTCATATTGTCATTCCTAGGGTTGTTGTAATTTGAGTAATTGCCTCTACCTCGGCCATAGCTTCTACCACGAGTATTTTGATACCCACGGTTTCCACCATAACCTCTGCGACCTCTCGCATAGTAGTACGGGCGTTGGTTTGATGTACACCATAATGCCATCATGTTTTCATTCATATTGTCTGTGCTGGGCGTTGCCTGGCACTCTAAGGCATCAGAGATTGCCTTGTTCAAAGTTGTTGGGTTTCGGGCCTTTAGAAAAAATTTAGTTGACGGATCTTTCAATCCATCAATAAATGATTGAACCGCAATAGGTTCTACAATATTTACAGCGGCGGCTTCATGCGCAAATGTGCCCATAGAAACATGAGCTGCTGCCAGTTTGGCCGACAATTTCTCCATTTCAGAACCAAAGTCAGATATTGACTTTTGGCTTTGTTTTAGAGCGCTCATTTCGTTCTGAACCGCTCTTGGTGTTACTCTGATCGCGAATTTGTTTTTCAAAGCCTGTAGGGCATCCGCAACGGTTACAGATCCATCGATCGCACCGTGCGCAGAACCTACTAGCGTAGTCTTTAGAAATTTTATTATTTTGTCTTCTGGCACCCCTTCAGAGTAGTCCTGGAAGAGCTCAACTCCTTCGATGTAACTAGTTAGCTTAGCTACTGTTCCATCGAACGGCTGAATTACCTTCAGGCCTAAACTGAGATCAAGTTTCGTGGCCATGTTTTCAAACTCTTCTTCAAACTCTGTTTCTGAGCCTTCTGTAGAATCTTTACAATTATTGTTATCTAATGATTCCTGTTCTAACTCTAGAGTGAATAAATTTCCCAGTATCGATTCTTCCAAAGGTGACTTTAAAAGATTTAGACAATCGTAAATAACTGCTCTTAGCCTTTTATACCTGGCAAACAAATGTTGCCTAGTTACATAGTCAATTGAGCTGCTCTTTACTATTGCTTTTAAATCTTCTTTAAGAGCTATCAATGTATGCACCTTTTTGTCTCGTGTCTCTACTTTAAATGTATTATATTTTTTCAAGCTTTGATGCAGTTTGAAAATAGCATCTTCGATGCTGAAAAATTTATCCATTCCATTTTTTTTTTTTTTTTTGCTTTACATCTACTTTTCACTCACCACTGTGCCATTTGTTCGTCCATGTTCGTCCATGAATACATGTACCCATTCGTACTTTTTACCTAAAATTGTAATTTTCTATCAGTATCTTATCCTATATGTGGTTCATTCATTAGCTACTTCCCTTATAAATCCATTTGTCGATATGCCTCCATCGCCATGGATAATTCACCGTAGTTCCACTGAAGGTTTTGTACGTCCACTGGTCCACATTCGATGGCTGCTACTGCTGCCACGCGATGAACTGCTTCAATGATGGCCTTCTTGGATTCAAATTCCTCTATGGTGATTAACAATCTTTTCCTAGCGAGGCGTTCCCAATGCATCAATTCTCGCTCGAAAAATTGGTAGCACTGTCTCAGCTTTTCTTCATTTAGTGTTCTTCGATCTCCCATCATGTATGATTGTTCTTAAAATTCGTTGATCACTTGTTAATTTGTATACCGTGGTCACTAGCATTTGCTTCTCTGTGCACTTTTCCAATTTAACGACTTAGTTCATAGTCTTTTCGTTCACTTTTTGGCACTAATTTTCTTCGCGCCGAATGTGAATGTGAATCATTAGGCAGGCAAATTTGCCAACCGTGCGGTGCGCTCCGCAACACGCTCCGTTTGCTGCCGGTGACACTTCATCAGACTTTTTACGAGTAGATATCCCACGGCTACTCCAGCCATAAGACATAGCGCTACGGTCTGTGCTGTGTGATGACTTTCTGTTGTAGTCACTGCGGCTGGGGCGACGATTTCGTCCGCCGAAAACCAACCCATTTTGCTGCACTTTTCCGATCACTATATCAATTAATTAACTTGCACTTATTGATTCGTTGGTGTAGTTGCGGGGTTAATCACATAATTAACTTGCACTGATTGATTCGTTTGGTGTAGTCACTGGCAAAGGATCGCCATGTTATGTCCCAATGACTGGGTGAGTGATAGCCAATGAACTGGTCCGGTCTATGGTTACTTTCATTCTCATTTATTTTTCATTCTTACTTAACTCTAGCATTCTACCGAGGTGGTATGCTACAGCCCATTTCGCTGCGTGTGCATTACGGTAGGTTATCGTTCTCGAACGCTGGATGTTTATGCTTACAAAGCATAACACTCATCGTTCGATTCCACGACCTCCTTCATGCCGCACATAGGCGTAAACAGGGGGTGCATCCACCACATGGCAATAACAAAATTAGTTTAGATTTTCTCCGCTAGGTGGCACTAGTTACAAATTTTCTTCGATCTTCTATATTTTAAGATCCTGGAGAGCTAGAAGGTTGGAGTCTTCGGTAAAGTTGTTCAGTAGACCAAGAGTTATCCGTCAGTAACAATCTTATTTGGGAATTTATCCGCTAGGTGGCGCTAGTTACAAATTTTCTTCAATCTTCTATATCTCCAGATCCTGGTGGGCTAGAAGGTTGGTGTCTTGGGCAAAGTTGTTTAGTAGACCAAGAGCTATCTGGTAGTGATTGGGAAATTATTCGCTAGTTTGCGCTAGTAACAAATTTTCTTCAATCTCCTATATCACGAGATATTGATAAGCTAGAGGTCCGCACTGATAGCAGCACAGTTAGTTTAAGTTTCAGCATCATCCAGGCAAGGCAGTAATGTTTGTAAACAAAACGGCCAGCAAGTTAAAGATGGCCTCCTAGCCGCTTTCGCCAAATGATTACACCTTACTCTGGCTACAGAGTAAAATACACACACTTTGGTGAAAAGTATGTTGGCTGGATGAAGGCTAATGGTGAACGGAACGAAACGAGATGAAGGAGGAAAAGAGAGAGCGTTTTCGGGAGTGCTTCAGTGGTCGGCGTCGGTGCGCATCATCGTCAGTCCAATAACGATTTTTGACGCGGACGGTTTGTGTTTATACACGATGAGAAAAAAAGACAAAACGGCTGGTGTTGCCATTGAAAAAAAAAAAAATATTTTATTTATTTGAAAGAATACGACAATTACAAGATTTGGAATGTTCAAAATCGAGTGTGTTGTTCTCTAATGAGCAAACAGTACAGATTGTTTATCGCTGAGTGATTCGTCTCACATGTGGTTATGGGAATGTATTTAATAAATGAATCTGATGATGAATCAGAAATCTAAATCTTCAAGTAAGTGTTAAGAATTCCCGTTGTGGTAGCTCCACGCTAACGAGTTTTACGGCACCCTTTCAAGGGCACTTCTCGAGCCATACTGGGATTTCATTCCATCTTTACCATTACTTTCCCATCAGGGATATAGGTAGTTGATGAAAAACGCTTGAATTAGGAAATGATACAAATTTTCTTCAAAAATTGTTTTTTTGTGCAGTTGTCAAACATTTTGAATTTTATCATTCTGAAATTATTTGTCAACCTTAACTTTACTATAAACAATCAATTTACTTTATAATTTATAAGATTCATAAAGTATACATGCAATAGTAACTAAAATAGATAGCATAGTGTAAGAATAGTGTCGACTTAACAAAGAATTCTGGATAGAGAGACCGTGCATTTCATCCAATAACGAAAAAATCGAGCAATGAAAAGCATTCTATAGTTGTCAGAAACCTGTTCCAAAAATAATACAGATAATTATATTTTGAAATGGGTTCAAAAAGACCCGCAATCTTTGCTTAGGTTAATTTCATAATGTTTTTGTTTTGGTAATAATTGAGTAATCGTTTTGATTGTACAAGAACAGCAACTCAAATCAAACCATATTGAACTTTTTCATAGAATTGCACAGCCAAAATCGCACAAATCGAAACGGATCAACTTTTCAACGCTTCCCTCCTCGCATGATTCCGCAACCACACGCTACCCCATGACAAGATCCCTCAAAACCCTAATCTGCTGATGGTTGCCACTCTTCGATAAGCGCCTATTTGAATTTCAAATCCGCATCCAATTGCCAGCAGCCATCTGCACATGTCAGTCAATCGGCGTCAGAAAGGTACATTGCTACTCATGTATTGCAAATCTAAACCCTCTAAGCCGTTGAATTCGAGAAAGAAGTAAACTCGCGGTAAGCTTCCTGAAAAATCAATATTTAACGAGTCTCAAAGTTGTCGGTACGGATATTTGGTGATGTTTTAAAGCTTTTCATTGCTTCGCAGACATTTTAAATTTAAATAAAAAAAAAACTTTAAAAAAATAAACTTAAGAGCAATTAACATTGTTCTATATTATAATGTATCACTTAAAGTAAAATCTCTAAAATCTGGTACGATTTAGTTTCAGAGATTGTGATTTTCGCAAAAAAAAATACCTGGAATCTTTTATCGAACTGTGCCTGGCTATGACTAAAGGCCCAAACGCAATGATAGCGGAACGGCAACGGAAAGCGGAACCGGTTCGCCAGCATGAACTATAATTTGCTTGTCGATTCAGTATTGGCTCACTTTCATCCATTGACAGCTCAGTCGAGATGGTGTGATTCTTGCTGGTGAACCGGTTCCGCATTCCGTTGCCGTTCCGCTATCATTGCGTTTGAGCCTTAACAATTGCCAGTTACGATACTATATGCCCTCTTTCTCTTTTACTTCAGCACAATCTGTATGCGTTAAAAAAAATCTGTAAATCTGAATGTTTACCATTTCCCATGATGCAAAGTCGATAAAAGCTTTCACACCCGCTGACAAATGACGGCGACTGAAGGTTGGGTTCTAGAGATTGTAGCTTTACGATAAATTTAGTCTCACGGATTTTCTCGATTTGCTATGACTGTTGTTTCTTCCTCTTTTTTATAACGAATCGTTTTGTCTTGGATTTATAGATGAAAGGATGGAAAATATTGGGCCCAGGTTTATATTTATCGAGGTTCACCTTTTAAGCAAACCAAGCTCCAGGATGCCGAAAGGAACCCAAGCACTTGATTGCTATCGATTGTTTGTTCTTGCCTGACAGAATTCACTCGATGAAAGAAGTTTTCCTGCGTTCTTCGTTGTTGCGGTCCGGATGAATATACTTTGCAGATTTTATTTTTATCCCCCTGGGAGTGCTTACTTGCGTCGTGGCGATGGAAGTAAAATTGAAAATTCCATCATTGTTGTTGATATTTTGGAACTGTGGATTACACGGTGTTCTTCAGACCGTTATTTTCAGAATAAAAAAAAATCTCTCAAATCTGTGCCCACAAAGTTGCAAAGTTACGCCCTTTTAATAATATAAATCCTTTAAATCAAAAGAAATCAGATATATTTAAGTTGCCGTAATTATCAAAACAAATTTAGCCTCAAAAGTTCGTTAAAAGTTTTTATGTAAAATTATTTGTAGCTTGAAGGAGGAGTTTCAAGTTGAACGATCAATAAAAAATTAGGATATGTCATTTACGTGGCGTAACAATCAAGAGCATATTTTTTTTGATAAATCATTGATGCATTTTAATACCGTTTATTACGTAAATTATTTTAAATAATTAATCGCAATTATATGTTACTGAATGTTTAAAAAACTTACTTATTTGTCACAAGCTCAAGTAAGACATGGCGGAGCCAATTTCATAATGTAACTAAATGGTTATTAGTTATTACAGTTTGTCATTGACAAAATTTTAACATTATTTGATTATTTTTCTCATTCAAAACTCCTCCCAGAAGTAACAAATAAATAAACAAACCAACCTTCAACTAAGTTCTGATGCTATATTTCTTCTGACAATCTCAATGAATGAAATCCCGTTCGAAGATATTTATTTTTTGGCTTATGAATGCCTATTTTAATTTTCAAAACGACTGGTGGGTATAGGTAGTATCGGTCTGGGGAGCACCGTGGATTTGTGTACCGCTCTCGTGTATTCAGGATTGTACGAGGAAAAACATTCAATCAGTTTGGTCTGTAATATGGGAAATGCAAATATTGACTCCTCCAAACGAGGAAAAGCAATTGAAAGTTTTCCAGCTTGTTTGAAGGATGCTGAAGAAATTTTTCGACGGTTCTCGTGTGGGTAAATAAAAGTGAAGTGCTTCGTTCGTCATAATTCATCGGTTGACGTAAAATTTCGTTAGAAGATGGAGAAAAACAATACCTTGGTTGAAAGCTATCAAGTGTTCCAACAATCAGCAGGTATTATGCTGCATAATTTTGCTGCATATTTATTTGAAAACTTTTCTTGAAGAACAACCTTCAAACACATAAAGTACAGAACAACTCGAAAAGAAGCTCCCTTGATCACGGTAGCTCATTTCAAAATCACATCACAAAAACCATAGCAAGCCGTGATGTCAACAGTTTAGGACTCATAAAACAACAATCCACTTGGTGAAGTGTCTTTTCAGAGGCTGCCGCTTTTCCAAACGGCCTACTGAGTGAAGCAATTCAAAACGTTAATTTACACATGAAATTAAATTTACTTCTCATTTTACTCGCCATTCCACCCCCCATCAGAAGATAATTATTCTTTTTGCTTTGTCGCTTCGGTTTTCACCAGAAGTGTGAGACAGTTGTATTTTATGCGTGGAAGAAAAAGTTCTCGCTGTGGATTTTTTTATTTCAACGTGATGAAAGCGACATGACAGAAAATGTATTTGACTTTTGGATAAAAGTTTTTTTTTCAGTTTTGAAAAATAACTGATTCTAACTAGAGTCCTCGTAAGAGAAAACCAAACGAAACATAAGTAATCAACAGTAAACGGAAACTTTTTCTACCTGAAAAAATGTGACATAGTATTCCATACAACAATATTTACAATGTATGAAACATTGATCATGGGGCCTTCTTTTGCCGAGTGGTTAGAGTCCGCGGATTCAGTAGTGTGCGTACGTATTAGACGTATGGCACGCTTGAATAGCTAGTGCTTTTTCAGTTAAATCTCAGTGAAATTAACAGTGAAAAAATCAAATTGATTAATTTTTGAATTCTGAAGTTCTATCTTCTAATGATATGTTGTTTGTGTTATAAATTATTTAATCTCAATTGAAGTAACATAATATTTGTGATGCTGTTCAAAGTGAAATATTTTGTTGTTCCATGGTTGTGTGAGAAATATGCAATTGTATTGGCTTACGGTTATCAGTGTATAACAATGACAAATCTATGTGAATGTGTTTTTATGCTATCGCTTCTGTGTGCACTAACTCAATTAATTTAATTTTAGCAATACTACTAATGAAGATTCATCCATTTAAAAGAGGATAAATTGTCAAGTTTCAATCGTTGATACTATCTACAATAGAAAATATTACGTAGGTTGCATACAACAGTTTGAGAGCACCTGATGTTCAATAATTCACTTGATCATCTATTTGCTCCGTCTACTACTACTACACGTGCTGTAATAATGTGATATAACGTTAGATGCGGACAACAAATGTACAGCTGAATGCTATCCGAAACAGTAGCGTAGCTAGGGGGGTGCGGTAGGTGCGGTCCGCACCGGGCCCCAAGTTCATAGGGGCCCCCAAATGCTGGTATGAATTTCATTTAATATTATGAATTTGATTTCCAGAAAACTAACCCATTAACAAGCAGATACAAATTCAGTTTGAAGGTGACCTTGATCGGCAATGTGTAGGGGCCCCATGATCAATGGTATAGTGATTAGAGTAGCCTTAATACCTATTCAAAAATTCATTCTCGATAAATCGGTTTAATTTTGTAATTCAGCCGAATCTACGTAAATATGCGGGGCCCATAATCGTATCTGGAAATGATTAGGTATGCTACTGACTATGTTTTTAAACCACCCGATTTTCATATCAATTATATTATCCGAGACTGGTTGCAGATCTATTATAAGATAATTAATGTCTCTATTTTAAAGCAATTGCTTAGGTCTCTATTTTTAACGGAAGGTCTTAAAAGTCTATTTTAACCAAAATGGTCTCTAAAGTCACTTTTTTCTCAATCCTGCTTCAAAAGGCTCCAGGGAGATTTTGAGGGACTATAACGCGATATTTTCACAGATTCTTCAGATTTTTAGAGGAAAAACTTGATCTCTTTAGGTGTACTTTAAGTGTACCTTCAGAATTTTTATATTGATTTCAGCATCATTTTTTTTTTTAAAGATCTTCCAGCGTTTTTTTAAGGGATAGTTAGTGGATTTTTTTTCGTAATTTGCTCCAGGAAATCCATGAGCAGTAAAACTCTTTTCTTGACTATTTTGAATTCCCCAGTTGTAACTTTAGGAAATCTTCCAAAGTTTCCTACAGGAGTTCTTTGTTGAAAAAAATCTACAGTTCTGGAAGAAATTTATTTGAGGATTTTCCCAGGAAGATCAACGTGAATTCCTATGCCAGTTGGTAGCAAATGGAGGCCATGGATCCTCAACAGTCCAAAGACTGAAATCGGTCATATGCCCAAGTGATCCCACCTAAGAAAGGTGGACAAGCTAGTGTGGTGTGTTAGGGACACAGAACCCGTAGTTATACCACAGAACCAAATGGGCAAATGATGTCCCGGGCAATAGCTACACTAGACCGAAGACCAGGAGTTGGTGGTCATCTCAGGCGCTCATGCGTGGTCCAAGAATGGCGGCAAAGGTCGCAGGAAGACACGGATCGAGCAGGTTCAGCGAGGACATCGACAGGTCCCGCAAAGGAGAAAAAAAATGTGATAAGGTCAGGCTAGTCTTAAGAAAGTTGATGAAGTAGAGTGAAGGTAGAGGAAAAGGTAAAAGGAGAGAGAGAGAGAGAGAGAGAGAGAGAGAGAGAGAGAGAGAGAGAGAGAGAGAGAGAGAGAGAGAGAGAGAGAGAGAGAGAGAGAGAGAGAGGAGAGAGAGAGAGAGAGAGAGAGAGAGAGAGAGAGAGAGAGAGAGAGAGAGAGAGAGAGAGAGAGAGAGAGAGAGAGAGAGAGAGAGAGAGAGAGAGAGAGAGAGAGAGAGAGAGAGAGAGAGAGAGAGAGAGAGAGAGAGAGAGAGAGAGAGAGAGAGAGAGAGAGAGAGAGAGAGAGAGAGAGAGAGAGAGAGAGAGAGAGACGGCACAGGTTACTTCCAACCTTGATCAACTTCCATCAGATGTTACTTTGGGATTTCATTCTGAAATATCTCCCAAGTTATTGATTCACCAATAATTTCTGAAAAAAAATCCTTGGCCTCTTTTCTGGAGATGTTTTTTTTTGGAAAATGATTGGGGAATTTATCTAGAACTTCTAGGATGATTCCTGAAGGAATCTTATGAACAATATCTGGAGTAATTCCCGAAGGATAACTCCGGATGAAATCTAAACATTAATTTTGAAGGAAATTCTAGAAAAATCCATGGAGAAAACACTAGTTGAAATCTTAAAGGTGTTGTAAACGGGATCTTGGTTGAAGTTTTAAGAAAACAGTGGTAAAATCATTGGGTACAATCTTGTAGTACTTATGATTTTCTTGAAAAATTTCTAATAGAATCTTTGAAAAAAAAAACATGGGGTCTCTGAGGTAATTTCTATGATTATTCTTAGAAAATACTGCTTTTAATTTTTGAAGGTATCTTAAACGGAATCCTTACGAAGTTCGTGAAAATTACAAAATAAATTTCTGAAGAAATCATTTGCTTTGAATTTTATTTGAAGCAAACTTTGAGTAAATTTCTAGATTTTTCAGGCATTTCTTTTATCAAGAAGTTCAAAATTAATCCCTCTTCAAAAACAAAATATGTTAGGAAATGTCAAAATTTTCCTAGATTACCCAATTGATGCTATTTCTCGCTAATTTTCGGTAAACTAAGGAATTTCTGAATCAAAATTTAGAAAAAAAAAACTAGACTTATTAATGAATGACAAAAATCATTAAACTAGTTTCATCAGTCATAATTCTACAACAGTTATTTGTTCATCGTTTATTTCAATAGTCAATTTGGCATTAGCGCCTCACATTTAGACGGCGTTCACTTTAATTTTGGGAGCCCCTTAAAAGATCTCCGCACCGGGCCCCAAAAACCCTAGCAACGCCACTGATCCGAAATATACATACAACTTTTGCTCTTAAAGTGAAGATGCATTGAAGTCATATTTCTGATTTTTGAGACCACAAATCCAATGAACCAGATAGCGTCTTGAAGTGAAAACTCGATCGATTGGTCACCACTAATGAGTGATAAATCGATCAAGTTTTTCAGCTACAATGGGTTCTCTTGATTTGTGCCCTTGAAGATCTGAGGGGTGCCTTCGATACGACGATCCATTTTCATCTTAATATTATTTCAATGTAGTATGTCCGACATCGATTTTGAAACGGATGCAAATGCATCTTCAGAAAGCAAGGATACTGCTAAAAGGGTCGCTAACTTTCCAGCCTCTAAGCGAAAAAATCGCATGTGATGTGGAGAATACAGATTGAAAGTTAGCGTTTAAAAGAAAAAATGCCGAGGTTGACCACCAATTCTATGTGGCAGTTTGTTTACCGCTTTCGGATATTCAAATAGATATTCCCAGTGATGTTCTATCCTGGATTTTATGGATCCGGTTTCAAGATGGGCATTGGATGGTTTTATGCCAGGGATGACGAATCGATGCTATGGCTAAGGTCAGCTTTGAAACGGACTGTGGAAAAACGGATCATCCCTGATCTGGAAGCGCTGCCGTACACTAAGATCTCTCCTCTTTGACGAGTTGTCATATCAGTGCCCACGATACCGCGTCTTGGCAAGGATGTCAAGTCGTCGGTTCTTCGTAATATTGCTAGGCTAAACCCAAATCTCTGCACGAACTATTGGAGAGTGTTGAGAGTGCTTCCACCACAAGTATGTCGGCATACGATAATTATGGAAATCGACGAAGGCTCTGTTTCGGCTACAGAATCACAACGATGTAAAGTATTTTATGCCTTTTCTCAAATGTTTTTGTCAATCACAGCAAAAAATGACACCGCATAATGTATTTTCTCCTGATAACATCATGTAAAACAAGTTTGAATTGTTTTTTTTTTCATTAAGTAAGTGCTTAAATTGAATTAAGTGAATTTTGTCAAATTTAAGCTCAGTGTTTGAATATATATTCTACTTGAATACGCTATATGCAGTACAAAATGTAAATCTTTCATGGTAAGGCTGATGCTTCGGCATTTAGGCACTATTTATTAGAAACAAATTTTAAATTCTGTAAAATACCTTTTTAAGTGTTCGATTTTATAATAAATGATGATTTTCAATTTTATGAAAAAATAACTTATAAGTAATTCTTACTGATTATTTCGGATTTGCTTCAATTGAATGTTCAAAGAATTTACAACTGTAATATCTTAAACTCATGATAAAGAGCTCATGCTCTTCTTCGTTTTTGCGTGTGAATAATCCTCTTTCCCTCAACCCATTCCCATTCTTCCTTTTCTTATTCTAATTTTCCTTTCCTCGTGCATCCCTTCCCCTTAGGTATATGATGATACAGGCTAAGAAATGCTATGGCACAAATCTCCCATTTGGAGGGAAACGTGCCGTTAGAGCCCACAAACTGATACCTGATACCTGATAGCCGAGTGGTTAGAGTCCGTGGCTACAAAGCAAAGCCTTGCTGAAAGTGTTTGGCTTCGATTCCCGGTCGGTCCAGGATTGTTTCGTACTGGAAATTTCCTTGACTTTTCTGGGCATAGAGTATAATCGTACCTGTCACATGCTATACGAATGATAAAATGGCAATTTTCGCAAAGAAAGCTCTCAGTTAATAACTGTAAGAGTGCTCATAAAAACACTAAACTAAGAAGCAAACTCTGTCCCTGTGAGGACGTTAAAGCCAAGTAGAAGAAGTAGAAGAAGTAGAAGAAGAAGAAACATTGATCATATCAATACAAACTTAAATTATTTTATGGATTCCTGTGAAATCTCAGCAGTTGAACGGTTCGGTATTAGTAGTTTACGGAACAAGTTGCAGAAAGATGATTTTTACAGCACGAGTCGTAAATTTATCCTACGAGGCTTGCAGAGTAGGATAACTACGACGAGTGCTGTAAAAATCATCTTCCCAGACAACCAGAAGTCGCATAACAGTTGATGAATAAAGTCGTTTATTTGTACAAACTGCATCACTCCCGCACTACATGGTGGATAAAATCTTTTGATCGATGAGTTTCCTCGCATAAAACGCTATTTTATGAGTTCATATGTTCATTCCATTTCGTCCCGTATACTTTTACAAAGTAAGTCGGATCAATCCGTAGCAGCTGTCAAATAAACTTTGTTATCATAAATTAAGTCGCATAAGAGTACATACTAATTCGCAAGAAAATCTGCACACTCCTTTTGAATGATATGTTTCATCATATAAAATATGCACGTATATCGCCTCCACTTTTGTACGTATAAGGCCTTTTCGCGACATCTTATACGTGAAACTTTGCACATATAAGCATCGCATAACGCAAAAGGTGATTTGGTTATATGTACATTCTGGTTGTCTGGGTTTCTGCAACGAGTTACGTACAACATTTTTTGCAATTTCGTAGACCACTTGATGGTATCAGAAATTATATCGGAATGCATTCACCATTATTTTACAATTTCTGAGAAATTGTTGTGTTATGATTAATTACGCAACTCAAAACAGTTGCGTAATGAGAAAGCGTTGCGTAATTAATCATTACAGCACTGGTTTCAGTTAGGTAATGACTGTTCCCGCACTGCATACTTCAGTGCAGGAAAGTAGCCCGTTCCATGACAGATTGGCGTGATGAAAAACAGCCTATTACGATGAGAAATTGCAAAAAATGAATTAACGGAGTACGGTAAATGTTTACAGTGGCGCGGTAAATGGCTGGGCATGGCGTACCATTGGTACCTCGCGTACCTGCAAGAATAAAATAGACCCCTTTGTGCGGTCCTTAGCCTCTTGCCCAGCAACTCCTATCCCTACCTCCTCGTGGTACTGGCCGGGGTACGAGTAACCTTGGGGAAGATCGGGTAACCAACCCCCGGTGGGAACTTTGGTCGTATGCTGACAGGGAAGGGGGGGTTTGCTTTTGCAAACCTGGAGCGTCTGTACTCCACGTTAGGAGCGGCTCACAACAGCGTCTGTTCCCCATGTCAGGGGCGGCTGATCATCGTCCGAGTGCCAGAGAAGGACTCTAAGCTAAACTGCGCACTATGGCCCTCCGAACATTTAGGGGGAATGATCCTCCGGAAATCTAGGGGGTTGGTGTCAGGCCCTGCAAGCCAGCCGTAAAAACACATCAGCACAGGAACGTCAACGAGAGAATACGGACCGAAACAATCGGCAAAGACCACAGCGACGAAAATGGACTAGCGATTGGAAACTCGGTACGTGGAACTGCAAATCTCTCAACTTCATTGGAAGTACTCGCATACTCTCCGATGTACTGAAGACCCGCGGTTTCGACATCGTAGCGCTGCAGGAGGTGTGCTGGACAGGAGCATTGGTGCGAACGTTTAGATGTAATCATACCATCTACAGGGGCTGCGGCAACACACGCGAGCTGGGAACAGCTTTTATAGTGATGGGTGATATGCAAAGGCGCGTGATCGGGTGGTGGCCGATCAATGAACGAATGTGCAAGTTAAGAATCAAAGGCCGATTCTTTAACTTCAGCATAATCAACGTGCATAGCCCACACTCCGGAAGCACTGATGATGACAAGGACGCATTTTACGCGCAGCTCGAACGCGAGTACGACCGCTGCCCAAGCCACGACGTCAAGATCATCATAGGAGATTTGAACGCTCAGGTTGGCCAGGAGGAGGAGTTCAGACCGACGATTGGAAAGTTCAGCGCCCACCGGCTGACGAACGAGAACGGCCTACGACTGATAGATTTTGCCGCCTCCAAGAACATGGTCATTCGTAGCACCTATTTCCAGCACAGCCTCCCGTATCGGTACACCTGGAGATCACCTCAGCAGACAGAATCGCAAATCGACCACGTTTTGATCGATGGACGGCACTTCTCCGACATAACCGACGTCAGAACCTATCGTGGCGCCAACATTGACTCCGACCACTACCTGGTGATGGTGAAACTGCGCCCAAAACTATCCGTCATCAACAATGTACGGTACCGACGCCCGTCCCGGTACAATCTCGAGCGGCTGAAACAACCGGATGTCGCCAATGCGTACGCGCAGCATCTTGAGGCAGCGTTGCCGGATGAGGGCGAGCTCGATAGGGCCCCTCTTGAGGACTGCTGGAGGACAGTCAAAGCAGCCATTAACGACGCTGCCGAAAGCGTTGTCGGATATGTGGAACGGAGCTCAAGAAACGATTGGTTCGACGAGGAGTGCCAAGAGGTTTTAGAGGAGAAGAATGCAGCGCGGGCTGCAATGCTGCAGCATGGTACGCGGCAAAACGTGGAACGATACAGACTGAAGCGGAAACAGCAAACCCGCCTATTCCAGGACAAAAAGCGCCGCCTGGAAGAGGTGGAATGCCAAGAGATGGAGTTGCTGTACCGTTCTCGAGAAACGCGGAAGTTCTATCAGAAGCTCAACACATCCTGCAAAGGCTTCGTGCCGCGAGCTGAGATGTGCCGGGATAAGGATGGGAGCATCTTGACGGACGGACGCGAGGTGATCGAAAGGTGGAAGCAGCACTACGATGAACACCTGAATGGCGCAGAGAACACAGGCACAGAAGGTCAGGACAGCGAAGGCGATGGCTACGTCAGCACAGCGGACAGCGGAAATCAACCAGCTCCCACGATGGGGGAAGTTAAGGATGCCATTCAACAGCTCAAAAACAACAAAGCCGCTGGCAAGGATGGTATCGGAGCCGAACTCATCAAGATGGGCCCGGACAGGTTGGCCGCTTGTCTGCATCGGCTGATAGTCAGAATCTGGGAAACGGAACAGCTACCGGAGGAGTGGAAGCAAGGCGTTATATGCCCTATCTACAAAAAGGGCGACAAACTGGAGTGTGAAAATTATCGTGCAATCACCATCCTAAACGCCGCCTATAAAGTGCTATCCCAGATTCTCTTCCGTCGTCTATCACTTATAGCAAACGAGTTCGTGGGAAGTTATCAAGCAGGTTTCATCGACGGCCGCTCGACAACGGACCAGATCTTTTCCGTGCGGCAAATCCTCCAGAAATGCCGTGAGTACCAGGTCCCTACGCACCATTTGTTCATCGATTTCAAGGCGGCATATGATAGTATCGACCGCATAGAGCTATGGAAAATCATGGACGAGAACAGCTTTCCCGGGAAGCTCACAAGATTGATCAGAGCAACGATGGACGGTGTGCAAAACTGCGTGAAGATCTCGGGCGAACACTCCAGTTCGTTCGAGTCTCGGCGGGGACTACGACAGGGCGACGGACTTTCGTGCCTGTTGTTCAATATTGCGCTTGAAGGTGTCATGCGGAGAGCCGGACTTAACAGTCGAGGCACGATTTTCACGAGATCCGAACAATTTGTTTGCTTCACGGATGACATGGATATTATTGGGAGAAAATTTGAAACGGTGGCAGATTTGTTCACCCGCCTAAAACGCGAAGAGTTGGGCTAATGGTGAATGCGTCGAAAACAAAGTACATGCTGGTTGGCGGAACTGAGCGCGACAGGGCCCGCCTAGGAAGCAGTGTTACGATAGACGGGGATACCTTCGAGGTGGTGGACGAGTTCGTCTACCTCGGATCCTTGTTGACGGCTGACAACAATGTTAGTCGGGAAATACGAAGGCGCATCATCAGCGGGAGTCGTGCCTACTATGGGCTCCAGAAGAAACTGCGGTCAAGAAAGATTCACCCCCGCACCAAATGCACGATGTACAAAACGCTCATAAGACCGGTAGTCCTCTATGGGCATGAGGCGTGGACTATGCTCGAGGAGGACTTGCAAGCTCTTGGGGTTTTCGAACGCCGAGTGCTAAGGACGATCTTCGGCGGCGTGCAGGAGAACGGCGTGTGGCGGCGAAGGATGAACCACGAGCTCGCTGAACTCTACGGCGAACCCAGTATCGTGAAGGTAGCTAAAGCTGGAAGGATACGCTAGGCAGGGCATATTGCAAGAATGCCGGACAACAACCCTGTAAAGATGGTGTTCGCCACGAATCCGGTCGGAACAAGAAGGCGTGGGGCGCAGCGAGCTAGGTGGATTGACCAGGTACACCAGGACCTGGAGAGCGTGGGTCACAGTCGAGGATGGAGAGAAGCGGCCATGAACCGAGGGAATTGGCGAAATATTGTTGGCGAGGCTTTATCAAGATAATTCATGTAAAGCCAAATAAGTAAGTAAGTAATGTGACATAGTATTCCGTACAACAATATTTACAATGCATGAAACATTGATCAATACGTTATTGACAACGTCTCTGTTCAAGATACTATTTAACAAACTGAAAACAAAAGTGAGCAGAAGTGCTTAAAAGTTTAAAGATAAGCTCAAAGTACCTTAATTAATCATTATTCTTTTTCCTCTTATTATGTTGCTTCAGATATGGACATTAATGGACAGAACTACAACTATAGAATTTTGAAAAGTATAACGATTTAGATCCATGGATTTCTAACTCTGGGTTCTGTTTGGTTTGAAAGAACTTTTTCAGATGGGAACATCAAAGATTTCGGTGTCTTTTGTACTAAAATGGTACAAAGAACTTTTAAGTTTTTTGCTTTGTACACTCTTAAAAATAATGAGAATTACAAGTGACGTATCGTTGTATATAATCGACTTATCTGAAGATATCATGACAACCAGAAACCAGAACCTCAACCAAACGTATCCTATGGCCCTTCCCACCCCATTAACATTCCACAATATCCCGTAACACCTAAACACAATATCCAGGACAACTAAACTGTTGGAGGATGTGTCAATCTTGTCTAAGAGTCAAGGGTTAGTCCCAAATCGGACGGAAAGGAGGCAACCCTCATTCAATGGTCTAGGACCGTACCACCTACGAAATTGTGCGAATTTTTTATAATACTAATGCTGATTTCGGAGTTCCAATGTTTGCAATAGGTTACGGAGGAATATTTTTAACAACAGTTCGAGATTATTTGATAAATGTGGCATCTATAAAGACTTGGCATTGTTTAAGAATGTATAATTGAATGTTGCTGTTCTATAAACGCAGCTTTAGAGAATTTTCCTTGATAAGAAAATGATGGGATTAATGATAAGTGATAAGAGCAAAAAAAAATAAAAATAATGCAACGAGTTCCAGAATGTAACGACGCTATACAAATCGAGTTCTGCAAAGAGTTGCACACATTTTTTTTTTAATTTAAAAAAAAAGTCTTGATGGAATCACAAATGATATCCAAATGCGCTAGAAATCGATTTTGAAAATTGTTGTGTGATTTTCCATTACGCCACAATGTCGTAATGAAGAAGTATTGTGTAATGAGTCATTAAGCAAATGAAGTTAGTTGCATAATGACTCTTACGACACTGCATAATTTATTGGAGGAACATAAGATTACAACAAAATTGCAGATTTGTAATAAACAACAATTTTTTTTTTCATTTCAGCAAGAAACACGTGACGGAGAAAATTATAACCTTATCAAAATAAAATGAATTACCGTTTTGTCTCAAATTCCAAACAGACTCATGTTCCGAACACTCGGGTTTTGTATGGCGATTCGGTTGAAATGTTTCACTGAAATATGTTATTAAATCACCTGCAAATGGCAGTCGATTGCAATTCAATTTTACGTCTTCCAATTCATTGTATACCTCGGAATTAGTGTTGATTCTCTAGTTTGAGACTAGTAATACAAGCTCAGCCCCATCCAACTCGATCACGCCCACCAATACCAATATCAGGAACAACTATCATTGTTCTTCCTGCTATTGGTTTTAGTTTGCGTGCGTGGGCTGAAAAGGGCTCAACAGCAACGTTTCTAAAAAAGCTCAAGACCTCTTGGGCCATTCTGCCGAATGCCATCTGGCCGAACGGGTTGTTTGGCCGAATTAAGAGCAAATAAATTTGAAATTGCTACAACGCTGATATGTAGGATTCATAAGTGTGGCCAAATTACTTATTAGCTCGTAAATTCAGTGATATTTTTATGTGACGGGATGCCATGTTTGTCTATAAGTCCTCCAAGAGATCCACCCGTTAATTCAGGACGGAGTTGTGTGCTCCCAACATCTCGTCAAAACTCTAAGCTGATGGTTGATTTGTCTCTGAGCTAGGGTTTATAGTGTTTTTTAATGATTTCATAAGAAATTTTCCTTCTTTCAAGTATAGGCTATTTTTTTTACTGGTTTATTGCAATTGGCAATAATTTAGCTTATATCTTGATTGAGAATTTTCCCTACTTTAAATCATCGGCAGTTCTTTGTATTTATACTGTAATAATGATAATTTACATCAGAACTGCTTAAATTTTTAAGAGATTTTTCCTTCTTCTGATCATAGGCTGTTCTTCCAAGAGAAAAGTATTTTTCATAGCTATTGGAATTAGGGCCTACAATACGTCCATAGAAAGTCTTGTTCAAAACAAAAGGCATTCGGCCAAATGACCCGGAATCACTAATTAGGACGAGGACGTATGGTTTCTTAAATGGTCTTCAATTTTTCTGGAGATCTATGATCTTGTATTATTTGCCGAAGCTCATTTATTTTCACTAAATCGTACACTCTACGAAGCATTTGCACAAAATCCTTCATTGTTTCTCATCTTCTTCTTTCTGGCGTTACGTCCCAACTGGGACAGAGCCTGCTTCTCAGCTTAGTGTTCTTATGCGCACTTCCACAGTTATTAACTGAGAGCTTACTATGCCAATGACCATTTTTGCATGCGTATATCGTGTGGCAGGTACGAAGATACTCTATGTCCTTGGAAGTCGAGAAAATTTCCAACCCGAGAAGATCCTCGACCAGTGGGATTCGAACCCACGACCCTCAGCTTGGTCTTGCTGAATAGCTGCGCGTTTACCGCTACGGCTATCTGGGCCCCCTTGTTTCTCATAAGAATGCTAATAAAGTCGTTCTGAACCGCTACACTTCACCGGCCCATTTCATCCCACATTCACATTCATCCGCAATCATCACATTCATGGATAAACTCCGCTAAGTAGCCTACTTACGAGACTACTCACTAGGTATAGGTATAGTATTACCAGGACCATGTCATCCATAGGACGTCACAATACCGCCCATTATTCTGATCAAATTTCATCGCACTCGTGGGGGTACACTCCCGTGCAAAAGTTTGGGGTAATTCTCTAAGAAGCATTTTGTTCATATCTCTGTGTTCTCACGGGAGCGAAATATTATTTTACTGTTTAAGATAAAAACACAATCTACTGTTTCAAATGACTAACACATTTATCAGTTTTTTTTCATTTATTTTCTAGTTATATTTTCACAGTGGAAAATGTGGGTTTCAATGTAATGTAGATAACATTGACCAAACACCTTACAACCCATTCGACCTTAAGACCCCTTAAAACTATCAACCATTTCCGGACAAATAACCCTTTTCGACCCAGAGGAATACAGCATAATGACCATCGGCTTAACGGAATTCAGCCTAACGGAAATCGTGGAACCGTGTTCATACAAAGAGTAAACTATACTGTTTATGTATATTAAAAAAATGTTTATGTATTTTAAAAATAAATCATGTTCGTCGAAATTTAGCAAGCGTTCTGTAGAGATTATAGGATAACGGTTTAATGCCGTATTGATTGAAATTTTTCGTAAATCCAATGATGAGAAAATAAGCCATGTTTTTTTTTAGTGTAATTCTTGAAATATGTCACAACTTCATAAACAAATTTAGTAAAAATTAATTAAAATAAGTGAGATTTACTGATAATTAAGCTTGACTCATTGTCTATAGATTTTCGAATGAGCTATAGAGAGTTTCGATTAGACGTGTGAGCATACGGATATGAATAAAACACTTTAGTGTGTTTTTCAGAGAATGACACCAAACTTTTGCACGGAAGTGTATGTATCCTACGGGAAAAGGATTGCCCGCCGATGCGATGGTTCCACCTAATCAGGTGAAAAGCTACTCGTATTCCCTGTTTGCGTCCATAATTAATGAACCGTCTACTTCGGCACGGTCTGTACAACCTGCACGCATATTGACGGAGCTTTACATCGATAATGTCCCTACTCCGCATACACATAGGTGAATAATGGATGTTTCGCTGAGGTTTGCTGTGTTGGATGATCAGGACCAAGAGAGCGCCGACGAAAGGTAAACAGAATTTTAGTGGACCAGCCAGTTTGTTTGGACAATGTCGAAGATTAAGCATGGATATAGCGAGCATTTCCAGCTCAAGACGCAAATAAAAATGGCATTTTCGGGCTGACCTATTTTCAATTTCAACGAAAGGCTCTTTTCAAAAAAGTAGTCTAGGATATTTTTTCTAAATTTTATTGGGAAATGTTGTATTGGGTAGCCTCTAATACATGTGCAAAATTTCATTAAATTCGCAAAAGGTACCGTAGGTACGAGATTTGCGTTATGAGCTGGAAATACTCAAATGTATGGCGTAATACGCGATGCTTGTTTAGTGCTCATTATTCATGCGTTTACAAAAGTTGATCAGCAAATGAGAGTTGGTAATTCCGGAAAGGGATGTCGGATGCAAATTAACTCTACCCTGGTAGCGAGTAGAATATTATTTGCAAATTCCTAGTGATATAAAACTTGTTCAATTCATGTCTCGTTGTAGGCGTTTCCCAAATTTCTTTTCATCCGCTATTTGATTGAGCTGCTGACTATCCGACCTGTCCGTTCCGGTCCAAATTAAGCTGTTAACCTTCAACCTTCACCCAGAGAGCGAAAAATCAGCTTATCGCTTCATCACAATTATTTCACGCAAACGCCCCCATTTTTACGTCGACAGAGCGCCAAACTTCCCTCCGGAAGCGCTTCCGCCAAATGATTGCCGCTTCAGTTCCACACCATCAGCAGCCGCGCCAAATTGATCACACCTGCAAGAATGAGGGTTATTTCTTTTTATTCGTAGCCGTTTAGGATACAACAGTGGAAACATTCCGACACGCACTTTGGGACCGCGAAGGTGAATACAAATAGCGGAAAATGCTTTATGGGTTGTAGAGGGCGGCTGAGTGTCCTGTTCTTTATTATGTAGTGAAGCAATCCCGAGTAAAATATGAGTCTAACCGAGTGAAATCAAGTATTTAAAACTGAGTTTTTTTTATAAAAATTTTCGATACATAACGGAATTTTACGGAATTTAAATCACTTCATCATAATCATCTATGGTACATTCGGAAAATATCCAGGAATCGCGTGGCTTCCAAACCCAAGTAACAATTTTAGTTTTATAGCCTTCTTTCGCTACAAGTGGTAGTCAAAATACGCGTATCTGTCAAAGGATAACGCAATTAGAACGGAATTGGAAGGTACAATACTAAAATCTACTTTTGAGATTCTCTTTTCTGAGTTTCATAGGTTTTACAAACTAATTTGGTCGAAAGTCAACATTTTTTGCATTAATAATGTTATCATGTATTTATTCAATAACTGCCAAGCAATGATGCATTTGATTAACATTGTAAATGCTTTGTAGCATTATTTTAATATAGCATTATGCTAAGCGTTTAAAGTGAATATACAGCTATGCTGTCTTACAAGATTACATGACGTCATTAAACGCACTCGAATCTGTAATAAACAAGTAAGACGATCGAGAACGTTCGCACTCGCTCATTACGTTTTGTGGGATATGGAAGAATAATGAAATGACTTTCTCACATCTCGAACCCCCATTTCATGATCTAAGGATATATGTATTCATTCAGTATTGTTGTATTTTATCTGTGAGACTCTTTTATTCATAAGGAGCGAGAGGAAATGTCGATCAATTTCTCTCCCCTGAAATCTGTTTAATGCGCTAGGGTTTTGTTTTGTGGGTTAAGTCCTGTTATTTCCTCTACAAGATAGAATGGTGATCAAATTCTTTCTATTGATGTTTCATTTGGTGAGGAAAGGAAATCAATCGCCGAAGAGAATTCTTTCTATTCGGAATAACTGGGCGAACAGTACGACTACTCAACCCTTGTGCCTATCCATGATCACAGTGCAATTTGGTGCGGGTTTCAGACTGTAAGACTGCCGATAAAGGAACACAGTTTGTGCTTTAGAAGCATATCCAGTTAAAGCATCAAGACATAGCCGGCAGTCATCCTCTCTTTGACGGCTATTGCGGACAGAAAGAACACACAGCCAACGCCAAGAGGAGGAATGTCAGCTGTGATGCTGTAGAGCAGCGGACCTAGTAGGCTACCTTGCGGTACTCCTGCTGGTATTGGGAACGCGTTAGCCAAGTAGCCATTCAACGATACCCTGAAGGACCTTTGCTGAAAGTGGTTTCGAATAATTTTGATCAGATTAGCTGGAAAGTTGAAGTAGCAAAGCTTATGCAGCCCACAGACGCTCAGACGGTTTGACCAACATTGACTCCGCCCCCTAGTTGATGCTTATGTTGGTTATTGTTTGACCGTGTGTGTGCTTCACGAACCAATTTAACAGTTTGTGAAACCTATTTCAAGACCAACAATTGAAAAGGCCTCCAAATTCACTAAGTAGATGCAGATTATACTACGGAACGACTGCTCCTTGTATTATTTTATACAGTGGTTGTCTAAACGGCGAACATTATCAAGTTTTCCGTCGGGTTCCTGTAGACTGATGTATTTTGTATCATACTACCTAATAATACCTGTGTCAGTCTGTCTGTACTTCACAAATTATCAACAAGAACACGATTTGGTTTCAATTGCATGAAAAAAAACGTTCAATTGCAATATTATTTCAATTGAATCAATATTTCCATACATTTTCTCGACGACAAACTCGCGTAGCACATACATTATGTTCATGGATGACGAAGGGTTCAATCAATCTTCTTATTTCATCATCAATTTTGAATGATTTTCAAAAGGCCACATCAGAAGATGATGAAAAAACAAGCCACAACTAGAAGGCCTCAACACATTTTAGAGTAAACAAAGGCGTCAACTCACAGGCCTCATCAGCGTCGGCCGGCGTCTATGGGCACAAATGAAAAGGGCTGCACAGCTTTTGGTGAAATAAAAGCCTCATTTCCTTTGACTCGTTTTTTTAGCAGGATTTTTTGCTAAAATGATAGTAATGAATATTCATAGCTATAAATCAGTTTATCCATCGACTTTCTGGACGATAAAATAACGTACAATGCTTAAATTCATAATTTAAATTTGATTTATTGTTTGACAAAACAAGATTGCATTTTTCTCATTGTTTACTTTTTGGAGATGAGGCCTTTTGAATTGTTAGTCTTGATTTGACGGTTGGCAAATCGGTCGGCCAAAATAAAACGCGTTTGATTTTGCTCAAACCACCGGCGGGCTTAGCCAAATGTTTGACGAATTGTCTGTAGCGATGTTACAAGAACATCGACGTCAGTATGTCAAATTGACGCTTCGGCGTCCAATGAACTGCCGATGCAGATAAGTGGCAAGTCAAAATGATTAAATTTACACAGCGTAGACGACATAGTGATCTAGCAAATGTGCGCTCTTGAGTTGTTTCTATATATTCCACTAGCATTTTCCTACAATCTTCAACCTATTTCTTTATAAAATACACCAGCAGTTCTATAGGTGAATTCATAAAAAGTTGAGTACGGAATTTCTCCAGGGATTTTACAAGAAATTCTAACAAGGAATTCACTAGGAATTTCACCAGGAATTCATCCAGGTAATGGGATTCCTTTCGAAGTTCTTCTAGGGATTCCATCAGGAGAGTTTCCATCAGAAGTTATTGTAAGGATTATAGCAGGAATTCCTTCAGATATTTCACCAGGAACCCCATCAAAACTTCCTCCAAGAATTCCATCAGGAGTAATTCTAAAGATTCAATCATGAGTTCCATGAAGGATTATATCTCTCTCTGTAGATTCCATCGGAAGTTCCCCTGTAGAATGTATCGGAAGTACCTCTAAGGATACCTGGGGATTCCATCCAAGGATTCCATCGGGAATTACTCCAGGATTTCCATCAGGAGTTTCTATAGGTATTTTATCAAGAGTGTCATAAGGGCTTCCATAAGAGTCTTTCTTGGGATTTTATCCTTTGTTCCTTCAGGGACCTCCTTCTGAGATTTCACCTGGAATTCCTCTAGAGATTCTATTAGGAGTTCCTCAAGGCATCTTATCAGGAATTCATCCAGGGATTTCATCAGGAGTTTCTATAGGAATTCCATCAGGAACTCTTCAAGGGATTCAGGAGTTTCTCCAATGATTCCAACTGCAGTTCCTTAAAAAATATCTTTAGGAATTCATCCAAGGGTTCCATCAAGAGTTTCTCCAGGGATTGTATCGAAAGTACCTCTAAGGATTCCATCAGAAGTTTCTCTAGGGATTCCAAATGTAATTCCTTCAGGGATTCCATCAGGAATTTTTTCAGGGATTCCACCTGGAACTCCTCTGGGAATTCCACCAGGGGTTCCTCTAGCAATTCAACAAGAAGTTTCTCCAGGGATTCCACCAGGACTTCCATTAGGGATACTATCGGGAGTTCCTCTAGGGATTCCATCCAAGGATTACATCAGGAATTACTCCAGGATTTCCATCAGGAGTTCCTATAGCGATTTTATCAAGACTGTCATAAGGGCTTCCATCAGAGTCTTTCTTGGAATTTTATCCTTAGTTCCTTCAGGGACTTCCTTCTGAGATTTCACCTGGAATTCCTCTAGAGATTCTATTAGGAGTTCCTCAAGGCATCTTATCAGGAATTCATCCAGGGATTTAATCAGAAGTTTCTATAGGAATTCCATCAGGAGCTCTTCAAGGGATTCAGGAGTTTCTCCAATGATTCCAACTGGAGTTCCTTAAAAAATATCTTTAGGAATTCATCCAAGGATTCCATCAAGAGTTTCTCCAGGGATTTCATCAGGAGTTCTTATAGGGATTCTATAGAGAGTACCTCTAGGGCCTTCATTAGAGTTCTTCTAGGGATTTCATCTGGAGTTCATCCGGGGACTGTATCAAGAATTCCTTTAAAGATTTCACCTGGAATACTTCCAGAGATTCTATCAGGGGTGCCTTAGGAGATTAAATCAGGAGTTTCTCGAGGAATTCCATCAGGATTTTTTCTAGGAATGTCATAAGGAGTTGCTCTAAGGATTCTATCAGGAGTTCTATCGGGAATCTTGTCAGGATTTTCCCAGCTATTGCATCAGGAGTTCCTATAGGCATTCGCTCCAATAATTCCACCAGGAGTTCCTACTAGAATATCTCGAGACATTCCTCCAAGGATAACCTAAAAAGTTACTTTCAGGATTCTATCAGTAGTGCCTATAGAGCTTCCATCAAAAGTTCTTCTGATGGTGTTCCTCCAGGGATTCTATCAGAAGTGCGTCTAGAGATTCCATCAGGAGTTCGTCCAGAGATTATATCAGGAGTTCCTTGAGGAGTTCTATCAGGATTTCTTCAAGGCATATCATAAGGAATTCCTCTAGGGATTCAATCAGGAGTTCCTATAGGGATTCCCTCCAATGATTCCATCAGGAGTTCCTACTAGAATATCTCTAGACATTTCTCCAAGGATTTCCTCAAAAGTCCCTTTGGAAATCTATCAGTAGTGAATATAGAGCTCCCTTCAAAAGTTCTTCTGATGATTTTCCTCCAGGGATTCCATCATTAGTTCTTCCAGAGTTTATATCAGGAGTTCCTTGAGGAATTCTATCAGGATTTCTTCTAGGCATATCATAAGGAATTCCTCTAGGGGTTCCATCATGAGTTCCTCGAGGCATCTCATCAGGAATTTCCCAGGGATTTCATCAGGAGTTTCTATAGGAATTCCATTATGAGCTCTTCAAGGGATTTCATCAGAAGTTTCTCCAATGATTCCAACTGCAGTTCCTTCAATAATATCTTTAGGAAATACTTCAAGAATTCCATCAGGAGTTCCTCCAGGGATTCCATCAGGAGTTCTTATATGGAATCTATCAAGAGTACCTTTGGAGATTCCATTAGAGTTCTCCTGGAGATTTCATTAAGAGTTCTTCCAGGGATTCCATCAATGTTACCTTCAAAGATTTCACCTAGAATACTTCCAGAGATTCTATCAGGGGTTCCTCCGGAGATTCTATCAGGGGTTCCTCGAGGAATTCCATCAAGATTATTTCTAGGGATATCATAAGGAGTTTCTCTAAGGATTCTATCAAGGGTTCTATCTGGAATCTAATTAGGAATACCTCCAGGGATTTCATCAAGAGTTTCTATAGGGATTCGCTGCAATGATTCCATAAGAAGTTCCTTCAGTTCTCCTATATTCCTTCCAATGATTGCATCAGGAATTCCATCCATCTCTTTAGGAATTCCTTGAAGGAGTCTATCAAGTGTTCGTTTATGGATTCTATCAGGAGTGCATTTGGGGCTTCCATCATTATTCTTATGAGGATATCATCAGGAGTTCCTCCAAAGATTCCATCAAATGTTACTTCAGAGATTCCTTCAGGAATTCTTCCAGAGATTATATCAGGATTCGAGGAATTCTATCAAGATTTCTTCTAGGCATATCATAAGGAATTCCTCTAGGGATTCTATCAGAAGTTCCATCAGGAATATTATCAAGAATTTATCCTGGTATTTCATCAGAAGTTTCTTTAGAGCTTTCATCAGGAGCTTTTCAAGAGATTTCATTAGGAGTTCTTCGAATGATTCAATCTGAAGTTCCATCAATAATATCTTTAGGAATTCCTTCAAGGAATCCATCAAGAGTTGCTCCAGTAAATCCATCAAGAGTTCCTTCAAAGATTTCACCTATATTCCTTCTTCCTTCTATTAGAAGTTCTTCCGGAGATTACATCATAAGTTCCTCGAGGAATTCCATCAGGATTATGTCTAGGAATATCCTCTAAGGATTCTATCAGGAGTTTTATCAGGAATCTTATCAAGAATTAGGTTTCATGAGAAGTTTCTCTAGAGATCATATCAGAAGTTTCTCAGAGGTTTCACCTGGAATTCCTCCAGAGCTTATATCAGGAGTTCCCTTAGAAAATGCATCAGGATTTCTTTTGGGGATTCCATCAGGAATTTCTTGAGGAATTTTACAATTAGTTTTTTCAGAAATTTCAACGGTAGTCTCTATAGGAATTCCTTCAGAAGTTCCTCTAGAGATTAGATCAGCAGTTTCTTCAGAGATTCCACCTTGAACACCCTCAGGGATTATATTAGAAATTCTTCTAGGGATTACATCAGGAGTTCTTCTGGGGATAGCTTCAGAAGTTCTTTAAGGGATTTAATCAGGAGTTCCTTCAGGGATTTCATTAGAAGTTCCTGTAGATAGTCCACCTAGAATTCCTACAGGAATTCTATCAACAGTTTCTGTAAGAATTTCACCAGGATTTCCTTCAGAGATTTCACCTGGAATTCCTACAGGGGTTCTATCAGAAGTTTCTCCAGGGATTCCATCAGGAGTTCATTCGGAGATTGCACTTGGAGTTTCTCTAGAGATTATATCAGGGGTTTCTAAAGGAGTACCATCAGGATTTCTTCTTGGAATTTGTCAAGGAGTTTCGCCAGGAACATTATCAGACAACCCTCCAGGGATTTCATCAGGAGTTCCAATAAGGATCCCGTCACGTGTTCCTTCAGAGATTCCATAAGGAGTTCCTCCAGAGAAAACATCAGAAGTTCTTCTAGGAATTACTGCAGGACATCCTGTAGGGATTCCATAAGGAGTCCTTCTAGGGCTTTTATCAGGAGTTGCTCCGTTCATTAAAAATTCCTTCAGAGATTCTAACTGGACCTCCTACAGGAATTCTATCCAGAATTTCTCTAAGGATTCCATCAGAAATTCCTCTAGGGATTCCATCAGAAGTTTCTTCTAGGGATTTCATCAGGAGTTTTACAATAGGTTTAATAAGGAGTTTCTGCAGGGTTTCTATTAGAAATTCTTCCATGCATCTTTTTTGAAATACTTCTAAGTTTTCATTATAAAATCCTCCTGGGACTCCATCATAAGCACCATCTGGGATTCCATCAGATGTTCTGTCAGGGATTATATCAGGATTCTTCCAAAAGTTACTTCAGGAATTCCTTTATGATTACTCTGGGTTCCATCAGGCTATTAACTACGGATTCCTCCCAAAATTTATAATAACAGTTTGAACGATGTCTCCCGAAATTCCTCAAGAAATTTATCTCGGTATTCCTTAACGATCAACGTTCCGTCATTGTAATCATCGTCATCATCGTAACTTGAAAAGCAGTTTTTCTGTTCAAAACTAAAAATTATTCGATGAAAATGTGTTCACTGTCTTTCGGTAGAGGAACAGAATACAGTGAACACATTTTCCTGTAAATTTTCTTGATTTTGAACGAAAAAACTGCTTTTGAAAATTCCGAAATCAATGACGGATCCTGCCCTCTTAAGGAATTCCTCCAGGAAAAATTCCAAGGATCTTCAAGGGTTATCAGAAGTACCCCTAGAGATTTTACTAAACATTTTTAGTAAGCATTTTGTCACCGGAATTACGGGTTGAACATTGTAGGAAAAACTGAAGGAAATCCTGAATATTTAGTAGAGGAATCTTTGAAGGAATCTCTGGAAGAATGTCACCTGAAGCCCTTAAGGATTTTCCCCGAGGGAATTTCTAGTTGAATCTGTTGATGAATTCCTAGAGAAATGATTGATAAAATTCCTGGTAGAATCTCAGGAAGAATTTCTGGTGGAATCCTTAGTATAACCCATAGAGTAAAGTGGGGCAAAAGTTCGAGTGGGGTAAGAGTTTCTTTTTAAGATTTCTAGCTCAATTCAAAACAAATCTAATAAATGTCATTATGGTTCGAATGCTATTCAAGTAAGAGACTTTTACTCCAAATATTATAAAAATCGATTGAGATTTGGAAAAGTTATGGCTATTTGTTGTTTTTCGACGTGAATATTGTAATTTTTGGTCAAACTTTCGTTGCATGGAACCAATTGAAGATAAAATCTTTTTCAATATTTTATGTAAGAGCGTTTCTAGGCCTATCATAAGGTTGCTTTGAAGTGTATTAGATTTTGCATAAATGCTTGGAAACAATTTTTGGCCCATAGTGGGGCAAAAGTTCGACCCATGTATAAAATCACGGAAAAATTTGCAAATTGCCCAAAATCCACATATAATCTTTAAATTGAGTTATATTTGTCTGATCGTGTGAAAGCTGTCACCAAAATTTTACATTTACACTTAGTTTTGCGAAAAACTGCTATTTTTGAGTATATTACAATTAACCCGGTTTTGGGCAATTTTTTGATGAAAATTTAGTGTGTATTTTTCGGCAAACTAAAGTTTACGCCTGGTGTAAAGTATGCCTGTCATAAAAGGATCGATATTTTGGGTTTTTGCCAGCGAACTTTTGCCCCACACTAGATTCGAACTCTTGCCCCACCGGTGGGGCAAAAGTTCGAATAAGACAATCAATTTTGAAACTGTTATAACTAAAAATGGGTTAATATTTAGACACAAGTTTGTTCAGCAAAATTATAGCCAATATGTTGAAGGTTGGTGTATGGTATTTGTTTGTTTTAACTGCTATTGTTTTCCTGGAAACTTTGATTATACTACTAAGGTCGAACTTTTGCCCCACCTTACTCTATATTCCTGGTAAATTTTCAGGGTAGAATAATCGGAGTTGCACAATATCAGTCATATTAGCTGATGGCTGATGTACTAAAACTATCAATATCAGTTGCAAACTATCAATATCACTTTGATCTGACAACAAACAGCAGTGAGGCGACATCGCACTCTTGATCTCTGCAGAATGAGTGATCACGTGTTAATTAGCCATGTTGTTAATGTTTTTCAGTGACCAACACACAGTTTCAACCCATCTGCAGCACTATCAAGAATATCATATTGATAAATTGCCATTTTATTTGCTTAAACTTAACCCATCAGTAATATCCATAGGCTATCGCCATCAATGCCTGGTGAAAGAGAAGACAGCATGATGTAGATGTGATATGAAATGATCCGAATTGTATCGCAGTCGGCCTGTACAAATCAGAAAATGTTAAGCTTTGATTATGATAGCGCGCAACTCTGGAATATTTAGAGGAAACCACAAAAGAATCTAGATAGAATATTTTAAGAAATTACTGTTACTGTTCAGAATAATCCCCGACAATTTTAGAGTTACGCTACCTGCTCACTACGTTATGCTTCTGCTCACTACGAAGTCCCCCAGGTCGGTATCGTGGATAGCAGTGACACCGGTGCTGTACCGATTGTTGGAGAGAAGGATTCCACTATGGAAGCTTCATCGTCCTTCCTCTTCTTCTTCGCCAGCTGGGGTGCTGGCTATGGTGTTCGCCGACTGATTCGGGTCGTCTTTCTTACGACGTCGGCCCATGCTGTCGACGGTTCGCTACAATTGATGATAAACACCCGCTTTCGGTTGGGAACCTCTATTTATCAGAAAGCTGCAGCGAAGAAACTCTTCTAAACCTCGCCACAGTCTGACTGTTACTGTTGGTCTAATTGAGACGAGGTGATTCGTTACGCAAAAGGAAGAAATACAATGTGCTTTGCCATTCAAGTGAGCACTTTTTCTCTCCACTCTATCTATCATCTGCCTGTATGCAAGTAGGCGGGGCATATTAGTCTCTCTATGCTGAGAACGCTAAGAGTACGGAGCAGTAGAAAACTATGCTTGCATGTGTGCCGTGGCGCGCAAAGTAAGGCACGTGTCAAGCGTTATAATAAAGCCGAAAAACGAACGATAGAGAATAGGATAAAAAAATCGGCTCGTTCTTTTTTTTTGGTAACTGATCAAATGAACCGACTCTTGCTAAAATAGAGCCACGGATCACTCGTTCTTCTGAGTGATCCGGATCTTTGGGACCCGTCGAAAAATGCTCGATCGTGATTGGTTGGATAAGAAAGGGGTCAACATTTATCAATGTTGAGTAGTTTAACAACAAAATTCAGTTATCGGAAGTATTACTATCGATACGTAGATATATATCTGATCGACTTATACTAAAATCATAATAATTGGTTCATAAACAACTGAGGTAATAACGTTCAAAATCTCCCTTAACCCCTCTACCGGCAGCTTCATTTTTTACAGCAAAAAAAAAATATTCAAATCGCGATTACTTTTTTGTTTCCCGATATTTTTGCACCATTCTTTCACAAGTTCTCAAAAAACTCTTCTAGTTTTCGAATATGTGTCGATATTGATAATTGGTCATCTGGATCCGAAGATATTCCAAAATTCCTTGGGGGACCGACGCGTAGCCATAACCCACTTAAATATCTGAAGCCACAGATTTTTTATCGTATTCGGATATTCACTCCTCGATATGATACATTAATGCGAGTATGTTGTGAAAAAATGGAGCAATTTGGTGCATCCGTCTTTGAGTAATGAGCATTTATGTTTCTGGTATCACCCTGAACAAATAAAGATCTTGAAAACTCTAAAAAACCTCATATCGTAATTTTCAGCTTTCTCCAAGAATACCGAACCGATTTGTATGATTTTTTCAGAGTAGCTGCTTATTACCTGGTATTGTATAGTACACATTTTATTTTTTTGATAAATTGACCAAAAACAAAATGGCCGCCAGAGACATTTTATATGGAAAATGTCGGTCCCCCAAGGAACATCGAAATATCTTCAAAACCAGTTCACCAATTATTAATATTGACACGGCTTCTTAAACTAGAAGAGTTTTTTGAGATTTTGTGAAAAAATGGTGTAAAAATATCGAGAAACAAGAAAGTTATCGCGATTTGAATATTTTTCTGGTGGTAAAAAATGAAGCTGCCGGTAGAGGGGTTAATTGCGGTACATGACTCATTTTCCATACTCACAAAGTGCACCCAAATATAGAAAAAAAAAGACATGGACCTACGCCAAAAAACTGTAGTTTGTATATAACAGTGATTCTTCAAAAGGCCTGTCCAATAATTATGTAAGACAATTTTGACGATTTTTCAACCACCCCCTTCCTCTCCCCATGGTAAGATTTTTTTGCATTAAAAATTAAAAATAATTTAATTCCTCACGTAATTAAAGCACAGCCCCTACTTAATCACAAGTCTACATTTGGCCATCGTCCAACTTACAAAATAAGAATTTAATAGATTATTTTCCTTCGATCGAGCAAATGGCGTGCGTGTCTGCCATATCCGTGAATGAAACGCGAAAAACGTCGAAACAAATTTCCTCGTTACAATCGAAATGAGGTGGCCACTACTACCGCTAAGCAGATGGAAAATGGCGGAAGCCAACCGATGAAACCATAAATTATCCACCCCTGATAACATACACACAATTCTATTACGGAATGCCAGGTGCCTCGACGTGTAAGGCAACAACAGGTGTTGTATATGCTTCATGATCCCAATGCACGCCAATTAGTCTTTCAGGTGTAAATTTGTGCTTTCTACGGATGCCCTGGTACGAGCCAGGTACTACGAAGCACAATTTTTCAATGGGGATAATAAAAGTTGACGACCTCAAAAGAAATTCCGACCGAGTACCGGCAGACATGTATCAAGCTCACGAAGGCGAGGAAGATCTACAAGTTTCACAATACCCGACTTAATAAAGAAATCATAAACCACGTAATCCGTGACATGAAATTTGTTCGGTCGCGTTTAAGTACAAAAGGTGGCTCAAAGCACTACCAAGGATTTGAATTATGGCAGTTCTCAAGGATTGTTTTATTCGCGATTTTTATTTTCCATAGCAGATGGAGCAGCTGGAGAGGTTTGTTTTATGGCTCAGGAAAAACAGGGCTTTTTCATCACATATTTGTAGGAAGGCAGTTTTTTCAACGTTATCGTTGAATCATGAGCCAAGGGTGAAGAACTTTTTGATGGAGCGATATATTTCATGATTCTTTCAGTATGAACTGGTTTAACCAGGATTTTCCCCTGATGTCATTATTCATCAATTTCTCAAAAACGACAATGTTTGTCATGCTTTTCATGATGTCGTTGACAGCTTTGATAAAGAAAGCTCGCAGTTAATAACTGTGGAGGTGCTCATTGAACACTAAGCTGAGAAGCAGGCTCTGTCCCAGTGAGAATTTATAAGCCAAGAAGAAGAAGAATACGGCCCAGATAGCATGACCATGCTGAGGGTCGTGGGTTCGAATCCCGCTGGTCGAGGATCTTTTCGTAAAGGAAATTTTCTCGATTCCCAGGGCATAGCGTATCTTCGTACCTGCCACACGATATACACATGCAAAAATGGTCAATCGGCAAAGAAAGCTCTCAGTTAATAACTGTGGAAGTGCTCATGGGAACACTAATCTGAGAAGCAGGCTTTGTCCCAGTTGGGACGTAACGCCAAAAAAAAGGTAAGGAAGAAGAATATTAAGAAAATGTAGAGAGAAGGTGGTGCTATTTTAATTTCGCTGAATGTATCAGCATTCGTTACAAACCAGTTGATATTATCAGCTTAGAAAGAGGCAACGCCAACTTTCCGTGGCTACGCCCTTGAAAACTGGAGAGGAAGCGATTGTTCAGTGAATAAAACACGCGAAATTGACTCCAACAAACAAAAATCACCATCATCAAGGCATACTGATACATGTGGGTTTTAATATTATAAGCAAAATCAAACCGTTTACCTAAAAATAACACAGAATTAACATTAAAATCATTTCCAGCAATTCATACCCAATATGATATTCTCCAATGGACTGAAGGTCGTTTTTCTCGGAAGGAACGTGAACTTCACGGATGAAAACTCGACAGCACAACCAAGCCAAGAGAATTGTGAATGTGTGTTTGTGATCCGACAACGAAATCAAAACCGACATTACACCAGCCCTGGCCTTTCTGGTCTGTGTGTCCGGTGGAAAGGATGCTCACCGAAGCTCTAACTTGTGGCAAAAGCCGGACCTGGTCTACCACCTTCATACATAGGGAGGATTACCTGCCCCGAAAATCCTATTTTCCTCGCACAATACAGCAGCAGGTTACACGGTCCAAAGTGGAGGCCAATCAATTTGCCTGATACGGATCGGCGTGGGCAGTTGGAAGAACCTTACCGGGAAATGATGGAAGTGAGCTGATTGCTTGATTTGATCCCACGTCGTCGAAATCGAGCAGAATTGATAAGCGTATTATCAAGCTGAAGTTTTCCTTTTTTCATTCTATGAATTTCCACAAAATGCGAACGAAAAATAGATTACCTGAATGTGTTTCCAATCGATGGAAGACTCGTTGTGCGAGAAGCGTTTTCGTGGAAATCTATAAAAATGACTATGAAATGAATTGAACAAACAAATCCAATCGTGTTGGCAAAATTTTCATCAAATATTATATGCATTGCTCTACCTCTAGCTTCTATCTGATAACATTAGAGTAATTTAAAACTTATTAGGTCAGACCAGTCAATGTTTGTCAGTGCGCATCGTACTTTCATGCAGTGCGTACACAAGTTCTCTCTGCTCTTGAAAGTTTTTTTTTAAGGAAACAAAATTTGCTGCCTATCGTGATCGTGAGTTGCTCCGAATTTGGAGGGTTTAGGCAGGGGCCCAGATAGCCGTAGCGGTAAACGCGCAGCTATTCAGCAAGACCAAGCTGAGGGTCGTGGGTTCGAATCCCACCGGTCGAGGATCTTTTCGGGTTGGAAATTTTCTCGACTTCTCAGGGCATAGAGTATCTTCGTACCTGTCACACGATATACACATGCAAATATGGTCAATTGACATCGAAAGCTCTCAGTTAATAACTGTGGAAGTGCTCATAAGAACACTAAGCTGAGAAGCAGGCTTTGTCCCAGTTGGGACGTAACGCCAGAAAGAAGAAGAAGAAGAAGAAGGCAGGAGATCTTGAACTCCATTAAGGTTACCATATTTGCGCCCACTGAAAAGAGTACATTTTTTCAACTCTGTAAAAGAGTACTTAAGAGTACACTTAGCCTACCTTGAAAATTTTTAAATGCACTACTAATTTATAATTTCGACATTTTCTTGCAAAAAATGTTTGATTCTTAAGGCCCAAACGCAATTAATGCGGAACGGCAACGGAAAGTGGAACCGGTTCGCCAGCATGAAACACATCGTACTGACTGAGCTGTCAACGAACGAATGTGAACCAAGTCTGAGTCGACAAACATGCTTAGTTCAAGCTGGTGAACCGGTTCCGCTTTCCGTTGCCGTTCCACTATCATTGCGTTGGGGCCTTTAATCACAGCCACTTTTCCTACATTTCAATTAAAATTAAGTTTTTCAAGGGAGACACTATTCTCAACTTTTCATCAGATATTTTACGAAATTTAACTCTTATTTTTCTCATGCTTACTATATTGAACATTGACTCTAGGTGAATCGATTTTTTCAATCATTTTTTTTTTATTATATTTAGGGTCGATGTACCAATAGCCGCATAGCTAAGAACAAATATTCATATAAAATCGAAAAATAACGCTAGCGAAATATTTTTTACATCATCTGAAAGCTTTCTATCTTGGTTTTGTGGGAAAAATATGAAAACTACGAAAACTCATATGTTTGTACTTATTATCGCTTGTGCCACTATAGGAATACATGTACCTATAGTAGCACTATTTCTAATTTCTGTTCCTAAAGTAGCACAAGCATCACGGCGTTGGCAAAATACTAATCAAAACCGTATTTTTATAAAACTTTTATATTTTTTCTACAATATGTGGAGCTTTCGTTTGATGTAAAAAAAGTTCTTAATTCATCAATTATTTCGTATAATAAAAAATAGTTTCTCTCAGTAGTGCTACTATAGGAACAATAGGTTTACTATAGGCTCAAGGGAGCTAAAATTTTAAGCAAAACTAATTTTTTCGATCATTTTTTAACAAAATCAAGCTGTGTATCAATGGTACTTAGATAGATTGCTCTTGACCTTCATGTCAAAAATTATTTTGAAGGATTTATAGCAAAACGGCCGTAAAAAGCCACTAGTGCAACTATAGGGGACTGTCCACTAAGGGAACACCGACCCAACTATACCAAAAGTTGTTCGATTTTTTAAAATAATATTGTCTGTCAAATGAGGTTTGTTGATAAATTCTTAAGAAAATGTAGAACAATTAGAGTTTGTGAAGAAACCAGAAGAACTGAGAAGATTGAAACGTGGATCTTAAAAGAACCTCAAGCATTGTCTTCGATTTAAGTTTTATTAGGGACTTTTTAAAACATTATTAAGCTTAGAAACTTGATTGATTTAATAGTTTATTTTTTATGATTCCCATTCTATACTTCAATCTGAAACCTTTTCATTCCCACATCTTTGTTCATAAAAAAAATGCATCGCCAAACCGACGTTTCTATAAAAAATGTTTGATAAAAAAAGTTGCTTCAATAAGATTAAATTGTTCAAAACAAAGTGATTTTGAATTTTGGCTGACTTTTTTTAATTGAAAATAATTAGTAGGTTGATTGTGTGCCAGTTTTTGTCGAAAATCGGTGAATTATCTGTGTTATCCTGAGAAAAAGGTTGATATGGTTTCTTCAACAAGTTATTCGATTTGACGATTGTCATCAGTAATAACCAGGCATTGCAGAATACGCTCTCATTTGAGTATGAAGCTCTCTTAATTTTCTCAGGATTCAATCCCTGGTAATAACTGAAAAAGAGTACACTTGAGCCCGTTTAGCAAAAAAGAATAGTACACAATTTTTTAAGGCAAAAAAGAGTACTTGTACTCTAAAAAGAGTACGTCTGGTAACCCTAAATCAAGGTTTCCTTCCAAATCGCAAAGAGAGGAGACTGCCGCGTTTTTCCTTCTCCTCAAACATCTTGAAGAGAAGAAGCAATTTTTTGTTTACATGTGACGACAAAACCCAAGCAGCACAGTAGCGGGATTTGGGGCAAGTGTGACACCTTAAGCAAATTGTTCTCTAACTTTGTCTAAAGCTTAAAGAACCCGCCAATTCAGCCTCACGATGTTAGTTTCACATCTTTTCATAAGCACTGTGCCATTTAAAAAGAAAATAATTTCAAAGAGTATTAGTTTTGGAGCTCCTCAAATATCATCCAAAATACCCTGATTTTCAACACTATGGGGCAAGTGTGCCACCCTTATGGGGCAAGAAGGCCATCGAATGAACATTCATGTAATTCTACTTGTAATGAAGTTTTCATTATTTCCTGTTAATATTGCTAACAAAGCAGAGCCTAATTGACAATTTTAAAAATATTTTTAGGTTTACCGTCATGAGGGGATGCTTTATAACAAGGTTCATCACATGCGGAACTCTCTACTAGTCAATTCGAATAACTAAAATCGTTATTTTTGTCTCCATTCAATGCGATATATGAATTACTCTTTCATTACAGAGGATCTGTATAATATTACACTAGATCAGCACAAAATAAAGGTAAAATATTGATGAAAATAAGTAAAATAATTCTTAAAACGCCTCAAACCATGTTATTATCGAATATTTGGAGAAAAAATCATTGTGGGAGCAAAAATGTTCGCTATTCCTCTTCTACACTTCAAAAACCACTACTGGTGCCTCATTTGGGTTCATTATCATGATTTTGTTGATGATGTTTACATTTTTATGAATTTCACTCCAACCATTTTTGTTTACAAAATAGGTGGCGCACTTGCCCCAAAAAGTATAGATTTCAACCAAAATGGATTTTGTATGTAAAACTTAATATTTTTTTCGTTCAAATGCCACAATTGCTTACACATTTGTATAGCTTCACAATGTACAGTACGTTTGAAAAATTCGTTATTAATTTACCTCTCACGATGCTGTTTAGAAACAACGAAATCTTATAAAAAATCACTGAAATTTTATGGTTTTATCTCGTCGATAAAGTTAAACGTCAAACAAGAGGTAAAATGCAAGTTTATTAGAACGATAATGAAACTATATGAGCTTTTGATATTAGTATGCATCGGAACTAGAACTAGGTAAGTTACATATGCTTTTATTGACACATATTTGAAACCATTTTTAAAATGCATCTCTTTGAAAGATGTTTCGTGTTCAAGGTAGTCTTGAAAGGTCTCTCAAGTGACACTTGAAGAAATTAGAAAGAGAATGCAGGGTTTTTCCCAGCCCAAGTAATCATCATGAAAAAGAGAACACAATCTGGCATTCTTTCAAAGTGTCGTTCTTTTGAATATTATTTAGTTCACATTAACAACAGTGATTTGAATAATATTGAAGCTTTAAAAAAGCAATACTTATGTTCGTGGTCCGCGTGACATGGGAAAATTCTCAGAACCCCACTTAGTGGTACCAAACATCGCCGCATGAATGATAAATACATGGTTTGCTAAGGTTCTACTCACGCCACGTTTAGGACGTCAGTCATGTGAAGGAAGATACCAAAAAGTTTGAATGCGCAAATTGTGGGGGCAACCATAAGTCTAACTTTTGACATTGCCCTTCTTGCAAACGAAACGTTGAGCCTCGTACCAGGCAGATTAATGACAAGATTTATTGTAGCTGGAATTCCTCAGGTAGAATCTCCAGCAATTATCACTTTTTAGGTAACGATCGCTTGCCTAATAATATATTACAAATTATAATACATAATGGCACGGTAGATGGCTGGGCATAGCGTGCCATTGGTACTTCGCGTACCTGCTGGAATAAAATATATCCCGTTGTGTGGTCCGTAGCTTCCTGCCCCTCGTGGTACTGGCCGGGGTACGAGCAACCTTAGGGAAAATCGGGTAACCAACCCCGGTGGGAACTTTCGTCGTATGCTGACAGGGAAAGGGGTTTGCTTCTGAAAACCTGGAGCGTCTGTATTCCATGTTAGGAGCGGATCATAACAGCGTCTGTTCTCCCTGTCAGGGGCGGCTGATCATCGTCCGAGTGCCAGAAAAGGTGGGCGACATGCAAAAACGCGTGATCGTGTAGTGGCCAATCAATGAAATAATGTGCAGATTGAGGATCAAGGTCTGATTCTTCAACATTAGGATAATCAACGTGCACAGCCCTCACTCCGGAAGCATTGATGATGATAAAGATGCATTTTACGCGCAGCTTGAACGTGAACACGATCGCTGCCCAAGCCACGAGCTTAAGATCATCATACGAGATTTAAACGCTTTTGTAGGCCAGGAGTCAGTAGCGTAGCTAGGGGAATGCAGTGGGTGCGGTCCGCACCGGGCCCCGATCTAATAGGGGCCCCAAAATCACAACGAAGATTTCTCACAGCATTGTAAGTTCTATATAGCTTGTAGGAAAATGACAATTTGTAAGATCCCAAAAATAAAATGAGAATGCAAGCATAAGTTTCGGTGAAGACTTGTATCAACGATGTAGAGGAGCCCCTTGTTATCCCTTTTTTATATTTAAGAGCTAGGCTTATAGTGAGCCGAGGGCCCCAGGAACCGTGGCTGTGGGCCCCCATATTTCAAGGGCCTTCACAAATATTTGTTATTTTCCTTGTTGTTGTTCAATCGATTGTATGCATGAGAGAACTCAGTCTTATAATAGCTAAACACGGCCCTGTTGTAGATACTAAAGTTGGATCAGATACCATTTTTGAAGATGTTGAGTCTAATCACGGCTTTGAATTAATAAATATTCATATCTCTATAATAATTCATGAATTCTGATTTCTAATCAAATAAACCCAAGTTTGTGGGCCTCCAAAAATCTGGAGCACTGCACAATGGTCGGGCTTCATATAAAGGGGCGGCCAAAACTTTAAAAACTTTTTTGAGATTTTTTAGTTTTATTTTTTATTTTGAAATATATCCCATAATTATGGTCCTTAATTGAAATTGAACCAAGATTTTAATTGGAAAATGCAAATATAAAATAATGTACAAAATTTATAATTTAGTAATGCCCTATTTCCCCAAAGTTACGCACTATCTGAAAGTTTATGATTCAATACTTTTATCAAGCATGAGGATGGAAAAATTTTCGTTGATGTTTAGTACTATTCAATATTACACTTCAGTAATTTTGATGATATTGAATATCAAAAATAACTCTTGTCATGTCATGTTGCCGCCATTTAGAATATTGCACATCAAAAAGCATGCTTAGATCTTACAAAAAACTTTTATTTTTTTTGCAGAAATTTGCTGATTTGATTGACATACATTTTGACGATATTTTTCACACTTAGTTTATTTAAAATATATTTAACCTCTGTTCAGGCACATTTTGATCAAACTCCGTCAAATACAAAGAAAATTTGTGCTTTCAGCCCAATAAAACAAAACTGAAACAATAAAAATGCCAAATAACAAATACTGCTTTGCGACTAAAAACAAGTGAACTTCGCACGTTGGAAATTCGATTTTTGACCAACTTCGCCGCGTCGCGAATCACTTCGCTATAGTGCGCATCTCTGCCATCCTCCGTGTGAATTATGCGCACTATTGAGAATCGAGTTTCGACGCGGCTTAGGTGGTCAAAAATCAAACTTCGCGCGTTGATTAATCCATTTTTCAACGCAAAGCAGTATATATATTACATACTTCATCGATTAAGGCAATAAAACTAGTTATGGCCAAAATTATTTTTTCCGACCGTTGTATTGGTGAGCTTTTAACTTGTACATACTCTCTTACAATCTACATACAGAGACCTTCTAAATAGTATATAGTTAAAGGCAAAAGACGTACACTTTTCAAGTTTCAACATTTGAGGTATTTCCATGAATTTTGTAGAATGAGAGTTCGATTTCGATTTTTAATTACTCTTCAGGTCGATGCAAATATGTATTAATTTTCTTTTATGTTCGAGACGACTTTGAAGCCTCAAGGCTGGGAAAAATATTTGAGGTCAAACATAATACACAAAAAAAAAGTTTATTTTACAAATTTTAGTTTTATGTTTTTATTTTGAACAATGACTGTGAATCGAAATTCCTTCAGGTATTATTTATTAAATCACCCAAAAATACCTACCAGAAATCATCGAAATTTATTCTCGGGCGACCTTGAATAATTCATCAGTATATTCTTTGAAATTGGTAATTTATATGAACATTTAATCAACATTTTTCATTATCCGTATCCAGTAAAGTCGTCTAAGATTTTGTTGAAAATTCGATAAAATATTTCCAAGAATTCGTTTTGAAATTCTTATAGGAATTTTTGCAGAAATTCTAACAGAATCTTCTTCAGAATCAACATTAGCAAATCTAGAGAACATTTTCCAGCGTCTCTGCAGAATTGAGCAATAACACCAGCAATAACACCAGCAATAACACCAGCATTTTTTCTTGTGATTTATGAAAAAAATTAATCCTTTCCCTAAAACCTAAATATTGCTAGTAATACTTTATCTGGCGTTTCTATATAGACGTTAATTCATTAAGGGACTTTCAAAGAAATTGACACAAAGATTCCAAAAATTGCAACTTGGATTTTTTCAAGGATTCTCAAGAATTTTTACAGGAATCATTCTGAAAAATTATCATGGTTTCAACCAAGAATTCCACTGAGGAGACCTCTGAGCAATGTCCTCTGAAAACCACTGAAGGGATTTCTTGGTGTACCCTTGGTGAACGAATTCCTTGATATTCTCTAATATTCCTTTACCAATTACTTCAGGGGTTCTTAAACGAATTATTTTATTCAGTTAAAATATACCCCTTAAGATTTATCTGATGATTTCCTTTGTCTTTTATTTATTTTAGTAGTTTTAATTCCTCATATGATTGTGAATCCTTTTAGATATGCCCTTCATATTTTCCAGAGAGCCTTTCTTGGATTCTTTCACTACAACAAGGAGTTCTCCAAGTGATCAAAGCAGTTATCTCCCCAGAAACTCTTTAGCGATTCTTTCAGTTTTTTTTAAAGAATTCTTTGAAATATTCTTGGAAGATTTCTTTAAGACTTCTTTTAAAAGGACTTTATGAAAAATCCGAGAGTTTTAGGAATTTGGACAGAGTTCCAGGAAAATATTTTTACTTCAGAAGAATCCCAGCTTGTTATTTTTTCAATGTATATTTTTAAAATTTTCTTAAAGGATACCTCTATGAGTTTTGCTGGGAATTCCTCATATAATAATACCTTTAATAATATCAAACATTTTATCTTAATTGCATCTTAGATCTGCATCAAAAGCAACAAAAAATTAGTGATTAGCGCAATACATGAATTTCAGGAATTTTTTCATCGATCTCACAAGATTTTCCTATGAATTGTTTTCATTCACAAGATTTTCCTATGAATTGTTTCAAGATTTGTTTCACGAGTCTTTAAAGAGTTCAACTAGGAATAACCATGAACTTACTAATAAATACTGTGCAACAAAGAGACAGTTATCCAAGAATATCTTTAAAGATCCTCTTATACAGAAACATATAGAAACTTGTGTTTTGATTCTATAAGACCTTTTAAAAACTACTTCATGGTGGAAATTCTGGCTACACCCTCGAATGGGTGAACTTTTATCGGAAGAATATGTTTTGACATTTCATTCAAGTTTCGAAAAAAAGGCATATTTTGCAAAGCTCTATTTGAGGGGCCCCCAAATCTACCTCCGCACCGGGCCAACAAAATTCTAGCTACGCCACTGCCAGGAGTAGGGAGTTCAGACCGACGATTGAGAAGTTCAGCGCCCACCGGCACCGGCGGCCTAGAGCGGCTTAAGCAACCGGATGTCGCAACACCTCGAGGCTACATTATCGGAAGAGTTGTTTTTTGTTTTGTTTATTATCGACACTTTACACCAGTGTGGTGCATTCGTGTCCGTTTGAATTTAGAGTAATAATACAATTCATGTCGATAAATTAGTTATTCTAAAGGCAAATTCAATTATTAATTATCCTACCTAGTTTTACAGTGAATTATTATTCAATTTCTTACATTTCCTAGATCGGGTTATCCTCCAACCCGCATTAGGGGATTCGCATAGTTCTTCTTGTTCTTGTTCCGTTTTACTTCCTCAACCCTTACTGAGTGCTCGTTCTACTTCGTTCTCATCGCTTGACGTTCTTGTTGACAGTCGCCGCTTCGTGGTGGTTTGGAATTCGTCATCTGCCGCATTGCTGTTGCCGTCGTCGTCATCGTCACCGTCGTCGTCTTCATCGTCATCGTCTACGTCAGTTTGATGCTGTTTTATCTGTTGGTCGTGGTTCGCTTGCTCGATAGCAGTAGTAACAGAGCTGGGTTTCTGTTGCCGTTGGTCATCTTCTTTTTCGGTTGATGATGTATTAGATTTTTCGCCTTTCGGATTGGTAACGAGTGAGGGTTGGTTGTTGATAGTGATGTAAGTCGGCACCAGCTTCTCCATTCGCATACGTACCAATCTTACTCCGTTCGGCGTTCCCGAAAAATAATTTCTCCACACTTCATTGCTAATGGAGATAACTTTGCCGTACTGTTGCAGGTAGTCGGATATCATTGAGTTTGGCATCTGCGGTGATAGATCGTGGATCCTGATTGTGGTTGTTGGGCCATCCACGTATATCGGAATGAAGTACTTCGTTCCGTTATACCCGATCGTGTATCGGAGATGGTGTAGTTTCGCTAGACGAAGGGGTAGGCCTGCGGTATGCATTTCGATATACACACAGTTCCTTAGAGTGTGCAGCTGGATGCCCCTAACGTCGGCCATATCGAGTTTAACGATATCCCTGAGGAACTCCTCCACCTGATCCGTTGGGGGACGTTTCGGCAAAACACTGAAGTCCACTACAAGAGTATTCTTCCGAAAAGAAGACATCTTGAATTTCACTACAGCTTTCGCGAGAAGCTTGAGATACAAGTAAGAACGTCTGTCGCGCACGAAGGGCAACTGTTAACTGATTATCGGAAGAGGATGAGCTGGATGATGCCCCTCTTGAGGACTGCTGGAGAACAGTGAAAGCAGCCATCGCCAATGCAGCTGAGAGCAACGTCGGGTATGTGGGACGGAGAAGATGGAACGATTGGTTCGACGAGGAATGTAGGCAGATAATGGAGGAGGAGAATGCTGTGTGGGCGGTCATGCTGCAGCGAGGGACCCGGCAGAACGTGAAACGCTATTGACGGAAACGGCAACAGCAGACCCGCCTGTTTCGGGAGAAAAAACACCGCCTGGAGGAGACGAAGTGCGAGGAGATGGGACAGCTGTGGCGGTCTAAAGAAACACGTAAGTTCTATCAGAAGCTCAACGCATCTCGCAACGGCTTCGTGCCACGAGCCGAAATGTGCATGTGGGATAAGGATGGGAGCATTTTGACGGACGAGCGTGAGGTGATTTCGATCAGGTGGAAGCAGCACTTCGACGAACACCTGAATGGCACAGGCAATGCAGGACGGGACAACGGAGGGAACGCCCAAGCAACTAAAAGTTCGAATTGTACTTAAACGGTGAAGTCCAAACATCATTTCTAGAATAAATCAGGTTTCAGTGAAACTTTTTCGCTGATTAAGAGTACACTACTGATATCAACGGAACTTGATTCAAGAAAGAGTAACTCGTGAACTTGTCAACATCTAGAAAGTTCAGAACAAGTTTGAAATTCACTGCTTTCCTACTTGATGGTTTGAAGACAACTTAAATGAACTTTATGTGAACTGTAAAGTTCGATAAATTATTTAAAAAATGAGCTGATTAAGCCAAAATATGTTATCTGAACTTTTGGTTGCTTGGGTGCTTTCGTCAGTACTTCAGTCGATGGAAACCAATCAGCCTTTATCTTTACTGTACGGCAAATCCTCCAAAAATGTCGTGAATCCCAACGCATCATCTTTTCATCGATTTCAAGGTGGCATACGATAGTATCGACCGCGTAGAGCTATGGGAAATCATGGACGAGAACAGTTTTCCCGGGAAGCTCACGAAACTGATAACAGCGACGATGGAAGGTGTGCAAAATTGTGTGAAGGTTTCAGGCGAACACTCCAGTTCGTTTGGATCCCGCCGGGGACTATGACAAGGTGATGGACTTTCGTGCCTGTTGTTCAATATTACGCTAGAAGGTGTTATCCGGAGAGCCGGGCTTAACTGCCGGGGTACAATTTCTACAAGATCCAGTCAATTTGTTTGCTTCGCGGACGATATGGACAGTGTCGGCCGAACATTTAAAAAGGTGGCAGACCGGTACATCTGCCTGAAACGCGAGGCAGCAAAATTTGGACTGGTGGTGAATGCGGCCAAGACAAAGTACACACTAGCTGGTGGAACCGAGCGCGGCAGGGCTCGCTTAGGTAGCAGTGTTATGATAGACGGGGATACGTTCAAGGTGGTCGACGAGTTCGTTTATCTTGGACCCTTGCTGACGGCTGACAATAACGTTAGACGTGAAATACGGACGTGAGATTCGCGATTATCATTGGGAAACAGAACACTTTACTCAAAGCGTTGAAGGCTAGTAGAAATCATGGAACTTCTCAAAATGATGTCACCAAACTTATCGATATTACGGTAGACACAGCCGATTAAAAGGAAGACGTAAATTAAAAAGTTTCAATGTAGGAAAGTGTCCGGGGGTCCCGCTGTATCAAATTCCGAGGAGGCATCCCCTCTAGCACGATGTAGGCAGCGCAACCCTTTTTAGGCTGCCTATTCAAAACTCTTCACCATCTGTATCTGCTAATAAAGATTTGCTGTCGTACCCTGTAATCCCTCTAAACATGTCTTAAAATTTCTGCGAATTTTTTTGTCGTCACCATTATCGAGTTTTCTTTCAGAAATTCCTTTCGTAATCTCGTTGGAAACATCTTTCAAATACTTCTAAAATACCTTTTTGCAATGTTAATTCCATTTAATAATTTAGAAATATCTGTTAAGAAATTATATTCTTATTAAATACACGACATTTGTGCGTCAGTCAGTAGAAGAACGTTGCCAGGTTCAACCGTCCCTAGGTCAACACTGGAGCGCATAAATATTCCCCGGAGTGAAAACTCCATTACCGTACTCCAACCGAATGAAGCGAAGGATTGAGATGGCTACCCAAGGAAAAACGAACGAAAGCTGTTGCAAAAGTCAGCAGGGAATTCAATCATTCTTTTAGTCATTCGGAAGAGTGGAATGATTTTGCAACTCGAGTTGGCTTCATGTTGTTGCTTCTCCTTGCTGGGTGAATCCCTGGATGGAGGAAAAACAGCCACCTGGTCGGTGGTCGATTGGACAGGTGAAATTGGAATGCTGGCAGGATTTATGGTTGTTTGTTGTTTGTTTCTAGGTTCTCCGGGTTCTTTTTGTCGAGAGCCATGATTGTGATGTAAAATGTCTGGTTGTAAATCGTCTTATGTGCTATTTAGAACCTGGATGCAATTTGAAACGTGTCTGAGTATAAACAATATCTTAGTTTTTGACTTCTCTCTCATAGCTCCTTGTCGGAAATTACTGCAGGATGATTGCAAAAGTATCACATATTTCGTATGCAAAGTGTGCACTCATTGATTCAAATTGGCTTCGATTGCACCTCCCCCTGCGTTCGGAACAGATTGCTATCGGGGCTCGAAATGTGTATTCAACCAACTGGAAGAAGGAAATCGAAACGATCAAAGCACGATAACGAGCATGGATTCGTCGTCCCAGAACCAAAACCAGAACAAGAGTGTCCGAATCAGTTTTCTGTTCAATTGTAAGAAAAGACTTCTTTCAAAGGAGGACGGGTTTTGTGTGCAAGTACTCCGGATTTCACTCGAAGGCGTTGCAGGGAATGTTCTTTGATCAGTGAACATTGCAGTATTTCTGTTGCATTTCTTTAATGGGATTTCATCCTTGGTTTGTTCAGTTCGGAGCGAGGTTTTCGTGAAAGTTGTTGAATTTCTGGTGGTGAAACGGTTACAATTAAGATGCTTATGGAAAATGAACACAATTTCAATGAATGCAGGATAGGTATACATTGTAGAACATAAAATTTATCTCCCACATGTTGTGATACCAAGTATATCAGCATGTAATTTCACCGAGCGACGATATCTGCTATTTTCAATGCATGACGAAACACGGTTCATTTTCCTCGTAAGTCAAGTTCAAGTTTTGTGCACAATCCATCCACGTTGGCATCGTTACATGAGAGTAATACCTGTTCAAGTATACACACGTCCCTGTCACGATGGGACGTGAGTTTCCGTCGGGTGCTGTTATACTTTGTACACGGAACGTACCGTAATCCGGAGGCAAATTGATCTCACTGGGGCGAAATTGATCACCGTATAAAAAAGCAGGTTCAAGAGTTAAAAATTATCCTATATACTAAAAAATATGTCAAAATTCTTACAACTCGAGTATTTTATCGTTTTATTACAAAATTAAACTATGAGAATGTGCCAAATACGCCAAAATGTAGGCAATTTTGCTTGAGATGAGCACATTATATGAGAATAAACGAATTTATTAGCTTAGCTTAGCTTAGCTTAGACTGACTACACATATCAATGGTTGCTATTCCGTGATTGACCGAAGTCAGTGAAAATGCACAAAGAATCAACTAGAAGTTCGGCTGGGATTGGCCATAATCTTCTTCAGTGTGCATAATTCAGTGCCTCTATTTATACACGGTCAATAACGGCGCCGGCCACGTCCTTGCAGTCAGGTGGGATTGGGGGAAGGAATGTTAGTGTGTAACCTTTGCTATTTGGAGACCGTGTTTGCCTCTGCATCTCCACAAAGGTTACTGGGAGGGATGTTTGTTAATGGGAAGGATCGTTGGGTCACAGGATTCACTTTGATAAGCGATTAGACCATGATAAATATTTTTTTGTGAGATATAAACATGCTTATATGTAAATATAATATTTTCATTTGATATGAACAATATCTATGTAGAGAAAAATTATGCCGACACTTGAGGTGACGAACCTTTCAAAGTTTGTTGAATAAAGTGAACCTTTCGGAAGTCTACACTTGAAGTGTCGAACCATTCAAAGTTTTATTTTTAATTACAAAAATAAAGGTAAAAAGAAGAAGGTGTATTGAATCAAAAAAAATTTAGACATAAATAATTTATGAATCAGAGTTTATGTCGACACTCACAGTGACGAACCATTCATATTTTTTTGAAACATCATATTTACATCTCACCGTTGTAACGATTAACGGTACAGTCATACATATTTTATAGATTAGGAACAGTAGCATGAAACGAGCTCACCAATTGATCCGTCATCATTGAGCAGCAACAATCCTCTTTCAGCTTCAGTCGTTTGCTCGGCTATATAAAAGCACTCAGAGAAAATAGGCGCGCGACCCGTGAGGGAAAACAACTGACGACTACTCGGGCTTTCTTGAAGCACTGCCCAGGAGCAAGCGTCAATGTCGGAAGATCATAAAGAACTAATCGAAAGCGGCACTTTTTCACTTTACTCGATTGACGCGCGACATGTTTGATCCTGCCCTCATCGCCGGCCCCCGCAGGAGCAAGCGTCAAGGTCGGAAGATCAAACACAACTCTATATGAGAATAAACGAATATATTAGCAAAAACAACTGTACTTGCTATGCTGTATTATATCAAAAAAGGGTTCTGCAGTTCATATTGAAGCGTACACAACATTTTAAACTCTCAATGTAGCCATGAAGGCATAGCACCAGTGGATTGTTTATCACCGGCATTGCCATTTGCCAACCTTCAAAAAGTGTCAATATTTCTATGCAAAACTGGTCTTAATAAAAACGAAATAGTTCAAAATCATCATAAGACATCTATAAACTAGAAAACATGGAATGTCTGTGGTTCCAACGAAACCTTCAGCATCATTGGGAGGAAATGTCTTTTGGTACCGACCTGATCAAATTCGCTCCAGTGATCAATTTGCCCCCGGATTACGGTATCTACCACGCCCTGTCAAGATCCTGGCAAGAGTGGTTTCGCGAACGATTGTTCTTCATGTGCACGTGGAGTACATGCATGTGGGATGCTAGTTGATGTTAGTTGGCGCCCAACTTGGACATGAAAAACATACTTTGTTCGAGATTTGAGTCATAAGAATTGAAATTTAGAATTTTCTTGAACAATCGTTATGGAATTCTATGGAAGCTAAGCCAGTAGTGACTACATGGTCATCGTTCTAACAATCATTAGCTCAACTACTGTATTTATTTCTTGATTTGTATTCGGGAAGCTTGAGCGTTTTGCAACCACTGCACGAGCTATAATCTACTTGCAGATGAGCATCTTCAAATCTATCATGACTTTGCACCACCATAAAAGACTTCCATAAAAGACTTATCCTCATGATAATCGTTCTGTTCTAACCCAACGAGTGCAGTCAACTTATTCAGCACACCATCCGGGCAGAGATTGATTATTTGCAACACGATATGTCCAACGAACCAATGAAGATAAATCTCTCCTTTTCCCGGAACGAACGAGCAGAGACATCACTCAATGACATTATTATCGCGTGACGTTGGTTCGTTTCGCCTCTTCGGGTATTGCTTCACTGATGAGTCATTTTTCTCGTTCCGCCCATTGGAGGCCAATCCCCGACATCCAATGCCTATAGAAGCGAAGCAGCGAGCAACATATCGAACGGCGAACGATGATGGAATCGGTCATGCTTTCGCTAAGCCCACCACGAACCACCACGAACCAAGCTGCTTAATCCTCGACTAAATGAAGATGTCGGATTAGTGGAGAAAGACCACCCTTTCATGGTTGCATACGTGCATAGAGCTCATTGAATTGAGTGCTTCTGTCCCACGCGGTCTACATACATCTGCAGGGTGAGAGATAGAAGGTGGATCGTTCATTGGAAATGATGATTGAACAGAAAGCATGCAGTTCAAACGGTTGGGGTCACATTTTGGAATTGTTCCTCTGCTGCATCAATGATTGGCATAACCAGCAAAGCTGCTATGTAATTCTTCAATTTTTGACAAGGTCAGAAGAGTATTGTTTATGAAATTCTGAAGAATTGGATATTTTAAGAATATATCAGGTAAAAATGTATATCAGATTTCCTGTAATACGCTGCCACTTTTCTCCTATCGAAATTTCTCAGCTGTTTTCAATAATTAAGCTGATTTTTCGTTTGTGACTGAAGCAAAATATAAGCTTATAACGTACCAGAAATTGTGGTAGGCGTAAAGTAGGTGGCAGCGTCTAATAGGAGACTGAATTGAAGTTATTTTTTACATAGTCCTTAGAACATTGCTAGTAAAATATTAATAAATTCCTAGAAAAATCTCGGTGAATACTTTGCCAATATTTTAAGCCGCATTCAGTTGAGTATCTTAGAGTGAACCAAATGAAATCGTTTACAATACACAGTAACTACTGATCAAATTATTCTGCAAATGGCCCTATTCGCAGCCGCAGCAGGGAATGAGCACTGCAGTACTCTTAATATGCATCTTGGTTTTTCTTTAAGTCGAAGCTCGTTATAACGACAAATATTACAGTGACAAAAGTTCTATCCCTTGAAAAATATTGCAGTGTTATAATCATCTTCTATAGCGACTTTCCTCTATTACGACGGTCCCTTGCGATGTCATTCAAACAAGCTTCGGCTGCAACCCTAACTAGATCAATGCTGCTGAATCCTTCGCATTTGATCTAGTTAGGGTGTAACTTATATAGATCTGTTTTATTTTTGATAGCAGCCTCCTAGCAAAAAACTTACTTCTGCAAAGTTGTTCATTGAGGCATTTTTGACATTTCCTCCAAAGACACTTACACTTTACCACTGATGTGGATGGCTGTGTGACACTTTAGTAAAAACATCCAACAAATTGATTTTGAACATTTTTTTTTGTTCAAAAAAAAAAATATGTTAAAAAATGTTTGGCCACCAAGTTTTGAAAATTCACAAACAACAAAGTACATCATTTACTAACAAAACTGTCAGATTAAATGATATTTTAAGGGGAAAAAACAGCCCAAAACAGTGTTTTACAAAATCCTGGATAACTCATGAAGCAGCAGATGATTAGAGACGTTCCGATACTTCCGATATATCGGAATATCGATATTTTGCTTTCGATATTCGATATTTTGATATCGATATTTCCTATTCAATATATCGATGGTATCGATAATTCCTTCCGATATATCGTAAACCAATATTTGGATAACAATTGTAGGGTTTTTCTTGTGAAACAATTGATTTTTTAATATTTGAGAGCAGTTTACATACCAATTGTTATATGATATATTATAAAAAAGATAATCATGTCCATATCGATTAAAATTCCGATAATATTAAGGGTTTAAAGGATTGTTTGCGAATTTTTGGAAATTCAACATCAGGTTACTAAGCAATACAACAATTTTGCGGTCTTCAAATATATCAAATGATATTGCGATATATCGATATTTTGATTCAATATACAGCCATTCCATGAAAAACCGATCTACTGGGTCTCCGAATTCCGTGCAAATTTGCTATTTTGTTCCTTATCCAAAATAAGGATACACGTATTTTTGGATTTTTTTGATTAGGGTGACCATTTCCGAAATAGGGTGACCAGAAAAATCGCGATTTTGCAAAATTTTTATTTAAAAAAAAATATAACTTTTGAACCGTTTGACCGATTTTCAATCTTTTTGGACGAAATGAAGGCTAAAGATTCTGACTTTTCGGGAAAAATATAAAATTTCACAAAAATTGTGTTTTTTACATGAAAAAACTCAATAGTTTCCGTTTTTTCGTATTTTGAAGGCCTCGGGACTAAAGGTTATATTGCTGCTCTCATTTTTTCTTAAAAGTTCAGAAAATTTTACGTAAACTGTCAAATTTTCAGCGATGTATGTTTTTTAGTTTTTGAGATATATTTTTTTTAATAAAAAATCAGTCATTTTTCATCGGCACACACTGTAGATCTCAGCGCATTAGATTTGTAATATTTAAAAAAAAAAAAAACATAACTTCTGAACAGCTCAACCGATTTCCAACCTTTTTTTATGAAATGAAAGCTTAAGGTCTCAACTTTTCAGAAAAATTAGAAATGGTCACCCTAATCAAAAAATCCAAAAATACGTGTATCCTTATTTCGGATAAGGAACAAAATAGCAAATTTGCACGGAATTCGGAGACCCACTAGATCGGTTTTTCATGGAATGGCTGTATATCGGTGGTATCGATACTTCGATTCAATAATCGTATCGAATCAAATATCGATACTAAGCAATATCGGAACGTCCCTACAGATGACGGCAACTAATTGTTTGTCCAAGACAAGTGAAATATCTCGCTAAACTTTATTGAAGGACCTAAGCAATAATGAGAGATTCTCTTCTCTCTTGCCCTCTTTTGATTAAAACAGTGCAATACTAATGCTTTTGGGAAGTTTTTACTATAGATCGAAAAGTAATCTCCTTGGCGTTTCAATCAAAAAACGCAACAGAAGAGTTTAATGTGGCTCAGTTATTGATTAAAGGGATAAGGACTGTTCATTTAAGAAAGTGGACACCTAAATATTAGCATTTTGGTGTAAAAATTCCATAAAAACAAATAAAATTTTGTTTCAGTGTGATCACAAGTGTTTGTTTTGACAGCAGACAAAAGTTGACATAACAAAATTAAAAATTCTAAACGATGGGTCGAATTGACATGGCGACTCTCAATTTTTTTCTGCACAAATGGTGTACAGAAAAACTGCCGTTCCGAGATTAGGCTTAAATCGCGAAGTGTCCAAATTGAATTTTTTCAACGCTGTGGCCAAAACAGATATAACTGACGACATACGATACATCCCAACAGAAAAATTTGGGAAAAATGATTTGGTATGGCAAGTAATTTGCTCCTGCGGTATGAAAGTACTACATATTTCACGACAGGTTCAATCAACGGCGAAAATTACAGAACTGAATGCATTAAAAAATGGCTTCTGCCCATCTACTGAAAGCATACCATGCCTCCATTGTTTTTGCCAGACCTAGCATCGGCTCACTATGCTTCAGGTACTTTGGAGATGCTCAAGAAGGAATAAGTCGAATTTGTAGAAAAATGATCGAATCCATCAAATTGCTCAGAACTACGCCTCATTGAAATATAATGGGCAATAATCAAACGGCATCTTAAGAAGGATGGAAGAGAAGCAAGCTCCATCGATTTTTTCAAGAAAATGTGGTCAGCAGTTCAAAAAGCAGTTCGAAAAGTTCCGAAAAAAGTTGTGCAGAATTTTATGGGAGGTATCAAAAGAAAAGTAAGAGCATTCTCCAGCAATCTATATAAATAAAAATGGAGTGGTGTTTGTATGTCACGAAATAACTTCAGAACGGGACACTCAATTTGCATAATTCTTTCACTGTTGTCTTCTTGAAGGGTTCCGACGTGTTTGTGTGTATAAAAATCCCAGGATATTCACCGGGAAAATTGAAAAAAAAACGAGCGCGAACACAACTGTCATTTTATATGGGACGATCAAAAGCGTTTTTCAACAGCCTACTTGATGGCAAGACGAAGTTTGCCGGGACCACTAGTGCTCAATAAATGCTCAAATTTATGTGAATTTGATCGAAATTACGTTGATTTCCATGTATTTTAGGTAAACTCATGAATTTGTTCGAAAATAAACAGTTTACTGTAAAAAACACGTGTCCACTTTCTTAAATGAACAGTCCTTAGTAAACAAAGAGAGCCTCTCAATGTTAGATAGGTTCTTTTGAAAAGTTTTGCGAAAAATATTAGTTTCATTGCCGTGAAGAAAGAAAGTTGGGCCTCGTGGGGCTTTTTTCCTAGAACATTTAAAAGCGCCAGTTGCACTCAGCTAAAGTTTGTCAATACTTGGACATTTTGATGAAAACATTGATTGTTAAATTGTCTGATTTTTTCCGCTCTTTTCACATTGACCAATGTTGGCTACAAATTTTTTTCTCCATACACACTCCCAAAAAATTATGTGATTTTACGTGTTTTGAATGCACATAAAAGAAGCGAGCCAAATGACGTAAATCTGGGTCGAATTTGAAATGCGTCAGTGTCTGATTCTGACTGGGAAATGTCGATCACAGTGCCATCGTTTTCGTGTCCACTAACGAGTAAAATTACATTTTTTGTTCAATCAATCGGGGTGACTTGCAACACTTTTCAACTTCAATCAACCAGAACCATGATCTAAACGTTGTCTTAAAATATAAATTCCTTGAGAACTTCCTACAGAATGAGATGAAAAAGAATGAATCGAATTATTTTGTCATATCAAGGTGATTTTTTTAAATGTCCTTGCAACACTCAATGCTAATTCAGTTTTTTCCAACAAACTGTTGATATTTTTAAATTAATTAACCCATTACGCGTGGTAAAGATGGACAAATTATGGGTGAAATTATGAAAAAAATCCACGTGCTCGGCTGAGATTTGAACCCAGGACTCTTGTATGCTAGACGAGCGCTTTACCAACTAAGCTACCGAGCCGGATTGGATTACCGAACAGCTCAATATAAGAAAATAATTTAACTACTTTTGTATGGGAAAAAGAGGCGTTAAATCATCAAGGTCCAATATCCTCAATGAACAATATTTTTAACGAGTGTTTGTAGTTGATTGATGAATTATTACTCTTTTGATTAAAAAGTAGACGACCTAACACAAAAGTTTTTAACTTTTATAAAACTCTAAATTGCTTAGAAATAAAATGTTGCAAGTCACCCCGCATATGTACATTTATATAAAAATGATTTTTATTAAAAAGTTGATGCTACAATTTAGTAAAATAAAATTCGTCATATTATCACTTATTAGTTATAGAAACAACAGGTAGAGTATTACTTTTGCAAACTAAATCTATCTCATGTTTTCAGGTCACGATTTTAAACCTCCATCAAGCATCAGTTTGCAAGACATTTAGAAAAATATGTTTATTGTATACTCATATTTATAATAACAGCTTTAATCGTGCCCCCTACTTGAATTGTGCGTCATACGTATTGAAGCACCTATTTAAAACCAATTTTCTTTTGCAATTTGTGTTTTATAGTGAAATTCAGTTGTAAATTACAATGTGTTGCAAGTCACCCCGCCGTTGCAAGTCACCCCGTTTGACGGTACATCATGTTTCACTCAGTCATAACGTGAATTACGTCTACAGTAATTTTCATTATTTTTAAGAGTGTAGTATTTATTTATGAACTTTGTCATCAACACTTCCCCAACTTTTCATGCATTCTACAACCGTCATTCACTGGGCTGGGAATCTCGAGTAACTTATAATTATGGCGTATAGTGCGATAGTGAAATGTTATGAATTAGGATTTACGAACTATGATTGATTATGAAAAAAAAATTTAAATTATAGAATTTACCTTTTAATGGATTTAATGTATCATGGGTATGATATATCAGTGAAAGGAAGTTCTATGAAAATTAAGAAGTTTTCTACTGTTTTGGCTCAATGTTTTTCATTCTTCGTTTCTGGTGTTACGTCTCAACTGGGACAGAAGCAGCTTCTGAGCTTAGGGTTACATCTGAGAGCATTCTTTGTCAATGGCCCGTTTTTGTATTTGTTCATTGTGTAGCAACCACGAAAAAGTTTTAAGCACTGGGAATTCGAGAAGACTCCAAGTCCGGAAAGGTCCTTGACTGGTGAAATGCAAACCGCGACTGGGTCTTGCTGAATAGCTGCTAAGACGTTACTTCGAATTCCATTATCACGGGACAATGTCATCTAAGGTAATTGTAAATTTGGGACAATATCATTCAGCATAATGATGCGTTCAGGGTGATGACTCTCGGGTTAATGCCATTCGGGGAAATGAAATTCGGGGATGTGGTGTAGAATCTTTTCAAGAGAGGTTTGATTTGAGTTCTGATTTTTGAGGAGGCCATGTAAATTTACGCTCTGCAAGTATAACGATTTTGAAATCAATAAATCCAAACAATACCGAATATTTATTACTTTTCTTGAACGTATTTCAAGTATTGAGGCTTACTCTTCAAGCGTTTGCTTGAGAATGAGTTGATTAATTTATACAATTCTTTCAATATTGTATTCATCTAGGAGTCTTACATGTTGCTGAGATCGAAAAGACCGGGAAAGCCACAGGTAAAATTGTAGATTTGTGAAAAATCTAAATGGTGTAAGGTATGCTACAAATGATGACAAAAGTATTGATAGTGGTCAAGAGCGCCATAGTTTGGCCAATAGCGCATTACTCAGTCAACCAGAACAGCCGAGGGGCAGTTTGTTGCGTTATAACAATATATTATGACTAAACATAACATTACAAAATTAGCTCCGTAATGCCTTATATCGCTTGAGCCTATGAAAAATCAGTCAATTGTGAAAGACTTTGACGGCATGTAAGTGCAATCTGTCATTGAAAATATTTGAACATGCGCACCGGTATTATAATGCCTATTTTTTCTCTTTGAAATTAGTGATTTTAATGGTTACACTTCAAAAAGGGCATAACTCAAAAAGTTTGACAATCATCTCACACAAAACTTCACGCAGAGATTACAAATAATTGAAAACACTTTGAACCTAATTTTGATGGTTTATTTCTTTTGATAATCACGGCCAATAAAAATCCGTTTAAATATCTCAGATTTCCTTTGAATTTGTGGACTTACATAACCAAAAGGGTGTAACTTCAAAACGAGGCCTATGATTTTTTTTAAATTTTGCCCAGACATGCAGATTAACTATAGAAAACGACTGGTGAGCACAGATTTAATGGAGATTTTTTTTTCTGAAAATAATAATAGGGAGCACCGTCATCTATCAATTGTAAATGATAGAGAGATTAAATAGATTATTATATGCTAATAGGCAAAGCATTAAATATTTCTCACGGAGTTTCTTAAGGCATTTTTTTTTAAATTACTACATAAATTATCTGGTTATTAGTTGAATCCATGGCTATAAACGTATATCAAATCTTCAGTCTTATGTCTGTGCTTTCATTCTTCTGCCAGACATTTACTAGAAATAGAAAGTGTAAGCAGAAATTTGGGAATACACTAAAACCTCAATTTACGAAGTCTTTTTTTACGCTACCTCAATTTAAGTCACTTTTTTTACGAAGTAAACTCAATTTAAGTCACTTTTTTACGCAGTGCGTAAATTGAGTTTTGACAATTTTGTGGGAAATCATTGACCTCCGGTTTGGGAAAACCGTTGAAAACCCATACAATATGGGTATTTTTGGAACGCGCACGACTAGGGGATGACGAAAATCGATGTCCGACGCCATTTTGGATTCCAAGATGGCGACCTCTGGTTTGGGAAAATCTTTGGAAACCCATACAATATGGGTATTTTTTCGAACGGGCACGATGAGGGGATGGCAAAAATCGATGTCCGACGCCATTTTGAAATCCAAGATGACGACCTCTGGTTTGGGAAAATCGGTGGAAACCCATACAATATGGGTATTTTCGGAACGGGCATGACGAGGAGATGACGAAAATCAAAGTCCGACGCCATGTTGGAATCCAAGATGGCGACCTCTGGTTTGGGAATCAATATGGGTATTTTCGGAACGGGCACGACGAGGAGATGACGAAAATCGATGTCCGAAGCCATTTTGGATTCCAATATGGCGACCTCTGGTTTCAGAAACCGTTCGAAATTCATGCAATTAGGTATTTTGGGAACGGGCACGGCAAGTGGATGACGAAAATCGATGTCCGACGCCATTTTGGAAGCCAACATGACAACCCCCGGTATGAAAAAATCGTTGGAAACGCATGCATTATAGGTATTTTCGGAATGGCCACGACGAGAGGATCACGAAAATCGATGTCCGTTGCCATTTTGAAATCCAAGATGGTGACCTCGGTTGAAGAAAATCGTTGGAAACCCATGCAATATGGGTATTTTAAGAACGGGCACGACGAGGGGATGACGAAAATCGATGTCAAACGCAATTTTGGAATCCAAGATGGCGACCTGTATTGTTGACGAAAATCGATGTCTGACGCCATTTTTAAATTAAATTCACCTAAACCTCAATCAACGAAGTCTGTTTTTACGCAAATTCAATAGACGTCACTTGTTTAACGAAGTAAATTCATGAACATCAGTACAGATCAGTACATTGATCCATTTGCTTATATTGAGTCGAAGTAGGCCGTCATTGAAATTTGTTGTGGGCATCGATGATTGTAGCTAAACCGTCCCACGATTGCGTATTTAAGAAAATCAATTTCTGTATGTAAGCTCAAGTAGTGATACTTTTATGAATCAATATTAATTAAGATGACTGAGTTTTATCACTTTGAAATTGCAATCTGGAAAATCAACAAGGCTACCAAACCGAATGACGGGCTACTTAGTCTTAAGAGTTTATATTTTATGCTATAAATAAGTATCATCATCATCATCATCAAGTTTGTAGATACTCAAGTCTATATATCGTGGAGTCCTCGGAAGTACAAAAACATCGACACAACTCAATACAACACTTCGTTTGCAATTATGGACAGTAGGGTGTGGCTTATTTTTCAAAAGTTCTTAAAACCAAAAAATCGTGTGCTCTACTGAATTCAAATCACATTAAAAGAGAAACCTCAAAATCTGAACCAAAAATATTAACATTTAGAGGTGGCGCAAGCGTCTTGAAGTTGAATTTTCAGGTTATAAAAAATGACCTTCAGTGAAGTACACATAACTTTGTTATTTTTCAACCGAATTCAAAACTTTTAGCACAATACCTTCAAAATTAAATTTGTAAAAACTTTGTTAAACACCAAATTTGTCTAAAATCAAAACAAGTTTTAGTTAAAAGTAATTTATTCCAAATTTTTCCTCGTTCTACTCAAAATTTCAAATTTGTTTGACCATACCTTCATGATTATTCAAACGATTCCAAATCTTTTTACATGTTTTTGAAGCTAATTTAATTGTTTTCAAACCTTTCATATATCACATTTCACTAAAAAAATGTCTTGACCAAGTTATTCAGCAAAAACTGCACAAAAACATTATTTTTTAACGAAAAATACTAGTTTTGTCAAATCTTTGGTAGTTAAATATTGTCTCTTAAGCTGAAACTGATTTTTCTCATTTGTTAAACCTTTGGGAAGGACTTTGCAACAATTTTTAAATAATTTTGAAACAAAATTATGTTTGCATATGTTAAAAAGTATATGCACTATTCAACTCGTAATTAAGGCAAGATGCTTTACATATTTAAGTTTTATAGAAAAAATGATATTTTCCGCAAAAAAAAACTTAAATAATCCAAAGAACTTTGATTTTTTCATTGAAAAATCATGTTTTTGGGTAGTGTTTGTTGAATACCTAAGTCAAAAATATTTTTTAGAAAAAAATGTTGTATGTACAGTTTGAAAACAAATAAATTTGCTTCAAAAGTATGTAAAAAGATTTGGAATCGATTGAGTTTTAATGAAGTTATGGTCAAACAAAAATGATTTTTTTAACAAAATGAGGAAAAATTTGGATAAAATTATTTTTAACTAAGACTAGTTTTGATTTTAGACAAATTCAATGTTCTACAATTTTTTTATAAATTTAATTTGAAAGAAAATGGTACTAAAAGTTTTGAAATCGGTTGAAAAACAACAAAGTTATGTTTACTTAACTGCAGGTCATTTTTTAAAACTTGAAAATTCACCTTCAACACGCTTGCGCCACCTCTAAATGTTAATATTTTTGGCTCAGATTTTGAGGTTTCTCTTTTAATGTGATTTGAATTCAGTAGAGCAGACGAATTTTTGGTTTTGAGAACTTTTGAAAAATAAGCCGCACCCTAATGGACAGTGATAGGCCTTTGCAATATTGAAGAACTATCTATTGATGATTGGTTACGCTTGTTTATCCTAACGCCCATATACGATAGAGATTTTAGAGGACCAAGGACATCCGCACAAATTCATACAATACACCGTTTACCCACAGAAATGGTAAGGGGCCTTTGGAGTATTTGAAAACTATCTTCTAATCACTTATTATGGCCGTAGATTCAAAGGCTTTTATTCAATGGAGTCCTTGGAGCACCATAAACATCCGTTTAAATCAGTAAAATATTCCGTTGACTTAAATGAATGGTTAAGAGGCTGTGCCATATTAAAAAAAAAACTACCTATAGACCATTGATCACGTTTGTAGATTCAAAGGCCTCTATTCAATGAAGTCTTTGGTGGACCTAGGATATCGGTACAAATTATAACAATACTCATTTTACTGCTACATATAGATAAGGGCCTGTGCCATATCAAAAAAGCATCTATTGATAATTGGTTACGCTTGTAGATCCTAAGACCTATATTCGATATAGATCTTGGAGGACCTAGGACATCCACACAAATTATAACAATACACGGTTTACTCACATGAATGGTTAGGGGCTTGTGGAGTAAATGAAAAGTAACCTCTAATCTTTTATTACGGTCGTAGATCCCAAGGCCTATATTCAATGGAGTCCTTGGAGGACCTAGGACATCGGCACAAATTATAAAAATACTCATTTTACTACTCTGAATAGATAAGGGCCTGTGCCATATCAAAAAAACATCAAAGGATCGCTAAATATGCCAGTACATTGCAGGTGTATATTCCAGGAAGTTTTTGGATGAACTAGAACACATGTTGTACTCACTTAATTACCAAAACTTGGATCTGACAGTACAAACGCTTCTTAAAAATATAACAATTTTCTAGGGTCCAGTATTGTGAGACATTCTTCTACATAGAAATGATAAATTGGCAAAACCTCGTTTTACGAACTGAGCTCCCTCGTTTTACGCACTGATTCAATTTACGCACCAACTCAATTTGCGCACCCCCGATCTAGTTCGTAAATTGAGGTTACAGTGTATTACTCTTTTCTGATAAGCCATGTCAAAATAAAACGTTTAGATAAAATCTACGGTCATCAACTGTCGTCCTCTCAATCATCGAGCTCAACTTGATGGAACCCCAAAACCACATCCTGGCCAACCCGCGGTCATTTTTGCACAATAAATAAACTTTTTTATTCAACAATTTCACGCGCATCGAAACTTGGTTGAGGGGTCATTCAAAAAATACATCAATTTGTTTATGAGACAAAAACGTCTCCAGAACAAAAATGCGTAGTTCAAAAACAATGGTTGAATGGTTTTGAACATTCAACTGAAAAGCAATATACATAATTTTCGAACTACCCCCAACCAGTTGATAACTGAAAATTCACTTTTTTCCTTTCTCCATTACTTTCAGGCCCTGCGAGCGCAATATGCGGGATTGCGAGTTGATATCCTGTCGGTTGCGCCGGGTGGAACCTCTCTGCCGCCTTCCCGGTTCGGCCCTGCAGCAGCTGGCCATGTGTGGCTTCTACGAGGATCTGGAAAAGGGAGTCACATGTAAGTAAAGCATACTTCGAGCGTTTGTTCCTGATTGTGGTTGTTGTTGATTGAATGGTGGTACCGCACATTCAGGAAAGTTTGTGGCAAACAATCAGAAGCTAAAATTGTACTCTTTTACTTTCTCTCTCGTTCTGGTTTTGGTTCCGTAGTGTTTCGAGCTGGCGAGCAGGGTCGTTACTGGTATGCGGTGCTCGGAGGTCAGCTGGAGGTTCGTTACCACGGAGCGGAAGCCAAGGATAGCAAGGTGAGTGATGGGAATTTTTATGGTTTTTGTTGTTGACACTGGCGTTGGTACGGGGTAAGCATGGGGTCAAGCCCTCCTCCTTCAGATTTTTGTTCCATATTTGAAGGTAAAGTTATTCCACACAAACATTGCTTTGCTTTTTCACAATATATCATCTCTGGGTACATTTCTATTGAACATAAAAACTGGGTCCGAAATACGTTCAGGAGAAAAATAGAAATTCAACAGAAAATTATTCCAAGATAGTTCCAAAACGCATATTTGTCGGGATTTCAAATTAAATCTGAAAAAATTAGCAAATTATTCCAAAGGAAGCTTTTGGAAAATTTTAAAATTAAATTTTGCGAAATTATCAAGAGATCACTGTTGATAAACACCAGAAGTGATCATTTGAGAGATCAAATTAATAAATCTGGTGACTGATATTCCATCCTTCAAATCAGAATACGCTGTCCCCCTAGACCCCCTTCAGAAAAATCCTATCTACGCCATTGATTGTTGATTACAGAAAAACCAGTCCAATTTAGTTAGAGCAAACCATGTTGAGTTGAATTTATTTGTTCTACTATCCAATTAAAAATAAGGGGAAGCCATATTCGCATTGTAGCAAAATCCGACCACACAAAAAATAGATGTGGTACCCCAAATGGGGAAAACAAATCACTCTCGGTTGGAAGTCAACAAAACACCCACTCTACAGTAGTCCGGCGTTGAAAGGTTGAAAGACCACATGTGGGGAACAAACAAACTCTTTTTCATCTAGGAATTCACCCTCAAAGGAGCCAGGCGAACAATGGCTTCTGTTGACTTTTTTGAGGAAAGCAAAAAAAAAAACGGACAGACCATCATTATTCAAGTGCTGCTCAAAAGAGCACATTTCTACCTGCTTCAAAGCATCCGATGGGATTGATAGTTGGGGGTCCAAAAACTGACAATTTATCCAAGCCGTTCTGTGGAATGCTCCGAAGTGGGTGGGTCACCAAAGCTGCTTCAAGGTTCAATGGGTGGGTGTCTTTTTCTGCCAGGGATTCTAACCGAAGCATTCCGGTCGGGAAAGGAATGTTGATCCTTGAAAAAGTTTGGTTTTGTTAAAGAGACGCAGGGGAACAATGGAATGCTCCCGGGAAAACTAGTTGGAGCTTTTTGTTGGGTGCGAAACGCAAATGCATCAGTTGGAAGGAGCATATACTACATTGCACGTAAAAGAGGAACTTGAAATTCGGGGACACAACGAGAAATCGCTAACAAAAACGGCGATTCCATTTTCATAGTTTTAATGCTATGAATTTAAAATAGCCCATTATAGTTATTCAAATTGCGAGCAAATATCAAGTCTACTCGTTGCAACGTTCCAAAACTTCCTTAGCACAGTGGTAAAGTCTGCGGCTACAATGCATGGTAAGCCATGTTGAAGGTATCTGAATTCGATTCCCGGTCGGTCTAGGATCTCTTCATTATGAAAGTTTCCTTGACTTCACTGCAAACAGAATATTAGCGCACCTGCCGCACATCTTTTAAAGTGTTTTTGAACGTTTTAACCTTCCTAATGTATTAGGCTCAAGAATCCAACATTCAATCATCAGCAATCATAAAAAATTAAAAACCAGTTTTTTCGTTCAAATTTCAATCGATCCTTATGAAAATCTATCATCGTATTTCAGATAGCAAGTGCAATGCAATGATAGATTTTCTTCAGCATTGCTCCGATTTTGAGCAAAAAAAATGGTTCTGAAAATTTGTAACACGATGATAGTTATTTTCCTCTTAAGAAAAAGTTACACATTATGCATTAAGGGTCAAACATGACCCATGACTGTGAATCGCTCTCAAAAATCAATTTTTGACCCGATTTCCGTTCTTTTAGCTTTATATGAAAGGTATGGAACTCTAGAATGGGACCCAGGAAATTGTTTGTGAGTATGGTCATTCTGGGCACAAGGGATCCTGAAACCTGTTTCAGATAGTATGTATATAACGACGATTCATATTTCATGGTTTTTCATTCCGCTATTCAAGAGCACCAGAAGGATAAAAAATTAGATTTGGCCGGTTTTTCGGAGTATTCTGGAACCGGTTCCGCTAGGGTGTGATGTGGACATTTTCAGACCATCATATAGATCCATCATGCGACGGCTCAAAATACACGATTTTTCATCCAAATGTAAAAGGACATCATGCCATATACCTGGAGTTACGCACCTACTGGAGCAGAGCCTTTTCCTCAGCTTAGTGTTCTTAAGAGCACTTACACAGCTATTAACGGAGAGGTTTGCCATTTGACATTTTTGCCTTTGGCAAGCACGAAAATACTCTATGCCTGGGAAGTCAGAAAAATTTCCAACCCGGAAAGATTCTCTACCAGTGGGATTAACCCCATGCCCAGTGCTGGAAAGCGTCAATGTAAATGTCACGCGTCTTTTACATAGTTGCTTACCTGACTGTCATCGGACGACTAGACAATGACAGAGATCTCTAAATTCTCTTTCATTTTTCCGTTACTACGGCCTGTGACAAAATCGCAATCTTGACTATTTTTAGTTGATTATCTGATATAATTTTTGTTCATATCGTTGCATTTAAGGAAGGATATCCACTAAAAACACATTTACTTCCCGAAATTCTCCATAATGAGATACAAATTTTAATAGCAAAACAACATTAAAATTGCTCTCGTGAGAACTCTGTCATTGCGACTTGACGAAGTGAGCACATGAAATATAGTTTTGACTTGCGACAGTGAGAAGACTCGTTTCGTCAGTGTCGCAAGCCGGTCATGATACTTAACAGCCCTGCCCATGCCCCTCAGTTTGATCTTGCTGAAAAGCTGCGCGTTTACGCAAATTCCATTTTCTTTATTACATAATTAGAAAAAAATAATATAAGGAATCGGAATGATTCGACAAGTCAAAATTTATGTTGTGGATAAATAAAACCACATTTTTTTTGCTAGCAAATTATAGCTTTCGACACTAATCGCACGTTTGAGACCTACTCAAATAGGGCACCATACATTCTCCTAGGAAAACTTCCAGAGATTCCATCAAGAATTCCTCTCTAATCATCTCCAGAGACTCTTCCAGAGAATTCTCCAGGAAGTATTTCGACGATTCCTTCAGGGATAACCTCTACCGTAATTCTTACAGCAATTTCTTCACTAGGGCGTTTGCTAGAGATTCCTTAAGGAAGAACTATTGTTTTTCATGGTACATGACCATTTCCGATAGTGCTTCATGAATATATTAGCATTCTTTTTTTTTTTTGGTTTTGGGTTGGTTTAACCAGATTGGGATTTTCTAACCAAATTTCAAAAGGGCTTAAAATACCCTTATTGAAATATTGTCTTCTACGTACATATAACGCTGGACAGTCACAGAGCAAATGTTGTGAGGTCTCTATTTCACAGTCACAAAATCGACAGACACCAGTTTGACATCGCTTGATTTTATTCAAATGATATCTTGTCGGACAATGTCCTGTGAGAAGTCCAATAAGTATGCTTAAAGATTTTTTGTTTAAACCTAAAAGTTTTTCCGTAACGTTTCTATTTGGAGTTATGAACAGTTTTGATTGCCTTAAGGTTTCTGTTGCAATCCAGTTTGACTGTATCATTTGATCCTCCCATTATTTCAATTCCATTTGTATTAAACATTTGGATACACCGCAGAAGGGTTCTGGTCCTATGAACTGGACACTTGACCCTCCCCTTGCAAGTAAATCCGCTTTTTCATTACCTTCAATTCCACAATGGCCTGGTACCCAGTATAAATTAACCTGGTTCTTAACGGACAATTGCTTTAGCAGTGTTATGCATTCCCATACCAGTTTTGATTGGCTTGTGAATGATTTTAAAGCTTTCAGCGCCGCTTGGCTATCTGAAAATATGTAAATCCGTGTATACCTGTATTTCCTTCTCAGACACAAAGATGCACATTCTAGAATGGCATAAATTTCTGCAAGGAAAACAGTGATCCATCTTCACATTGGTATTGAAATATCAATACCTGGTCCTGTAATTCCAGCCCCGGTTTTATCATTCATTTTTGAGCCATCAGTGTAGAAAATTATCGATCCTGGTGAGATATTCGGACCCCCTGATTCCCATACTTGGCGGTTTGTTTCAACCACGTTATATGGTATATCTAAGTTCATCCTATTTTCCATCCAGTCTTCGTTCATTACTACCAATGGATTTATTGGAAAATCTTTCAGTATACTGAGATGCCCGAAAAGTTTGCCTTCTAAAAATGTATGAGTTCTTTTCAGCCTTAGAGCACTCTTTTCAGCTTCCTTCTGTATAAATTGATGTAGCGGAAGTTTATAAAGAGCTGCTTCCAAGGCTTTTGATGGTGTACTGTGCATTGCTCCTGTTATGGCCATACAGGCTAAGCGTTGCAACTTTCCAAGCTTTCTCTGGGCCATATGTTGTTTTGTTTTTGTCCACCAAACTAGTGAAGCATAAACTATTCTGGGTCGTACTATAACCGTATAGATCCAATTAATCATTTTTGGTTTCAGTCCCCATTTTTTACCAAAAGTTTTTTTACTCACCCATAGAGCATTTGTGGCTTTGAGTATTGCCTGCTCTAAGTGTAAGCTCCAATTGAGAGTACTATCTAGTATTACTCCTAGATATTTAACATTGGAAGAATATTGTAAAATACATCCGTTTATAGTCAAATTTTTTAAAGTAATCTTTCTTCTGCGAGTAAACGGCACCAAAACTGTTTTTGATGGGTTAATGTTCAACCCTTCATGTTGACACCACTGCCAAGTACAGCCTTTTCACCATACAATTTTCAATAGATTTATTAGACGCATTATCAAACGCACCTTCAACATCCAGAAATGCCATAAGAGCTATTTATTTCCTGTGAAGCGTGGATTCTATTTTTGTAACCAGTTCATTAAGAGCTGTGACTGTAGACTTATTGGGTTGATAAGCAAATTGATATTTACTGATAGGATTTGTTTGTAAGTATTTTGACTTTATGTATTCGTCTATTATCTTTTCCATGATTTTAAGAATTGTAGATGTTAGACTTATTGGTCTAAACGATTTTGGATTTGTTTTGTCTTTTTTCTCTGCTTTAGGAATAAAGACGACCCGAACTTGAGTCCATATTTTTGGTATATGGCCAAGACATAGGCTAGTTTTAAAGATATTTGTGAGAGAGTCAAGCAGTAATTGTCCACCCTTCTGTAGAAGTGCAGGGAAAACACCATCTCTTCCTGGTGACTTGAAAGGTTCGAAAGAATTCACTGCCCACTCATCTTTAGATCGAGTAAAGATAGTATCCGGTAGATCTAAGTTGTTGCCAGTAGTCCTATTAGGCCTAGAGGTTTCTTCCAACTTTATCACATTCTCTATCATCACTCATTACTAAACTTGATCCTGGAAAATGACTTTTCATCATTATTTCAAGAGTTTCTTTTGTATCAACGGTAAAACTCCCGTTTATTTTTTTCAAATTTCCCAGCCCATTTGAATGGTCTTTGGAAAAAACCTTCTGTAATTTTGCTACATCCGGAGTTTTTTCTATGTTTCCAGGTTTTTCAACGGGATTTTCTTATTTCTTTGTTGTAAGTTGTAAGGGCCTTTTTGTATTGGTCCCATTGCCCAGAAACTTTTGCGCGGTTGAAAAGCTGCCGAGATTTTTTCTTTAAGTTTTCTAAATATTTATTCCACCAAGGAACATCTCTATTAGAGAATTCTTCTTTTATTGGACAACAAGTATCATACGCCCGAATAATTTTTCCAGTTATATTTTCTGCAATATTGTCTAATTGTTCTGTTGTCTCTATATTGTCATTCAATGAGATATTATTACTTAAATTTAACATTGATTCATATTTTTCCCAGTTGGTATTCCTAGGATTTCTGTAGGTCACTTTGATTGTTTTGCTGGCTCTGTACTCAAACACTATGTGTTTGTGGTCAGATAAAGATTCTTCATCTGAAACTCGCCATTTTTTTATATTTGTAGAAATCATTGAACTACACATAGTTATATCCAATACTTCTTGTCTGTTTTTTGTTGTAAATGTAGGCTGATTTCCTTCGTTACATAAATCGATGTTGCTCGAAGATATGTATTTAAAAAGGTCTTCGCCTCGTTTATTTATGTTGGTGCTTCCCCAAACTGTGTGATGGGAATTAGTATCGCAACCGACAATAAAATGTTTATTATTACTCTTACAAAATCTTACGAAAGCTGCCAATTCAGGAGGAGGTACTGTGTCCACATCCCCAGGAAAATATGCAGAAGCTATACAAGCTTCAGTTTTTCCCCGGGTTGTGGGAATCTCCATTTGAACTGCAACTAAATCTTTGGTGATAAATTGTGTCAATGGTACGAATTTAATTCCCCCTTTAAGTAATAGTGCTGTGCGCGGTCTTGAACTGTGTTCATCAAAAATAATTTTACCCGTTTGCATAGGAATTCCAAGAACTTTTTATGAGCCCAAGGTTCTTGTATAAATGCTACGCTTAATTTTTCTTTCATAAACCTCTGGCAGAGGATTCCAGTTGCACCCTTAGCGTGATGAAGGTTTATTTGTATACATTTTATGTTTGTATCTATTTGCATATGATTTCTATTAGATGACATTTTAAACTCTCATAGTTAGACGTTTTTTGAATTCATCTGGTCCTTTTTGAGCCCAGTGGATTTTTGTTTGTGTTTTTGTTCAGTTTCATAATGGTTCTTACGAAGCCCAGGTGTATTTTGATCCCTTACCAGCCCATAAGCATTCTGGTTCATATAAGGCCCAGAATGATTTTGGTTTTTTAGAGTCCCAAAACTGCTCTGGTCCTTCGACGGCCCAACGCTGCTCCGAGCCTTTGATAGCTCAGAGCTTCTCTGTCCCTTTGGATGGCCAGAGATAGTCTGGTCTTTTGACGATCCAGACCTGCTATGGTCCTTTGTCGGCCCAGAAGAGTTTCGGTCCTTTGGAGGCTCATAGAGAAACTGGTCCTCTGCAAGCCCAGTTTGATGCCCAAAAACATTGTTTTTTGACCCTTGGTGATTGTTAACATCTGGTTGTGTCTGGTTATGATCCTTGGAGGATTCTACCTTTGACGGATTCCCGTGTATTCCGCTTGGTCCCGGGACACTATGGTCTTGTTGGTTCCCAGTACTTACGGAGCTTTCCGGTTCGTCTTTGGTATCATCTCTCAAAGTAACAGTCCCATTTGAATCAGGTTTGAACATACCTTTTTTCCGAAGAGTGGTTTGCCCAAACTTGTAGTTAAGAAGAAAATTACTGGCTCTGCAATGTTGCATGGACGTCTCGTCAACAGTAAAGTACCATTCAACGTGTTTCTCATAAAGAGTGTTTCGTTGAATGATCCTCCATTTATCGGTACTCAGGCCGTCGTTTTGACTCTCTATGAAGATCCGGATGGTGTCGTTGTCGTTGTTCACACTTTGAGGAAAAAAGCCAATCATCACGTCTAACCTTGGGATATCATCTGCATCGACTACTGTTAATTCAGCGCCTTCCCATGGGCAGAACGTAGGAACCACAGAGTCGAGCCAATCCGCTGTTTCCGTGTCTTGACAGTTTATCACTAAGTGTCCTGTTCGCTGCCAGCAGTTAGTGAACTTCGGCTTGAAGGACTCTCTTCTGTAAAAAGTAACGGTTTTTCGAGAATGGCCTCCTGTGCCAAATTCATCTGTTCCGTTGTGAGCTGTATTTGTGGATAGGTTTTTGGTAGTATTCCTACTCTAACCCATTTGGCCACTTCTCCATATGTCGACTGTTGATTCTCAGGGACAATCGCTGTTGCTCCTTGCCTGATATTTTCCATTCGATTATTGACGGAGTGATGAACCTGCAATCCTTTTTGTTTCTTAGGATTGGGTTTCCCGTCACTGTTGCTACTGTTGTTCATGTTTCGAGACCTCTTCGGTGTGGGCACGTTTGATGGTGTTGAAACCATCGAAAGTGCTTCCTCCCGTGCATGTCCACCCAACAGTAGTTTTCTGAAACGCTTCTTCTTTGCTCCGCTCAACTTTGGTCTTACGTTTATTTCTGGATTTTGTAAATTACTCTGTAGATCATTCCGTATCTCCTTAATGGTGATATTTACTCCATCCTCCTCATCCTCAGAGTTAAGGATAGAGGACGAGATAGATCCTCCACCGCCAATATCATCCATTGAGGAACTTTGTAGTAGATCTTATTCTTTAGGCATTTCTTCCGTTTCCATATCTGATGCAATTTCCATTGATTCAGTATTTGGCTCCATCACGCTGACCAATACCTTTTTTGACATTAAAACACTGAGATATCTATCTGATTTTCACTTGCACGGTGTAGTAACGCACTTCAATCAGATTTTCTGGATAATTTTACCCCGAAAGGGATCACTTTGCTTCGTATTTTTTAAGAAAAACTAAGAGCCTTTATAGCCAACTGAATAGCTGTCTCTCAGCACTCACAGCTCACAGCTAGCATTCTTCCAGGAGTTTCTCCAAGGATTCGATAAAGGATTTGTCCTAGGATTCATGCAAACGATATCTACAGGGATTTCTTTATATTCCTCCAGTATTTTTTTTACTTGGATTCTTCTAGGAATTTCTCCCAGAAATGCTCCAAGATCTATTTTAGGAATTCTTTCAGGAAAGCTTTGGAATTCCTCCAGAGAATTTTCAAGCGATTTCTTCTGGTATTCCTACAGAGATTCCTCAAGAAGATCAAGGATACTTGCAGAGATATCTTCAAGGCTACATGTTTTAATTTTATGGAGGGATTATCAGAGTATGGGAATGCTCAATTAGTGGTTTTAAAATCTCCAAGGTTTCCTCCAGGGGTAACACTTGAACATTTTTTTCCAAGGATTACCCAAGATATTTATCTAGTGATTTGTTTAACATTTCCTCTGACGATTCCTCCACGGAAACATATTAAAATATCCACAAGCAGTCCTCTCAAGATTCTTGCAGGAATTATTCCGGAAAATATCTTCCGGGATTCCTCCCCGGATCGCTTAAGGGATTCTACCAGGAATTCCTGTTGGTATCACAAAATCCTCAAGAATTTCTTAAAGCAATTCTCCCAGAGTTACCACAAGAAAAATTACGATATGAATTATTTTAATGATTTCTCCAGATAATCCTCCAGGGATTCCCCAGGAATTTCTGCAGGGACTCGTTCTGAGCCTCTAATAAAATCCATCGGAATTCCTCTAAGAGTTCTTCTTGAAATTCTTCCAGTGATTCTTCTCTGAATTCCTGCCGGAATTTATTCAGAAATTATCCTACGAACTACTTCAAGGATTACACAGCGTAACAAAAATGACATTTTTGCGTGTCTCAAGGATCAAAGTATGTGTCTCTAGTAGATTTGGGGTTGCTGAATCTGATGCCATTCTCAGAAATGTTCCAGCACGTCACAATTTTTAGCTACAGGTCGCCAAAGTTGTATAAAACACTGGTTTTATTAATGTTTACATGAAATTTAAAGTACAATTTATCAAACTTTTTTGTAATCTAATCCACTAAACATGCAAAATAGAACTTGAACTTTCATTTCAGACATAATTTGATTGAAATTGCGCGATTAAATTTTTGATTGAATCGATTTTTTCAACATGCTTGCAGTCTCCATACAAAATTCTTCGTTTCTTCTATATGGCAAAATACAACAATTCTCTAAACCATCAAAAAATAACTTTTCCGTATCGAAACTATTACAAACTTCAATGATAAGTATTGTTATACGCATAAAGTTTGAATTCTGTGGCAAATTATGCCAATATATTACCTTACAAGCTGGCAAACTTGCATGCAAGTTGGCTGAAATAGTCATTTTTTTGCATTTTCAACAGTCGATATCTAAAAAACTAGACGTGCTATGATATTTCTGAAAACCGCAATGGATTCAGCAACCCTTAATTAAGTAAATAGCGGTATTTTGGTGCTGGAGACAAAAACGTGTTCCGCAGTGTTATTTTAGGTAAATCTCTACAAAAAATCCTCCAATAAATGCTCTACATTAATTCCTTTGGGAAAATCACTTCATGAAATCCTCCAGAGATTTCTCTTGGGATTTCTCCAAGAATTGTTCCTCAGATTTCTCCTGAAAACTCTCTACAGGGGGTTTTCCAGGGATACAAATTCTACCAGCAAATTCTCAACAGTGATTCATTGTGGGATACCTCCAAGGACTCTCCAGAAATCCTTCCAGAAGCCTTTCAGAAGTTTCTCCAGAGACTCATCCTGAGATATCTTTAGTGAAATCTCTACAGCGAATTCTGCAGGGAATTCTTCAGCTTTTTCATCAGGAATTTTAAGGGATGAGCTGGTAGACAATCAACTGCATATTGAAATGAAATAAGCTTTTCGTCTACGCAGTCTTTATTATAAAAAAGCAGTTGAAAAGAAAGTGTAGCCAAAAAGCATATTTTATGCTCCAGGGATTGTTTCTTGATTCTTCCTTAGCTTAGCTTAGCTTAGACTGACTACACATATCGATGGTTGCTATTCCGTGATTGACCGAAGTCAGTGAAGATGCACAAAGAATCAACTAGAAGTTCGGCTGGGATTGGCCATAATCTTCTTCAATGTGCATAATTCAGTGCCTTTATTTATACAGGGTCATATATATATATATATATATATATATATATATATATATATATATATATATATATATATATATATATATATATATATATATGATATACAGTCCCGTGCAAAAGTTTTGGTTCACCCCCTCAAAAACATACAAAAGTGTTATTTAGGTCATCGTGCAAAAGTTTGGGTTCACCCCTCAGTATGGTGTATCGTGCAAAAGTTTGGGTTCACCTGAACTTACTTAAATCTTTGAAATCTCAAACAAAAGCTTTAAACTATTGAAATCGGTTGAAAAATGGCAGAGATATTGATAAAAATGATGTGCGTGTGGCTCAGGTGAACCCAAACTTTTGCACGATCATACTGAGGGGTAAACCCAAACTTTTGCACGATGACTTGACTGACTGTTTCATTGATTTTGAATACTTTACAGATTTTTTCGCCAAAATTTCGTGAGGTCTCTTCAAACAATATAAGATTACGGTTCTAATGACACTTTGGTTTAAAATTTTGGTCGACCTTATGCTGAGGAAATTAGATATGATTTTTAGGTGTGTTTTTTGAAAAATGTAACAACTTTAAGTTAATATTTAGTATACAAAATTAAAAAAAAAATGTTTTTGGAAAAATACATAGGAAGTAAGAGTAACTCTTTGCCTTTCGAATGCAGCTTAATGAGTTTTAATTGGACGTGTAATCATAGAGATATGGACCAAACACTTTTGTATGTTTTAGAGGGGGTGAACCAATATATATATATATATATATATATATATATATATATATATATATATATATATATATATATATATAAGTTACAATCGAACCCTCTACTAAAACCCCAACTCTAACAACCGACCCCAGTCTAGCAGACATTTCTGCCAAGCTCCAAAACCTCCAACTACAACAACAGCAAGCGTCAACATCCTTAGCCGCATTGGAACAACCATCACAATTATAAAGTGACCGTCAGCAGTATAATCGTCAAGCCAACACTCAGCAACCATAGCCCACCAACTTCCACGAAGTCACCTAGCAACCAACATTCCTATCATAACACGTTGGCACACCTCGCCGAATCAGCAACACGCGTCGACGACCGGACGACGCGATCCAGTTACAATATTTTTACTTAGCTAGGGCTCTTTCCTCTTCCAAGCTAGGCCTCTGTAACAATTAATTCACAAGTAATAAATCATTCTAGTTTCGTTCTCCATACCGATCAGTTCGGTCTTTCAGTTTTTTAAAAACCTTTCCATGTGACTCTGTCACATAATTGGCGCAGTCGTTTTCCGAGGGGATAGTGATCCCATGTAGTGTCAACTCCGAAGTCGATCAAAAATCACAGTGTGCTGCCGCGATCAGGAAAACCCGCCAACAATAATTAATTATTCGTCGCGCGTTCGAAAATCGCTCTTAGTGTAGTGTAGTGATCAGGCGATCGCTGGAAGCGCTGCAAGGAACCCACTGGCCCCCGGAGGAACTAAAACGCTCTCAACCCGGAGCTCAGCTTACCCGCCTAGGCATCACTGGTGGCATACCAGTAGATTTGTGGTGAGTATCTTTTAAAATTAAAACTATCCTTCATCCTCATAACAATTTTCCTTCTATAATAAACTAATAACTAAATAACTGGTGACTTAAAGTGAATTGTGAATCGATGACAAAAAGTGTGAATTGATGACAAAAAGTTGTGAATTGATGACAAAAAATTGTGATTTAGAACAAAAATTCGTGAAATTGGTGAAAATATAAAACTTGTTTTGGAAAGTGATTTTCGGTATTCAGTATATTTTTGGAAAATTCAATACAAATAACTAAATAATCGATAATAAAGTGCTAAATTTAGAGTAAACTGTGAATTGATGACAACAATTGTGATTTAAAATATCTGCTTGGAATTGATAAAACATATTTTTGCGAGAAGTGATTTTTCGGTATTCAGCGATCTTTTTTTTTGGAAAATTCTTTTGGCTCTACTTGAAGCCTTTACTAAACTTAGTTTTGTTCAGAATAAATGCTAACTAGAGCAATGTCAGCAGATCTACAAGATTTAATCGATGAGCTGATGGCTAAAAAGGGGCAACAGCGGCTCCAGATTTCCGCCTTAGAAGCCTCCCAAAACAGAAATGCTTCAACATTGCAACCTACAGCTGCGCATATGCCAGCTGAAAGAAAATTCGACGGTTTCAGTGTACCTGATCCCATCAAACTCATCCCAACTTTCACAGGGGAACCAGCAATGTTGTCCTCGTGGATCGACTCCGTCGATCAAAAGATAAAATACTGCGAGAAAGTAATTAATGACCAATCCACAGTAGACCATGTTATGCCACTATGGACTGGCATAATTAGAGACAAAATTATTAATGAAGCGAATGATATCCTCATTCGCGGGCAAGTCAAATTGGTTTGGGCCGATATAAAAAAAGCCCTCCAAGACGAACTCGGCGATAAGCGTGATCTAGCCACGCTCATTTCAAAAATTTCTGGATTGAAGCAAGGTAGTCAAGATCTATTAAGCTTCTACCAACAATCAAAAAAACTCTTAGCTGACATAAATGCGAACATCCTCGCAAACGATGACACTAAAAGTTGTGCCAAAGTCCTTATGCTAAGCTATGGAGCCATGGTTACAAATGCTTTCATAGATGGCCTGCCAGACCATCTATCTTCTCTAACAAGAATCTACAAACCTAAGGATCTCCAAGAGGCCTATGAAGGGGCCTTAGAACAACACGTGGCCAGCCAGAAAAGACGCGAAAGACTCGCGAAGCTCCACGATTCTAACGTCACGAAAAATTTTAATAACAACACAAAATTTCACCCTGCAGGACAAACCGGCCGAGGGTACAACACCTCGAATAGACCAATTAATCCAACTCAAAATTCTTCCCAGGGTTACTCTCAACCCAGGATCAATAACTTTAAGAACGGGCCTGGACAATACGGCCAATCGCGGTTTTCAACACCACCAAATATAAAACCTGATCCTTCAGGACAATCTAGATTCAGAACGCAAATTAATATGCACGAAGGTGAAGAACAGCCTCACTGTTCTAACCAACTTGAGCCTCAACATAACATTCCGAATGAGGAACACTCAGCGGAAAGTTACGTACAAGATGAGGAGTATGAGGAATTAAATTTTTGTACGGATCCGGATCAAGGGATCCCGGAATAAGTAATAATTTTCTCCCGTATCTGGAAGTACCCAGAAGTGTCAATAGACCTCTGAGATTTCTAATCGATACCGGAGCGAATTATAATTATATATCTCCCGAACTAGTACCAACCCATAGCATCGGGACAGGACCACAACAGAAAATAAAGAATCTGAGTGGTCTACATCGCATCGATCGATACACGCACGTCAATCCGTTCGTGAATTTTATAAACGATCTACCGAAGTTAAAATTTTTCTTATTTAGATTCCATGACTTTTTCGATGGTCTTATTGGATTTGAATCCCTTAGGACACTTGGTGCAGTAATCAATACAGCCTCTAACACGATCTGCATAAATGACATCGAAATACCTCTTCATAAAAAATTCCCAACCAGAGAACAACTCAACTTTCATGAAGGTGAGACTTTGGTTAAAGAATTTCCAGTTCGAAAAAAGGAAGGAGACTTCTTAATCGAACACGATCTTGTCATAGGACAAGATGTGATTATACCTTCAGGAGTATATAGTGCTCATAACGGTATAGCAACTTTTCCGATGATAAATCTCAGCAACAAACAATTACAGTTATGTATCGACAAGGATGCTGTGTACACAGATCTTCTCAACTTCGAAGAAATTTCCCCAAATCCTAATTACGTTAACAGAACACAAAAGGCTGACCAAACCACAAAAGCAAAAACAGAGCCCTTCGCTGATAAACTTAGACTCGACAACTTAAATTCTGAGGAAAGGCCCAAATTGCTTAAAGTCCTTAATAAGTTTAGAGATGTCTTTCATCACGAAGAAGAAACTCTGTCGTTCACAAATGCTATACGCCACAAGATCATTACTAAAGACGATCTACCCGTATATGCTAAATCGTACCGTTATCCTTTCTGTCATAGAGCAGAGGTTCAACGACAAATTCATAAAATGCTGGAGCAAGGCATTATCCGTGCTTCAGAAAGCCCATATTCCTCGCCCGTATGGGTAGTGCCAAAGAAGCTCGATGCTTCTGGTCAAAGGAAATGGCGTTTAGTCATCGACTACCGTAAGCTCAACGAGAAGACGGTTGACGATCGATACCCAATACCGAACATTACCGACATCCTGGATAAACTAGGCCGATGTCAGTACTTTTCGACATTGGATCTGGCCTCCGGATTTCATCAAATCGAAATCCATAAAGGTGACATCCAAAAAACTGCTTTCAGTGTCGAGGGCGGACATTATGAATTTATCCGAATGCCCTTCGGATTAAAAAATGCCCCTGCCACATTTCAAAGAGTAATGGACAACATTCTCAGAGAACATATTGGCGTTCGTTGTCTGGTTTATATGGATGACATTATCATCTATTCAACCAGCCTTCAAGAACATTTGATCAATTTGAATTTGATATTGGAAACTTTGAGGAAATACAATATGAAAATTCAAATAGATAAATGTGAATTTCTTCAAAAGGAGGTCGCTTTTCTAGGCCATATAGTTACTCCAGAAGAAGTAAAACCAAATCCCGAGAAGATTAAAGCTATTCGAGAGTGGCCAATACCAAAGAATGAAAAGGAGCTGAGAAGCTTCCTAGGTGTAATTGGTTACTACAGGAAATTCATCAGGGATTTTGCTAAAATTTCAAAACCCTTAACGCAACAACTCCGAAAAGGAGAAACAATCCGTCACACACCAGAATTTACTGATGCTTTTCGACGGTGCAAAGAAATCCTAACCAGTAGCCACGTACTACAATACCCGGATTTCTCAAAACGATTTGTCCTCACGACGGACGCTTCTAACTTCGCATTAGGTGCGGTATTGTCACAGGGTCCCATTGGATCAGACAAGCCTATCGCCTTTGCTTCTCGTACGCTATCCGAGACTGAGGTAAGATACTCAGCTATCGAGAAGGAATTGCTTGCTATCGACTGGGCGTGCAAGTACTTCAGACCCTATTTATTTGGGCGTAAATTCAGTCTCTACACCGACCACAAACCATTAACCTACGCCTTGAACCTTAAAGGATCAAATGACAGGTTAATTAAGTGGAAATTACGGCTCGAGGAATTCGACTACGAAATCCATTACAGACCCGGAAAACAAAACGTTATCGCCGACGGCTTGTCTAGAATTCCACAACAAAAGGAATGCAACACACTAGAAATTAATGCTAATGAAGACGAAGAAGAAGAATCTTCATCGGACGCTGAAACGGTTCATTCAGCTGAATCCGATAACGAGGATCTAATTAGAATGACTGAGAAACCTCTAAATTATTATCGTAATCAAATTTTAATTTCTGAAGGTTCGCAGAACAACGAAGTACGCGAAGAAATCTTTCCCTCAAGATTTCGACAGACCCTTACTCGAGCATCATTCGGTATACCCTATGCCATAAAAATCTTACGGGATTTTATGCACCCTACCCGGACAAATTGTATATTATGCCCGGAAAAATGGTTAAATACACTGCAAATAGCATACAAAAACTATTTCTCTAGGAACAAAACTTTTAAAATTGTATTAACCCAGACTATTCTACAGGATCTCACCTCTGAAGAAGATCAAGATAAAACATTAGAGGACGTCCACCAGCGAGCACATAGGGGTGCCGACGAAAATTATGAGGCCATCAAGAGAAGATTCTACTTTCCAAACATGCGGAAAAAGGTACAAACCATCATCAATCTGTGCACCACGTGCCTGGAAAGTAAGTATGAAAGATCTCCCTACCGAATTAAATTCGCGTATACACCAATGCCGAAAAAACCCCGGGATATATTTCATGTAGATATTTTCATTTCCTCCCCCTGTCTTTTTATATCGGCAGTAGATAAATTCTCAAGGTATGCCATGTTAGTTCCTATTAAATCTCGTTGTATCCCTGACGTAAAAAGGGGAATGGTTAAATTGTTTACCACACATGGCAAACCAAGAATGATCGTCTGCGACAATGAAACCGCTTTCAAGTCCGTCGAAATTCGTAGCCTTCTGCAAAGACTTGAAATAGAGACCTACTACACACCTTCAGACCATAGTGAGGTGAATGGAATCGTTGAACGATTTCACTCAACTCTCAGCGAAATTTTTAGATGCTCAAAGAGCAAATATCCAGATCTGAATAACAAAGAACTTTACAAAATTGCTACTTCATTATACAATGAATCCATTCACTCCGCACATAAGAGAAAACCCGTGGACGTGTTTTTCGCCGTTAGGGAGGAAGAAGAAGGGCCTTTGAACCCCGAAGTAATGTTGGAAAATAGGGACACTCTTTTCGATGAAATCATGGTCAAATTAGGAGAGTACCAAAAGAGAACCATAGAAAATCATAACAAAAATAGGAAAGATAAACCAAAATTCAAAATAGGAGACATAATATACAACAAAATTCAGGGAATTCCAAACAAACGAAAGAACAAATTTAAGAAACAAGTAGTTAGACAGAACAGGAAGAAAACCGTCATAGATACCAGGAATATAAAATTACACAAGTCCAAATTAAAACGGAAGAGGAAGCCTTAATTATAACAATTATTTCAAAAAAATAAAAACTAACACTAATTTTAACTTACAGATAAATTGGATGTATGCCACACTTTTATTGCACATAAACTTCTATTTCATATACGGTGAACCACTACTACACATCATTAATACCTTAAATGATCCAATCGTGCAGATCAAAGAAACTGATTGTAAAATCCAAACAGGATCCCTAAAACTAATACACCCTATCAATTTAGCAAGAATAGAGGAAAGTATAGAAATAATAACAAATACTTTTTATAACAACCTTAACCCCACTAACCCACTACAAGAAGTAATCAAATTTCGAATAAAAAAGTTATACTCAACCCTCTACGGGCTGAAACCACGACGGACACAAAGACGCAAAAGATGGGATTCCATAGGCACGGCATGGAAATGGATTGCTGGATCACCTGACGCCCACGATTTGGAAATCATCAATTCAACTATGAACGACCTCATCAAACAAAATAATCAACAGTACCAGATAAACGAAAATATTAACAACAGGATCATACAACTCACTGAAACAATCAACCAAATAGCCGGATCACTCAACAACAACAAGATTGGTCTCGATACACTAGATGCCATCACCACAATGCTCAATATCGACGTCATCAATGAATTACTGGATAACATTCAGGAAGCAATCACGCTTACAAAAATCGCCGTTACCAACAACAAGATGCTATCCACAAGGGAGATAAATGTCATCAAATCAACACTCCAGGACCAAGGAGTGAAAACCGATTTCCCTGACGAAGCATTACAATTCGTCACCCCTAAAATTGCAGTAAAGAATGGAGACTTGCTCTACATTTTGCATGTCCCAAAATTAGAAAATTCTACATCCACAATTATTAGAATTTATCCTCTCATCGTGGACAATCAGATCATAAAGTATTATCCAAGCCACGTTATACGGCACGGATCAAAACTTTTCACAACAGACAACCCAAAGGATTTCGTTCAAAGGTCAGCCAATATCAATGAGTTTAAAGACGAATGCCTCAGACAAATCATACTTGGCAAACATTCTCGTTGTAACTCTATTTTCAAAAACGATACCACACATCAACTGGTAAATGAGAACACCATCATAATCTCGAACGCCAAACATCATCTTCTTGAGACAAACTGCGGACCCGACAACAGAAGACTCACTGGAAACTTCATTATCAAATTCTCAAACTGTACGGTAAATTTTAATGGCCAAACCTTCAAAAATTCAGAAACTACAGTCAACACAGAAATTCTATATGGCGGAATCCACAATACCTCAATTCACTGGCATCTCTTCAAACAACACGATATAGCAGAAATCAGCAACACAGCGATAAATAATCGACAGAAACTGGAACACGTTTATCTGAAACAGAATCACATGAACATCAAATTCTGGAGCCTACTTGGTGGATTTTCGCTCACAGGAACTGCCACAATCATCATTATCATCATACTCATACTCAAAATCGGACCGAGACGTTCCTCACTTAAGGGGGGAGTAGTTACAATCGAACCCTCTACTAAAACCCCAACTCTAACAACCGACCCCAGTCTAGCAGACATTTCTGCCAAGCTCCAAAACCTCCAACTACAACAACAGCAAGCGTCAACATCCTTAGCCGCATTGGAACAACCATCACAATTATAAAGTGACCGTCAGCAGTATAATCGTCAAGCCAACACTCAGCAACCATAGCCCACCAACTTCCACGAAGTCACCTAGCAACCAACATTCCTATCATAACACGTTGGCACACCTCGCCGAATCAGCAACACGCGTCGACGACCGGACGACGCGATCCAGTTACAATATTTTTACTTAGCTAGGGCTCTTTCCTCTTCCAAGCTAGGCCTCTGTAACAATTAATTCACAAGTAATAAATCATTCTAGTTTCGTTCTCCATACCGATCAGTTCGGTCTTTCAGTTTTTTAAAAACCTTTCCATGTGACTCTGTCACATAATTTATATATATATATATATATATATATATATATATATATATATATATATATATATATATATATATATATATATATATATATATATATATATATATATATATATATATATATATATATATATATATATATATATATTATATATATATATATATATATATATATATATATATATATATATATATATATATATATATATATATATATATATATATATATATATATATATATATATATATATATATATATATATATATATATATATATATATATATATATATATATATATATATATATATATATAATATAATATATACATATATATATATATATATATATATATATATATATATATATATATATATATATATATATATATATATATATATATATATATATATATATATGTAGATAGATGTACATGGGAAAATTGTTTGAACGTGAATTTTGCATCCACAAGCGTGATTTTCATTGTTCTCGTGAGTGAATGTAATTTCTGATTACTGTTGTATATTCTGACATATCTTCGCAATCTAGGACAATATTTGTCATATTTTTCTTACTGTCCTAAATAACGCAATGAAGCAAAGAAGTTTAAAGGCTTTGTCCACTCGATTTAACTTCGAGCAATGGAGGAATCACTGGAGCGATTCCGGCAGAAGCTTCTTTAGAAATTCTTGACGAAATCCCTGTGAAACATATTCCTCCAAAAAATCCTGGAATACTCCTTGGAAGACTCCAAGGAGGAACTCCTGTCAAAATTCCTGATGATGATGTAGTAGCGAGCAAAATTTGTTTCTTGAAGGAATCTCAGGGGAACCGCTTGTGTAATTCATGGAGAAATCGCTGTAAGGTTTACAGTGAAGATCATCTTGGATCTTGTGGCTTCTGCACATAAGGCTACAGCACGTGCACAGTACCCCACCAGTGGACTACATCAAAATTGTTTCATAATTATATCAAGATTGGTTAAAAAATTTGTTTCATTATTGTTCATGCTCGTTGAGATAACGAAGGACATTGCAAATTTTGTTATACTTCAGTTATGAATATTGTCAAATGAATTATATTTGTGTCTGATTTGAAACGTTATGAGTTACTTTTTTGTTTAAACTATAACATATTTTGTTTCAATTTTTAGTCTAGAGGAAATTGTGTTATATTTTGTGTTATTTTATCTACTAATCAGCCAAAATTATAACATTCTTCTTCTGCTTGGCATCAACGTCCTTCCTTACTGGGACAGAGCCTGCTTCTCAGCGTAGTGTTCTTATGAGCACCATATTAACTGAGAGCTTTCTTTGCCAAAGTTGTCATTTTTCGCATTCGTATATCGTGTGGCGGGTACGATTATACTCTATGCCCAGGAAAGTCAAGGAAATTTCCATTACGAAAAGATCCTGGACCGACCGGGAATCGAGCCCAGACACCTTCAGCATGGCTTTGCTTTATAGCCACGGACTCTAACCACTCGGTTAAGGAAAGCCCCTTAATGAACATGAAACATTAAAAACTTTTTCAGCTCAATATTTTGCAAAATAGCTTAACATGACAAATGTTGATATAGGTTATAATTTTCGATGTGAGTGAGTCAGTTTTCTGTTATAGATTTCTGATTGGGTATCGCTGTATGACGACAGTATTTTTTATTATTGATTTAATTTAATCTCGCTTCAATATGCTAGATCTGGTCAGAATTTTAAAAAAATCTATCAAATTTGTTTGTAATAAAAGTTCATTAGTTTTGTTTCGTTCCGTATAAACGTACAAAGGAAGTCGAACCAATCCGTAGCAGCTGTCAAATAAATTTTGTTATCATAAATAAAGTCGCATATAAGTACAGATTAGTTCGCAATAAAATCTACACACTCGCATTGCATGCTATTTTTCATCATTCAAAATATACACGTATATCGCCTCCACTTTTGTACGTATAAGGCCTTTTGACGACATTTTTTACGGAATCTTTGCACATATAAGCATCGCATAACGCAAAAGGCGATTTCGTAATATGTATATTCTGGTTGTCTGGGGGAATTTTAAGAAAATTGCATAAGTGTAAACCTTTTGAGAAACGATTGAATTCGATAACTATGAGTTTTGCATTCGATTGATCCTACATATGACCATTTTCGGGCCCCGGGACGCCTCAAACTAACGATAAAGTTGTCAATTTGTATCTGAACATCTTTGCCAAGCTTATTGGAACGCATTTTAGTGCACAATTATATTTGATTTCTACTTTTCAAGAATTGAAACGGTTTAGTATCCAACAAATCTATAGCCGGTTCTTCCGGGCATTACGTCCGAATGGCCACATCCGGTATATTTTAAACGGAGCTTAACACTTCATTTGTAATGTTGAATATCAGATCTTAATGATTTATGCAAATTAAAATGATTGTCATTGCAAATAAATAAAGATAACTTGGCATGTCGCAAAAAATAGCCCTTTTTCAACCGACTTGACCCAGTGACCCACCGGAATAGCACCGGCCACAAGAATATTTCCGAGTTCCTATGGCCACTTTTAGAAATTAGATATGTGGACCAGTAAATTGACAAAAAATCATTAGAATCCGTTAAGAATTCACAGAACGGCGAGGGTTTTAGTATGTTTGCTTTCACTCAGGCCTATACGGGTTAAACACAAGTCATAATACGAACCAAGATAGAGTAAGGTGGGGCAAAAGTTCGACCTTAGTGGTATAATCAAAGTTTCCAGGAAAACAATAGCAGTAAAAAGAAAACATATACCATACAGTGAACCTTCAACATATTGGCTATAATTTTGCTGAACAAACTTGTGTCAAAATATTTACCCATTTTTAGTAATAACAGTTTCAAAATTGATTGTCTTATTCGAACTTTTGCCCCACCGGTGGGGCAAGAGTTCGAATCTAATGTGGGACAAAAGTTCGCTGGCTAAAACACAAAATATCGATCCTTTTATGATAGGCATACTTTACACCAGCTGTAAACTTAAGTTTGCCGAAAAATACACACTAAATGTTCATCAAAAAATAGCTCAAAACCGTGTTAATTGTAATTTACTCAAAAATAGCAGTTTTTCGCAAAACTAAGTGGAAATATAAAATTTTTGTGACAGTTTTCACACGATCAGACAAATTTAACTAAATTTGAAGATAATATGTGGATTTTAGGCAATTTGCAAATTTTTCCGTGATTTTATACATGGGTCGAACTTTTGCCCCGCTGATTCGAACTTTTGCCCCACTATGGGCCAAAAATTGTTTTCAAGCATTTATACAAAATCTAATACACTTCAAAGCAACCTTATGATAGGTCTAGATACGCCCTTACATAAAATATTGAAAAAGATTTTATCTTCAATTGGTTCCATGCAACGAAAGTTTGACCAAAAATTACAATATTCACGTCGAAAAACAACAAATAGCCATAACTTTTCCAAATCTCAATTGATTTTTATGTTATTTGGAGTAAAAGTCTCTTACTTGAATAGCATTCGAACCACAATGACATTTATAAGATTTGTTTTGAATTGAGCTAGAAATCTTAAAAAGAAACTCTTACCCCACTCGAACTTTTGCCCCACTTTACTCTAATGCTGGTGTTACAGACCCAAGAGCCAATAAATATAATATAGTCCGAAATTCAAGCTCATCATATTAAAACCAGGAAGACATTTAAGTGAAATTTAATAAGCTTCTTGAGAATCTCTGAGAACAACTAGGAACCTTTGAGAAAACTTTGAGAACTTGTGTAAATTCTATAAATCGTTAGAAACACAACCCCTGGTAAGACTTTGATAATCTTTTGGTTTCTCTTTGGGAATTTTTGAGACTTTATTGAATACAAATAAAAGAAAAACCAAATGTAGTACTATACCATTTAGTTTCACTAGATTTTGTATACAGACATGACAGATACGCGTATTTGGACCTGTACTGTAAGGCCGTCTTCAGTATCGTGTACTAGACTCGACTTATGTCTGTGATTCAGTCTGTGTCCTTTTTTATAGGATCGGCACACTAAACCAATTCAAAGGGTACATTAATTGAACAAGGCAAAACTATATATATTTTTATGTTACCACTGTTTCAAAGAAGTGAAAACCAATCTGCTCCAATTACCGTGTGGCTACTAGCTAAATCTAAAGCCGAAGGCAACCGAAGAACCGACGACGACGTAATTCAATTAAATTATTTGTTTGAAATCAGCTCCACTGTTGTTTGCCAAACTAAATCTGGTCTTCCGACAGACGGGAAAAACCAGCGCACTTCCGCAATAAAACCGAGGCGCCATCATCAAGCAGCCGGCAGCTGTCTTCCGAGTTGGCTAGTTTAGCTACTTGCGGACTGCTCCGAAGTGTACATCATTGTAGACATAGAAGGTGCACAGCGAACCAGTCGAGAATTGCTACTTCTGTGGAACTGGATTGCAGTTTGTTTCAACAACCCACCCAGACAGTAGCGCGTCTATATGGAAGCAACGTAGAAGAAAGGACTGTTTATTTTCTTGGTTCACGTTTTCGTCTTCCGATGTGTCCCGCGGCTCTGTCCAGACAATGTTCTCGGAATCAATCCAACCTGGTGGAAAATTGCATTTTCACTTCACTCGGCGTGTATCCGAACCCTCGCCACGCCACCACTGCTTCGGGAAGAAATGTTCTATGATGGATACCAAACCAAACAGTATGCTTTTACAGTAAGGTGGCCCATTTTGATATTAAATGATAACACAAAACTGTAAAAACCTTAAATTAAAGGGTGTACGGAATCAAATTGCGACACACAAATATATGGCAAAATTATCACGTTCAACCTTCAAACTTTCAGGGAGTACAATTAAGCATGTGATGTATATTTTCCCATGTTTGTTTTATCCAATTTCAGTTCCATATCCAAATGCACGAACTTTTCTCATCACACTACTCATAAGGTCCTGTACAACACTTCGACCAACTTTTTTTTGCGTAGCAGTCCATTTTTTTCTCCATATCTTCCTCCGATTTCGCTTCCTTAGGATGCTTCCGAAGTGCCTGCTTCATGATCACCCAGTACTTTTCAATTGGCCGCAATTCCGGTGCGTCCAGGGGGTTGTGATGCTTCGGCACGAAATTGATCTTCTTAGCCTTGCACTACTCCAAAACCTCATTCGAGTAATGGCAAGAGGCCAAATCCGGCCAGAAACCACGTTTACCCAGGTTTACCCATACGATTAAACCAGGTTTAAGGATTAAGGTGAAGAAACCGCTTATAAGAAAGGAATGAAAACCCAGTTCGATCGGTTGTGACTACCACCAACCATCCTTTTCAGGACGACAATTTCATTTTGAAAGAGAGTTATGAGAATTTTGCATCGTGAAGAGCGACATTACTGGTGAATGGATATGATGGATTCATATTTCGGACAGTCATTTGCATGCAATCACTCATCAGCGTCAACAATAGTGCTTTTAGAGAATCACAGGGCCAAGAAATCAATTTCCCATCGCGCTCGCGCAGGGCAATCGTCGACATTTTGTGCATGAGAGATAAATTGCGGACCGCACTAGAATGAAGAATCCATCCCGGTTTGCCTCGCATTTAGCGATGAATGAATAATGCCGTTGTCGTCGTCGCTAACCACATGCATGCCAAAGCAATCAGTATAAACTTGTCGAATTGAAAGCTAAAACTTATCAGCAACAGCTTCGTTGATTATTTGATTTGGTAAGAAATTGTCGATCGAATCAAAATAAGCGCACAGAGAAGAGTGCAAAAATGTTACCGCCGCCCGACGGGAACCGAGGCCGTTTTGCTTGGAATTGTGTCCCAATTCAATTTAAACTCGTTCGTCACGAATACGACGAGCCAGCTTGAAGGCCTTCGGCATGATGGTGACACGCTTGGCGTGGATCGCGCACATGTTGGTACCCTCATAGACATGCCTCGCTCGCTTCCTGCAGGGCCATGACGGCCAAGCTCTGTAATCACAGATCGGTCTTGAAGTCCTGAGCGATTTCTCGGACGGATAGCGGCGGATCTCACGCAGAGCGACCGTTCCTGGCCGATAGCAATATGGCTTCTTGACTCCTCCGGTGGCTGGGACGCTCTTGCGAGCGACTTCCGAGGGGCCACTTTCCACCACTGGACTTACGGGCAGTCTGATTGGAAAGAGCCATCGTCGTAGTAGTGTTCTCTGGACGGATTGAAACAAACGAATGATTGAATTGGCGTGGCTGCCGGTCCCTTTTATGGCCTTCTCTTGCGAGCGAGCGAAACGAACAGTGAACAGCGAGCGAGCAAGAAGAATTCATCCATCGCGTACCGCATAAAAGCAGCCGAGCCGGCGGCCGAGCATCATGGGATGGAACGAATGACCTTCGGGTTAAAGTCCCTCTCAAACAACAACAACAAAAAAAGCCGAGCATCAGTTTTGTTACAGTCGTTGCCGAAGATAGACCGGACTCGGAAAAGGAAGCGCCAAGCGTCATCGCAAGGTTTTGCGTGACAACATCCATTGCCCGCAATCCATCACCAAACCGCACCAAACCGCAAACCGCCGTCTGGCTCACCGTGGCGACTTCAAGCGTACCGTCGGTCTCATCTACGAGAAAACCCGCGGTGTGCTGAAGTCATCCAGAATTCTGTCGGCTACGCTCTGAAGTGGCAGGGCCGTACGCTATACAGATTAGGAGGTTAAATCGCTTCCATCACCGACACCAGAATTCAATACTATCACTGAATCCACTAAACCTGAACATGGAATGGCGCTCGACGATATCCTCACCCAACCATCCTTTTCAGGACGACAATTTAATTTTAAAAAAGTTTTGAAAATATTTCTACCGTAAAGCGCAACAATACTGGCAATTCTCACTGTCGGTGAATTAAATAATAGTTTTGGTGAAATTTTTTGTGATTTGCGGTAAGCATTTTACTAAAATCAGTAAAATTCCACCAAAATTTATAATCATTAAGCTGCTGCAAATCCAGTGTCCGGTTTGTGAAATCGCTGGCTACGAGATGGCTGCAGAAAATCAGCCCAAGCCGCTTGTTCAAGCGCCCATCATCATCGCCACCGCAAATCTTATCGGGCGAGGTCCGTGTTACTCGATTCTCACAGTTCAATCGGCTTTTTCAGGGCCAACAAATGTATACTAAAGAGTTATTTGTGCAATACTTGCTATTGTGTTTAACACATTCTTGATATAATTCATCTCGTAGCATCATACAATATCTGATTAGTTATGAATAATTGACAAAACGACAATTTGAGAATGTTTCCGACGACGCTGCTGCAGTGCTTCTATTTGTTAAGGAATGATTCAAATATTACGTAACCTAAAATCAATGGAAAAGAGTTATTTTGAATTAATTGCTCTAAATTAACAATGATTCAGTAAACACTTATAAATCAATTCTTCAATATAATGGCCTAAGCTTCTGAATACATGTAAAGTGATTGTTTGGGCAGGTCGTGGCTCACCGAGAGGTTGGGACTGCTGCTATCTTCAGGCTTTTGGATTCCAATTAATCGCCAACACGGGATACATGCACATCACTCTAAAACACACGTTTATTGCGGGCTAAGAAATGACTTATATTTCGAGCGAAATTCACTGGTTTATTTCTAGTGTTGCTTCAACGATGGGCAAAGAGGAACTAACAAAATACAAAATTAAAACTAGATAGCAGTGATCGTGTTTCTGTATACTCATGAGAGTGAGAGCCTATCGCTATCCTAATGAGGGTTCGGGCGGTTAGTTATATAACGAAAGGGAAATTCAAACAGTGATTATTTTGTATTAACACAAAATAATAACACACAATGTCTATAATACATCAGAATTGACATGCAACAAATAGTGTGAAAACTAATTGGATTTTTAGCAGTAGAAACCTTTCATAACTTCATGACGGCCAGGAAATAGAAGAGGCTAACGTTATCCAACGTCATCTTGGCGGTCGTATCTCGGAAACAACCTCTTATTTTTTTTTTACCGACGGTTTTTTTACGACCACTTTTTTCGACTGAAATTCAGATTGCATTGAATTGCGAAACTCTGTGGCGCTAGTAACCATCGAAATTTTGTTTTACGAATATCTCAGGATCCTGACCACTTAGAAAAATGGCGTCTTCATTGTAAAAGGTATGCGATTCAAAATTCTGCCACCAAGCGGCGTTAGTGAGCATGAAACATTTGTTTTGCGGTTATCTTAGGATCCTGGCCACTTAGAAAGATAGCGTCTTGGGCAAAGTTTGAATCGCATAGCTTTTATAATGATAGCGCTTGAACTAATGAACAACTTTGCTGAAGACGCCATCTTTCTTAGTGGCCAGGATCCTGAGATATCTGCAAAACAAAAGTTTCACGTACACTAGCGCTGCCTTGAGCTACGAACTGCTTTGCCGAAGACCCTATCTTTCTAAGTAGTCAGGATCCTGAGATATCCGCAAAACAAAAAAAAAATCGTGCTCACTAGCGCTGCCTAGAGGAAAAACCTTGTATCTCTTGACTAGAATAATGATAACCCTTGAGCTACTGAACAACTTTGGTTAGGATTTTGAGCTATCCGGAAAACAAAAATTATATGCTCACTTGCGCCGCCTGGTAGCAAAATCTTGCATCTCTTCGCTAGAATAATGATAGTTCTTAGGCTATTGAACAACTTTTCCGAAGACGCTATCTTTCTAAGTGGTCAGGATCCGGAGCTATCCAGAAAACAAAAATTCTATGCACACTTGTACTGCCTGGAGGCGCAATTTCACTTAAACTGTGTTGCCAGCTACGACCAAGTTTTGAACCTTTCATGAAAAACTGAATTACAGTTGAGGAGTATTGCTATGTTGCTAAGCATTCTATTTTTCTATTCCCCTCAAGTTTTATGGTTTTGATCTTTTCTTTATTCTTCTTAAACAGTGTTGCCAACAACATGAATATTTGTGATTCGGCCGACTGCATGGCACGCAACACTTTTTTCAACTTTGGTGAACATTCGGTATCGTTATCTTTAAATATTGTTGGTATTTGCATATCACACCCCCAATAAATTGGCTCTTTTGATAACAATCGAGCAGTGTTGCCATCTATTACCAAAATATGAAATCTTGTACGGCCATTTTGCAAAGTTCTCAACCCATGCTTCAACTTTCCCGAATATCTCGAATCAGTATTTCCACTTCTAGATGTTGGGTATTTCAAAAACATAATTATAACCCTGATTTTTTTACGACCGATTTTTTTACGACCCCCCGATAACTTTCATAAAAAGAGGTTGGGGTGTACGCGCGCAAAATTTGTTTGCGCCGCTGCTGTTCTTCCGATTTATCTTCACAACGATTGCACATTTCCTAGTTAAGCTTACACAGCGTAAACAAATACTCATTGAATAAATTACACCCAAAATTTTAATAGAAAATACCCAACGGATAAAAAGTTACAGCCATTTAAAAGTGGTGTAATTTGATTCCGTACACCCTTTATTTTTTAAGGGTTTAAATGAACAACTTTTGGCGATGTCAATAAAGTTTTCACGGTTCAATTCTAATGGGTCACCCTAGTCTGCAGCATTGCTCTCGCTGGGAAAACTAGGTGAGAAGCTACCTTTGCAAACAGTGGTTCTGGAAAAACAGCATCCTTCATCTGAAGCTAATCTTGAAGTTGGCAAAACCGATTTTCTCAAACAAGTCGTAGTGATTTCAGTTCGGAAGTAAAGTGCTGGTAGATGGAAAGATTTTAGTCAACCACGATCGTCGGGATGGTCGGGAATGCATCTTTCAACAGTGCCAGACATAGTTTCACGATGAACGATGGGATATTTGTTTTCTGGTTGCATTGGTTCGCCAATCGTTGACGAGCTCCGTTTGCAGATTTCAATAAGGAGCGTTCTTCTGGAATGTTGACCTATCCTAGCTACGAGTGAAAGTCAACAATGAACGGAACGACGCGATGGAGCGTCAATTGCGGCAAATGGTTGTAAACTGGAAAATTAAATAATTGCACTACGGTTCTTGAGGAGAGGTTTGTTTGCAAATAAACTCAACAATGACAGAAGGTGATTAGTTTGGAAACGATTATTTGTCGAACGGTGATTTGTTTTAATGTTGGCGTTAAAGCAGAAATTTCCAGTTCTAATAGTTGCATGGAAATGTTGTAAATGACGCTACTCTGATGTTTAGAGGTATTTTTGGATTGGAGCGGTTTTCTGCCATTTACCAAACTTGTTTGCAAATTGAATCAGTTCGTTGAACGAGATTTAACTTGCTGTTAGTTATCTACAATTTTTAAGTATGTTAATCCAAATGAAGTTTTTCCTGGATGCGTAAAATGTGAAAAACTATAACTCTTGAATAATTCCTTGAAGATAATACATGATTCTACATGCGCAAATGGAGATCTATTCACAATTTCTAATCAGAATCAATGTCAATTTTGGTTGTGTGTCATTTCTCGAGAAGTCCAACCCCACACTTTAAAAAATAATAATAATGTTTATTGTGATGTAACAATCAATGCTGTTTTAGATATTCAATCAATAAAAAAAACTCACAAGGCATTACACGTCAAGCTAAGACTTCTATGAGATATTGGATATTGTTCGACCAACAATTGTTGTACCGTCGTTGGGAGTGACAATGGGTCTAGGGGGTGAGATTGGGTCAAAACGGAAAAATATGATTTATGAAATATTTCAGCTAATAATGCTGATATTACTAAAATTAATAATTCATATGTTAGAGAACATATTATTACTCACAATAAATCACATTATACATTTTTAGAAATAGTAGTTTTTGTTCAGCATATCAACAAACTTGTATGTTGAAACTAGAGAAAATTTACAACATTAAATTTTTCGGGTGCAAAGTATAGCACATGTACTTTAATCTTTCATGTTATATTAGTAGAAGGTTGAAAGTCTTTTCAATACACTTCAGTCGTATTTTCCAAAATCTATTTGATTTTTCCACAAAAATTCCATTTTTTTCGGTACGGTGTCTAAAACTTTAAAAATGGGGGTGAGATTGGGTCATGCAAGAACGATTTTTAATGGAATCACAAGTCTACATTTTTGTCGTTTTACGGTGCCGTGTGTACTCTTTCATCATTTAGATACGTTTATTCTTTCTAAATACAGCATCGCCGGACCATCAAACAAGTCTACTTGAGAATTTCGTGCATCAGGGTGTCTACTACCTGGAAAAACCTGGAAAACCTGGAATTATCAGGGAATTTTATTCAACCTGGAAAAAACCTGGAATTCTCAGGGAGTTTCAGCCACAATCAGGGAAATTATTTTGAGTAATGCATGGCAGAATATGTCCTTTTTGCGACTCCAGAACTTTTCAACAACAAAAAAATTTCAGCCGCTAAAACGCTACTTTTGATGTGCAGTCATTTAACTATTTTGTCTTTAACATGCCTTTTTATGTAAGGTCTTTTTTTGTCTTAATATTACGCGGCTATTCCACAAGTTCTCTATGATGTTTTTCTCAGATCCCGAGGAGTTCTTCAGGAATTCTTGTGATATCTGCAGATATTCCTTCTGGGATACTCCAGGAACTCTTTCAGGAATGCTACCAGCGATTTCTAAAGTGATGCTTAAATAAAATTCTTCAAAATTTAATCCAGAAAATCCTAGAGCACTCCAGCGCTACTACCTCCAGTAATTTTCAAAGAGATTACTCTGAAAGAGTCCAATTATTCCAGGATTTCCTCCAGATATTTTTTCAAAGGTTTTTATAGCGATTTTTCCAGTTGTCAGTAACTTGTTACTTCTAGGAAATTTCCCACAGATCTTACAGAAGTTCTTCCATAATGGTTCATTCCAGTGTTTGAAACAAAAAATCGTTTCAACATTTTTCCAAACCTTATAATAATTCCTACGCTAATTATTTTATTTATTCCAGGCATTTTGAAAAGGATAAGTTTTAAAAAAATTTCTACGATTGCTTTTAGTAACTGCTCCAGAAATCATTCAGGCATTTTGCGATGAAATCTATTATAAACTTTTCCAAGAATTCCTTCATAAATTCAACCTGGTATTTCTCATTAGGTTTGTCCAAAAAATTCTCCAGCATTTCATCAAAATATTATTGCTGTGGTTCAACCATCTCTCGAAAAAACAAAAAAAAATCAAACAACATTTCTAAATATTCATGGATTTTTCACAACTTAATTAAAGGTTCCTCACTAGTGAATACTACAACAATTATTACAGTTACTATTCCGATCAATCACACATAAATTTCTTCAGATATTTTTTCTAATTTCTAAGAAAAACTCCAAAAAGTGTTAAAGGACATTATTCAGTGATTGGAATGGTTTTTTTTTAGTTATTTTAGCAATTAATTAGACAAATCCAAGAGAAATATTCATCATGAATCCAGGAGTTCTTTTCGAGATCATTGCAGAAATTTATTAGGGCAAACTTAGAGTTCACACAAGTTTCTTCGGAGATCACTCTAAGATTTTTTTGAAAGTTACACGCGAATTTTTTCAGAATTTTCTCTAAAGTTTGACGTGTTCTTTGATACAGCCCTTGATGAATAATTGGATACATTTAAAGTTCTTGGAGAATTAAAAAAATGGTGGACTCCCTGAAGGAATTTCGATTTCTTGAAATGCTCTAAAAAGAAATGTTGCAGAATGTCACAGAAATGTAGCAGAATGTCAAAATCAATGGAATAATCATTAGATAAACTTCTGGAGAACTTGGAACTGCCTTGAAAAATGAAACAATCTTTGGTTGTTTTTTTTTTATCCTTAGAAAAAATCCAGATTGATTTCATTAAGGTATCTAAAACGAAATCCTTGGAAGAATTACTTAGAAATTACAAATCAAACTCCAGAAGAGATCTTTGGAGTAACATGTGAAAGAAATCTACAGCAAAATAAGCGGTTATATTTGTCGTAATGTTACGAAGAATTAAAAAAAATCTAAGATATATTCTTCAATAAATGTCTGTTCAAATGAAGAATTGAATTCTCAGATCATGGTTTCTGTTAGTCTTTTTTCAGTTTTTTTTTAAGTTAGAGGTCTTTAAAGTTGTTATTTTCAGGGTCGGTTATAGTCATTTAAAATATTCAAAACGACCTCCAATAAATTTCATGGGTACGTCGCTGATCTTTAAATCTGAATCCCGTTTTGAAGGAACGGCTATTTTTTCCTCAGTTTGATTAGTGTTTTCTTCATATCTTACTTTGATGATCGAAGGCACTTTCAAATCATTTGATGAGCATTCTTGGATCTCATGGAAATTAAAACGAAATCACCCATTACAATCAATCTTTTATGTATTTTGGCGATTGTCTTGAACCTGGAATTATTTTTTGAAGCCTGGAAAAACCTGGAAATATCAGGGAATTTAATTTCTGTAAATGAGTAGACATCCTGTGCATTCAATAACAATGCAACGCATTTTGACAATTTCTCAAACCAGTATCTCTTTTTCGTACGCAGCAACATCGTAAAATTTTATCATATTTTTTTTTTCATATTTTATTGTTAATTTGTATTTTCATATCATAGAAACATCTCACAAAAGTAGGTACAAATGAGTTTGATTGCTGATATACCGGGAATATGACGTCAACAACTGCCTGAAATCTTTTGATCGTTGAATATCGCACCGAACTTTAACTATTTGCGAAGGATTAAAATAATCACTGTTCCAGAACATCTTTGGGGCTACTGAATAGGCTTTATGGCAATGAAGACGTGTCTTAGAAGACAATTTGAAGAAGAAAAAACAAGTAAATTTATGTAAACTTGACGATGAATGCTGGGTTTACATTTTTTTTCTCATAGCTCTTCAATTTTTTTATATAATCGTACTTTTAAGTGAGTTCATCATACTTCTGAAACTTCTTAGATGTCATTTCTTCTTGTTTGCATCGTATTTCATCAATATTTTTCAGCTGTGAGTGGTTTTGTAACCATATTCTCAAAAATAAGTTATTTCAATTACAGTGACCCAATGTCACCCCCTCTATGGGGTGAGATTGGGTCACTTTTCATTCACGTATAGTGCCGTAGTGAATAAATATTTTTCTTTAATATTTTCAACAGTTGTTAATATACCATCAAAGAACATACACACCAAATTCGAAGTTTATTGGAGTTAACTTGCGATAGTTATTCAATAAATAATTCGAACATATCCTTTTTTGACCCATTCTTACACCCAACGACGGAACCTAATATAAAATTTAGTTTCAAATTCGCAATATTAGCATAAGATCCAGCAATATTGAACTTACTCAATATTTCGCCCCAAAATCTACCCTATAATCGCTACAACATTCTGCCGAAGAGATCTCAAGTATTTCCGTGTCTCGCATAATTTGATCAAGCTACCCAGAGTTGACACAATTACAGCGTAATTCCGCAAATGTTTTAGCCAACTACCGGTGCCACCATCGCCATCTCATAGGGATTGGGACGCAAATTAGAGCCAATGACAACTTTGCACAAGTATCGCTCAATTGCTAAATTAGAAACAATTAACAAGCGAAAGCGAAACATCAGAGAGCAGGACCATTGTGTTGGTATTTCGAGTAGCTACTACGCACTGGTACGTCTAGGGTTACCAGACGTCATTGGCTGTTCCTACGCCAGGCCCCCCCAGAGTCTTCCAGGCCCCTCCATAATTTTGAATGAAAATACATATGAAAAAAAATGTTTACATAATTCTAAAGTGAAGTAAAAGCTTCTGAATCTATTGATAAACATTCTTCAGTAGTTACGTTCTTTTATTTTGTTCAATAATAGTGGGAAAACCTAGCTTGTCGTTCACAGCATAAGTGTGGCGGTTCTGAATTCGTTGAATTGTACGACCATCGAAAAATTAATCGTCCTGCTGTAGCTCGACATCTCCGTTTCAAAATACTGTGATACTAAAAAGCGTCAGTATCCTAGAAAATCGGTCGGAAAACCATACTATTTCAAATGTTCTAGAATAGTGTAGCCTTTTAACTGAATTACGATTTCCTGTGTTCTTGGAGGGTGGAAATTCATTGATAAAAAAAAGGTCTCGGCAAAGAAATATATAGGCAAAATAACTAAAGGAACTTCTAAGAGGTAAAATAGCTGCAATTATTGGCAAAAAACAAGGCCTAATTCAAAACATATCTCTTCAAGGAATTTCGAACTTACCTAAGGCTTCAAAAAAGTAAAAAAATTTTTGATTCTAGCAATATGTTCTTTCTCTGTTTTCGCTTCATTTTTTTTTAATAATTTCGTATGAATGAACTTTTTAATTTATCTCTAAACTACGTTTTATCAAGTAAGTTTTTTACATTCTTAAGAATTTAAGTGATCAAATTTGTTAATGTATATCGAAGCGTGGTTTATACCTTTTGCTTCAAATCTTTTAGAAAGTAGTCAAATAATATTGAGATTTGCTAAAAATGGCTTAACCTTGGAAAAGTTCAAACTTTGCCCTAACATTTTTTTTCTAAATATTCGTTGATTCTGTCAAATTCCTTCATATAGGGGAATTTACGTATTCTTGGCAGTCCAAACCGATGTCGCGCTTCTTTTGCAATTTTCTCGAACATCAGCAGAAAAATTACGTTTTTGCCTGTTTACATGTATGCGCTGCTCAATCCTCTATCAATTCAAAGATAGACTTGTTAAAACCTTCTTGGAAACTTATTTATAACGCTTCAAACAACCAATATCCGTGTGACTAATGTCGGCAGCCTTAAATATTCTCTTCGGAAGATTTTCCATAAGAACTGTAGGCAAATCTCCAAATCAGTCGCACTTTGAGGCGTGTTCATTTGAATTGATGGCATCTATGGTGAAATTGTTCGTCCAGTCTCGGCAATCTCGTCAATGGGAAGCTGACGAAACAAAGAAACATGTGAATGTTTTCATTGATGTGTTTTGAAGAAAAAATTCTGTGTATCATTTGAAATTTGGTTGCCGATAATAGTCCAATGATGCCGAAGTCGTAAATAACCATAGTTTTCCCAAAAAAGTTATTAAAAACTTTATCGCAAAGTTCATTATAAGTCCTTCAGAAATATTTTTAAAATGCATTTTAAATTGCGTTACTAATTCTCCTTTGTTTTTTTTTTGTAAATTCTACTTCAAATCCTCAGATTCTACAGGAATTATATACGAAAAGTATTTTTGGAACGTCTTTTGGCTTCGAATCTCCAGAAGAAATTTATTGAAAAATCCCAGGCATATTTTTACTTCCGAAATAAGCAATTTAGCAAAATAACTGGGCAGGGATTAATTAAGAAATTCATGAAGAAATTTGTGAAGATCTTTCTTAAAACAATGTTTCAGACATTTTTTTAAAAACTCTGTAAAAAAAATATATTCTGGATTTAAATTCTTGTACATTTTCAAGGCGGAATTCCTAGAGGCTTTTTGGCTTAATTATGAAGATTCTGATGGAGCTCCTTGAGAAATTTGTTTTTTTTTTTAATATGATTTTAGCGATTTCAATTATCCTGCAGTTTATTGTTTATTTATCCAGCCCATTGATTCACCTCTAGAGAAAAATATAGATAATCACTTATCTTTGGTTGTTTCTATCTGATTTAACATTTTGTTGTTTCTCCTTCCTTCACATGACGTATTCTTAGGCACCTTCATACAAAAATTCGTACTCCAAAAAGCAACATTTTAAAGAATCTAAAGGAGAAAAATGAATTCCAGGAGTTTTAAAATTTTTCAGAGTTCTTATACGTATGGCTCATGATTTCTGAAAATCCATCATGAATTCCTCAACGAATTTTCAAAGTTATGCAAAAATTTACTCCAAGTTTTAAATTATGAATTTTGTTAACCGCCAATATTTTCACCTTCAACTTTTACAGTTCTACCACAATAGTTAAAAGTTTTTAGATTAATCTGCCATATTACAGCTTCGGAGTTCAGGCGAAACATTTTCTCAAATGTAAGATACAAACACTTTCATAAAAATTCCGTCTGTTTTAACATAAACCATTGTCTATTATAAAGACGATAAAAATTAACAAGATTTTTTGTAGTTGATCCAACAAAAAACGCCAAAGCTTTTTCTGTGAGAAACATCGTCAGGATGTCAGAAAGTTCCAAAAATTCTACGATCAATTTTTGAGTTTCCCGATAAGAGTTCAATATTTTTCCAAATTCAATTTGAACTTTAATAATAAAAAATGAGAAATCTCTGAACAAATTTCTCGAAAAATTTTTTGAATATTTGCACGGAAGAACCCTTTTCACTAAAAACTTTGAAATGATTAAATTGAAAAATATGGGTAAGGAATTCCGGGATTAATATCAAATTGATTTTTCGATAAATTTAAAGAAACACTTAGACAATTTCTTTTGAAAAAATGCAGATAGATTTGTTGAAAACTTCTCTGAGAAATCACTAAGAACATTTTCCCAGTTATATCTTATTTCATTATTTATGAAAACCTTGTGGAATATTAGGAGAAATCAAGAGAGAATCAATATTTTTTGCTGTGAATTTTTTAAGCAATCCTCTACAGGGTTTCGACTTGATTTGGAAAATAAAATTCCCTGACTTTCCCCGACCTTCCAGTAATTTTTCAGAAACATTTCAGAGTACTGAATTTGGTTTAAAGACGAAATAAAAATAAAGTTGTCGGGCTCAGCGCTACATTTTGTTTACCAAGTTTGGCATATCGCAGTACACTTTCTACGACATTCTAGATTTTGATGTATTACTTCAAGTGCCGTCAAATTTTTAGCAACTACAAGGAAAATTATGGTCTTTATTTGGACCGTAATAGGTCGTATAAAGAAAAAGCTTTCGCTCAGTTTAGCAAAGGCTTTCACTTTACTCGAATATAACTGTTAGATAACTTTCTAGAGCATGTTTTAAAGCTAGTATGATTAAACTGATCACTTGAGTGTTTTCTTTCAAAGCTTAAAGATTCGTATGAAACAAAAAATAGTGAAACCTGAGTAGATACCCAGAAAATCCTGAGTCATCTACTTACTAATCATACTCAGTTAAAATCTTCAAGATTTCAAATTCTCGATGTTTTTTTCTACATGTATTTGTTTAATATAAGAAGATGTTATTTCAAAAAAATCTTACATTATTCCTCCATAAACTAATGCGAATATTTCTTCAAGAATACTTAGGAAGATTTTTTCAAGAGTCTCAATTTTGTTTTCACTCGAAATGATTTTTTTTAAAGATTTGTTACAATTTATTTATTTTAATAAAAATTTTGGACTTTTCATATGAATTATTGGTTTTCTTCCCCGGAGAATTAATCTAAAGATGCTTTAAAAAATCATTCAGGGATTTATTATTGTTCAAATAAAAACTTGTCGTGCCTCCAACAATGCTGTGAGGAACTGCTCCAAGAATTCAAAAATCGATTCTTCTAAGAGTATCTTCAAGAAATTTCAATCTATCATAGCAGAAATTCTAATTAGAGAATTTCTGGATTCTTAAAAATCTTGGAGCAGGGGAAAAGCACTAAATTTCGACTCACAAGAATTCGGTAAACGGTCGGTAAATGTTACAATTTTAATTTCACCGGAAAAGACCGATGAAATTGTCAATAAAATTAAATTTATGATAGCGGGGATGATCCAGACATAACAAATTGCAAAGAATCGCAGTTTGAACACTTAAGGAGAATTTCAGAAGAATCTCCAGAAAAACCAAATAAGGATAATAGTGTTGTCACAGAGCACGTATATATAAGAAATGAATGAAATATTTGGAATGATACTAATAACGAAATAAATAAAATTCCTCTTGGAGAATCAGACATTTTGTTCGGCCAAATACTAAGTAAAACAGACTTTATATACATGCATATTTTAGTTCTAGTCTAATTGCTACAAAAAGGGTTCATGCCACCATCGACTTTAAACCAACAAGAAAATTAAGTGAATAACGTTAATTAAACGTGGATTTTTTTTTAAGATAGGCTATGTTGAAAAATGTACTTTCTCCGGTGAGAGCAAATGTGGTAACCCTAGCATGGGTCCGATGGATTTATCAGTAGGTCAGCGTGGGTGAGTGTCGATTGTGGATGGTTTCTCGGAATGGTAGCGAGAGGCCTCAAATATGCAAACAAACAGAGTAAAATGGAACGCGTGGTCGCAGAATTGGAATTAATATTAATTACCGGACAAAACGCCGATGGTTGATGAAAAGGGAAGGGAGATGATGACGCTTGCGATGCTGATGATGGGGCAAGTGTGCCACCCCTGCTTTTTATAAAAATTACAATATATATTTTCTCTTTGAGCTGAACAATATGTTTCCTTATAGTTCACAATACACCCGATTCTGTTTTTGCACGGATTTTTTTTACACGGCCGTGCAAAAAAAGTTTCCATACATTTTTTTCCACCAAAACCTTATTTTTGCATGAAACGTCGAGATATAGTGTTACTTTTTTTGCACGGTTTTTGAAATTTTGAACTGAAAACTTTTTTTGCACGGTACGCATCCCCCGTGCAAAAACAGAATCGGGTGTACAATGATTAAAATATGATGAAAATTGCTCTATTTTTCACGTATCTACAACCAAATTTGAGTGGATTTTTATAAGATTTCGTTGTTTCTAAATAGCATAGTGAAAGATAAATTATTAACAGATTTTTATAACGTACTGTACATCGTGAAACTATTCAGATGTGTAAGTTATTGTGGCATTTGAACGAAAAAAGTATTTAGTTTTACATACGAAATCCAGTTTGGTTGAAATGTATACTTATTGGGGCAAGTGTGCCACCTACTTGGTAAACAAAATATATTGTAGTGATATATATAAAAATGTAAAAATCATCAACAAAACCATAATAAAAAATCAAAATAAGGCACCAGTAGTAGTTTCTGAAGTATAGTAGGAGAATATCTGACATTTTTGCCCCCTGAGGCGATTTTTTCTCAAATATTCATTAATAACATGTTTTTCGGCTTATTAAGTATCGTTTTACATATCTATATCAATATTTTACCGTTATTTAGTGCTGATCTAGTTTAATATTATACATATTTGCCGTAATATAAGGGTAATACATATATTGTATTGAATGGAGACAAAAATAACCATTTTAGTTATTCGAATTGAGTAATAGGGAGTTACGCATGTTTTGACCCTTATATAAAGCCTCCCCTTACTACGGTAAACTTAAAATTATTTTTTAAATTATCGATTAGCGCCTGCTTTGTAAGTAATATTAATAGGAAATAAAGAAAATTTCATTACAGGTAGAATTACATGCGATGTTCATTCGGTGGCCGTCTTGCCCCATATGGGTGGCACACTTGCCCCATAGTGTTGAAAAATAGGTTATTTTGGATAATATTTGAGAAGCTCCAAAACTAATACTTTTTGAAATTATTTTCTTTTTCAATGGCACAGTGGTTATGAAAAGATGTGAAACTAACCTCATGAGGCTGAATTGGTGGATTTTTTAAGCTTTAGGCAAAGTTAGAGAACAATTTGATTAAGGTGGCACACTTGCCCCAAATTCCGCTAATTGTTACGAGGGCCGTGTTCGCTCATATGCTTGCTTATGCAAGTCGATTGGCCATGAGCTCTGGTAATCACAGAGGATAATTAAGCGCGATCGGCAATGGAATGCAGTGCAGACGTCAATTAATTGATAGTTGCGCTTTGATCTTGGTGTTCTTGGAACTTTTCAGAACGGAATATTTTGCGATCATTCTGATTTGTTTGAATATTAATTTGGATGCTATTTTAAAAGATGAAAACATCAGAACGGTTCGAGGATGACAAGTTACAGTACAGTACTAATGTGTTTGGTACATTTTTTTCAAAATTAAAATTTCTGCATAGTAATTACCACCTTTAAATCGCCACCGAAAAAACTGAAAATTTCACAGAACACTATTTTTATGGTGAGGATGGTAAGGAAGATATGGAAGATTGGATTTTCGAACATTTTTAAATTTTGAATCGCTCTAAGGCACATGCTTATTATGCGTGAGATAAAAAAAGGAAAAATGGATTAAGATTCTGTTGGAATTTTGAAGCATCTAATTCAATGTTCGCTCCAAACAAATCGAATATGATATATGTGTAGGTGTATGTGTATAAAAAAATATTGTTTTTCGATCTTCAAAAACTCTGTAATATACAGCTAAAAATATGTTGTAAGTTTCAGTTTATTTTCATGTACATACAGGGTGTCCGCAAATTATCCGAACAGCAAAATATAGGAAAGATGATCTCGCATTGAAAGCAATGAAAAAAATAATGTCCATGTACTTTTTATAATACATCTATATGTTAACACAAAAAAAAAACTTTAAAAAAAATCGAAATTATTGCTTGTTACTGAGATAGACGTGTGTAATTTTTTCGAATTCGATCTCCTGAGGGCCGCTAGTCATACTGGAGATGCGTTATCCTTAAAATCTAAAAGAGATGAATCCAAATGTCCTATTATTATTTGATGAAACCTACAGCTTACAGTCTTACTTGAAGCCACAAGACTGGAAATAGAAAATTATACGGTTCAAATCCAGTGAGTTCTATGGAAATTTCCCTTCCGACATAAAGCTCGAAAAACAGCTAGCTTGGCTAGGTTTTGCAAATATTTGAAATCGGAAATGTGTCGAACTTACTTCTTAAGAATTTAATGAACCAATGTTTAAAACCATGCAAGAATATTGAATTTATTATGCTTGATGGTATAGAGCCATGTCTTCAAAGTTTGTACGGATAATTTGCGGACATTCTGTATTTTGAGCATCGAAATAAACTGAATTGTCAACGACAAATCTCTTATTTTTCAATCGAATGCACTTTGACTTTACACGATCATATAACATTCAAGCATCTTTAGCTGAAAATTAAACGTGATGCAGTAACAGTAGATGATTTTCGTTGGATTTTACCATCTTCTTCTGTTTACGTTACATTGAAATTTAAATACTTTTTTCATACTTCCTAACAATAGAGCAAATAACTTTCTCTCGTACAAAACCTCCATCCACCATCATTATTTTTCATTAATCGCCAGAATTGGAAACAATCTCGCATTCCAGTTGCACGCATTCTTGTCCGATCGTTAACCGATCGCCACCTATACCTACTTCCCATGGATTCGTTCCGTCGTTCAACAAACGAGACGATCGTAAAAAAAGCATTTCCTCGCTCCTAACAACTCAGCAGGCGACGGCGATGAAAACCGATCGCCTCTCAACTTAGAGCTACTATTCCCACGTGGATCACTATTTTTCGCGGAATCGGAACCATCTCAGCCAACCAACCAGCAGCCGCAGCATCTCACCTACCCATTCGGTCCAACGGACGACAAGCCGACGACGGAATCAATTTCACGTGTCATCTGAGCTGCCACCGATATGGGCGTCCGATTTCTCGCTCTCGTTCGCCCCAAGTCGCTCACTCGCACTCCGTTATGATATCGCGTCTTCTCCAACCATCATCCGTCCGGTCCGAGTGGTCTCCGGATGACGGCCTCTCCCAACGATACGTGGGTTATCTGCAGCAAACAAACTGCATTGTTTACATTTCCGAAGCAAAGCGTTCTCTCTCAGTTTCAAGTCTTCAGTCAGAGCAGCATCCGCTAAGGGTATGCGATATGCATCTTGTCTGTACGAAACAAAATGATACACGGAATTTCTAACACTAATGGTAACGAAACGAAACGATATATGGAAAAGTTTTGTGAAGCTCCATTATAAAAAACTCGATATAACACAGAGCTGTATGAAACAACATGAAATATAAAAGTAATTCTGTCAGATTATAATTTCCGCTGGAGAGCCGAATGCTATTCCTAATACTTATGGTTCACTTCGGCATAGATTTTTAACCAGCTACTGAAGTCATATTATTGTTTGTAACATGTGTCGTATTGAAGTGATTCATACTTCAAAGTTGTAGACGATTCGCACAATGAATGAGAAATCTCCAAAAAAAAGGTAATTTTGGAACAACCATTTTTTATATATCATAATAACTATTTACAACGATATATTTTAAGAAAAATATTTTAAATTTAAAGGGAACTGAAGTGAATAGAATTTGAAGATTTATCATGATGTTAGTCTTTTTACAAAAAACAACCTGCACATTTGAAGTGTTGCTAGTTCACTTTCATCGTCATGTTCGGAAAATAAGAGATAAAAATGCGTTATGATGCCTCTCAAAGCACTAAGAAAATAATCATAATTGGCAGTATAATAAAATTAAATTAATTATTTTCATAATGTGTAACACTGAAATCACCGATCGAAATATTTGAGGAAAAACGTACACAAATTGATGTAGATCGTAGTGTACATGTTGATTAAAGGTGTGCTATTTTTCAATAAACGACAATAAACAGTAAATTTAACACATTAGAATGCGGTTAAAACTTACGATTCAGCTCACTATTCTCGAACATAGTTATTAAGTAATGTAAAACAATTTTGAATACGCTTTTTACTTTTTATTTTTGCAGAGAGTAAAAGGATGGTATTTAAGCAAATTTGGACATAAATGGATAATTCATTAGAGTGATCTAGTGTCAGAGATTAATAGAATATTATTGGTGATTTTAAAGCTCTTCCTTCAGTAGAATAATGATGACTACCAACATCCAATTTGTTTATAAGAATGAGATATTTTCATTTATGCGTAAAATAATGTTTAACTTTGAAGAATAGTGTTTCTTAGTTCTCTGAAAAAAACTATTAAGTTCTTGGAAAAGAGCAATATGTTAGACCTTGTGTAGAATAGAACCGATTTCGTTAAAACATTAAAAACATATAACACAAACAAAGTGTCTTCTTTATCGAATGAACAGTCCCTAATAATGTAATAAAGTTTGAAAATGCGGTTTCCTCCATTAATCATGATGGTCTTGGCGAAACCTTCCTTACGCTATAACATGAAAATTATTGAACTTCAAACCCACATACCTTCAATTTTTTCATGGCCTAAAATCTGTTCATAAGCCACATTGGCTTAAGGAAGTTACTACGCTGAGTCATGTGGCCAAAAGCTAAAAAAAAATGGATAGTCAATAGATGACGGTCTAAAGTGTCTAACATTCGTTTTATTTTGTTCGAGGAGGTTGAAGAAACCTAGGGGTTTCAATCTCAAATTTCTCAAAAAAAAAAGGATTGACCACTTTCCAATTTTTTTCCTGTCCTCAGAAGTTAACCGTATAACCAAACATCTAGAAATTTGAGGCACAGACTCTTAGGATTCTACTGAACATAAACTTTCAATTGGGTAACAAACTCTTGTCCCTAGCATAAAAATATTTCCATTTACTTAATATGGGGTTGTTGAATTCCTTGTCGTTTTGGAAAATTATGTCCGTCAACATGCATGCGAGTTTACATGTTTGTATGGCGATTTATTTGCCAAATTTATCTAAGAATTCAAACTACAAGTGTTAAAGAATACGTATTGACAATATTCGTATTTAATACTTTCAATGCTCAAATAATTATTTATGCAACAAGTTTCAATACGATGTTTTTTTTTCAGCACGGATCATACATTTATCAAACGATGCTTGCCGATGGTCATGTCATATAAAAGTTAGAATTTTGTATAGAGACTGCGAACATCCTAAATAAAAAAAACATTTAATCATAATTTAATCGTGCAATTCAAACCAAACTATATCCTATGTACATGAAATTTTCAATCCTATTTTGCGAACTCTGCATGCTTGGTGGATAAGATTATAGTTTGAGTTTCATCATTCAGATATTAATGAAACCAGTCTTTTATACAACTTCAACGATCTGTAGCTCAAAAAATGTGACGTTCTGAATCATTTATGAGAACGGTATCGGATTCGTCAACCCAAAATTTACTAGAGGCATTATTTTTGTTACTTTGTTTATTGTTTCCATCCACATCAAGTCCGTGTCCAGCTGCTTTAGGAAGGTTGCCACTTCCACCCATGATGGTTGTGGACTACCCGCCGGAAAGCGAAACTGTACGGTATTGATTACTGTTTCAGTCATGCTCTTTCTACAGCACAAAAATCAACCACGAGAGATGTAGCAACAGTTAACGACCGTGAAACAAAGCGCGCTTGGAAACTCTTCTGACAATAACGAGAAACCGATCAAGGGGGAACACAATTACTTGCGTCCGTTCTCGACGACGGCAACGATTGAACTCTTCTTAAATTTATAATAATTTAATTGAAAGGTATGAAATTTATTACAAAAAAAAGGTTTTTCAACGTTCTTTAAGTACAAGTGCAAAAATTGGTGAGTTTACGAAATTTTTGCTTTACGAAGTACCATAATGTTCATTATTGCTTTTTAATTTTACGAAAGTTCAGAAAATTTGAGTTTAATGGTTTCAAGCCGTTTCAAGTTGCCTCACATGGGTCGTCAATTTTTTTTTGGTTATTTTCTTATTTTTTATTGTTAAATTATTGAAACTTTTATCAGGCCACTTTGTATACTGCACCACTGTTACTTTGAGAAGAGCCGTTGAACTTCATATATTTACCATTTAGGTAGAATGGAGAATCACATATTTGTTTTCAAGCTAGACCACAAAATGAGAAACAATACCCATACTTGCACTAAAATTTGTCATTATATATCTAAAACCAATAACGCAATTCATAGATCACGACAAATATACTTAACATTACAAGAACATAAATTTGATATCTTATCTATGACTTGTAAGTTTCCCTGCTGTTGCAACATAACCCGTTTGACGGAATTCAAAACTACTATAAGCCTTAAATAGAAACGGAGAGCTGTTTGAAAAATTTTTATCCCATCACTATAGATGACTAGTTTTCTTTCTGAAATAAATTTTTAGCACTGAGCTAGTTTATCTAGGCATAAGGAAGAATGGAGAAATCTTGTACAATGGGTTACATACATGGCCTGATTCGCTACTCGCCACATAATAATGCACATGCGCTAATGTCTATGCACGAAAAATCGCTAAAAAGTAACGCGAAAAATATTTATATGGCGAAATGCATCTAACGAATTATTTCTCAAAATCGGGAACTTTTTTCGGAAAAAATATTTTGTACTGGTTGTACGTGACGATAATGTCTATCACGCCTATCAAATATTTTGTCGATTAATGCTTTCATTTACGAGAAATTTAAAGTTAGATGCCTTTCCCCATACAAAATAAAACGAGAAATTTTCTGCTGATCAACTGTGGACAAGATCAAAGCAGGTAATCCATTGCTGAGCATTCGGAAGTCAGTGTAACCCACAATGGATTCAATTCACTTTCTATAGCATAAACTCGAGCAAGAACTTTATTCTAGACTAACATTTGAAATGAATCTTTGAGACGAAATTGAGGCATTACATGCAAATTCAATGTCAAATTTCAAGTTTTCATATAAACTCACAAAGACCATTTTAAGATCATTTTAAAAAATTTGATTGTGTTTTTTTCTCATAAATCCAAATCGAAGATTATTCGAACAGTCCATAATTAAGTTTATCACTTCAAATGTTTGTCTAGATGCAGTTGATTCATGATCATGATCATGATTTTAAAAACTTGTAATCAGATAATCCTAGGGTGTGCCACAAATACACTACTTGGACCAAACAGATAACTTCCCCAAACACTGTGCAGCTTTTTGATAACATTATGCCAACTTCGGGCTTGCCTGATCATCTTAAAATTTTCATCATATATCGAGTTTGATATGTTATATCTGAAATACTTCTCTACTATTGCAATGAGGTATTACAATCTTTTCTGATCGTAGTGATCATCTTTGAGAGATAGAAATATAAATTCTTCAATATAAGGATGAATTGACAAGATTCTATTTTTTTGATCTTGAGATGATCTTAACAGCTCAGGTAATTTCATCGCATGCCTTAATGATGATTAATAAAACTTTTAAATAGATACTTTAATGGGGAGGCAAAAATATGAATTCAGTTCAATTAAAAATAATTCATAATAATGAGTTCAACTGAGCATTTTGTTATTTTCCGATTGAGTTTACACTGTATTTCCAATTTTTTTTCTAGGATTGGCTACAAAGTAATCTCTATTTAATCAAAGTGTTTGGATACATGTATAATAGTTACATTTGATTGGCTTCCCTTGCCTTCCAGTAAAATTTACATTACGTGGCGTTATACAGCTGTTGATTTGGTTGGGATCTGACATCAGTCCAAGTATTGAAAAATTTGTTTAAAACTTTAGAAATTTCTCTAGTGACTGCTGTAAACTTCCACAAAAATGTTTGTCATGTTCTTATTATACATTTTTGCATGCTTTTTCAAATATCGTACATGCCTAAAAACTATGGCAAATAGTTCCGAATCTAATTATTTTTCTATAGAAAACAATAAACTTGATGCAAGAATCAATAAAAAAATGTTAAAAGCTCGAGGCAAAACAAAACGTTAGTTTAAAATCTGAAGGGTATTTCTATTCTTAAGACGTCATGTCAATATTGATGTCGCTGTTTATGTTGGTAGCTCTTCGTTTGTTTGGATGGTTATCACAGACTGTGAACGTCACAATTCTTCACTAGAGCACTCTGTCCAATATATGAATTTTCCAATATGCCAAGCGGTTGAAAATCACACATTGCCTTATTGGTATGTAATTTTTTGAAAAAAAAAATAGCGAAAATACTAAAAAAACTGACTTAATGCACCGATGGTGAGACTGTTAGGTTTGAGGGAATTATTATTCACCATTCATTTGGAACCTTGTATCAGAATAACTAAACTTTAGTATGTTCCCTTTTTAATAGTTTAATGGTTTGCGAAAAACTCCTGGAAAGTAAGTACTTAAATGTTAAACGATGTATGAGTTCAGATTTGTCCTCCAATTAAATGCTATTTTGTCTAGAAAGCTGTATACTAATACCGAAATATAAGAAATTGATATCCTAAAATATTTTTTTAAAGATTTATGTGCAGGTTTAAATTAAAAAAAGAAGAATTTTAGAGATTTAAAAATAAATCGATTTTGTTATCTGTAACTTATAATTCGATGGCAATATTATTGTGAATGATGTCAAAGCTTTCAATCGATGGAAAAAGAGCTTTAATTGGATTGAAAATAGCTGAAAATTTGATCAAAATGTAAAAAAAATGAATATTTCAGAATAAACTTATTTTACAAAATTCATCCATTGATATCTCTGTAACTAGTAATCCGATTTCAATGAAAATTTGAATGTCAGAGCTTTCATTAGCCGATAGTAGAACTTGAATCGGTTAAAAAATGGCTGATAAATGGATCAAAATACAGACAGTTTAAAGCAGAGATTCCCAAAGTGGGCGAATTCGCCCCCCTGGGGGCAATTTTCGGGTCCAGGGGGGCGAAAATTTGTAAAACTGAATTTGGGGGGCGAAACGCATAGAAAGGGGGCGAAAGTGCTAGTAATGAGATTGAATGAATGTCAAAAACAAAATGTTTGTATTTTTGAAACAAGAATCAGACACTGACATTTTATCAAAAGATAACGTAAATTTGAGTAGTTCTTAGTCACACTATCATTGGATGTGTTTTTGAAGTGAGATATTTGTTGGAGCTGTTGAATTTTTTGGAACTTATATCAAAATCAGAACAAATATTTAGTAACTTTTTTTGTAGGAATACTTAAGTTTAGGCAGCTTAAGTTTTTATTAGTGGAATCTGGTTTTTCACCAAAAAAATGAACATTATTCATTTTAGAAAACATGGTTTGGTTACACATGGTCCTATCAGTTATGATGATACCAACTATTTTAAAACTTGTTATGGATGGTGTTATGGATATCATCACTAAACTTCAAAAAAGGCTGATAGAAATATTGATTTGTTTTATGCTACACACCAACCAACTCTTTCAAAAAATCGAAAATTATGAAAATGAGAAAAATATTTCATTATGTTTTTGACTCCCATAAGTTATTTAAAGTTTTTAAGTCACCAAGCCCGGTAAAACGACGATAAAAAATGGTGCAAATAAAAACGCTCATGTCTTTCTTCCATAGAATTAAAAAAAAAACTCGGTGAATTAGTTTTTTTTTCTTTCAATTTTAGTCCATAATTATTTTTAACACGTTGCGTTCAATTGCGTTGATTGATATGCGGATACGTTTCGTTACGGGACAATTTGATTTAGTGATTTTCCTAATCTTACTTAACAAATATTGTGTTATTGTGAGTGCTGCTGGAACATCAATGGACAATACGTTGAAAAATGACATCAACTCAATTTTGACAAAAATGCATCGGACTGATTTGCGATTCACTACCAAATTACTACACTAGTAAACCTAATAAATTGACCAACTTCAAAAATTCAACGCAGAATGGTGTTTTATACATATATTCAATTAGGGGAGCGATTCTGAAATTTGTTGGCCTTAAGGGGGCGAAAGCCAAAAAAAGTTTGGGAAACACTGGTTTAAAGTATTGGAATATACTTTTTCTAGTATTTCAGGGTACTGTTTGAATCATAACACTGTAATGAAAAGTCCAATCGCAATGAAATTTAATAGCGTTATATGGGAATACACATAAACGGACATGTGCTCAGTTCGTCGAGCTCTATCGATTGGTATATGAGACTTGGCCCACGGATCGAAAGTCAGTTTTTCAAGCGATCTTCATACTCTTCTTATGGTTGTAAGAAGGGTAAAAAGTCGCTGAAACAGCTTTATCTAGCATTACATTAGCTGAAATTCTTTATTGAACCGTCTCGTCATGGAAGTGACTCGTTGAATAGCATTATTTATTTTACTTCATTGGACAATAAATGTAAACAAACCGCATCCAAAGTATCCTCATGGTTTGGTTGAGTGTGTATGAGACGTTGTAGTAGTAATCGCTATAGTACATACAAATAATCATATATTCACTTTACTAGTGTCCTTTGGCAAACTGCTTAGAAAAAAGTGTTTGCAGACTCACTCTCAAATCTCAATCATTGAGTTCTTTCGTCAGAGCAACTTACTCACTTACGCTTATGCCGTCAAAACGATTATGAAAAAACAATTATGAAACCCACACGTAGAAACAAAAATTATATAAATTTTGAGTATGCTTTACTCAAAAAGAAGTATATATATTATTATTTCAACTCAAAATCTCTTGGTATATTCTTGATTCCTCACGAATGATGTTAAAAATAAAGAAAGCTGCATCATCATATTTTAAAAATGAGTACTTCTTCTCTTTAAGCCACGTTTAACAATTTTCGGCCAATCGCGTTTGCTTTCTTTGTGATATGGTAGGAAACCTTGATTTTTCTAATTGAATTCAGATCTCCTGCCCAAATCCCCTAAATTCGGAACAACTGACCACGATAGGCAGTACTATTTGATTCCTCACTTGAATAAAAGAGCCTGGGCTAGAGGCAAGTTCTATTTAATGTTCAGAGAATTTGTCTAAAGCATTGAGCTGATAGCTCATTTCGATGCAATTATCAACATTAACCATTTTACCCTTGGAAGAGAGCGCGCATTCCAGGGAATCCTCCCTTCCTCCATTTTTGCCACGTTTATGAATAGCATTAAAACCCACTTTTTTGGAATGAACGAAAGAAGACGTGAGAAGGATTACCACCGCTAGCTTTCGCTAACGGATCCAACGAAAAATCGAAGGCACTGGTCCAAACAAGTATCAAAAAGGGATTAATTGTAGAAAAATAGTACTGAAAAGTACTGCTTTTGTAACACTGAGAAGCACTGTTTTATTGGATTAGGTAGTTTTAAAACCTTCCGAGAGCAGACATAATTTGTGTACGCACAGCCAGAAGTTACGATGCGCATTGATCGTTTTCCAGATAATCATTCGGTATATCGCATACCCCTGTCGTATCCATCTGCAGAGCGACCTTCGATCGCGCAGAGTTTGCTCACGGCAGCAGCCAGCAGCTTGCCGAGTGGCGCGCGCTCCAAACGAATTGCGGGAAGCTTGGCGCGTCGGCGTCAACGCAACGGCTTCGCACCATGCGGCGATTAGTTCGCACGTTTAGTTCTCCGTCGGATGTTCACTGAGGCGTATTAACGGTCGCGTCGTCCATCGTCGGTCTTTTCGTTTGGTCGGTTCTCTAATCGCGCTTTGTGTGCTGCTTCGTTAATAGCGGCTATCAATCGATCGAATTCATGATTTATGATTCTCGCCGGTGCCGATTGTGAGGTGATTGATTCTATCTACCTGTTCCAATGCGGTGAAAGTGAATGCTGGAAAAGGGATTGGTTTGACGTCGTGCGTGAATGAAGAGCGTGTCGAGTCGAAAGTGTTTCACAGAGATCACCTCTTTGTTGATGTCTCGGCCGTCTGGTGAAGCGCTCAATGTCCATCTCTGGATGTTTGTTTATTAGAAGAGGAAAACAACACAATCGAAGTGTATTGATCGATGTCTGTTTGGATTCGGTGTGTTGATTAGTCCTACATTCGATTCAAAGGCCCCAGCAAGTGGAAGAATTGGGCTCAAGTGAGATCACTTTGAAGTTAGTGTGCAGTGTTTAGTGCAAAAACAAGCAAATCGTGTTCGAGTGTTCGGTCAGCGATTGAGACGACCCAGAATCCTAGCGTTCCAGCATTTTACGTGACTAAAAGACGCGGTGCCGTGCATAAACTCAATCCGGCGAAGTGGGCCATCGAGATATTTCTGGTGCTACCATATTTCGTATTACCATTACAGTCCACCATACCCGTTCGGAGCGAGAAGAACAAAGCCCAATCCGAGGTACGAGACCGCAAACATTTGTAAGTTTAATTCTTATCTGTGCAGACCGTAGCTCAAATTTACGACTGTTTAATTATGGATTACGTGTTCCCAGTGCGGCCGTTGCGTCGTTTTAGATGACGGAGACAAAGCGCCGTTCTGAGATTTCGTGTTTCGGCACAACTTTTTGCGCTGCAAGCTAGGAAGCGAAGTTTATCGTCATTACTTATTGCTAATGGGGCAGAGGTTCCGGTATTCGGGCCTTTTTGTTGGAATAGTTTAGTTTGATTCTAATTGGTTAATGAACACGGCATTTAAGTCATAACTGAGTTTTGTCATAAATCTTACTCATGAAGTTGTTGATTTGATGAAGCATTCCTGCATTTTAAATCGTAATAAATAGTTGGCACTGAGTCATTTTCCGTTAAGAATACATTTTGATGGATAATCTCCTCCTTTATCTGTTTGTGCAAATCCAAAAAAATATTCTCAACTATGTTGAATCCTACTGTCTAAACATTAGACTGATGCAAATTTTGAAGTTTTTGCTCCCCTATGCTTAAACGATGTCAATTATGATGGAAATGATCCTCCCAAAATTTTAAGTGATTCGGAAGAAATTTAGTTATGCACACGCTATTTGAAGTTTATATGGAAATTACTATGGAAAAGGCAAATCTTTTGTGTTCAATCCTCTAACTGCTCGCCATAATAATATATGGAAAAGTGAACACACTCATCTCATGTACAAACTTCCCAGCTACAACTTTGCCGAAAACCACATTTCGATGGGACGTAAGGATAATTTGTTATTTTTGATAACAAAGTGTAAATCATGCTGAGATGATCATTCAATTACTTTCAGAGCAACACTGCTTTTTGCTGTAGAACATAGTAGCCTGGATTACTTTGATCTATTCTTTCTGCCAGGAGCACCACTGTTGCCTGTCGAACAGTTAGTGAAGCATGCTACATGCAAACCAACTTTATGACGATGAATAACAATTTATCCTGAGGTCTGATCAAAAAGCGGTCTTGGGCAAAGTTGTAGCTGGGGGATTTCACATTAGAAGAATTTGTTTACTTTTTCATAAAATATCATGACGAAGAGATAGAGGACTGAACACAAAAGTTTGGCATTTTCCATAGTAATCTCCATACAAACTTCAAATGGCGTGTGCACAGTCAAATTTCTTCCAAATCACTTCAAACTTTGGGAGGATGCTGTTTACCATAATTAAAATCGTTTAAGCATAGGGGAGCAAACATTTCAAAATTTGCATCACTCTACTAAACATGTATCTCGTATAAAAACATGGAAATATTGTTCAATTTATTCGTAAAAGGATTTTAGTGTGGCTAGCAACGTTTTTGATGCTATTTTTTTAAACCAACTTAAGTAAATTCTTTGTAGACATTTTAAAGAATCAAATCAATTGAAATTCGATCTTCCATCATTCAATATGGTCCTTCTATCATCTCTTTACTATCTTCCTACCTGCATATCATCTTATCTTCCTATCTTCCTATTCTCCTCTATATTTATTTCTTCCAATCTTCCTTTCCGAGTTATTCCACTCCCGCAGTTACTTAGCCATTGCATCCAATCTGTTGGTATTCCTCACATTCCTTGTGTCCCTCCTCTGGATGTCTTGAGCTAGAGGGACGCAGATGGGGATCATTCCGGCGCTAAGACACACTGCCACCGATGATATAGTGCGGTAGGCACTCAGCACCCGTATAGCCATGAACCGGAACGTACCTGCCAGCTTCTCTCGATTGCGTTTAGTTCCCAACGCTGCAGCTCAAACTGGAACTCCGTGTCTCAACATGGACGATGATACGGTGGCCAGAAGACGCCTCGTACTGCTTCTTGACCCTCCAATGTTGGACATAATCCTAGCTACAGTATTTACTTTACTTTTGATCGCGCTACGTCCTTCAAGACACGACTGGCGCCACAATGTTACGCCAACTAATTCGGACTTAGTACGGAGGTTAAGTTAACCAGACCGCAAGGTCTTGTGGTGTCCGTAGTAAGCACGACTTCCGGCAATTATACGTCTTCAAATTACTCTGCTGCAGTTGTTATCCGACGTTATCAATGATCCGAGGTAGACAACCAGCCCTGTCGTCCTGCTTAGTCACGCTTAGTCGACGACTAAGAAGCTTTTCTCAGACGTTTTTTTAAATTTTTCATTCAAAGTCATAAAAAGTAATGTGATAGAGCTTTGCAAAATCAACAACAATCTAATGCCCCATAAGACAACAATCGAAATTTCCAACCTGTATCAACGCTCTGGAGTAATTTTACCTTATTTCATCTAGAACTTTTCGAGATCAGGAGCATATTACCTCCCTGTAGAAAATTAATCAAAATTCACGAGCTGTATCAACGCTCTAGAGTAATTTCACCTTATCTAACGCCCTGTAGATTAACATCGATTAAAAATTCCAGGTTTAATCAACGCCCTAGAGTAAATTGTCCTTGCCGCATGTAGATCAGCTACATTTTAACGCCCTGTGGAACAAATGTCAAGAGGTATAAACGCCCTTGACTAATTTGAACTTTTCTCTCGTAGATCAGCGGCATCTTAACGCCCTCTAGAAAATTTTAAACATTTCAAGCTGTATAAACGCACTGGATTTATTTGACCTCATCCCATGTAAACCAAATGCATCTTACCGCCCTGTATGACATCAATAGAAACTCCAAACTTTATCAACGTCCTGGAGTATTTTAACTTAATCCTATATCGATAGAGTACACCACTACGACCTGTAGGGCATCAATGGAAAATTCAAGCTTTATCAATGCCCTGCAGTAATTTGACCTTATTTTACGTAGACCAAGTGCATCTTTACGTCATGTAGGACATCAATTGAATATTCCAAGCTTTCTCAACGCCCTCGAGTGTTTTGACCTAATTCCATGTAAATCAGCTACATCTTAAAGGCCTGTGGGACAAATGTCAAGATGTATGAACACCCTTCACTAATTTGAACATGTTTTACGTAGATCAGGTGTATCTTAAAGCCCTGTAGGACATCAATTGATAATTCCATATATCAACGTCCTGAAGTAGTGTGGCCTCGTGCCATGTAAATCAGCGTCATATAAACGCCCTGTTCGATATCAATTCAAATTCCAATCTGTATTTACGCCCTGGAGTAATTTGACCTCATTCCATGTAGATCAGGTACATCTCGAAGCCCTGTAGGACATCAATGAAAAAGTCCAAGCCTTATGGAGTAATTTGGCCTCATTTTACGTAGTTCAAAAACACCTTGGCGCTTTGTATGACATCAATCGGTCAAGCTATATAAACGCCCTGGAGTAATTTGACTTGATTCCACGTTGATCTTTGCAATCGAAATTTCTTAGCAGTACCAACGCTCTGGGGAGTAATTTGACTTTATAATATGAATATCAAGTGCATCTTATCTGTTTGACATCAATCCAAATAGTCAAGATGTATCAACGCCTTGGATTAATTTGACCTTGTCGTACGTAGAGCAAGCGCAGCAGGGCGTTAACTGAATGATCATTTGAAAATTCCTAGCTTTTTAAATGCGCTGGATTAATTTGACCTTTTCGCATGTATAAAAGATACATCTTAACGTCCACAAGGACATCAATTGAAAAAAATGCATCTTTGTCAACGCCCTGCAATAATTTAAGGTTATTTTATGTAGATTAGGTGCATCTTAACGCCCTGTAGGACATCAATATAAAACTCCAAACTGTATCAACGCCCTGGAATTATTTTGACCTCATCCTATGTAGACCAGGTGCAACTTCTACTTTGATCAGGTGCAACTTCTACTTTGATTAGGAGCATCTTAAGGCCCTGTATGACATCAATCGAAATTTACTAAACGCCCTATAATAATTAATCTTGTCTCATGTAGATCATCTTGATGCCCCGTATGACATCAATTCCACATTCTTAGCAATATCAACGCCCTGAAATAATTTGACTTTATTCTACGTAGATCAGGTACATTTCAACCCTCTGTAGGACATTTATTGAAAATTCCAAGCTTTATCAACATCCTGCAGTAATTTAACATTAGTCCACATAGATCAATTGTCTCTTAACGCCCTGTAAAAAAAATCAATCAAATTTTATAATTTGTATCAACGCCTTGGAGTGATTATACCTTGTTTCACGTAGATCAGCTGCGTCTTAACGCCCTGAAGAAAACCAATTAAATTGTGTTTACTTTATGACTTTAACTAATGTATATCAAGTGAAGAAGAGTATTTGAACCTTTAATTGCGTCGTCTGCTCTTGCGGGAACGAGTGACGCAATCAGGATCAATGGTGATCAACGTATTGTATATTCCGATCAATTTATTTAATATTTTGATTACTTCTTTCTGTTTGAAATGTGTGTTATATATTGTTTTATAATATCTTTATTTTATTCTATTTTTCGCAGTTCCCCGAATGCCATTTTTCCGTTTTTCCGAGAAGTAATGCAGTTCATTAAGGTGCGAGAATAGTCCTCAGTTACAGGATGGTGGATTAGAAAGAACGATTAGCAATCATTGTTGGTCATTTTTTACCTTTTTCCAAATATGATGAGGACGGTGAAACTCGAAAGAACCTCCAACCAAGTAAAGAAGGGTGTATACTAGGGTTCACTACTCTGAAATGTATGAAGTTCTGATAATTTTGAAAACCAAAAACTTTTTGGGAAAACGGGGTATTCGGAGAATAGGCTTTCAGCGGACTGGCGTTCGAATAAACGACATTTGGTGAACCAATATTCAGGGCAAAGTAGCACAATCCCTTAAGGGGCAGGATCCATCATTGATTTCGGAATTTTCAAAAGCAGTTTTTTTGTTCAAAATCAAGAAAATTTACAGGAAAATTTGTTCACTATATTCTATTCTCCAACCGAAACACACTGAACACATTTTCATCGAAGAATTTTCATTTTTGAACAGAAAAACTGCTTTTGAAGTTTCGATGATGACGATGATTACGATGACGGAGCGTTGAACGTTAAGTAAATGATACAGGGCTTTAACAGTTTGCACTTGATTACGTATGATTCAATATTATTGAAGAAATTTCTGGTTAAATTATTTCGAGAGATCTCTCGATAAAAGCAAGTGATTATTAGGCGGCCCAAAACCACGGTTCATATAAATTTAAAAAAATGTATGGACAAAAAACACGATGATTGGGATGCGTATGGGTTCGTAAAGCTCTAAAATTAAACAATGTGGTTTATTCATAGCCCTAAATTGTTTTGTAGAAACTCAGGGGGTCTTTATGATCCACTTGAAATTCAATGAACGAATTGATGAAAGAAAAAGCAGTATTTATCCATTTTTTCCGGACTATCGCCCCATCGTCACAAATAAATGTTTAATTCGCTCCCTGGTATATAAATTACATTTTTCGTACGAAAAGCAAAATTATGTTGAAATTTTGACGTACACTTCAGCATGCGTGAAACAATATCGATCGAATTTTCTCAAGCAACTCTAGAACTTTGATGAAATATGTTAAAGTTTGAAGCTGAAAAAATCTTCATTTCATATGTACAGTAGATAGTGAACTTCTAAGACGGTGCTTGTCCAGCTCTTAGTTCAGTTCACAAAGCGTTGGAGTTTCATATTATTTATTGAACCTCTTACCTGAGGAATAGTTTGATAATTTATAATAAATTCAATTGATCCATAAACTTGAACACTTCTTCTGAATTTTAGTACATTTTATAAAATAGACACATGTAAAGAAGTCGTTGTACGAAATTTTTCAGCTGAATAATGTTTAAGTCCATGTACGTGATCTCTTTGTCCCATATTGAAATGGAACACAAACAAAATACGTACAAATGCATATTGATTTTCATTTGTTGGGATTGTATATTGAAGTATTTGTGATATTCGTAATTTTTATATATTAAAATGTTATAACTGATTCAGCTTCCGTTTTAGGATTTCAGTTGATGATCTGTATAGACTGAAAGTCGAAAACCCATAGCAACACAATCTCCATCACATTCGATCCCTTTAAATTCAAATTGTTGTCATATTTCTAATAAGACGACATCATTAACGCCTGGGAGTAGAAGCGCCCTCTGAGCTATAGCATCGCCCCCTCAAAAAGGGACGACTAAGAAGCTCTAATTTTACGACGACAGGGCTGTAGACAACTTCATCCACCACCTAGAACTCATCTCCGTAAATCCTAGCTACAGTGTTAGCTGCCTTTTCGCAGACATAGTCTACGTGGCTGTTGAAGTTTAGCCTGTTGTCATCCACGATTCAATGATGTCTAGTGATTCCTCCGTCAGCATGTCCACCTCATCCGCAGCTATCGCAAGAACGAAGTCATCTGCAAACCTGACGAACTCGACTCGATTCGCCAGTGTCAATACTAGCACTCCAAGAAATGGCGTAGATGCAGAGGTGTATTCGGTCTACTGATGATCAGTTTTAAAATGCATCATCAATTCCTCCTCTTCGCCTCATTGGTCTGCATTCTGACGTGACAGGCGTTATTGTTGCCTTCAAATAGAAGATCACCCGCCACTGAGGGTGTCTGTTAGTCTCAAGCAATCATCTGGTTGGTTCCTTGTGTAAGTGTAGCAGATCTTTCAACACACGGGCGTCCAATCAAGCGCAATTCCTGGTCGGTCCAGGATCATCAGTGGCGCGGCAAGTGGGTAGGACAGGTCGGACTTGTACTACGCACAATAAAACCTGGGTAGGACAGATGTAGGATGTAGGATGATGCAAAGTTGTGCAGGCTCCGGAAAAACCTTCAGAGACTATATCGGGTTCAACAGATCCTTCAAGAATTTCGTCTCAGATTCCTCGAAGAAATTGTCATAGTGATTTTATTTATAATGCTCCATGGTCTCCTAGAGGGATCTCTTCTGAAATTCTCTGTCAAACCTCCCAGAAATTCTTCCAGCCATTTTACATATCATGCTTAGAGTAGTTTCTCCAGAATTTGCTCCAGTAAATCCATGAGCTTTGGAGTTAGCTTCTGCCTCCAGTCATTTTCTCGGATATTATTTTGTTACTATTTCCAAAGCTATTCTAGAATTTCCTCAATATATTTTTTCACTGATCCTTCAACCAAATTCTCCAGTTGTCACTGTAGGAGATCTTCCAAAGATTTACAAAGGAAAAGATTTCTCCCAAAGAAATCCACAAAAGTTTATTGCTGAGTATTTGAAAAAAAGCTTAAACTTTTTTTTTTCAAGAAACCATGCAAGAATTCCTTCGCATGAAAATGTGGATTCCTTCGAGAATTCATCTATATTTCCTCCCAGGGACCCAGAAATTTCTTAAGAGGATCTTATAGGAAATGTTATTCGAGAAATTCCTTTAGAAAATCCCACCAAATACTATCCAAAGATTCAATTGATTTTGTTTCGATTATCTCTGGATCACTGGATCTATGAAATCTTCTAAAACTTTCTCGAAGGTCTAGGAGTCCTTTCAGAGGGCCTTGTTCACTAAAGATTACTGTTTTTACAAAGGTTTTTATCAGAGATTACTTTGAGGTTTTCTTCATAAATACCTCATGGATTTATTTTTCAGCAAAAAAAATCTTGGCATTTCCCTAGAAACATTCATGGAACAATTCCGGATAAAAAAAACTTTCAAGACTTACTTTAGAAAGTCTCACAGAATTAGAGGAGAATTTCTGTAGAAATCTTAGAAGGAATCTCTGGAGTAATCTCTGAATAAATCCTGATAGACAATTTCAAAGGAAACCTCTGGAAATTGCTGGAAAAGTTATTGATTTGATTTTGGAAGATGTTCTAACCAGGAATCTTGAAGGAAGTCCCAGGGAAATCTATGGATGAATCACTGGAAATCTTTGAGGAATAAGGATTCTTTTGAAAGATTTCTCAAAAAACTTCTGGAGAAATTCTGAAATAATCTTTGGAGAAATCTCATTTCTGTGATACTCCTCAAAACTCTTATTTCCTGGCTCCTTTTAGGTTTCGTTTTGTTCCCTTGTTTTCTGTTTGGTATCTTTTCGTCTTCTTTTTGATTCCTTTTTGGTCTCATTTTTCAGGCAAGAGGTCTTCAATATCCTACTTTTAAGATACTCAGTAGCTACCAGCCCTGGGAAAACATAAAGTTTTCTTAGTCTTGTAGTAACGACCTTGCCGTTGAACAGTAGCGTAGCTAGGGGGGTGCGGTGGATGTGGTCCGCACCGGGCCCCGAGCTCATAGGGGCCCCAAAATTGCAGTGCGGATTTCTCATAGTATTGAAAGTTCGACCTAGCTTATAAGAAATTGACAATTTGTATGATCCCAAGCTAAAAAAATGTATAATAAGCACAGGTTTTGGAGGAGATTTGGATTAGCTATGTATAGGGGCCCCTTGATTATCCCTTATTTTCAATACTTTAGGGCTAGATTTAGAACCAGCAGAGGGGCCCAGGGAGATCGTCAATTCGAGCCCCCACATTTTAGGGGCCTCTACAAATATGTGTTTAGTAAGTTATTTTCCTTGTTGTTGTTCAATCAATTGGGCGCATGAAAGAACTGAGCCTTCGAAAAGGGCCACGTTCAGCTAAACCGCATATGGAAACTTAAGTAGGCTCAGATACTTTTTTTTAAATGTCGAGTCTAATCACGGCTTTGGATTTATAAAAAATTACTTTATGAATTTTGATTTCCAAATAAATGAACCTCCATTTGTTGGCCTTCAAAAATCTGGAGCGTTGGTGAGCTTTGAGCTTGAGGTAATCAAAATTCCTTATTTTGTTATCATCCAAAAATACTTATCAAAAATCATCTGAATTTATTCTCGCCTTAAATAATAATTCAGGATATTTCTTAAAAAAATTCGCCTGGTAATTTATATGAAAATATGCCATGAATTTTATCACTCTTTTGTTAATCTTATTTTGAGATTCCTCCAAGGTTTCGTTTAAAAAAAGGGAAGATTCTTTCAAGAATTCGTTTAGACATTTTATGGTTTTTTGCAGAAATTTTAATTTGATTTCTTCAGAATAAACATTAGCAACAAATTCAGGGATCTTTTTCCAGTGCTTTCATGTAAAGAACATTATGTGCAATGCTACCTGAAATGTTTCAATTAATTTCTGAAAGAATTGCTTCGGGCGTAAAACCGCTATAAAATAGCTAGTTATACTCGATTTGACATTTCGATATGAACGGGTTTTAAAAAAAATGCCACAGAGATTCCGACAATGATTACCCTGATTTGATTCAACGATGCTTGAAGATTGCATACAAGAATCGTTCTAGGAATTTATCAAGGATTCAAGCAAGAATTTCATTGAGGGGACTTCTCAACATTTACCCCTGAAAACCACTGAAGGGATTTCTTGGCGTACCCTTGGTCAAGTCCGACATTTTCCCAAGTATTCCTTTACCAATGCAATGACTCCAGGGATTCTTCCACGAATTATACCTTTTCAAATATACTCCTTGAGATTTATCTGAGGACTTTTTTCTGGTATTCATTTTAGAAGTTTGCGAGAATTTCTCAGATAATTGGAAATCTTTTTGGGTTCGTCCTTAATTTTTCACTGGGAGCCCTTCTTGAATTTGTTCATTACCACAGGATGTCCGTAAATTACAAAACAACATTATACATCTATGAAATAGCGAAAGATACAATGATTGATAATTTTAAAATCAATTCTTCTTACTGAGATAATTCAATTAAAATTTATTGGAGATAAATAGCCATATTAGATATAATTTCTAAAAGATAAATTCAAATATTCTATTTATTTTTGAAATGATCTACAGAATATTGGCTTTAAGATTGACTGGAAACAGAAAATTATTCAGTTCAAATCCATTGAGTTCGAAGGGCATTTCTCTTCCATCATAAAGCTCGAAAAACGGCGTTCGTTAAGACAGTCCAACGCCATTGGGATGGATTTCACAAATATTTGACATCAACAAATGGGTCAAATTTGTTGCTTGAGAATATAATATTACCCCATGTATGAATGCTCAATGTATCTATTTCGGTTGCATAGAGACATGTCTTCATATTTAGTACGGATAATATGCGGATACCATGTACGAGAAGTTCTACAACTGATAAAATCAAAAATTTCCCCAGTAACTTCTTTTCATCAAGAATTCTTTCAAATATTTCTGCAAAATGTCTTCTAAGACTTCTTTTACAAGGACTTTTTTTATCCAAGAATTTAGAAAATTTCGGTAGAGTTCCAGCAGTTCCAGAAGCTCCAGAGTTTTACCTCAATCTGTCCATGTTTTTTCGTCAAGGGCGATCCATTAATTACGTAAGACAATTTTCGGGATTTTTCACCTTCGTCTTAAATATAAATTGTATGGCGCGTAAGAAATCTTGAATCCCCCTCTCCCGCCATAAACTCTTACGTTATTAATGGTTGGCGCCCAAAGAATATTCTTAAAATTTCTCTTAGGGTACCTCTATGAACTTTGCTGGGAGTTCGTCATAAAAAAACACATAAAAAATCAAGCATATTATCATGATTGCCTCCTGGATCTGCACAAAAAACCACAACAAAGAATTTTTCAGTGGTTTGCGCAATACTTGAATTTGTCCAGTGATTGCACTATGTATTTACCTATGAATTGGGTCCTAAAATGTTTAATGAAATCTTGTTTTTATTTAATGACACGAAAGAGCATGTTACTGCAACTATTTTAGCAATTTTTCCCGCTCAAATAACGGCTACATCATATTAAAACTTTAACTTTAAAATTGGGTCCATAAATGAACCTTGACAGTTTTGATCATGTTTGACGTTCGCTCAATCGACAAAAACACCTCAGGACTTTTAGTTTTAACACTGGGGTTGTTCCTATCTGACATTTTGGAAGGGACACGGAAAGCAAAATATACCCAAAATTTGAGTTTAAGCCAAGGAGTGTGACAAAATCTAAAAAAAAAATGTTTTTTTGGACTTGAACAAAAGAAAAACATTAAAAAAATGAATAAATATGTGTTTTAAGCCTAAACTTAAGCGTTTGGCACTAAAATTGGGACAGGCCTTTAGGACCCTATTGTTCCAATTTTTTCACGAGTTTTTAAAGAAATCAAATAGGAATAATCGTAAACATACTACTAAATAACGTACAACATACAGGAAGGTATCCAAGAATATCTTTAAAGCTCTTTTTAAATAGAAACATATAGAAGCTTCCGAAGCAATCGCTTTATATACACATAAATTATTTCGTCAACCTCAGCAAAATGAATAGCCGAGAATCCAACACTGAGAATTTGGTAATTTTTAATACAGAATCTCGGTTATCAACACAGTTCGAACGAAACGTGTAAATTTCTGAGACACATAATGCACATAATTGGAGCGTGGAATATCATGGATATTTACATGATATGTCATGTAAATTTCAATTATATGTCATGTAATCCAGCAGGATCCTGTGTGATTACATGACATATAACACATTTTTACATGATTTCAGACTTAAATTTACATGACGTCATGTTTACATCGCATAAATGAAGTTTACATTACGTGTAATCTTCATTGTTTTTAACTGTGAACAACTACCGAAAAGCTAAACATTACATTAATTTGCAATTGGATTAGATGGACTAATTGATGTGAAGATTTGCGAAAAAGTTACACGTCTTCTCAGTGAGAATAGAAACTCACGACTCCCCGAGTCGAGTTCGATTCTCACTGAGAAGACGTGTAACTTTTTCGCAAATCTTCACGTAAATTTGTCCATCTAATCATATTGCAAATTATATGAAATGTTTAGCTTTTCGGTAGTTGTTAAACTTCCACTCGGCTGGTTGGCCGTAAACCACGATTCATAATTAATAACAAGTATCTCGGTTATTAGTTTAGTTATATTTCCGCAATCCAAGTTTTTTATCGAGATTTCGGCAATGGCTACCGATATTCGGTAAACATTTACGAGATCTCGGTAAAACATTTTTTTTTAGGTTCCACAAGACGTAGCAACAAAAAGTATTTCTGGGTGGAAATTATTTTTTTGAGCTTTTAATCACGATTTATCTTAACAAATACTGAAGGTACGTGTGAACTCGCTAATAAAAGACATATTTTGCAAACCTCTTTACGAGGGGCCCCCACATCTACCTCCGCACCGGGCCCCCTAAACTGTAGCTACGCCACTGCCGTTGAACCCTTTAAATATAGTAACATTCAATTTCCGGTTTAAGAATTCATTAAAAAATTTCTTAGCTTCACTGTCCAGTGTCCAAAAAATATTTATCAACGTTCGTTCTACCCATGGTTTCGAACGTGGACGCGCCTCTGAGGATCATAATGGATGGATTTCATAATGGAAATGTCCTTGAATTCTTTGGGTATTGTTTCATTTTTATTTCGTTCATTTCAGTTAAAAAATACGATACAATAGTTTTGAACATTCCCTACTGAACTATTGTTCTTCAAAAGATGTTGTTCAATATCCTATCTATGTAATAGTAAATTAGTTTGTAATTCAGATGACTCTTATCACTAATTAAATACCAAATTTCTGCAATTATGAAGAATGTATTGTTTTAGTTTCCGTCTATAAGTAAATTGCGTGGAAGCTGTTTTGTTATGTTTATATGTACTCGGTCCTACATTAACGAACCGACGTCGCCCTATCTCCGTTCTGAATCCCGGTCTTTGAAGATGTTGAGCATATCTGGATCGGTGTTGATGAAACACACTTGCAAAAGACCAGTTTTAGTGAATATTCTGCTCTTTGATGATTTTGTACATTGAAGTTCCAACTTGAAGAATGTGAAGCCCTAGTATTGATGGCACTTTATGTTGAGATAACTCGTAAAGGTCACGTGTAGGGAAAAGTTACGGTAAGCTTAGGATTGACTTTATATAGCGATTTTGTTGAATTTGTAATGGTTTCAGATAAACCTTATTGCAAGATCCTCAAGCTGCGTGGCCGTATTGAAAACGGCTATGGATGAAAGAGTAGTAGATTGTCATTAGAATATGGGCTGGAAAAAACTTGGAGAGTTTCCGTAGGGTTCCACAGAGTGATGAACATTTGGAGACCACCCAGGTAACAATTTGATGCTGGATAAACGCTTTTATAACTTATCCAAAGCAGCCTTAGTTTGAATAAAAGCTGTGCACAGGTGCCACACTCGATTGTTCAGCTCCTAAACATCTCATTTTGGCGATTTTAATCAGCCTCAAGTTGGCCTAGAGCTGTTTGGAGAGCTGATTTATGGTTGAATAAGCGCTAATATTACTCTGCTGCAAATGTCAAAATTCTATTTTTGGTACACTAAGTATCCAGGTAAAGCTTAACAATCGCTTATACAACTTTAATTCAACAATTAATCAAAAATGGAAAAGATACATGTTTCTTAACCCGAGGGTGATGCTAACGAATTGAAATACACTGTAAAGCTATTACGCGTTGCAAGATAAATTTTGATTCCGGAAAAATCCACAGTTGTTGATCGCTTAATTTTCCGTAAAAATCATCATAGTCACCGCTGACTAAGAAATGCAATAATTTTATTTATGCTGTTTCAACTGTCAGAATAAATTTGATGGCTTCAACGGGTTTTGGTCGAAACCTTAGCGAAAAAATTCCAGGTGTTGGATTGAGTTAACAATCTTTACATGTTGGATGCTAATGGGTATCACTTAGATAGCAATAATACACATGGGGACCTGTAGCATCTAGGAAATCTAGAAATTCCGTTTACCGCGTATCCGTAGCATATTGGATTTCGAATTATTGGTTCAAAATCATTGAACTTTTGCCTTTACTACTACGTTGAAAGAAATGTAAATGATAGGGATACCAGATTGCCCGCCATCTAACAAGAGGAACAGTTTAAATCCCATTATTTTAGGGGAGACTGTAAAGACCGTCTAACAACCGCGGATGGTTGGATGAACCACACACATGGAGCCCATAGCTTTAAAAGAGATATGCAAGAGGATTTGAATATTTTGAACCTGATAGTATGAGCAACTGTGAGCCATTATGGTTATAAATACGGTCAAAGCACTTATGGAAATATATTGACCTGAATGATGAGATGCACTTTATCTATCGTTATATTGCAAACCTAAAATGTCAACGAATCAAAAAAGCATGTCCAGAACCGCAATGGATCAATGCACGAGTTCACTAATTTGACGTTTGAGCGGTGCCAAATTCACTCGTTGCCATGGTCATGTAAATAACACGGCACCGCTCAAACGTCAACGAGTGAACGCTTGCATTGATCCATGCTTACTGTGGTTCATTTGCTCTGTGCGGGGATTGCTTGCTGCGCGTTATTTCCGCGAGACAATCCAAATTTTTAAATTTCCCCGCAATATATGGTGGGATTTAAATGTGTAGATAAATAATTATAAGTGATTGAAAATTGAACCTGGATTCACTGATTTACGGCCGCTAACCTTACCATCTGCTCCACGTGGGCTTGTACGAGTATTATTATTATATTAGTATTAGTAGCATGAGCATAAATCATTGTCGTGTCTGAATAACAGCTATAGCCATTTTGATTTAAGGTTGCATTGTGGCTGGAGAAGCGATACCAGCACTACGCAAATTCTCTTAGCTTAGCTGACAGTTGTGAAGTTATGGAGAGTCAGCTATCTGTGAAGTTGTATAACAAAATAATAATTTATCAAGTCAATTTGGCACTTATTTGTTGTGTTCATTGTTGTTGTCACAATATATTATCGATAACTGAAGTATCTATTATTCCAATGATTTGCGGGGAGCTCCTTCAGATCACACAATAGTAATTCTTTTTTTTGCGTGCTCACTACTCCCAAGGAGGAAAAATATGGATGAATTCCAGAGGTACCATTCTATCAATGTATCAATGAATGGACTCTCTGCGTTTGAAGCAGGTGCACTGTAAATTCATCATTACCCTTTAAAGAATAAAAAATGCCCATTTTTTGCTGATATATGCAGCTGTCAAAATAATGGGTACTTCAAAAATTTCAATAAAGAGTAATATTTGCCCATTTCCAAGTTTCATGGGTTTACCCTTTAATGGGTGAAAATTGTATTAGGTAAACTTTTCGAAGAAGGTTGTTGTGTGATCTTGAAAGCACCAATAAAGACGGAAACATTGAAAACAAGTAAGTATAATATATTTTAGTTGTTTTGAAATTGTACCCGAGGGTAATATTGTCATATAGGCTTATTAATCAAAAACCGGGTGCCTGATTCCCTATCAGCTCGAAAAGTTAAGTTCCAGTATTCTACGATCCGGTCGATGTCGTGATCAATCCCGTTGAGTTTAACCTGTTTTAAGTGTGCTTTATTTATGATTTTTCTATTCAATGAATCTGTTTTACATGTACAGCTATAAATCTATTATTTTGATACTTTGAAATCCAATTTTTGATTAAAATCTGCTTTGAAAATCGCCAAGAATCAACCAGAAAAAAAGAGTAAATTTTACCCTTTTCCAATTTGGATTCAATTCGGAAAGTGGGTAAAATTCACTCGTTGATTTGACGCACAAGCCGCTTACTCTTTAATGAGTAAAGGCCCTTTACTCTTTTTATGAGTTAAACTAGTTTCTTTCAAAAAGGGTACTTTTTTACTCTTTAAAGGGTACTTTGATCTTACAGTGTAGGTCAACAAATACTTTGTGTTGTAGAAAATTCAATCATTTATGAACAACAAAGTGTGGGAGGTTAAGTGGCGTTATAATATCTGTATAATGGTTGAATAAACTGTTAAACAACCACCAATAAATTCTATGCAGGATAGCTGAATTAAAGTGAATAATTAAGATGGATAAGGTATAATTCAATTTGGTATTCAGCGTTGAGTGGATCGCTGAATACAAGGATTGAATAAGCTCTTATTCATATTAGTGTTCAGTTATCACCGTATTCAGCCATTAACACCTGTAACCAGCTAATGTTCAGCAAATACTCTTGCTTTTCAGCTTTCATTGTTACTTGGGCATTGTTCGATTGTGGAAGTCTCAGCTAAGGCGCTCATCGATGTGTACCCCAGACACTCATATTTATTTTCAATTAGTGCACAATTAACCACCAGATCTGAACAAATATTTTTGTCACATTTGAGTGAGCTGAAAATCATCATTTTGGTTTTCTTCAGGTTTAGGGCTTGCAGATTGTTTTCCAAATATGCCGTGACAAGCTCCATAACTTGTGTCATCGAATCTACGACTTTTTCCGCTAAGTCCAGGAATATGGATCCAGCGCAACTCTTTTTGTCCACAGCGGTTGAAATTTTTTCTATCAGCTCTAGAATGATGAAGGGAATCAACACCACTGTTTCTGTTAGTCCACTGTGCACTTTATTTACACTACTGTTCACTACCCGACCAACACACAAGTTATATTTGTGTATTATCAACTGATATATGACTAGTTTTGGTCATATATCAGTTGATAATACACAATTATAACAAATGTATTGCTGGGGTATTTACAATGTACTTTTTTATCCACTGTTACTTTTTAAGTACTTTGGAACACTTTTGGTCGATACAAACCACTCGGCGGTTAAATCCAAGTGAGACTGACTTCCAGGATGAAGTGGTCGCGTGTTCATATCAGTGCATTCGTGTTCTAGAAGTTTCGAAGGTTCTCATTCGCTTAACTCTTGGAACAGCTGGCATTCACTGACGGAAATCACTGGAACTGTCGTTGGAGATACATCACTCATAGGGAACTCACGGCACTTGAGTTCCTGTAGATAGACCCGCATGGTACTCACGCTCACTGTTTGTACTTGTGTACTCAGTGATGTAGTCTGGGTGAGTCGAGAAGGGGCCACATTCGGCTCGTTCCGTACGGAACAGGTACAGAGTATCGTCGTTTCTGTCACTAGAAAATAGAAACTTTGGAAAGAAATCTTTCAATTTGGCTAAATCGGAATAATGTGCCCCAATCGGGCAATACGCCAGCTCTCCCTTACTCGATATTTCGTATCTCGATATTTAGTAAGAAAACCATAGAAAAATTTGGGTTTAATGGCTACCTCGATGGTCCCTTGGATCGTGTTTGCGCTTGTTTTGTGTTCTCTAATTCGATAGTTATGAAGAATTGACTGTAGTTACCAAATATTAAAAGTTTCTCACAAATACAGATCACTCAAATATAGATCTAACACACAAATATAGTAATCAAATAATAAGAGTAATTTTTGAAATAATACAAACAAATAAAAATGCTATAAATATGTATTACTATTATGGTTTAAAACAATTTACAACTCGGATCTAATTCCTGTAATGCCGTTAGACAATTCACTAGAAAACTAGAAAATTCGCACGCCAAAAAAACACGCATTCTACCTGGTACAGCACAGTATCATGCAACATCATAAATAACGCCAGGAAACATTCCAAAAGAGATGGGAATCGTCCCATCAGGTGAGTTTTAGCTACCGTGCTTCATGATGAGACGCGAGGCAGGAAACATGGATGGAAGCTACAGCAACGAATTCCGCTCATCATAAGTAGAGGACGGCACGGGATGGCAATGCACTTTACGATAATTGTCTTTTGCAACAAAAGCATCGCTCGTTTTGATGCGGTGCTTCTGTCGGACAAATTGTATCGTTTTTCCTTCCCATTTTTCTGCGCTTCTAGTGTGTTGCTCTCAAGCTCACAAGTAGCGGGTTGTGTTTTTCAGTGGCAAGATCGCTAAATATTTATACCGACCGAGCGAACCCGCATCCCTCTGCAGCAGCCAACAACGTTAGTTTACCGTACTGAAGCCTACGATAGGGTGGGTGTTCCCGTAGTCGCATTACTGGCATGAGTGGGTTTTTACGGCCGTTTCGCTATAAATCATTACAAAACATTCCGCTGTCAAGGTCCGGAAGCTCCTACCCAGCTATAGTAGAACTATTAAGAAAAACTAAACTTAAGGTAAATGAATTCCGAATTTTGTAAAATACCATTTGATTCCACATCGAAAAGTCGAGTCTAGTACACGACACTGAAGGTGGCCTTACAGTTGAAATCGAAATACGCGTATCTGTAAGAAGATATAAGCTCTAGTTAAGAGGAAAATAACCATCATCGTATTACAAATTTTCAAAACCAGTTTTTTCGCTCAGAATCAAAACAATGCTTATGAAAATCTATCATTGCATTGCACTTGGTACCTGAAATACGATGATAGATTTTCATAAAGATTGATTGGGATTTGAACGAAAAAATTGGTTTTTAATTTTTAATGATTGCTGATAATTGAATGATGGATTCTTGAGCCTTAAATTAACTAAGTAATGGAAAAGATAAGAAATTCGGCTATTGGTACATCCACCCTACCTATTGTTGCTGAGAAAGGCCTTCACCCTGCGTCGATGACGAATCATCACGCGAAATGGTTTCGTTTTGGGGCACAGTGCTCCGCCGTTGCTTTTCGCTGGGAATTTCAACAGCTGATTGCACCGCTCCATACCCTAAGCCAGAGGTCGAAGTACTCTTCAGAAATAGATTAGTTTTGTCATCGGCGGCGGCGGCGAAACACGCAGGAGTAATCAGGGTAAATCATGGTCAAAATTATGTTGAACCCTCAATGGTCTTTATATGCTTCAATAATAACTATAAAACGGTTCAAGATTGAAAGCATTTCCAGTTCAAAGCGCAAATAAAAATGGCATTTTTAGACCGTTTTCTTCTAATCAATACTTTGCTCATGTAAGATATATCCCATACAAATTTTGCTAAAGCTACTACATTCTGAAAGGGTATTATAAAAGAGGAAAAATCATAGTGATTCTATTTTGAATGTTATTACTTCTTGTTTGAATGATGTACAAAATTTGTCTAAATAGAAAATTGTGGATGTGTTTTTATTACAATAAAATTTACTTCCATTTTGTTATATTTGTCCTTTCTGTAATCGTTCTCATTTTTTTTTTACAAATTTTCAAATGAAATATCTTCATCTTTAATTGCCAAGCTCTTTTAAGGTGAAGAGTATTCGAAGCCAAACTTCAAATTTTCAAGAGCACAAATCTGGAGAACCAAACACCCGTTTGAGCTGAAAACTTAATCGATTGGTCACCAGCAGCTAGTGACCAATCGATTGTGTTTTCAGTTCAAACGGGTGTTTGGTTCTCCAGATTTGTGCTCTTGAAAATTTGAGGTTTGGCTTCGATTCATCTTCACCTTAAGTGTGTAAGTTTATTAATTTTAAAACTTGAATGCAAAAATAGGCTAACAATTGTAGTAAGAATGGAGATATTGGCTTGGCTACAATAAGCATGGTTTCCAAATCATATATTCTTGAACGATTTCAGAATGGATTCTGGGATTCCTTGGATTGTAGTGTGGATCATTGGATTCCAGTGTGAATGCTGGAATTTCAGTATGAATGCTTTGTGGATTCTAATGAGGGTCATGACATTGTTGTGTGGATTATAGGATTTCAGTGTGGACCCTGGAATTTTATTGTGGATCACAGATGTCGATCCTAGAATCCCAGTGCGAATCCTGGTAATTCAGTGTTTATCCTTTTATCCCAGTGTGCATCATAGGAATGTAGTGTGGACTGTAGCATTTAAGTGTAGATCCGGGTATTTTAGTGTGGATTAGGGTGCGGCTCATTTTTCGAAAGTTCTCAAAACCAAAAATTCGTATGCTCTTTTGAATTAACAACACATAAAACAGGAAACCTCAATTTTTCAGCAAAAAAAAAAAAAAAGATTTAGAGATGGCGCAAGCGATTTGAAGGTGAATTTTTAAGTTTTGAAGTATAACCTTCTGTAAAGTCTTCAAAACTATATTTTCCCACCAATGTTGAAGCTGTTAGCATCCTTCTCTTCAAAATAAAATGTATGGATATTTTGTTGAATATCAAATTTGTCTAAAATGCTAGTGATCATTAAAGTAAAAGTAGTTTTATACTTAACCGATTTCAATTTGCTTTACATGTTTTTGAAGCAAATTTAGTACTGTACAACATATTAATTTAAAAATAGTTTTGAACTCGTTTTTCAATAAAAAAAATTGCCAAAAGTTGAATATTCCTCGAAAAGTACAATATTTTTTAAATTTTCACCAGTTAAAATTTAAAACTAAGGCTGAAACTATTTTTCCTCATTTGTTTAATCTTCAAAAAGGGCTTAAAAGCAATTTTCCATAAGTTTTGTATATAAAATATTTTTGAATTAAAAAAAATATGCGCTTTTTATCTTTTAAACAAAATGCTTTATAAACTTCAGTCACGCAGTAAACATGCAGTAAAAATAAACATTTTGAATTTTGATTTGTCTTCCATTAGAAAATTATGTTTTTGTTAAATAACTAAGTCAAAACAATTTCTAATTTGATTTGCTCTATACGCAGTATGAAAACAACTGAACTTGCATCAAGAGCATGATAAAATATCTGGAATCGGATGAGTATTCATAAAGTTATGGTCAGATGAAAGATGATTGTTAAGGTAAAAGGAAGAATTTTGAGGAAGCTACTTTTAACTAAGACTAGTTTTCATTTTAGACAAATTTAATACTCTACAAACTTCAATTTTTAAGCAAATGATGCTAACAGCTTAAAAATTAGTTAGGAAATTACAAAGTTATGAAGCCTTCACTGAAGATCATATTGCATAACTCGAAAGTTCACCTTCAAATCGCTTGCGCCACCTTTAAATCTTAATATTTTTGATTAAAAATTTGAGGTTTCCCTTTTTATGTGATTTGAATGCAAAAGAGCTTACGAATTTTACACACTCTAGTGTGGATCTTTTGATTCTCGTGTGGGTGTTGGTATTGTAGTCTAGTTCGTAGGATTTCAGTGTGAATCTTGGGATTGTAAAGTGGATCGCGAAAAATCAGTGTGGAATTTATGATTTCAATTTGGATGCTAGGGTTCTAGTGTTGATCCTTAAACTCCAGTGTGGGTCCTAATATTGTAGCGTTGATCATGGTATTTTAGTGTGGATCCTCAAACTTCAACGTGGGTCCTAGGATTTCAGTATAAATTCTGATATTCCAGTCAGTGTGGTTTCTGGGGTTCCAGTGTGGATCGTCGCGTTTCAGTGCGAATTCTGATATTTTAGTATGGATCATGAGATTTCAGTATGGATTTTGAGATTCCAGTGTGGATGCTGTGATTCCAGTGTGGAACCTGGAATTCCTGTGTGGATTTTGGTATTTCAGTGTGGACCCGAGAATTTCTATGGATCCATGGAAGACATTGTGAATTCTGGTACTGGATTTTCAGTGTGGATTCTGGGGTTACAGTGTGTATCATGATGTTACAGTATGGGTTATGGTATTCATGTTCACAATCGAGGCCTCGAGCACAAAGTGGGTTGATATCCGATATCCGATATCCGTTAGCCTGTATCACCAGGAAGAGGACCTTTGAACCCTCTCGAGGGCCCATAAGGCCTTGGTCGCCAGGTCTTCAGTCACCACGTGGAGCAATGGTAACTTTCTGCACTCCTATCAGCAGTGAAACCACCGGCGAAGATTTAAACGTGACTAAGCAAATCATGTAGGCCTCATTGTACTGCTGGGGTTGGGATTTTTAGGACTGACGAGAGTCTGTTCCAGAGTTCCGAACCAAATAGCCAGGCTTCGGGGTGCCCCGGATAAAACCTCTTAAAGGGGGCCCTTTAGTACAAAATTCAACACGTTTTGGGATTCCACAAACTTGCGTATTGAATTTGAGCTTTGAAGAAGATCCAAATATATGAAGGACCTAAATGCAAAAGGGTTTTAGTGACATTTTAGTCAATTGTTAGCTAAGTGCTTTGAAACATTCGACTATTTTCAAGCTTTCCAATAATATAGAATAATATTGTATAATATAACATCCAATAATAATAGGAAAAATTTAATAATTCGTAAAAGATTGGACCATTTTGGGTTTTTATGTAATTTCAATGCCGTAAAAAATAGCTGGAATATTTCACATTCGTTTTAATCAAAAGCTTTCAGCTCTCTCATAAAGAAAAATGCATTTTCACTCTTGGGGATTTTTTTTTATTATCGTACAAATTGGGCCGAAGGGTCTCAGATTTTCATGAAACTTTTTCCACAGGCAGGGCTCATGGATATATGAATAAAAAAATTGAGAAAAATTCAGGGTCGCCTATTTTTCCGGAAAACTCAGGTGGAAATTTTTTGTTTTCCCTTGACACTACTTACTTTGGAAAATCATAACTCATGAACAAAGCATCGTAGAAACAAAGTTTTTATATGAAAATTTAAGCAAATTTTCTCAAAAATCAAAAAAAAATATGAACTGCAAAAAGTTTTCCACAAAATTTTCCACCGTTGGGAAAATTTGTAAAGAAAAGCCGGGAAAACTATGCCCGAACTCGTGGAAAATTTTCAAAAAAATATTTTCGAGAAGGTAATTTTATAAGCTTTAATCACTGAAATTTTTGGAATGCACTTTTTTTTCGTTTTTGAGTTATGGCCAATTTTGTGAAAAATGTCCAGATGTGCCATATAAGACTTTTCTTTGAAAAATCATAACTCAAGAACGAAACATTGTAAAAAGAAAGTTTTTGTATGAAAATTTAAGCAATTTAAGCATCCTAAAAGTTACCAGAATTGAAGGTTATAAAGTTTCTTTCTTAAAAATATTTTATTAAAAAATTTCCACGAGCTCGGGCATAGATTTTCCAGCTTTTCTTTATGAATTTCCCCAACGGTGGAAAATTTTGTAGAAAACTTTTTCCAGTTCATATTTTTTTTTTGGATTTCTGAGAAAATTTGCTTAAATTTTCATTTAAAAACTTTCTTTCTACAATGTTTTGTTCTTGAGTTATGATTTTTCAAAGAAAAGTCTTATATGGCACATCTGGACATTTTTCACAAAATTGGCCATAACTCAAAAACGAAAAAAAAGTGCATTCCAAAAATTTCAGTGATTAAAGCTTATAAAATTACCTTCTCGAAAATATTTTTTTGAAAATTTTCCACGAGTTCGAGCATAGTTTTTCCGGCTTTTCTTTATGAATTATCCCTAACGGTGGAAAATTTTGTGGAAAACTTTTTCCAGTTCATATTTTTTTGGATTTCTGAGAAAATTTGCTTAAATTTTCATACAAAAACTTTCTTTCTACAATGTTTCGTTCTTGAGTTATGATTTTTCAAAGAAAAGTCTTATATGGCACATCTGGACATTTTTCACAAAATTGGCCATAACTCAAAAACGAAAAAAAAAAGTGCATTCCAAAAATTTCAGTGATTAAAGCTTATAAAATTACCTTCTCGAAAATATTTTTTTGAAAATTTTCCACGAGTTCGGGCATAGCTTTTCCGGCTTTTCTTTACGAATTTTCCCTAACGGTGGAAAATTTTGTGGAAAACTTTTTCCAGTTCATATTTTTTTGGATTTTTGAGAAAATTTGCTTAAATTTCCATATAAAAACTTTGTTTCTACAATGCTTCGTTCTTGAGTTATGATTTTTTAAAGTAAGTAGGGAAAACAAAAAATTTCCACCTGAGTTTTCCGGAAAAATAGGCGACCCTGAATTTTTCTCAATTTTTGTTTATTCCTATATCCATGAGCCCTGCCTGTGGAAAAAGTTTCATGAAAATCTGAGACCCTTCGGCCCAAACCCGTACGGTAATAAAAAAAAATCCCCTCTTCTTATTGTTCTCAATTAACCCAAAATGAACAAAGACACTAGTTGATACAATGACAAACACTTTTTCTTAAATTGTACATGGAATAATCCTTTTTACTTAAAATATCCATACTTCCATATCCAAGTAAGTTTTTGGATTAATCGTTATTGCAACATCAAATGTTTCAAAATGTTATCTGTTACCGTCGATGGGGGTGACAATGGGTCTAGGGGGTGAGATTGGGTCAAAACGGAAAAATATGTTTTGTGAAATATTTCAGCTAATAACGCTGATATTACTAAAACTAATAATTCATATGTTAGGGAACATATTATTACACATAATTCATAACAATATTCATTTTTAGAAATAGTAGTTTTTGTTTACTACATCAATAAACTTGCATGTTGAAACTAGATAAAATTTACAACATTAAATTTCTCCTGTACAAAGTATCACGCATGTACTCTAGCCTCTATCGTTGTATTAGTAGAATGTTGAAAGTCTTTTCATTACACATCACAGGTATTTTCCGGAATCTGTTTGATTTTCCCACAAAAAAAAAATTTTTTTCGGTACGATGTCTAAAACATTGAAAATGGGGGTGAGATTGGGTCAAGCAAGAACGATAGTAAATTAAATTCCAAGTCAACTTTTTTGACATTTTACGGTGCCGGGTGTTTTCTTTTTTCATTAAGATGTGTTTATTCTTTCTAAATACAGCATCTCTGAAACATCAAACAAGTCTACTTGAGTATTCCGTGCATTGAATAGCAATACAACGCATTTTGACAACTTCTCAAACCAGCAACTGTGTTTCGTGCGCAGCAACATCGTAAATTTTTATCAAAAGGGTGTTTTTTTCTAAATTTGATTGTTTATCAGTGTTTTCATATTATAGAAACATCTCACGGAAGTACAAATGAGTTGGATCGCTGAAATACTGGGATTATGACGTCAACTTCTGCCTGAAATTTATTAATCGTGGAATGTCGCACCGAAATTTAACTATTTGCGAAGGTTTAAAATAATCACTGTTTCAGTACACCTTTGGGGAAACTGAATGGGCTTTATAGCAATGAGGATGAGACTTTGAAGACAATTTGAGGGAAACACCAAGAAAATTTATGTAAACATGACGATAAATGTTGGGTTTACATATTTTTTCTCATAGCTCTTCAAATTTCTGTATAATTTTTCTTTTAAGTGGGTTTATCATACTTGTGAAACATCTAAGATATCTTTTTGTCTTGTTTGCATCGTTTTTCATCAATATTTTTCAGTTGTGAATGGTTTTGAAATCATATTCTCAAAAACAAGTTATTTCAATTACAGTGACCCAATGTCACCCCCTCTATGGGGTGAGATTGGGTCATTTTTCATTCACTTGTGGTGCCGCTGTGAATAAATATTTGTCTCTAATTTTTTGAACAGTTGTTAATGCACCATCAAAGTACATACACACCAAATTTGAAGTTTATTGGAGTTAAATTGCGATAGTTATTCAAAAAATAAATCGCACATATCCCTTTTTGACCCATTGTCACCCCCAACGACGGTATGAATTCTTTTGATATTGAAAGAAAGTTCTTACAAGTTTTTTTGTCCTCGCAATTTGTGGGCTTCGTAGCCGTGCGGTTAGTGTCACCAGGCATTTAGCCGCATCATGCTAGGGAGTGTGGGTTCGATTTCCGCCTCAGGTCGGAAAACTTTTCGTGAGGAATGTTTTCGACTGTGCCACTGGGCATTGCATGCTAGTCCGTTGTCTAGTGTGGTGCTTCCTTCAAAGCCTCAATTATTTAGTCCCAATTGATTAAATTTCGCTCTTCTTTCTTGTTTTAAATCCTTTTACTGGAACGGTTTTGACCACTGACTCTTCATATGAATCTATTATTAATTTAAAAAATATATGAAATTTACTTTTATAATCGATTATTTTTATTAAGTACAAGTTTCCAGTTTTACACTGGTTGACGCATTCTTTCGAAAAAAAATACCATAGTATTTATATTCTATGGGTTATAATCAAAGTTAACTATAAGCCTTTGCTGAATTCAATAACTACGGCTTACAAAAAAGAAAAGTACCGTAAAACGGGGTATCTTTGATAATGCGAGTAACTTTGATAGTGCGTTACCCACCACATACTAAACGAACTATCATAATTTCTGTTAATCGGTTAAGCAAAACGAATGCAAAATTAAAAGATATTAGTATGACACTTCATGTAACAGCTGTTTACATTTGGATCGAGAACATTTGAGGCTTTATATACGAATATAAAAAATTTATACGATTTTGGTCACTTATTTTTGACAGCCTAGTTATTATAGAACTTGAATATGGTCTTAAATCTCTTATCGAAAAGCATTTTCACAAACTGGAACCATTTTTGTAATCTAAGTCAGAAATTTCCATATAACGTTAAACGCCTAGAGGTATGCAACGCCCTACAAATGTTACGTTATTCATTAAATTTTGTTCGATTCCATTATCGAAGGTACCCCAAAACAGAAACCCGACTTTCGATTGTATGAAAAATTATATATCTATTCATAATAAATCTTTTGGCAATCTTCTTCTTCGTTTTGGCGTTACGTCCTCACTGGGACAGAGCCTACTACTCAGCTTAGTGTCCTTATGAGCACTCCCACAGTTATTAACTGAGAGATTACTATGTCAGTGACCATTTTTGCATGCGTATATCGTGTGGCAGGTACGAAGATACTCTATGCCTTGGGAAGTCGAAAAAATGTCCAACCCGAAAAGAACCTCGACCGGTGGCATTTGCCCCTTTGGCACAACACCCCCCCCAAAATGCGGGCCTGCATATAGCATGCTTGGGACAATCAATGCGCCATACCTGGTTCATGGTATCGAAAAGAACCATCCAGCCGATGATAGGTAGCTTCCATAGGATAGAATAACCTATATCGTCAGGACCCCGCTTGGGCTATCGACCTGGTCCGCAGGAAAGTATCACTGAAATTGCTGTTCGCCGACATCTTGGCGAATTGGTCAGCAAAGGCCTCAGCAACCTTACCCGCATCGTTAATGAAGCTTCCCACTACCCTGATAACTTTTTGCACTTGCTATTATCACCACTGACGGCTTCCATCTTCCTCCAAAGCACACATTCGGTCCATGTGCATCTTTGATCATTTTTCTGAACATGGCGCATGCACACTGAAACTCTTTCAGTTTACTAGCCCTCGAGGGATCGTCTACTGGAGCCAGTCTACGTAGCGCTCTCAGCGACTTACGTCCGCTTTTGACTGCATTGTAGACATCGGTACTCCACCAAGGAACGGTCTTGCGACCGCCTCTACCGCCTGTCTTTGGGATGTTACGATGTGCGGCCTCACATATCAGTGGATTCGGTGGAGATGGAGGTAAGCACCTTGTGACCGTCAGAGAGTTGGCGACAGATATCTTTGCAGAACCCGCCCCAATCTGCCTTCTCAATACTCCACCTAAGCCTCGTCACAGTAGACACGGTGTCTACGGCCTGCGACATTAAGATAGGTGAGTGGTCACTACCGTGTAAAACATCGTCTACCAGATAAGCTGGTTGGTGGCATCCCACAAGGCTATAAGAAGATCAACTACTGATTCAACCCCAGTGGTAGGATCGATCCTAGTTGGTCTTCCATAATTCAGTACCGAGCACCCTAGCGTGTCGAGTACCTGATACAAGCGCTCTCCTCTAACATCGACCTTATGCGATCCCCAGAAGATATGATGAGCGTTTGTGTCGCCCAGCATCACATAAAGAGTAGGCAACTGCGCGACTAGGTCTTTCTTAGTCCTCGGTGCCATGTAAATGAAAACCACAGTCTGTGTAGATGCTGGTATTTAAGTACGGATCCTCTTTGGATTCTCGTGAGGATCACGGGATTGTGGTGTGGATCGTAGGATTTCAGTGCGGATCCTGGGATTCTGGTGCGGGTCACAGAATTTCATTGTCGATCCTGGTATTTCAGTGTGGTCCCTGGGATTCCAGTATGTATCCTGGAATTGTAATGTGGATCGCAAAATTTCAGTGTGGAACTTATGATTTCAATGTGGATCCTAGGAATGTAATATGGATCGTAGAAATTTAGTGAAGATCCAGGGATTGTAGTGTGGATCCTGTGATACCAGTGTGGATTCTAGGATTTCAGTTTGAATGCTGAAAATCAAGTGTGGATTCTAGGAATCCACTTTGAATCCTGAGGTTCCAGTGTGGATGCTAGAATTTCTGTGAGAATCTTGGGGTTCCAGTGTCAATCCAGGTGTTACAGTATGGATGCTGGTATTTCAGTTTGGATCCTTATATTTTAGCGTTGATCGTGATATTTCAGTGTGGATCCTCAAGTTTCAACGTGGATCCTAGGATTCCATTATGAATCCTGGGATTCCAGTGTGGATCCTAGTGTTTCAGGGTGAATTCTGGTATTCTAGTGTGGATCCTGAGATTTCAAAATAGATCCTGGCATTTCAATATGGATGTTGAGTTTCCAGTGTAGAACCTGGAATTCTGGATTTTAATATTTTAGTGTGGATTCTAGAATTTCTCTATATTCATGGAAGGCATTGTGAATTTTGGGATTCCAGTGAGAATTCTGGGTTTTAGTATAGATTCAGGGGTTACAGTGTGAATCATGATATTCCTGTGTGGATTTTAAGACTTTAGCGTGGATCATGTGCTTGTTGTGTAGATCCCAGGTTCCGGTGTGGATCCTTGAATTCCAGTATGAATCCTGGCTTTCTAGTGTGGGTTCTGGGATTTCGGTGTGGATTCTGGTATTCTAATGTAGATTGTGTTGCTGCATTGTGGATACTAGTCTTGTAATGTGGATAATGGGATTGCAGAGTGGTTTGTTGTATTTCAGTGTCGATTCTGGGACTGTTGTGTGGTGCATTGTGTGTCAGTGTCAGTGGAATTCCAGTGTTGATATTAGAATTCCAGTTTGAATCCTGGGGTTGTAACGTTGTTTGTGTAGTTCCAGTGTGAAATTTAATTTGATTCCAGTGTGGATCTTGCCATTTCAATGTGAATCCTGGAATTCCAGTGTGGATCCTAGAATATCTGGTGTAGGTCCTAGGATTTCATTTAAGCTATTGGGATCCCCACTGGTAGGATTTTGAGTTTCCATTGTGGATCCTGGGATTACAGTAAGGATTCTTCATTTCTAAGTGTGGTTTACGGAATTCCAGTGTGGATCCTGAAGTTCTAGTGATCGATATACAACGGAAATAATGAGCAAATAGTTTGGTAGTACATAAGAAATCTTATGGGAATGCTGGGATTCTTGTGAATTTCCTGTGGGAATACTCTGTAAATTTTGAGTGAATCCGGTGCGAGTCTAGGCAATAATGTGAGAACTATGTGGTCAATAATAAGTTTTCCTGAAAGAATTTCGTGGGAATACTTTGGAAATCATGTAAGAATCCATTAAGAGTCATGTAAACATTTTCTGGGAACATTTCACGAGACTTATAGGGACTCTATGGGAATTGGGTAAATATAATTATATATTCATGGAAATATTTTAAGTATGTACCGCTGATCCATTTTATACTAACGAGCACGGAGAAAAATAAAATAGGAAAATGCGACTACCGCGGCCTTGTGTGTGTGTTTCGCACGCACGTTACATTTCAGCATTATTTTGAAGTGTTGTTTTTTTATTAACTTGTTTTGTTGTAAATTTTGGTTGTAGATTTCTACTTAAATTATGGCTTTTACATTCTCTTATCATTTTACGATACTCCAGAAAGAATCAGGTGATTATTGTGAATGTGAAATAATTCGAGCGTTAAAAGGTTAAACAAATTGAAATCTTTTCCCTAAATTTAATATATTATTCAATGAATTTATGGAATTTCTCATCCAAACAACACATTATAAACCTTAACTTTAATCGATTGGGAATTAAAAATTATTGAAATTCGCGGCAAAAAACACAAACTATTCAATTCATTTTTCTCAAAAAGTATGAAATTCATTTGCTCGTCATCGGAGTGATTATGTATTCCTGCTTAAGCGTGTTGACACTGAGATTGTGATTGCTCAGTCGAGGATGGATTACCAAGTGGTGACCTCGTTTCATGCTTTTAATAGCACATTTGTACTATGACATGCAATTTTTATGTTTATGTTGAACAAACTATGGATGGTTCGACACTGATATAAGCACTTATTCATGTTTTTAAAAAAATCGAGATTCAAACCTTTGAATAGTTCGATGTTTAAGATGTCGACGCATTGATAGATAACTTTTTAAAGAGATGTAACATGAAGATGCAGAGGTATACTCGGTCTTTATTAACAGTGGATGTCACACTAATATTCCTTCTCTTTCATGATGACCGTAAGGACGTGGCCGGTGCCGTTATTGACGTTACTAATTTCAGAGCCTTCAAAAATGTACATTGAAGATAGTATGCTACTCCCAAGCTACATTTGTTGTTTCCCTGTATAATTTCGATTATTCTGGTCAATCACGGTGTAGCAACTACGAATTGTACGGTCATCAATGCTCATGCTCATGCAAAAATATGAAATTTGAAGGGCAGTATAATTCGGAAGAGTTCAATGTTTCTACCAGTTAAAACATCATCAACTTTAACACTGCAACTGAAACTTTGCTGGATCGTTTCGTATAAGACACCTATTTCAATACTTAAAGCGAAGATGAATCGAAGCCAATCCAAACATATTCAAGAGCACAAATGTGGAGAACCGAACTTCTTCAATTGGTCGCTCGCTAGTGATGACCAATCGATCAAGTTTTCGGCTAGAATGAAAATTCGGTTTTCCAGATGTTGCTCCTGTTTGGCTTCGATTCATATTCACCTTAAGTGGTTCTACTTAACGAAAATTTTGTCATACAAAATTGCTTTGCAAATAGTCAAATAAAAAAATGTAAACAAACTCTTCTTACGTTATCAACGTACAGCAAAAAATGTAAATAAAAACTCATCGAAGGAAACCAATAAGGCGGCGTCCATTTATTACGTAACGCTAAAATTCGAAATTTTTGACCCCCTCCCCCCCCCCTCCGTAACGCTTTTTGTATGAAAAATTTTAAATTTTTGTATGAGTCGTAACGCTTGAGCCTACTCCCCCCCTCCCCCTAGAGCGTTACGTAATTTGTGGATGCCGCCTAATTAGTAATAAGTGTTTCATGGAACAATGTCAAACCATAATTGGAAAACCCACTTTTTGCAATTGCAGCACAGTTTATCAATGTGTCATGTCAATTAATTGGCTAGGTTTAGAATAAAAGGACAGAAAATACTATTTTTTCAAATTTCTAATTATGTTCATGGATCTGGTCTAGCTTATCTTCTGTGCGACGACTGGAAGCGTAATATTGCCACTTGGCTGCCAATCTCCCTCGCGGTACACTGCACAGCTTCAAAGGCACATCGCAATTGGATGGAATTAAATCCGACTCAATGTTTTGGATTTGTGCCCCCAAAAAACGAATCGGTCAAGCTAAGTAGTATTTTAGAGGTGACCTCACTTGCCGCGTGCGCGTTCGAAATAATCGACGTCCGACCGTGGGATCGATCCCAGCCAGAGGGGACTCATTCACCCGGTAAATAAGCATCGAATCGGCCTTTTGCCGGAGCGTAGTGTAGGCAGGTATTACGACCAGGTTGTTGCCAATTTGCGGATTATGATCACCCACACTCAACCTCCGGGCGAGACCATATTTGTCCATCCCACCTTCGAAAGTTTCCGACGTGTGTATGAGGCGACCCACAACCGCAGAATCAAACTTCAGAGTGCGCGCGTGAGAAGGAACCCGAGGAGAAGGAAATTGCTACTGAATACCAAGCTGAGATATTCCGTACCAGATAATTTTTTTTACTGTCTGGATGAAGTATGAAGAACCTAGCATTAGAAGTAAAATACCTCAAATAATATTTATTAATCATATTCTACAAGCACCAAACTGATAATTGGATTAGATAATGCAATACCTTAATAAAACCTGATGAACTTTCATATAGAAATGTTTTTTTAAGTATAGTTCAATACCTGAAGCTTTCCTCAATAGTTTTCGAATAAGTTATATTTTTTTTATTTTAAACAATATTTTCAATAACACAATAATTCCATAAGAATACCTAATTATCGTATGATACCAAAATGTGGTGCCAACAGATATGTGCGAGTTATTCATTCCTCCTCGGGAAGGAACGTGCGAAAGTGGCCGATTCGATTTGCTGCTGAGCTGAACCATCGACGCCTGGCCGATATGGCTAAACTAATTTATGGTCGAACGTAAAATCGTAACTCATTGTTTGACGGGCAGGTTTGGACCCAGCTGTAGCCAAAAGCTGTGGAACAATAATTTCGATTTTTCAACCACACAATTCGTCAAACAGTTTTAATTGGTGCTGGAGCCAAATTCGTAAATATCATGTCTGGGATTCGTCAAACTGAGCTGGGCTGCACTTGCTTCAGATCGTTGTTGGTTCAGAACGTTCCTTCCTTCTCAGAACTGTGTAGATCAGCAACAGTGACTGCGTTGGCGTAATATATGCTCCGATCTTCTCCGGGCGAGTTCTTTTGACGGACGAAGTCGTAATCGGTTGGCCAGCAAAACTGTCGGCTCTCAAAGCGACGGCTGGGTGCTTATTCGAACGAGGCTGATTTGCCATATTTGTCAACATTAAATGTGTCGCCAACAAACAACAGCCAACAGTCATTGGGTTGCGTATTGAGGCAGCATTTAATTAATTGAGTGGCGCGACGATGATTTGTTTTGGATGTTTTACGACTCTAAACATTGATCGTTGAAACGGCTTTGTGGAGATATTGAACTAATTCTGGGGGTGGGGATCAGTTAAATAGAAAATAAGTACAAACAATCGATTTGTCATAAGAACATAAAACAGGACAGATGAAAACCTGTTTAAGGTGAGTTGGTGAGCTCGCTTCATCCAAATTTTTTTTTTTCCATGCCATATATCAAACCCATGGAGAATCCCGGTTGCTGACTCTTCGTTCTCCATACTAAATGGCATCCCAAGTAACAATTTCAGTGCTTTTTGATCTTAGATGTTATTTATGGAGGTTTTATTAGAGATGTATTCATTCCTAACAGATTCAATAAAGCATTGCAAAGTGCCAAACGTTATTTTCGGTAAAACTCACTTTTAAATGCTTTGTAGATATCTACAAGACCTCCCGTTAAAACTTATTTGCTGGCCACATTTGTTGATAATAAATTGTACTTTGAAGGAGCTGTGTAGTGTCTATTAAAACCTATATTTAAAACCTCATCTTGCTTGTCTTGTCAAGGCATAAGTAAAACTTCTAAGACTATGCTAAGTCATGTTAAAGCCTTCTTAAATCTCAACTGTCTGATACATGTTATTGGAATGCAGTCTGCGTGTGGTTATCAATATCATTATGTTGATAATGATAATCATGTAGTGAATCACGAATTAATCAGAACGCAAACATAGAAATGACAAATATTTCTCTTGAAGAATTAACAGACTATCGCATACTTTTCCCATACTTGCCTGAACTTCCTGTTCTAGTGGGACAACTTTGCTGCACACAACAGCTGAGCTACACGAAAAAAGCTTTTATTTTTCAGACACTTATCATCTACCGTTTTCTGCATCAGTACAGCCGATCAAGCACGACTAGCTATATTATAACAATTATTCCAATGAAACAGTTAGATACATAACGGCACAAATTTAATTAAAATGAATTGCATCACAAAATTGAATCTTCCGATTTGTTTACCTTTTTGACAGCACTAGCTTTCCTGAGTGCATTAAGTTTAAGTCAAGGCTCCAAAAAAGCCAATTTGTCTAAGTGCAGAACAAATATTCTGATTTAGGAATATTTTAGCCAGTGAGGGTTTTGCGCACGGGTTATTAAGATCAAAAGCGTTTACGAATGATTATATTGTTCGGAATAATCACCAATTGATCTTAAACCATCCCAGACAAGACCAGCAAGATTTAACTGGATGGAATCCATTTTTATTGTCGCCGTTTCGGATTGATAATTACAATATGCGTGGGAAATTTCAATTGAGCATGAAATCATTCTAAAAATGGAATGGAGTAAAATATTGGATAGCCAATAATGATGTCGTAATTGTGGCGCGTTGCTGTAAATCGAAAAATTTTATGTCATTCCACCAGTAAATTTTTATTGGCAGGAATTTCACGCGATCGTAAAGAAATTTTCTGCCACGCAAAAAATGATTATTTTAATTGATTATTATGTGTCGGCAGACATCATGATGGTTTCAAAATCAAAAAAAGGTTATGGTTTATAAACAAATTATTGATTGATGTTTGTTCAATAATAAGCTCTTCACATTGGTTATATTCCGTGTATAATGATATTGTAAAAGATTTAATACCGCTAGTTGAGGTCAATAAGGCTATACAATAGCTCTTATGAGTGTTTTATAGCATACTACAAGGGTAGATGACGGATTTCACGCCAACTCGACACGCAATTGGCAGCACCCCTTCAGAATTCAATGAAACTTTCTGGATGTCAAAAGTATGTGAAACTAAGATACTTTGCATATTTTGTATTTTCAAAATCGATCTAGACTAACATTTGAAAAGGGTCAAAGTTTTTTTTTACTTTTTTTATAAACCCGTATAACTCGAAAACGGTAAGACCTACAAAAAAGTGTTGTATGGGGACTGTCATGAAATTTCCTGAAGTTTTAGAAAAAAATATTGAAAAAATAAAAAAAACATTTTCAACACCGAAAAAATAATGATTCAAAACTTTAAAGTCGATTTAAAAAAACGGCCGTTTCAGATTTTGATCATCCTTAAGCAAAAAGTTTCGTAATTAAATTTACTAAAAGTCGTCCATACATTGCAAATTGGGCATATTTTAGAGAAAAAAGTTTTTCTAACAACGAATTTCTTAAGTCCAAAATTTTTTTCTGATTTTTTTTATTTCGTTTTAAATAGTCTAGTATGCTCATATTTTGAAGTGATAAATGAGTTTTAATCACAAAATAGATTATATTTGTTTTATTGGGAGTAGTTAAAAGAAATAAAACGGAATTATACAGAGTTTTTTTTAATTAAATACAATTGATCTCGCACCAAACCGCTTATGAGAAAATGAACTCCGTCTAACAATCCGATGGGTTTTTAATGGTTGGAAAGATATCACAATAATATTTTATTTCTTATTTGGTCAAAGCCAATCTTAACAGGTGTCTGGAAAGGGTCAATATTATGCTTATAAAAAAAAGTCGTGGTTTTTTTTTTTTATCATGCATCATTATTTTTATTATTGCTATATATCCCAAAACGTAGTATCTGCACATGAATATTTACATTATTTTTGGGCTTTACTGAATAAATTTAATATTTTTGGTTCATCCTCTGAATTGGTATACCGTTTGGCTGCAATTTGTGTATCACTAATAGGCGTAAAACAATGATATTTTTGGGTACCAGGGACAGTTTTAACTTTATCAAACAATTCCATAAATTCCTCTGACTTTTAACATACTGTTTATTAGATATATAACAGAAATTTAATTTGGTGATACATGTATCAGTTTGTTTCACTGCCCAGTCGAATAGTTCTTGCGGAGTTGCGATTGTGTTTCCATAGTCTTTTGCAAGACTTGTTTTTTTTTTTGCCATTCGCTTGAGAGTGCCACCAATAGCGTCACAGGGGCCTTTGCCGTGGGATGTGGCAAAAAAGTGCCATTCTGCTTCCAATCCATATATTTTCTTGAAATTACATAAGCTGGCAATTTTTTTTTATTTTTTATTATGAGCTGCAGCTCCATCTGACATAAAAATAACTTTTGAGAAATTTATTTTTTGTTTAACAAAATTTATCAATTTTGAAATAAATAGCTGAACAGCAGTTGGGTCAACACTTCTGATATTATAATAAAACTAACGTTTTCCAATTTATTATCTTTTTTATGGTAAATCTCGAATGGGTGTATCGTTGCTTGGGAATTATTCCAGTGATATCCTTGAGCAGCGTTTTGTATGATAAAACTATAATTTTCAGAAAAATCGCTAATTACCAGTATTTCACCTTGTTTTAAGGAGTTTTTTTGTTTCGTAGAAAAGAAGACTGTTCTTTGCAAATAAAATCATGAGTTATTAGCTTATCAACTTTCTCCACGAAATACGTAACAAATTCTTCAACAGGCTTTATTATAGTTTCTAAACTACAGCGATCGGTGGTGAGCCATTGCTGAAAAACTACATCTTCTTTGTCGCTTTCCTCTAAAAGCGAGATTAGTTCTCCTGTAATATTTTCTTTGGAATTACACTTTTCACATTCTCGAAAAAAACAATCAGTCGTTCTTACTAAAACATCGCATAACAGTTTTTCACAAATTTCTGCCTGAGAGACAATTCCTAAACTGTTAAGCATTAATTTAACATTTTTAAGCCTCAACATAGTAAACAAAGTAATACCAATTTCTACATTTTGGCATCTTTCTTCAAAAATCATGCACGCCTCTTTAAGAGACATCATCAATAGAAGCTTTTGAACTTGTTCTTTACTACCATTTCGGTACTCAGAAACGAAGTCATTGGCTCCTGGCATAGGCCTACTAATATCATCACTATCAAAGAAATCAATAACAACCTGTTTATCTGTTTCACTAATTCCATGCCTACTTCGAGCCCTTGTGGTACATAGAATGCCCTGTTCATTCACAAGTTGTTTCACTTGTCTTACCATGTAATTGGTGCCTTGAACTCCTCGACAATTTTGTTGATCGACCACGACTTAGGAAGAACCGATAATATTTTCAACTGGTCATTTCTGTCAATACCAGGTGAGTTGAATTTTTCTTTCAACTGATTGATGATTTCCTCGAATGCCTCCACCTTGTCGACGTCCATTGCATCCATGCCTAGTATGTCATGACGTACAGCTTTGGTGATCTCCACTGACTTTTTAATTCGATAGTCCAAGCTCCTCATGTTTCTCGACGAGATTGGGGATAAATTCAAAGTTTCATTAATACTGTTGAATTTTTCCACGTTGTAGGGGCCTAGTAATTCACCCGCTGATGGGACGGTTGGCAAAGATGAATAGGACGGGACTGCTTCTGAAATATACAATAATGTCGAATTAATATATTGATATGGGTTCTATGTAAACAATTATTGTCGTTTAATGTGCTGCAAAGTAAATTTATCTTACCTAGCATTTCATTGGAGGCCTGACCGCTTGTTGGTGGTTGTGGATTTTGATTCACTTCGCCTCCACCCGAACGTCGTTTTTTCTTAGGCGGACTTCTGTGGAGCCTGATCACTAATATCCCATAGCACGTATAGCTGATGACTATATCCCATAGCACGTATGTGTTCGATCATTGTTGGTGACAAGTTTCGCAACTGGCTACGCCTGCACTTAGGATTGTTTATACCGGGGCAACATCTCGAAATTTTAATGCGCGATAAATCTTGTTGATCCATCTTTAACTTCTTTTCACATGTGACTTAGATAAAATGAAAAGAGTTTTATTGACATCAAGCTTAAATAGCTATATGCATAGGTAGAACGACAATTATAAGTTAAATACCTATCTTTCTATACACTCACGCGGTGATTGTTGAGTAACTCAGGTCGTTAACGGACATTTTAGGTAGATAACAATACAAACATTATTTCTTATTCATCTGGCTTGTAACGCAGGTACGTTTAGTAGTATTTTCTAGAAGAAAATTTAATGGGGTATGGATCAGGTTGTTCCTTTTCAATGTTTGCAATCTTTCGAACCATAAAAATCCGTCGGATTGTTGGACGGAGTTGATTTTCTCATAGGCAGAGGTGAAATCCATAGATTGCCTTTATTTAAAAAACATAATCACTGCATAATTCCGTTTTTTAACTATTCTCAATAAAAAATACAATTTATTTCTGATTCAAACTCATTTATCACTTGAAAACACGGTCATATTTGACGGTTTAGAACAAAATCTTTGAAAATAAAATCAGTTTTGGACTTGAAAAAATCGTTGTTAGAAAAACGTTTTTCCCTTAGATATGCCCAATTTGCAATGTATGGACGACTTTTAGTAAATTTATTAACGAAACTTTTTGCTTAAAGATGATCAAAACCTGAAATGGCCTTTTTTTAAATCGACTTTAAAGTTTTGAATATATTTTTTTCCAGTGTAGAAAATGTGTTTTTATTTTTTCAATATTTTTCTCTAAAACGTCAGGAAATTTCACGACAGTCCCCCATACAACACTTTTTTGTAGGTCTTACCGTTTTCGAGTTATACGGGTTTATAAAAAAAGTAAAAAAAAAACTTTGACCCTTTCCAAATGTTAGTCTAGATCGATTTTGAAAAAAAAACAAAGTATGTAAAGTATCTTAGTTTCACATAGTCTTCACACCCAGAAAGTTTCATTGAATTCTGAAGGGGTGCTGCCAATCCCTTTGTCGAGTTGGCGTGAAATCCGTCAGATGTATTCATACGATACAAAACTAAGAAGTTTAGAAACGGTTTTAAGGTATAGTCTTAACAACCGTCTGTAGTGTGGGCCTTTTCGGGCTTAACGGAGTTTTATCAAAGGTTTATTAAGGTTATTAAGACTAATAAGTTCTAAAATGAGTTTTAACGACATGGTGGTAACAACAGCTTGTAGTAAATGAAAAAAACTAAAAATGTTACTTGGGATTCTACCCCATCCATTCAGTCATTTTGAACCACCCCCATTTCCAACCAACTTTTCGACACCATGGAAAAGCTCAAATTTGCAGAATGGTTTCATGGTGATAGCTAGCAAATATAGTAATGTTACTGTTAAGACTTCGAATGGCCTAAAAATGTGAATCTTAAGAGAAAACGACACAAATCCTTAAAGTGGCATTTTACCATATTGCCCCATGTGACCCCTCCCTGCCCTTAGCGTCTTTGCCCGACGTTGAATTCCAAGTGATGCCATTTCTTAAATTTTCGTTAATCTGACAGCGATAATGATAAAGTGTAAACAATACACTCTCAACTACTTCTACCCAAATTTTGAAGGGAAAATACCCAATGCGTGAAACAACTTGATATAGAACACCCTGTATTCGCTTCTTCAAGCATTTGACACAGCCCTTGATTCATGCTTTTGCATTATAGACATTTTAATTTGAATTTAATATATAATCTGCAGATTTTATATTTTCCAAAATGTCTCCCTTACACTTGACAGCCCAGATAACCAGAAGTCGCATAAAAGTTCACGTAGTACATAAGCGTTCATACAAATTATATCACAGCCGCATAACACGGTGAATAAAATCATCTGATTGATGAGTTTCCTCGCTTAGAATGATATTTTCAAAGTTCATTTATACGTTTCGTTTCGTCCCGTATACTCGCACAAAGTAAATCAAACCAATCCGTATGCACGTTTATAGCCTCCACTTATGTACGCAGAAGGCCTTTTTACGATATGTAATACACTGTGTCCATTTAGCTTAAGACCACCTACATTTTAGAACAAATGAAACAAATTTTGTTGAACTTCAAAGTAGTTGTGAATGTTTTATTGAGTACTTCAGTTGTACAGTATTTTGTAATGATTAACTTACGACTAATGAATAATTCTAATTTTTTAGAGCAACTTTATTGATTTCTGCTGTCCATTTTATTTAGGACCATTTCATATATTGTTCGCTTTTACACAGTAAAAGCTATGTAAACAGTGAAATTAATGTGTCAATAATCGGTCACCTTACCATTCCTGTTAATAACCTGGAACATTCGGTTCGGCATACTGTTAACCAAGTTTTCCAGTACAGTCTTCTCAATATTTCCCCATGCCTCCAAAATAGCTGATTTGAGCTCATCAACAGTGGCGTACTGCTTACCTTCAGCATAAATCCTGCGTACAAGGATTCCCCAGAGGTTTTCCACAGGATTTAGGTCTGGGGAGCGCGCTGGCCAGTCCAGCAGATCGATTTTGTGGTCCTTTATCCACTGTTTGGTTTCCTTGCTTGTGTGGATAGCAGCATTGTCCTGCTGAAAAGTGAACTTTTGCGTCGAAATCTGCGCAGGAATGGTAGAAGACGCGTTTCTAGCACCTGGATGTAGTCCTTGCTGTTCATTTTGATCGACGTGAACGTGAACCTTGGGTCCAGCTTTCCAGATGCACAGAATCCTGCCCAAACCCAGCATGAACCGCCACCAAAATTTCTTGTGGTGAAATATTGTTCTTCTTTCCACAAATCTCTCCAGTATCCATTAAATCCGTCGGGACCATCCAGATTGAACTTCTTTTCATCACTGAAGATCATCTGGAAGTAAACAAAAAAGAAAACATACTTTTTAATAAACATTCCTTAATCACGCTGAAAATTGCTTTAAAATAATACGCCCTTTTCACAACTTACCATGGTCCACTGTCGATTCATGTTGGCTTTTGCAAAGTTCAAGCGTCTCTCGATGTGGGATGGAGTAAGGTTTTGAGCTTTTGCCTTTTTGGCCCTTTTTATGTACGGACTTTGGACCAAAACTTGACGAATAGTCTCCCGGCAAACATTCAAATTCAGCTCCTGCTTAATCTGCTTCAGCGATTTTTGGGAGTTCGAAGCGGTTCTAACGATTTCACGTTTCTCTCGTCCGGAAAGCTTCGATTTGCGAGGTTTCTTCCGATTTTTGCCATATCCGGAAGGATTTTTCAGATAAGTTAGGACCACTTGATGTGACCGGCCAATCCGACGAGCAATTTCTCTGATTCCAACTTTATCCCGGTGAAATGCTTCTATTTTGCCTTTCTCCTTATCCGTCAGTGCTTTTCCCTTCGACATAATGAACTTTTTCTTCTTAAAAATTTCAAAACACACGTAAAACACTTGTGGTCTTAACTTAAATGGACACCGCAAAAGTATGCGAAGGACGAATAAACACTGATCCTTCATCATCATCCACCACTACTCATACATTCGACTGCTTACACAAATACAAGCAAAGTGTCATAGGGTGGGTCATAAATATAAACTGTTTTCCTATTGGTCAGGTGGTCTTAAGCTAGCTGGACAAAGTGTACGTGAAATTTTACAGCATCGCATAGTGCAAGAGGTCACAGTACATTTTGGTTTTCTGGGCGAATTTAATATAATTATGTTTTGATTTTTTCTTTAGAAGAGTATTAAAATTGACTTCCTATGCTTTCCCATGTTGGAAACAACCGGAGCGTCACAAATAGAATCAACTGCGGTACCGTAAAATCGGGTGTAATTGATCAGAAGGGTGAAATTGATCATCGTATCGCACGATTTTATTTATTCCTAATGGAGCACAAATATCAATGTAACCTGCAGTAAATGAACGTTATTTGTTGTAACTATTGTCGAATTGTGTGTTGTGAAGTTTTTTGCGTTAAAGAATGTTTATTACTATGAAAATAATGGTAAATTTCAAAATCATGGACGGTGCAGTATTGACAAACATCCATGAACTTCTAGTTCTAAACAAGGATTTGAACATGGTTTAAACCTGAAAGTTTGTGAGGATGCTTGAGATATATCCCCAAACCAGGTTTAATCACCAAAACTCGTACCAATTAGCTCATATGTTTGAAATAATCGAATTTCTGTTAGATATCCTTAGGAAATTGCATACATTTAGGCGTTTTCCGCGTAATTCTTGAAATTTAAATATTAATTATTTATTCAAATATTGCATTGTTAAGAATTTGACAAGCTTATTCGGGTTCAGAGAGCTCAAATTTATCATGTAGAGTTGTTTTGAAAACTAACAATAATGACATTGACAAGTGATCAATTTCACCCCGATATGAGATCCCCTGATTTTTTATTTAAGAGATATTTGTTAACACTAAAATTACATTTGTTACAAAATTTCGGTACATGAGTCGATGAGGTTCCCCTTCGTACTTGTTTTCCTGCATTCAGTTGTTTGGCATTGTCAACATTATAGAAAACAGACAAGAAAAACCGTAAAAAATGATCAATTTCACCCGAAATTACGGTAATTACCTTCATAATCGCGAATGGGGTCCTAAAATGTTTAATAAAATCTTGTTTTTATTTAATAACACGCAAGAGCATGTTACTGCAACTGTTTTAGCAATTTTCCACGCTCAAATAACGACTATGTCATATTTTGAATTTAATTTAAAAATTGAGTCCATAAATGAACCTTGACACTTTGATCACGTTTGACGTTCGCTTAGTCGACAAAAACACCACAGGGGTTTTAGTTTTAACACTGGGGTTGTTCCTATCTGACATTTTGGAAGGGACACGGAAACTTAAATAAACCCAAAGCAAACGAAAAACATTAAAAAACTGAGTAAACACATGTTTTTGGTCTAATCTTAACCGTTTGGCACTAAACTTGGGACAGGGTTTAGGACTCTATTGTCCATAGCATTTCACGCGTAAAACATCGAAGGCATTCCATTCTGCTTTTGTGTTAGTGACCATGTTGTGGTTACAACTTCGTGGATGGGGCCGTATAAGTTGTTGGCATCTCCAGAAACGTTAGTTGTACCCAATAGGGTCCTAAAGCCCTGTCCCAACTTTAAAACCAAACGCTTTAGTTTAGGCAAAAAATACATGCTTACTTAATATTTAAATGCATTTAGTTGTTTTACGTCCAAAAACCAATATTTTCCGTGTCCACTTGGAAATGTCAGATAGGAACAAGCCCAACATTCAAGAGGAAAACCTACAGATCCTTCATATGAGAGATTAGTTTTGAACGTCTTGCTGGGTAGGTATTTGGGAAGGCCCAAGCAAGACGGTTTGTTTTCGGGACGCCAAGAAGTTTTGTGTTCAGTCGAGGATGGATTACCAACTGGTGAGTTCGTTTCATGCCTGTGATAACAATTTTTTCTTGAAAGCGTAACTTTTAAATAATATTAAAACAAACTTTGTATGGTTCGTCATTATAAATGTCGACATTATGCTTTTTTCTTATACAATTTCAATATACATATATTTTTCTCTTTTTGACATTATTAAAAATTATCTTTTGAATTGTTCGACATTGTGAATGTTGACGTATTTTTTAAAACTTCTACCATATCGAGACAAAATGCACAGTAATACTCATATGTAATTTTCAAACAAGCTATGTAGTTCGTCACTACAAGTGTCGGCATTATTCCTGTTTCATATAATTTAAAATATATACATGTAATTTTCAGTTTTCGTCATTAGGAAAACATTTTTTAAATTGTTCGACATTACAGATGTTGACGTATTTTTTAAAGCTCCTACCAAAAACTTCTCGAGACAAAAAATACAAAACTAGCTTTAAATATAAGTCGTATATTTCCCCCTTGTCCATGGATCGCATCATCGACCGGAGGTGACTCCCAGATCTTTTAATCCCTCACTAATAAACACCATTCCCGTGGTGATTGTGGAGATGCAGAGGTATTCTCGGTCTCTAGAAGCAACAATCATTACACCCTAACATTCCTTCCCCATCCCAACTGACTGTAAGGACTTGGCCGGCGCCGTTATTGACCAATAATACTAGATCTGCTAAAATTGCACTTCGAGAGTAAGCGGAAACTCCCATCCTTTATTCATTTGGATCGTAGTGCAATTCTTACCAGTTCCGATCAATCACGGAGTAGCAACCATTGACATATACAGTCAGTCTATGCTATGCTATGCTAATAATTTCCAGTGGATTACATCACTCAAAACAAACATAACGCAAGTACATATTTACACCGATTTTTTTTAAATTAAGGGTTGATTATGATACAGTCGATTTTTGAGCAGGGATAATGGCCAAAGTGGATATTCAATAAGAACAAGACTTTTCAAACATTTAAGGAACCTATTGCTCGTCTAGTTGCTGCTGAATAGCTGTGAATTTACTCCTTAGATCAGGCCTGTCAAATCTTTTTGATCCTTTTTTGACATAAATGATTGGTTCGCAAAAATAGACGGATATGAACAAAATTAGTCTCAAAGGACAGCTTTGTAGTATATTTATCTAATCCATGCTGAAAATTTAAAATTTATATCAACCTCTTTGCTGCCGATGCAATTAAGTCCAAAAAATGATCCGGCCTGCGGGCCGGACTGATTTTTACCTGATTTTCGCTAGCGAAGAGTTTGATATAAATTTAAATGTTTTAGCATGGATTAGACAGATATACTACAAAGCTTTGCCTTAGATCATCGGAAGTCTGTTAAATCCATTAAGAATCTTTTCAATAGTCTGATAAGCAATATAAACAAATCTTTCCAGAATTCAACAAAAAAGAGAGTTGAGATCATTCCAATAGAAATGATCATCAGAAATATTCTTATACCATAAGGATGAAGATGTTTTCGTAAAATTTTGCTCAAAATTTGGATGGTTTCCTGGGTATACCTAAAAGTTCCACCAGAATCCACGAATTTTCCACCTAGAAATTTTCCAAAGATAAAATAGAAATCTGTCGTAACTATTTGACTATTTGAGTCCTACAATTCTTCGGATCAAACCAACATACACAAAACCGTAATCCACCGTGCCAAAACCAAACCGTAATTCGTCAACAGAATGATTTTGCTATCCACAACATCTTCGATTACGAGCTCGTTTCCGATCAACGCGTTCGTGTCACTCTTCGTTTTTTTTCGATTCATGTTCTACCGACGCACGGTAATCGGAGTTCATATGTTCACTTCCTCCGTCGCGCTCCAGATGATCGTTTTCTATCATATCTCGCTAAACATTACTAAAGGACCTATGTACACATGAGAGATTCTCTCCTCTCTCGCTCTCTTTCAATTATAACAGCGGAATACTAAAGCTTTTGGGAAGTTTTTCACTATAGATCGAAAGGCAATTTCCTTGACTAGCGTTTCATACAAAAAACGCAACAGAGGAGGTTAATGTAACTCAGTTATTGATTAAAGAGAAAGTAAACAAAGAGAGCCTCTCAATGTTAGATAGGTCCTTTAGAAAAGTTGAGCGAGATATAACCGGAGCATACATGCATCTGAAGGTAGAATCCTTGTAGGTGTGAAAGTGAAACATTTTAGTCGCTCTGTTTCTCTAACACGCTGTGGATGATGGCATCCACGCCTACACTGTACACGCTGCTTCGATGTCGTTGTACTGAAGTCGAACCTCCGGACAGATTCGTGTAAGACTTCTCACTCTCAAACCAGTGATGGAAGGTAGCGAACAACTCTACTGAACTGGAACAAAAACAAAACCAAATGCTCCCGAGCGTCATAGCGCTGCACTACTATTCAGAGTCAATTGTGTTTTTGGGAAATAAGCAGCTTCTCCTCGGAGACTTAGGGTTTTCAAGGGGTTTGACTACAAACTGGTAGTTTACTGTCGATTTGATTGTTATAGAAGTAATTTGCCTGTCAAGCGCACTTACTCACATCTAGCAAGTTCGCGAGTCTGTCATGTTTGTTATGCGTTGGTATACACTCGTGAGCTGCTTCGTGATGCGAACTTTTCCACCACTGTCTCAAACATGACGACAACTTCGGCAACTTCGTGAACTTTCGGCTCGCCGAAGTTTGCATTGCACAACCACCACTTCAGATCAAATCTTACAAATTCGAATTTGATGCTTCGGCCATACTTAACCGTCTTTTTTTGCGTCATCGCGTTGCTGAAGTTTTTTTTTTTTCGTTTTAGGTTGCACGCGTTCTGAGTGCAATCCAATTTAGGTTTTTACGTCGTCGGAGTGATATTTTGCTTATGTGAAATTAGCATACTGATTAAAGTAGCTACAGCTGCTCAATCATGGATAGATAATCAATTTGGTTTTTTCATTTCTTGCTTTTACTTCAAATGTACGTAACGTATTTCGATAATGACAACGATGGGAATGTTAATTAAATGAATTGATTTAACAAAGTATGAACAGTTTGTCACTGTAAGTGTTGACGTAGACTCTTGTACAATAACATTAAAAACCCCATACCTTCCCAATCATTATTTAAAAATCATTGAATGGCTCGACGCTAAAAATGTCGACTTACCGTATGTTCACGTTGTCTTTAGAGTACTGATAGGTGATTTTATGAACTGAGGTTGCATGAATCGCATCACTTACCAAGGTGAATCCTGATCATGCAGCTATGATCTCTCCCCACTAACAAAACTCCTTCCCATGACAACGATGGAGATGTAGAGGTGATCTCGGTCTCTAGTAGCAATGGACGTCACACTAATATTCCTTCCCTTCCCCGATGACCGTAAGGACGTGACCGGCGCCGTTATTGACTTAAATGTTTGGAGTTCTGGAAAGTGTACATTGAAGATGTACTCCCAAGCTGCATCTCTTGGTTCCTTGAGCAACTTCGATTATTCTGGTCAATTACGAGGTAGCAACTACGAGTTGTATGTACGGTCGTCAATGCTGATGCTTTAGTAGATAAGGTTTTTTTTTCTACGCTCCAATTGCATTTATCTCACCACCTATAAAACTCTGCCTATTCCAGAAAAGCCTCCCCATCTGTCGCCCTCTTGCTTAAACCATTTCCTTAAACCCATTCGCCACTTTAACTCGATCGATCGTAATCCACAGCTACCGTACTCCAACGAAAAACCACTCATGGAAAGCCCCCTCCAGTAATGGCATATCGTCCGTCACACATAAACAACACCAGACCAGCAAAAGCCCCACATTTTCCCAACACACTGTGGACTGACTTCTTCACTCTCGATTTAACCACAATCACGTTCCAGATATTGCGTCCATTCCTTCGTCGTCGTTGTCGATGGTCTACCGAATGCAATAAAAGAGTTGACGTATGCATCACCATCACCATCATCGTCGTCGTCGCATCGTCATTTTACTCCATCATCGCCCAATCTATCCATGCTACTAGCGAAGCATTTGAAAAGAACCTATTTGCAAAACTTTAACATCGAGAAATTCTCAATTAAATTTAAACTTCTTCTTCTTTGCATTACGTCCTCACTGGAACAGAGCCTGCTTCTCAACTCAACAAGTGTTCTTTTTAGCACTTCCACAGTTATTAACTGAGAGCTTGCTTAGCCTAAGATGCCATTTTCACATTCGTATATCGTGTGGCAGGTTCGATGATACTGTATTCCCAGGGAAGTCAAGGAAATTTCTATCACGAAAAGATCCTGTACCGACTGGGAATCGTACTTAAACACCGTCTGCATGGCTTTGCTTTGTAGCCGTGGACTCTAACCACTCAGCTATGAAAGCCACCTGTTTTATTGTCAGATACGCCCTTTTAAAATTTGAAGTAAATAACCTCTAATAATGAGATGTGGATGCTCGTGAGAGCTTTAAGGGCTAATTGACGTAGAAATAGGTACGAATTAAGAAAAATCGAGTTTGTTCACATTTTACAATTAGGCCCTTTTTCAACGTTACGCCAGATACTCTTGATGGCATTCTCGTCGTGTTGAGCTGCCTATCGGAGGAACAGAGAAAAGCATTTAAAGCCATGCCAACCATCTGGTGAGTAGTGCCCACCCACACCCAGAGACTACTAGGGCGACGACATCACACCGATGATGGCCGAGCTGCTGCAGGGAGCGAGCGGTTTAGGTACTCCAAACAACACTTACGTCAGTGTGTAACCGCCGAGCAAATATGTACTGCTTGGGACGAGAAAAGCCGACTTATCTTCATCCACCTGAACCACAACACGGCAACAGCAACAGCAGACTACGGATCAATCCTTTCAGGATTTTTTTTATCTACTCATAGACTTCATACATATTTGAGTGTTTCAAAAACAATGTAAAATATGTTGAAATATACTTTTCGAGATGTACTAGCTCACCCTGATCGCTATGTAATATCAAATCTGGACTTTCCACTTTAAAAGGCTTAACATTGCCGAATAAATTGTGTACCTTTTAATCGTTCTTGATTCTATACTCCCGAATTTAGAAGCTGGGTCATTGTGTCCTACCCGTCCTGAAAGGGTTAAGGACCGAGTGATTGGACTTCACCGGAAGAGGGATATGTCGATAGCATTGGGGACTTTGTCGTTGCACCACCTGGGAAAAGAACAATAGGCCTAGACAGACTGAAACCGGGTGCAGTCTCTGTTTGCTTGCAGCCGTTGGATGATGAAATGGACAATTAAATGTTTGCATTCCGTCACATGCAAACTCCACACCTGCTGTTGGGTCCTATGTGGTGAGCGGCAACGGGCCAAACGTCAAGGTCGGACAGGTGACAGTCGCACAGTGGCCCAAAGCTGGCCAAAAGTCAAAAAAATGAAGTTTGCAAATTCCTTCTCGAATATTTTTTCTTGATTTCTTCAGTATTGAATAACAATTCCCCAAAGTTTGAGATCGATTGGTGACCTGGAGAGATGTCAGCTGAAATTGACCCTTTTGAATTCTTCAAATCTCGTGAAGGTTGTTCTACAGAAATTGTAGTTTCTATACTAGATCATGACCAAACCTTTCTCAACCGGTCTCATTCGAAAGAATATACCTTAAGCTTTGTTTTGTAGATATTTTTCACCATATTTGACATGTTTACCATTTGAAAATGTCAAGATGTGTATAACATAGAGCTCCTTCAAAAATAAGGCATTTTTTCAAAGGCAGTTCAAGATATCTGGGAAACGCTCTAAAACTATCATTTACCCCTCAATGTGTGGCAAATATTCCATAATATTTGATGTACTATGGCTTCACTTGCGCTTTTTTGCGCCAAGATATGAAAAATTATTTTTAGTAACACTACGAATTAGCCCATTAGATCATCATACTTGATATAAATATCGCATTTTTTATCTTTATAAGCTCCCGAATAGATTTAAAAACCACCTCGAGCTTGCCCACGATATTTAACTTCAAATTGGCATCAAAAGAATGACGTTTCACTTGATTTTGATCTGGATACGGATTTCATTGATTGAATTACAAAAATGTGCTATTTTAAACAAATTCTGTCAAATGTACCGGAAATATCGATTTTCTGTTTCAGTGACTATTTCTATCAAATTACCTCTAAAAATCATGTTTTGTCAAATAATTAGCAATTTTGAACGTTTTGAGTGAGAATTGTACTTTTGGCCAGCATTTGTATGGGATGCGGCCACTGTGAGTCGTTGCGTTTGGTATAGTAGTATAGTAGTGAATTGGGTGGATTTCGGGTGAACAAACGAGAATAAAAAGCGCACTTGTTTGAACTCCGGTCGTGCTTTTTGATAATCTATTTAACCTTTGTCTGCAGATTTAACGTGGTTTAGGGTGTTCCAAAATTTCATTTTGTTAGATCTTAGTCAGCTATACTGCTCTTCTACGCCTACTTCTCCCATGTTTTATGTAAACCTTATGAACCACGGGACAGATGCATAGAACGGCAGTATAGCCCCTCATAAAATTTGCAAACATCCCTTCTTCTTCTTGGCTTGACGTCCTCACTAGGACAAAGCCTGCTTCTCAGCTTAGTGTTCTTATGAGCACTTCCACAGTTGTTAACTGAGAGCTTTCATTGCCAAAGTTTCCATTTTCGGATTCGTATATCGTGTGGCAGGTACGATGAAACTTTATGTCCAGGGGAGTCAAGGAAATTTCCATTACGAAAAGATCCTGGACCGACTGGGAATAGAACCCAGACATTTTCAGAATGGCTTTGCTATGTAGCCGTGAACTCTAACCACTAGGCTGAGGAAGGCCCGTCATTTTATATAGGGGAACTTACGTATTGTCGGCAGCCTAAGCAGCTGAACTTTTAAGAAGGCAATTTTACGCAACAATGGAGCACAACAATTAGCAGGAGACACCTGAACTACATTTGAGCACTCTTCGTTTATTGATTGTTATACATAAAACACTATTTTGTTCTCTTAATCTTCTATTTTTCCTCACCAAAGTCACGAGGCACTTGTTCTTTTATCGGCAATGCAATTACTATTGTCGGCAACAAAAATGTTCACTTCGGCAATCCAAAACTGCGCAAAAACTAGTTTATGTATTGGTAACATTTCGTATTTGTTGACCATTCCTGAAATTAAACGTCACTCATTATGTTCTACTCGTTGAAAGGGCCAATGCAGAAAAATACAGACTACACTGAGAAAAGAATTGCAGTTAAAAATATTGTCGCACCGCCACCAAACCGGATCGCGCCATCGAGACTCGCGACGCGCCTCAACTCGCCTCATTTTGAAATCAGCTTTTTAGTGTGGCGCTGCATTCTTACGATTTTTATAAACACAGCGCACTATTCACATAGTAGCTGCGACGCTACTATGTTAGTCTTGATTTCTACCGGATACATAATTAAATAGCGGAGATTCAAATTGAATACACAACACCACTAAATTTATGCAGACTAAGGCGCCGTCCACATATTCCGTAACGCTCTAGGGGGAGGGGGAGTAGGCTCAAACGTTGCAGCTCAAACACATTTTTTTTTTCATGCAAAGACCGTTGCGGAGGAGGAATGGTCGAAAATTGTACATTTTAACGTTATGTCATAAATGGACACTGCCTAATTTCATTTTCATTTATTTTATCGAATAAATTTTGTATTCAATCTCACTATGGCTTTAAAAATTGCCATGTCATGGTAATAAACTTGCTGCAGGTGCGAATCCAACCTAGAAGTTGCAGCGTGACGTCATGGTTAATTGATTCATAATATTGTGCTCTGCAAGAAAAATCCATGGAACGCGATTATCGGATTACTTGAATTTCAGAGTTGGGTTTGAATGAGTTATATGCATGCTCCTATTTGCTACTCGCACATGCGCTACAGTCTATTTAGGGTGCGGCTTATTTTTCAAAAGTTCTCAAAACCAAAAAATCGTGTACTCTTCTGAATTCGAATCATATTAGTAGAGAAACCTCGAAGTTTGAGCCAAAAATATTAAAATTTAGAGGTGCAAGCGTCTTGGAGGTGAATTTTCAAGTTATAAATAATGGCCTTCAGTGAAGTCACCATAACTTCGGGAAAACCTTATATCTTTTGACAAAAATAATGATAGCCCTTTGCAAAATTTTGAATCGCATAGCTTTTATAATGATAGCGCTTGAGCTTCTGAACAACTTCGCCGAAGGCGTTATTTTTCTAAGTGGTCAGGATCCTAAGATATCCGCAAAACAAAAATTCTACGTTCACTAGCGCCGCCTGGTGGCCAAATCTCGAATCTCTTGGCCAGAATAATGATAGTCTTTGAGCTACTGAATAACTTTGCCGAAGACGCCATCTCTCTAAGTGGTCAAGATCCTGAGATATCCGTAAAACAAAAATTCTACGCTCACTAGCGCCGCCTGGTGGCCAAATCTTGAATCTCTTGGCCAGAATAATGATAGTCTTTGAGCTACTGAATAACTTTGCCGAAGACGCCATCTCTCTAAGTGGTCAAGATCCTGAGATATCCGCAAAACAAAAATTCTACGCTCACTAGCGCCGCCTGGTGGCCAAATCTCAAACTTCTTGGCCAGAATAATGATAGTCTTTGAGCTACTGAATAACTTTGCCGAAGACGCCATCTCTCTAAGTGGTCAAGATCCTGAAATATCCGCAAAACAAAAATTCTACGCTCACTAGCGCCGCCTGGTGGCCAAATCTCAAACTTCTTGGCCAGAATAATGATAGTCTTTGAGCTACTGAATAACTTTGCCGAAGACGCCATCTTTCTACGTGGTCAGGATCCTGAAATATCCGCAAAACTAAAATTCTACGCTCACTAGCGCCGCCTGGTGGCAAAATTTTGAATCTCATAGCTTTAATAATGATAGCGCTTGAGCTAATGAACAACTTTGCCAAAGACGCCATCACAGAGAAACAGACGTAACACTTAGAACAAATCTCGATCAAAATCATAGTCGCGAAATCATGTACGCCCAATGCTAAAAACACTGTAGTTGGCCGATGGACCAACAGGTGGCGGTAGTGTGTAAACGTCAAACACGAACAAAAACGACGCGAGCGCTGTGGGTGGTCGATTGACCACCTACCCAATATTTGAATCGATCGTTAAAAAGTTGGTCGATGGACAGCGATGAGAGTGTGACGTCTGTTTGTCTGTGACGCCATCTTTCTAAGTGGTCAGGATCCTGAGATATCCGCAAAACAAAAGTTGCATGCACACTTGTACTGCCGGTGACGCAATTTCTCTTAAGCAGTGTTGCCAGCTACGACAACATTTTGAACCCTTCATGATAACTGTATTACAGTTGAAGAGTATTGCTATGTTGCTAAGCATTCTATTTTTCTGTTCCGCTCAAGTTTTATGGTTTTGATCTTTTCTTTATTCTTCTTGAACAGTGTTGCCAGCCACATGAACATTTGTGATTCGGCCGACTGTATAGCACGCAACACTTCCTTCAACTTTGGTCAACATTCGGTACCGTCATCTTTGAAACTTTTTGGTATTTGCATATCACACCCCCATAAAATTGGCTCTTTTGATAACAATCGAGCAGTGTTGCCATCTATTACCAAAATATGAAAACTTGAACGGCCATTTTGGAAAGTTCTCAACCCATGCTTCAACTTTGCCGAATATCCCGAATCAGTATTTCCGCATATAGACGTTGCATTTTTCAAAAACATAATTATTACCCAGATTTTTTTTACAACCCCCCGATAACGGTCGTAAAAAGAGGTTGGGGTGTATTAAAAAAAAATCCGATTGCGATGTCCCAGGATTTATTTTTTTAATTCCGCTCCTAAATGCTTATCTTTGACAGATACGCGTATTTCGACTACCACTTGCAGTCTTCTTCAGTGTCAGTTACTCGTATCCACTCTCAGTGGATACGAGTAACTGACACTGAAGAAGACTGCAAGTGGTAGTCGAAATACGCGTATCTGTCAAAGATAAGCATTTAGGAGCGGAATTAAAAGGTACACGGTACTCCATCTACTTTAAAGTTTCTCTATTTGAGATTCTGCTCAGAGGATTCGAACTTTCATTAAAGAGTTTATTTTTTTGTTTTTGTTTTTGAATATCACTCTCCGAATATGGTTCGATCAGCTAATTCGGATCAAAATCCAAACCTTGCCAGTAATTTTTAAGGTTCATATTCTTCTCAGTGTATGAGAAAATCAGAATAGACCCTTTTCAAATCTACTCACTTTTGATTTGACACAATTACATCATCCACTGATTGCCTGTAGAACAACAGGAGTGTTGCCAAAATAGTTAACCTATTAAAAGACGTATATTTTATATGTTTCTCAGTATTTTGAAGTTTATGCGCTACAATCTTCAAATAAGGAAGGCATCGAAAGACTCAATTATTACCCATGCATGCTTTGTTGCATAATTCCAATAAATTAATTAGTTGTGTTCGATCTTTTCTGTGAATTTAAATCCTGAATAATAATTACACCGCAATTGGATATGGTTTTCTGGCAACCTGGTGCAGTAATAAAAAGTGATTGCCGAGGAAAACAAAGTGCATTAATTTTTACTTGTGATTTGAAGCATAAAAATTAAGTATTTTCGAGTGCTTTATAGACCAATCAAAAGTTTAATTGTGCATAAGTGATCGATGCGTAGATTTTGTGAAAAAATTGGCATTGGAGCGGATAATTGGACCTTTCGAAGTCATGAGTTTTTTCCTAAGCTGTTCTTGTGTTGTTCTGTTCGGCAGCTCACTAATGACGATGATTTCGTAAGCCTTTATTTCATTTAATAATAAAACCCATGTTATATAATATTTTCGTCAAGAATGTGATTTATATGGAAGATTATAGTTCAAGGAACATGTTGAGTACATTGAAGGTAACCCTTGTTCCGTAGATAAATTCTAACATGGACGATAAGTTAGTGTTGCCGAAAATACCCTCAGGGTGCCGAAGCCATCATTTACCCTATTTCAATTAGATTACTAGATTATTTTCAACGCAGAAGAACATAATGATTATGTTCACTAATGTGTATATCAGTTTAGAATAAATCTGTTTGGTTGTTAATGGATGCGTCGCCCATCATCTACACCCTCAGTCCTATACAGTTCAGCAGCTACCAGTGACTGGGAGAAAATTCTCGCTCATGCCAATCGCAAACCGGAAGCAATAACCTTCCATTCGAAACCACGCAAACACCCGTTAAATGCTAATTACCGATGACTTCCGAACCACGCGAGCCAATTACCACCGCAACGCAACGTTTGCAAAGTTACGCCGCAAAATGCCTAATTAATACCCTACGATTCATTTGATTTAATTTTATTTCCACAACGCTTGTTCCCACGTGGTCGTTTACCACCTATCCACCGATCTAACCTCAGCGAGCTACTTCGGCTGGTGAGCGACCGACCGCCGACCGACCGACGAAAGAAAGGCTTTCTTCGCGAGGTGCTGAGTGAGTGATGCCGACCACCGAACGGTTGTTTGCACATTATTTCATTCCACGCTGATGGCTGGCTGATGGGCGCTCGCTCTTGTTTTTGCGTTGTTCGGTTTAATCTACCTTACTCGGTTCGCGAAACAAAAACGAGTTAATGGGCGATGGAAACCGCACTGAGTAATCGCAAGGTCACGCACAGCCACTTGGGGAAGTGGGAGTTTTGGCTAACGAAAAACTGGGAAATTTTTTCGCTGTCTTGGTCAGTTTAATGAACCGGAATGGAAAATTCATCCTCAGTACACTTTTGGGGCTCTTTGGCGTTTTAGTTAGGTTTAAGGGAGACGTGTTTGCAACGCGATAATGGCAAAGAAAGCTTTCAGTGAACAGTGAAGAAAACTTAACTGAGAAGCAGGCTCTGCCAAGTAGGGAACTCACACCAGAAAGCTGAAAAAGAGTGCGTATCACATCAGACCACAGCAGACGCATATGCCAAAATGTTTCTTGAGGTTGTCCAGCATTGATTGATTAGTTTATTATTGGCTTTCTATTAAATCGACACCAATAATTCAGAAGAGCGAAACTGTTTTGAAAAAAAAAAACACCTTCGAACCTGAAAAGCGCCATTGACTCATTCCACGCAATCTAATCTCACAGTCCCTTTCTGATAGTGCCCGTAGAGTTCATGAGTTGACATGGATACGCTTGTTCTTCAATCTACGGACGCGCCTCCGTTACAAACGAACCCCTGTGAGAACTATGTACTACTGGCTCAAATTGATGCAACTGAGAGAAATATCAAGTAGCGGACTTTGGGGCAAGTGTGCCATAGGGGCAAGTGTGCCACCCCTGCTTTTTATAAAAACTACAATATATATTTTTTCTTTGAGCTTAACAATATGTTCCTTCATAGTTCACAATATAATAATCAAAATATGTTGAACATTGCTCTATTTTACACGTATTTACATCAATTTTTGCAAAGACAACTAAATTTGAGTGGATTTTTATAAGATTTCGTTGTTTCCAAATAGCATGGTAAAAGGTAAATTATTAACAGATTTTTGTAACGTACTGTACATCGTGAACGTGAACGAAAAAAGTATTTAGTTTTACATACAAAATCCAGTTTGGTTGAAATGTGTAGTTATTGGGGCAAGTGTGCCACCTATTTGGTAAACAAAAATTGTTGAAGTGAAATTTATAGAAATGTAAAAATCATCAACAAAATCATAATAATAAACTAAAATGAGGCACCGGTAGTGGTTTCTGAAGTATAATAGGGGAATAACTAACATGTTTGCCTCCCAAAGTGATTTTATCTCAAAATATTCAATAATAACATGTTTTTCGGCTTATTAAGTACCGTTTTACATATCTACATCAATATTTTACCGTTATTTAGTGCTGATCTAGTGTAATATTATACATATTTGCCTTAATATAAGGGTACTACTTATATTGTATTGAATGGAGACAAAAATAACCATTTTAGTTATTCGAATGAGTAATAGAGAGTTACGCAAACTTGTTATAAAGCACCACCTTATTACGGTAAACTTAAAATTATTTTTTAAATTATCGATTAGCGTCTGCTTTTTAAGTAATATTAATATGAAATAATGAAAATTTTATTACAAGTAGAATTACATGCGATGTTCATTCGGTGGCCGTCTTGCCCCATATGGGTGGCACACTTGCCCCATAGTGTCAAAAAATAGGTTATTTTGGATGATATTTGAGAAGCTCCAAAACTTATACTTTTTGAAATTATTTTCATTTAAAATGGCACAGTGGTTATGAAAAGATGTGAAACTATCATCATGAGGCTAAATTGGTGGCTTTTATAAGCCTTGGGCAAAGTTAGAGAACAATTTGCTTGAGGTGGCACACTTGCCCCAAATTCCGCTAGGTAGATGAATAGTAGCATGCATAAAGAGTGAAGAAGAAACGTAAATATTTCATCAGAGTTCGCTAGTATTTCTGTTCGTCCTAATAGATTCTTTTAAAAATAAATTAATTATACTCGTTCAAATATTACGTAACGCAACAGGGGGAGGGAGGGGTTGTTACGGTTGATACAAAAACTTAAAATTTTCCATACAAAAGCTGTTACGTGGGGGAGGAAGGGGGTCTAAATTTGGCAAATTTTGCGTTACCTAATATTTGAATGAACCCATACAGGTGTAGACTATAAAGTAATACATGTAGAAGTACGGAACACTGAAGATTGAACGGAAAGGGGAAGGTGGGGTAAGAGCGCCCGCCGGGGCAAGACCTGTGATATTTTTTTGATCATGCCTAAGGCTTCAAAAACGACATACTGCGTCGAAAAACTATTTCTTGATTCTTGATTTTGACATATGAATCAAATAGCTTAGCCCTTAACCCGTCTTCCCCTAAAAGGTAAAAGAAACTTAAAAAGATAAATATTATAACTGTGTTCTAACCTAAACTATTATCACAGATTTGTATCACGGAATTGTATTGCACAACAGTCGATCTTCCAAGCACTTACACGCTCAAAAAAGAGTTCTGGAAAACGTGAACTGTCAAAAATACACCATGAACTACCATCATGTTTACGCATAAGCATGATCTAATTCACGGTGTATTTTTGTTTGTTGACGAGTTCACGTCTGCTGTTCACGGATACGAGAACGGATTTTTTCTGTGTAGAAACTCCAAATTCTGTAAGCTTGGCTCGACGCTAAGGTAAGACAGCATGAAGCTGATTGGTGAGGACTTAAGAATACTCAAATGTGTCTCAACTAATAACATAGGCAGGTAGGTCACAAAAGTGTACCGTACCCAACCACATTCCAGACGTAACGGAATTATAACAAGGCACTAACGTGAGTACAGTGGGATTCCGTTTATGGCATGCTCCATTTTTGGCACCGTTTTTGGCAACATATTTAAATACCTTTAAAATTTGTAAGTTTTTTTCAAATAGCATCGTGCCTGTTACTTTAGTCAATTGAATAACAGGTCGGCAACACACCAACTACATTCCGGAGCTCTATTTTCGTCGATATTCCCCTAAATCCTATCAACTACTAATAGCTCTCGTACGTGCCTATTCAAGGACCAATCATACATTTACAACGTTGTATGATTCCACTAATCTTCATCAGTATCTCAACTGGAGAACAACCTCCTTTCTTAGGCATTCATACTGAAAGACCAGACCACATGAGTCTGCCAGTAGGTGATAAAAACACTGTTCTTTTCAGATCTTCATCAACTTGTTTGAACAAAGCACAAGAACTGGCTCAAAAGCAACAAAAAGTCTATGACTTACACTGAGTTTCAATCATAAATTTCGTTTTACCTTTTTAGCTCACAGTTCTTATTATTATGGAATTACATACATTGCGTATGTTGATAAAACCGCAGTAATACAAATAGGGAGCCGGATCCTATTGTTGGCACTTTTGATTCACTTCGGCAGTGGGGTTTTTCAAAAGCTATTGAGCTCATATTTGGCCACAATATGCGTCACATCGAAGTGCTTCTTATTGCAATGTTTCAGACAATTCGGCCGAGAAAACCCCCCAAGCCAAAGTGAATCATGGGAGTGCCCAAGTAGCTCTGCACCCTAAATAAAGCAAAATGTCGTATATAATAGCTTTTTATTTTGCTTTAGAGTCATTTAACTAAAAAGGATTAGAAGCTTGTTTATGTATTTAACAAAATAACGAGCCGCATTTAATTGATCATGAGAGGTAGTTGTTTATGTTTGCGCTTTCGATAGCAATCAATCATTCGTTATGAGAGCTTTGCTTCAACTGAAACATACATTAAATTTAAACTTTCCGAATTCTGTCAAATCTTAAGATAAAGATGATTAAAAAATTACTTCAAAACCTTTGAAGTATTGAAAAAAATGAAGATTCTAGTGGAATTTCTGGCAGAGAAAAAAAGATGCTAAGTCTTAGAATGAATTTTTGAGAGAAATTTCGAGAACATATTTTGTTGCCAAAAAATGCTGATGAAATTACACTAAAATCCTGAAACAAATCAATCGTTTTTTAGAGAACACTTAAAAAATATTTTGAAAAACCATTTTGAGAAAATTTTACGTTGGAGTTCTTCAACTATTCCTGAAGAAAGAAGGAAACTTATGTGAACTCGTGAAGAACTGACTCCTCATCTCTCCCAAATGCTTGAATAATTCCGAGAGCAATTCCTGATGGAACACATGTAGAATTACATGTCAGAGTTCTCCAAACCAAATGACAAATTCAAAAATAAAAACATGATGGACTGCATAATTTTTAGTTAGGTTTTTGGGTTTATTCACAAATTTCTTAACGCTAAAATGTGCTATTTTGGACACTCACCCGACACTTGCTAAGCTGTTTGTATAAATATTCCGCAGTACTACTTTCGGATGACTGTCTCAGTCTGGTAGTATTTTTTTGAAAAAGTTGTTGCAGTGTTGTGTTGTGTGGTACATATAAAATTCGTTGTTAAATCTAAAAACTGAAATTCAGGCATGAAAGAGCGCTCTCCGTCGCCAATCAGAGACAATCTATTTACAGTTAACTCTCCCTTACTCGATATTCTGTAACTCGATATTTCCCCTAACTCGATGGAAAGCGCGGTCCCTTCAATCTAGCATACTTTGATCCCTCTGTAAGTCGGTACCTCTCTAACTCGATGTTCCCTAACTCGATGCGATCTGTTTCAGTTTCCCATGCAAGTTTACCTCTCTAAATTTTCGAATATTCTCCAAATGTTAATAAATTTCATAAATTTGATAATTATGATTATAGTGATAGTAAAATGAAGGTTGACAGATCATTTCAGGGTGATATAAAATTGTGTTTTTCAAGACTATGCAAAAAGCGTCACGTTGCTAATTTTACTAAAATTTACTTATTTTCACATTTAATTTACTATTTTGAATGTACTTTGTCAAAATAATCAAAATTTCAAAAATTGAAAAATTTGTGTTCTGTATCTCGATACCTCCCTAACTCGATGGTCCCTTCAATATCGAGTTAGGGAGAGATGACTGTATAACAAAAGACGATAGACCTTACGTCCCTTAAAAAAGGCCAAAACCCATCGGCCGAAACGTCGGGAGTGTAAAAAACATTGTTTTTCGACTACCAGACTGCGAGAGTCATCCTAAAGTAGAAACTTTTTCAAGATCCAGTCGAAATTGTCATTACCTATTGTATGTGCCTTAACACCAGTAACATACCCATCCACCACTTCCAGCGTTATGAAATTTGTAAATGGGCTTTTTGGAAAAATTCTTGAGAAGTTTCAGTTCCACACACATATACGTCAGCTATACGATCGGAAATGGTTAAATGATTACTTATGTAATCAATTTTCACAATTTTTCACGTAATTCACGAGACGCGACGGAGACAAGACAAGACAAGACAAGACAAGACAAGACATAACACTTATCGTTCTTACAAATCGTCAAAAAGTTTTAAAAATTACCTTTTCGTCGACCGGTTTCGGGCGCGATATAGCCCATCTTCGGGACAATGTCCGACTGATTACGCTGTATTTTCGTACGGTGTTCGTACTCGTCCAGGTCGAAGAGATGTTACGTAATTGTCCCTCCCATCACATCGTGTCTGTTAAATCTAGCAGACACGACAATTACGTAACATCTCTTCGACCTGGACGAGTACGAACACCGTACGAAAATACAGCGTAATCAGTCGGACATTGTCCCGAAGATGGGCTATATCGCGCCCGAAACCGGTCGACGAAAAGGTAATTTTTAAAACTTTTTGACGATTTGTAAGAACGATAAGTGTTATGTCTTGTCTCCGTCGCGTCTCGTGAATGTCGTGTAGTTCTTACGTTAGTGCAAACTATAAAAATAAGTAGTTTTCACGTAACCTTCGTTTTTTTTAAACTGAGCAGAGCATGATCAGTAGGTGACTCAGGATTTTCTGAGTATTTACTCAGCTTTATCGTTGTATTCATACGAATCTCAGTGATCGAAGAGTAAATGCTCAAGTTTTTTTTTTTATCATACCAACTTGAGTAAATGCTCAAGAAAATAATATGACAGGATGATTTGAGTAAAGTAATAGCATTTGCTCAGTTTATTCATACGACCTATTGTTTTAATGAGCAACTTAGAGCTCCACACTCACAACTACACTCCAATGGCTTTTTGAAGTTATGCGAGATTTTTAGCTAATGCAGTAACAAAACTGATAGCATTTAAAGTAATCAATAATTTGAAGTTTGATTACCAATAATATGCATATCGCAAGCTACCAGAATTCGGGGTGTTGTTGATCAGTGGGGAGAAGTTAATCTTTCCCGCAGCCCTGCATTTAGGCGTTTAATGTGGTTTATTTTATAAATCTCGAAATTGAATTATAAAATTTACCGATTAATCAGCAAGTTGAAAGATTTTTCACACTTCATTGGAATTCAGTGATCCCATAATTAGTGAAAAGCATATCTCTTTATGTTTGAGGTTATGGTTTCGCAGGCAACTGCGTTTTCAGTTTTGCGACCCGGATCTTTTTCGGATTTCTACTCCCGTACAGTATCCGAACACAAAACGGAACTCAGCTAATCCTTGAAAAAGGCACAATACATGTGTCCGAAACGTCGGATGTAAGCGAAAATCCGTTTTTGAGTTTTATTTAAGACTGAAAGCCATAACCTCAAACATCAACATAACAGTCGTACCTCCAAGAAAACATATCTCTTTATAGTAACACATATATTGAGCTTTTTGAGGAATCCAATCCGCATGGTTATTAAACCGTTATCAAACATATCATGGCACGTTTTTGAGATATTGGCTGTTAAAAATGCAAAATTTGCCATATCAGCCAACTTGCATGCAAGTTTGACAGCTTGTATGGCAATTTATTTGCTTAATTTGCCACAGAATTCAAACTTTATGTGTTAAACAACACTTATCATAAGAGATCATAATACTGTCGAAGCTCAAAAGTTATTTTTTGCAATTTCTCATCGTAATGAAACTCATGAAACGGCCTACTTTCCTGCATTGAAGTATGCAGTGCGGGAAAAGTCATTACGCAACTGATATCAGTGCTGTAATGATTCATTTCGCAACGCTTTCTCATTACGCCACTGTTTTGAGTTTCGTAATGAACCATAACACAACATTATTTTAGAAATTGTAGAATAACGGTGATTGCATTCCGATACAATTTCTGATACCCTCAAGTGCTTCGTCGTAATTATCCTACTCGGCAAACCTCGTAGAATAAATTTACGACTCGTGCTGTAAAAAACATCATTCTGCAACTTGTTCCGTAAACTACTGTTTTGATAGTATAGAAAAGTATTGTATTGTGCCATATAAGAGAAACGAAGAATTTTGTATGGAGACTGCAAGCAGGTTGAAAAAATCGATTTAATCTAAAATTAACCGTGCAATTTGAACCAAATTATATCTGAAATGAAAGTTAAAGTCCTAATTTGCATGCTTGGTGGATAAGATCACAAAAAGTTTGATAAATCATACGTTAAATTTTATGTAAATATCAATAAAACCAGTGTTTTATTCAACTTTGGCGACCTGTTACTGAAAATTGTGACGTGCTGGAATATTTCTGAGAACGGCGTTAAATTCACCAACCCCAAATTTACTAGAGACACATAATTTGGTTCTTGAGACAAGTAAAAATGTCATTTTTGTTACGCTGTGATATGGGTGAAATTATGAGAAAACCCACGTGCTCGGCTGGGATTCGAACCCAGGACTCTTGTATGCTAGACGAACGCTTTACCAACTAAGCTACCGAGACACTTGGTGACCCAATAACTCAGTTGGTTACAAGTTTCGAATTCAAATCTCCACCGATTACGCAGATCCCTTTCATAACCTACATCCATCCATCTCATATGTACTACACACGCGCGCAGAGCGAGTGCAATTTATTTTGTGTTGAAACCGAAAAGCTCAATATATTTGTTAATATATACCAGAGTGACTGCCTCTCTGTAGTAATCATGTCGTCACTTGACGCTCCATATGATCCCAAATAATGGTATTCGACATCTGCGGCGGGAGGTCATGGATCCTAACTGTAGTAGTAGGCCCATCTACGTAGATTGAGATGTAGTACTAGGGTGGTTCAAAATTGAAAAAGTTTGATGATCCAATCTCCTATATGTCCTTATCATCCTTACCATGAAAATAAGGTTCTATGAAATTTTAAGCTTTCTAGATAATGATTTGAAGGTGGCCCAAAGACGATGTAAGTTTATATGGAAATTACTATGGAGATATTTCGAAAACTGTTTCAACACGTTATTACTGGAATGTAAATACGAATTTATTATCCCATAGCGAAAACTGATTCATCAAACCATAATAAAGTAATTTGGTGAAGAGAGAAATTCAATCTAAAGGATTTGATAAGAGATATTCATGAGTTTGTTTTCCATTATTTGGCTTAATATGGGATTAAGGCCCGGCAAAGATCTACAAAAATCCCTACAAAATAAACATAAATGGGATTTGTTTCTTCAGCAACATTCTTCATTCAGGTTTTAAGAATGAGTTTTCACTATGGGATGATACTTTTTTAGTTACATTACAGTACTGTGTGTGGGACATTTCTCAAAATTTCTCCATGGTAATTTCCATATAAACCTACATTGTATTTGAGTCACCTTTAAATCACCACCAAAAAAGCTGAAAATTTCACAGAACACTATTTTCATGGTAGGGATGGTGTGGAATACATGGAAGATTGAATTTTCACATTTTTTTAAATTTTGAATCACCCTAATGTAGTACTTCAAACCCTCGCAAACGAAGCAGTGTGATGGTATGTATTTGTATATTCCTCACGTCCGCCATGTCGAGCTTGACGAACTTTTGGAGGTATTCTTCCACTTGCTCGATTACGGGCGTTTTCGCAGGACACTGCAGTCCACGATGAGTGTATTTTTTTCAGTGTGACTGCATTTTGCAGTGAACGCAAAATTTCACAACAGAAACCGTAAGAAAAAAAAACGACTTCACAAGGTGTGTTTAAGCTTGCGAAATGACGTGTATCACGCGCGAATGACGATTGTCAACTTTTATTTCTTGTAGTCCAAATGGTTTACTACAACTTCTTCATTATATAATTTTGTCTAAAATCAACAGTTTCAGAGTTAGAATTTTTCAAATGAACCGCATGCAAACATTTATATGCTATTTTCAAAGTAATTCTTGAGTCAAAATGATCGATTTTTCTATGGAAATACCAAAACATGTGCAAATTTTAATCCAAGTCGAATATTATTGAGCACGATTCGTATTTTGCTAACAAATTCATTCGTAATATAATATTAAGAAGCGTCCATAAGTAACGTCACGTTTTCAGGGGAGACGGGAAGTTGGAAAAGACTGTTGATCTACACAGCATTTCTAAAGTATTCCTACAAAAAGTGTGAAATAACAGAAGGGAAGGATTGAAAATGGCTCCGTTATTTTTGTATGAAATTACTGCACTGAAGCAATTTTCCATATACCCTTTATGTGTGAGACTATATAATTTTTTGCAATATGTTGCCATAAATAAAAATTATGTGTGGAGGAAACATAAAATTTATTGAATCTCCAGCAAATGACGCTTATTTTAAATATGAGATAAAATCAATTAACAACAGTAAATAAAATGTATGTGTGACTTTTATGATGTTTATTTTTAGGTGATTCATAATAGTTATTTGTCATATTCTGATAAAATATATATTTTGAGCAATAATTACTTTTGTTTTTCTGTTTCATTTATTTCAATTGCATAACAAACAAATTCAAGTTGTATAAAATTGCTGAACACTGCACCACGATCAATACAAAGGCACGCCGTTGCTGTTGTTTTTCTGTTAGTCCTGACTCAGGACTCAGCACTCCTGAGTGATTCCAATCATCCCTGCATGTGCACCTCAAAAAGCAACGACTATCCTTTGTTTATTCCCATGTGAAGTCCGCATCCTTTGTGGTATCCTGTTTAAGTTAATTTATCATAATTAGTTCATTACATCTTTATTATAAAAAGCAAATTTGTATCAAAAATATTCACAAGGCTTACCTTGTGCTTCACGAGTTGTAGTTCGAGGCTTCTGCCTTCCTTCGTTATTCCGGGGGCATCAAACAAGTGCAACTTTTATGATGCATTATTTTCCGTTTTCTTTGCAATGATGCACTCTCCTATTTCTCTGAAATTAATCGATTAGTATTTCCATAAACAATTTAAAACAAGTTTTTATTTTCTTCATGCGAACTAAATCATCACGACCATTGCAAAATTTTCACTGAACCAAAAGGTTCTTTGTGACCTAACATAATTTCTAACAATAAATTGTCGCTAATAATTTTTATGTTTGTGCAAACATAGGTGAAATAAGTGTAGATATGACTCATACGATATCCAATAAAGGCTAAACAAATGATAATGATGATTATGTTTGCACATATAAATAAAATCTTGATGTAGATAAATAAATTATATGGGTTCCAAGTACATAAACATTATGTTTGCAATTTCTTTAGTGTGATGATGTTCTCTATGAGCTTATCAGTAACCTCGCCTTTGTCGTTAAAAAGCGCTAATCTTTAATAAAAAAATCTTACCACATTGAATAATTGATGCCTTCCTCTGAATCGCAAATAGCGCTCAGCATTTAGGTATTGAGTTGAACAAAATGTTGCGATATGCTCCAAGTGGTTCAACGGATGGTTGGTACCATAGCTTTTGGCATGGAAGATAATTTCATTAATTTCGGGTCTGCTTTTCCGCCTGGCGTGCGCCATCGTTCCTTCTTAGTGCGAGAGTTGCAACAAATGATATCATTTATCTGGCACAGCTGCAACGAACTGGGAAACGGAACGAAATATTGCGGTTGCGTGATTTCTTCAGATCCCCGGGGAATATTGTTAAATTGCTGTGTGTCTTAGATTTGACAATGATCGGATGTTTCTTTCATTGGAAGAATTCAGTAAAGAATAGGGAACATAGAAAAATAAATCAGCTCATCAACAACGGGATTCTTAGCACTCAGACATTCTATTCAAAACAAAATAAGAATGCTATTTTTCATGATTTAGTGATAATGTTCACGATTATGAAGCAAAGCCATGCTAAGGTGTATAGATTCGATTGGCGGAAAGTCCAGGCAAAATGAAAACTCCTTCGACAACCCTTGGCATCTTCAATCCTGTCATAAGATGCAGGAATGCAAAAAATGGCAACTTATAAAATAAAAGCTCTACTGTGAAAGTGTTCATAATACAAGTCATGAATAAAGCTGAGAATTTGTCCCGATTCATAAAGCATACTTTGTCCCAGTTGTGGGACGTTATTCAAAAAAGAAGATACTATCCTTCGAACACTATAAAATCTATATTTCTCTATATTTACGTTAGAACCTGTCGGTATTTTCAATATAACGTCTATCTGGGGGTAAATAGTTCTTCCACTTTCAATTATTACGTCACTACTTAGACAAAGGCAATTTCTCAGCCTTCCCTTGAGCACTTCAACAGTTATTATCTGAGAGTTTTATTTGCCAATTGATCATATTTGCATTTGTATTCCATATTGCTGAGTAACTGTGCGTTTACCGATGCGGATATATAGGCCCAGTTAGTTTTACTTCCATAAGTTGCAAACCACTAACAATAAATACAGTATTGGACAAAACATTTGCAACTTCTTCGATTTTCCTTACAAAATGATCAACTTTAGAGGGTTATATCTGAGTGATTAATGGACCGATTTGAATGGAATTTTAACTATTCCTCAGAAATAATTTGAATTTCAACACACATTATTGAGTGATTTTTCCAATCACGTGTTTGAAAGCAGTAACGGTTTAAATGAAGCGAACTTTTTGACGATTTTTAATAATTGACATAACTTATAATATTGAAGGAATAGCTTCATGGTATCTTCAGCAAAAATGTAGATTTTGACGAGATGCTGAAGACAGTATTTGTGCAGGTCTGTCAGATTTTAAAATAAATAGTTTTGAATTTTTTGACAAAAATTTCGCTTTAGTTTAATTGTTATTACTTTGAAACTCGTGATTGGAAAAAAAAATGCTCAAAAATATATGTAATAATCAAGTAATGTCTGATGTTCTGTGAAAATTTCATTCAAATGGTCCATAAATACCTGAGATCTAGCTTACCATAGTTAGTCGTTTTGTATCGAAAATCGAAAAAGTTGCAAATGTATTGTCCAATACTGTATATGCATCTAGGTGCATTTTTGTATTATAAATTAAATTTCAGTTAGAAAATAACTCTGGTTGAAAATAAAATCTGCATCATAAAAATCGTAGTGACCTAGATTCAATCTGCCACATAATAAAAAAATCGACATTATCATCAAGCTACTGCCAAAGTTACGGTTACATTATGCATTCATTTCAAGACGAAGTTTCATGTTTTGCCACAAATAGGTTAACACATTCATGCATTTTTCTCATTCCGAAACGAGTTTCGCATAAACATAAAACACTGTTCTCGTCACGCAACCCATCAAACCAATTAACGACATCTTCTCTGGACTCCGGAAGCTCAGAAAGAAACCCCTAAGAATCCCGCAACAGCAGCCAAACACGCCCAGCCATGGCAAGAATAGGCAAGTCACATCCCACCCATCCCATTTGCACAGAATAAACAAACTGTAGTGGAAAAAAGCGTGAAAACGCTGTCGTAAACCAGTGTCTACCGAATGGGTGTTAAATGGAAAATAAGAATCACAGTGGATGGCCGACTGACTCCCTCCAGTTGTTAGGGTAACCAATATATTTTGGACCCCCTGGCCTATTTTCCTGCAAATTTACTAGTTTAAATCGAAGCACCAACTCAATTCGCATGCGATTTGGAAAGATAGGACTATTCCGCACTTGCATCAACCGTTTGTACATAGAAAATGTGTTTATTTTATCTGGAATTAATATAATTTAATCGGTTCATACATGCAACCGTTACAACCAACCCGGGAGCATCATGACAGCTGCAGTACAACGTCAATGTACCGAAAAATTTTGGTCCGTGGTACTGTCAAACTCAATGAAATCATGGAGTGTGCACAAAATAGGGCGTAAACTAGAATTATGCTTGATGGACCTAAAAATAGTTTTACATTTTTTGTTTGGCATTTGTAACATCATTATAAACGAGTGATCACCAAATAGCGATTCTCTAAAAGGATTTGTATGGTCATCGGGAAGATTTTGTATGGCCCACGAGCGAGTTTTGAATAGCGGTGTGATGTGGTCCGCATGCTGAAGGTGCTTATAGTAACCGTTCCTTTGTTTACGAAATTATTTGTTGACCACTTATCAATTCAAAGCAGGACAAATTTGTTAGGGATCGTTCAAATATTACGTAACACAACAAGGGGAGGTAAGGGATATTTTGTAGTGTTTCGGTCCATACAATAAATTGAAATTTTCCATATAAAACCTGTTACTTCAGGGAGGAAGGGGGTTTAAATTGGCAAATTTCTTCGTTACGTAATATTTGAATCATCTCTTAGATATTTACGATAATCATTAATTTATAGGAAATTGACTGTAGTTATAAGCTTGAAATCAATCTGAGATCATATAAACTCGCAGTACATTTTCTTTTGCGGATTTGAACACTTTTTTTCTCATACTCACCACCAGATGTCTTAGTTTCAATCAAATAAGCTTATTGGATGAAGTATCCCGCTTCTACGAACGCTAATATCACCAAAAATTAGCCCACTTTCACAAAAAGGGATCTAGGGATCTGACGTTTTACTCGGGTCGCTTGATATGGACTTATCCACCGGTGCACTAAATTTACTCAGTTCAAGAATTTTGACACTTGACCGAAACACGTGGAAAGCATCTACGTGACCCGTTAAAGTGTCAAAATTCTTTAACCCGTATAGGCCTGAGTGAAAGCAAGAATACTAAAACCCTTAACACTCAGCGAATACTTAACGGATTTAAATATTTTTTGTCAGTATACTGGCCCACATATCTAAATTCTAGAAATGGCCGGAGAAACTCGAGAATACTCCTGTAGCCGGAGTTATTTCGGTGGGTCACTGGTCAAGTCGGGTAGAAAAAGGCGATTTTTTGGGACATTCTAAATAATCATTATTTATTTCCAATTACATTTATTTTATTTTGCATAAATCATTAAGATCTGATATTCAACATAATAAATTAATAGTTTTGCACCATTTAGAGAGAACCAGATGCGGCCACTCGGGCTTAATGTCCTGAAGAACCGGCTCTAGATTTGTTAGGTATTAAACCGTTTCAAATCTCTAAAAGAATAGATCGATCATAACAGTTCACTAAAATGCATTCCCATAAGCTTGACACAGATGTTAAGATACAAGTTGTGCACTTTATCATAAATTTTAGGCATCCCGAGGACCCGAAAATTGTCATTTGTAGGATCAATCAAATCAGTTGACATAATTATTAAATTAAATCGATTATCAGAAGGTTTACGCTGATACGTTTTTCTTAAAACTTCTTGATATAGTGCCCACATTATAGCCGATTCTAGAAATTATCTGTGACTTGAAATTTGCCTTCCTCCAGGGGCACAGAAGCACAAAACCCTTGTCACCCAACCTGGCCTAGAGATTCACCGCAATAACTCCAGCCACAGGAACATTCCCGAGATTCTTTGACCACTTTTATAAACTAGATATGTGTACGAGTATACTGCCAAAACATAATTGAAATCCGTTTAGTATTCGCTGAGCGGTGAAAGTTTTAGTAATTTTTCTTTCACTCAGGCCTATACGGGTTAACCGAGTGAATTAATCACACAGGTGGACAAGTCAATTGACCGGACCAAAGCCAAACGTCAATATGTTGGATCCCTGCCAGAAAGTAAGCTAACTTTTGGCGGCCATTACCGTTTTTAAAGAGCTGGATAGTTCATCCATTAGACTTATCCACGGTCTTCTTTTCATGTTGATTTTTTCCGATCTAAATATGTTTACATAAAATGACATCCACGCCAATACGAATGTTCACCGGATGAACAATGCGTGGATGAATGTGCAACGAAATCGTTTATTTTTCCGTATACATCGCCCGCAGTAAAGGTTTTCTTCACGCTGAAAGTTGCAGCGTGACGTCATAGGCTTATTTGATTGAAACTTAGACCTCTGGTGGTGAGTATGAGAAAAAGTGTTCTAATCCGCATAGAAAAAAACTGCAAATAAAAAAAATATCACTTTTCGACTTGATTCGATCTCAAATAAAAAGATAAGGACACCGTCTTCAGTCATTTAGCTGTACGGAATGGAACTTAGCACTAGACAATGGATAAGGATGCTCCAGTGACACAGTTGAGAAACATTCCTGACGAAAAGTTTCAATGGCTGAAGCGGAAATCGAACCCACACCCAATGACACGATGCGCTTAAATGCCTAACGACACTAACCGCACGGCCACGAGGCCCACAATATTTTATTTTATTTTATGTTACGGCCAGCGCTTTCCTTTGAGGGCATAAAAGCGATCCACAAATCAGTTAGGCTGTATTGTAAGTAATTTCTTATAGATTACTTTTCCGTAAAACAAAGCACTAACACGCCATTTAATCTTTTCACCGAACGAATTGGTACGCTCTTAAGTTCATTTGGTGCTTAAACTTGATGATTTTATTAAACTTATTTCCATTGGCAGACGAAAATATCAGACTCGCCCTTATTTCATTTCATTCCATTCGTTGTTTTGCAACCGTCAACAACGAAACAAAATTCCGATCTGCCATAGTGAAAAATTGTGCCGGCAGCGGTGGATGGCCCCATTGTTTACGTTGAAAGTAGGTACGTGAAAATTGCGTTATCTGTCACTTCGCGGGGGGGTTGGTTACAACACGTTACGCACAGAAATTGAAGCCGTCAGAAATTTTCCAAATGTAAATAAAAACTTTTTTCAAATTTCTGAACTAAAGGCTTCGGTTTTCCATTGTCAATCGATTGATTAGACTATGGGCAAGCATATTATACAACCAATGTGGTGGACATTGCAGCCAAACGATAAAAAAAATGCAAAAGGTCCAAAATAAATACTTTTTTTTTTTTTTTTTTTTTTTTTTTTTTTTTTTTTTTTTTTTTTTTTTCTAAGCAATGGGGGGATAATCTGCTCAACAGACGCCGTGTGGGGTTAGGGACCATTTACTACATGCAAGCAGTAAACAGGACTACACCCCCGACCCACTAAACCATTTCCATTGCCGCCAAACCCTTCGTCTCTCCGGGACCACCAAGAAGGCATTGCTTCGGAGAGGGGCTATTGCACATCGCATCCTCCAGGTTAGCTGCGTTGCCATGCAGCAACGAACATCGATGACACGCTTAGGGGGGTCCACCAAGGTAGCATGCTGGCGCTTTGCCAGCTTCCCAGGTGGTCCTCACCTCCCGCTGTCCGCTGAAAGCGGGCAGGGTCGACCACTACGCCCGCGACCAGCTGCACCGCAGGTATCAAGAACTGATACTGCGGGCTTCGCAATTTGACCTACTGAAGGCTCAGGCCCTATCAGCTAGCACCAGCTGGGATTGCTGACGAAGGGGCCTCCACCTGCCCCGAACAACCAGAGGCTCGTATCCACCCAGTAGGCCGGCGCCACGACAGCAGCGCTACCAGGATGTTCTCCCCGCGGCCACTTAATCGCTGTAAGGGTCGATTTCGACCGTAGGGCACCGGTATGACCTACGTAGCCGACTGCGAACCCTTGGACCACCTGTTGTTTAGCGTCTGCACTAGCCACTCCTCGAGTCCACTCGCCACCTCCTTTGCAGTTCCGAGACGATGTGGGTGATAGCCGATGAAACGGCATTCCAGCCAAACTCGTCTTCACACATCCTCTGGACCAAATTGTCCGGAGTCGTGTCCCGACCGCATGTGGCTAACATGCGGTCACGCATTGTGCGGAAACGCGGGCACACGAACAAAACGTGTTCCGCCGTTTCCTCTAAACCTGCACAAACTGGACATTCGGGAGAACCCGCATGACCGAAACGGTGTAGATACTGTCTAAAGCAACCATGGCCCGAAAGGACCTGTGTCAGGTGGAATGTTAGTTCCCCATGGCGCCTATTGACCCAGATATCTAACCTCGGAATCAACCTGTGAGTCCACACTCCCTTGGTGGAACTGTCCCACGCACGCTGCCATTTGACCATGGAGGCCAGTCTGGCAGTCCTGCGTATGCCTCTTGTGCCGCGCATTTCGAAGCACTCTATGTCTTCCATGATAAGGATACCAATAGGCACCATACCGGTGATGACGCAGAGTGCATCGTGTGACACGGTACGGTACGCGCTCGCAACCCTCAGGCACATTAGCCTATAAGTACTCTCTAGCTTGCTACGGTAGCTCTTGGTACTTAAGGCCGTGCCCCAAGCAGGGCCACCATGCCTCAGTATGGACGAGGCGACACTGGCCAGAAGCTTTCGCTTGCTGGCGTACACCGCAGAGCTATTGGACATCATCCGGGACAGTGCCACAATTGCTGTGGAGGCTCTCTTGCAGGCATAATCGACGTGGCTACCGAAGGTAAGCTTATCGTCGATCATCACCCCCAAGTGTTTGACGGAGCGCTTCGAAGTGATCGTGCAGTCGCCTACACTGATCACCGCTTGCTGCACCGACTTTCGGTTGTTGACAACAACAGCCTCAGTTTGTGGTGAGCCAATTCCAGTTTCCTGGAGCTCATCCACTCCTCCACAATTGCGATCGAGTGGGCTGCAGTCAATTCCACTTCTTCGATCGATTCACCGTAGACCTCCAGCGTAATATCGTCGGCAAAGCCAACGATGACCACACCCGCCGGGAATTTTAATCTCAACACCTCGTCGTACATGACATTCCATAACACCGGGCCCAGGATGGAACCTTGCGGGACTCCTGAGGTTATGTGAAAGCACTTCCGACCCACCTCTGTGTCATAGACTAATACCCGATTCTGGAAGTAACTTCCGAGAATCTTGTACAGGTACTCGGGTATCCCCAGACGCAGGAGCGCATCGGCAATAGCCGCCCAACTGGCACTATTAAATGCGTTCCTTACATCCAGAGTCACTACTGCGCAGTAGCGAATCCCCCTCCTCTTACGCTGGAGTGCTATCTCAGCGGTTTTCTTAACCGTCAGAATAGCGTCTACGGTGGACTTCCCTTTCCGGAAGCCGAACTGGTTGCTTGAGAGACCATTTACACTCTCAGTGTACCTCAACAGTCTGTTGAGGATGATCTTCTCGAGCACCTTCCCCGCCGTGTCAATCAAGCATATTGGTCTATACGCCGACGGGTCACCAGGTGGTTTCCCCGCCTTTGGCAATAGTACCAGGCTCTGCCTCTTCCACGCATCTGGAAATACTCCCTCGTCCAGGCATATCTGCATAGCAGATCTGAACATACCGGGAGCCTCCAAGATTGCGACTTTGAGGGCCAGGTTTGGAACTCCGTCCGGACCTGGTGCCTTCCCCATGCTTAGGGATTTTGCAATCCCTACAAGTTCCTCATCGGTTACTCTATCCTCATCGCCAGCCCCAATCCCCGGCTGTCCTACAAAAGGAGGCCATGGGCTAGGGTTGTGGCGCGGAAAGAGCCCCTCGATGATCCCCTCCAGCATCTGTGGAGATTGCTCCGTAGGAGCAATTGCACCTCTTGTCTTCGCCATAACGATCCTGTAGGCATCACCCCACGGGTTCACGTTGGCACTCTGACAGAGTCTCTCAAAGCAGGCCTTTTTGCTTGCCCTTATCTCGGACTTCAGCGCGACTTTGGCAGCGGTGAACACCGCCCGTCGTTCTTCACGCTCCTGCTCGGTACGTGCTCGCTGCATCCGCCTCCTGGCCCGTAGGCAGGCGCGGCGCAGGTTCGCAATTGCTTGAGTCCACCAGTACGTCGGTGGTCTCCCATTTCTAGGGTGGACTTTCCTAGGCATGGTCGCATCGCACGCACGCGAAAGCACCGCTACCAGTTCGTCCCCGCTTAGGCCGAGTAGGTTACGCTCACGACGGAGCGCCTCCCTAAGTACTTCGTCATTGAAGTACGATGTCTTCCACCTACGAGGGCTTGGCCGTGACCTAGCCGCTTCCTCTACGCGCTGCCTGCTGTTGTTGTAGTCGATACTGTAGCGAACCGCCAGGTGGTCGCTGTGAGTGTAGGCATTGTCTACCCTCCAGTTCGAACTACTCGTTAGGCCAGGACTACAAAAAGTAACGTCGATAATCGACTCCGCTCCGTTTCGGCTGAAGGTACTTTTGGTACCAACATTAGCCAGATCGACATCTAGCACGGCCAGTGCCTCTAGCAGGGTTTGACCTCGCTGGTTCGTGATGCGGCTTCCCCATTCCACGGCCCAGGCATTGAAGTCACCCGCTATTACTACTGGCCTTCGCCCTGTCAACACGGTCGTCATGCAGTCCAGCATCTGCGTGAACCGCTCGGTCGACCAACTCGGAGGCGCATAGCAGCTACAAAAGAGGACCCCGTTTACCTTGGCGATCACGAAGCCCTCGTAGGTAGTAGACACCAACTCCTGCACGGGGTATTTACCCGTCGTCCATATCGCCGCCATTTTTCCGGATCCATCCACGACCCAGTTGCCGTTGCCGGCGGGTACTCGGTATGGGTCCGATATGATGGCGATGTCCGTCCCCCACTCAGCAACTGCCTGGTACAGCAGTTGCTGAGCTGCGTCACAGTGGTTCAGGTTCAGCTGCGTTACCTGCACTGTGACTTTTCGTTAATGGCTCGTTTGAAGGTCGGGCACCTTGAGCCTCCCGTTGGATGATTGTTGTTCACGGACTTGCCGGAACAAATCAAGCACTTGGGAGGGTTCTTGCAGCCTAGTGCCTTATGACCTTCCTCACCACAACGCCTACACAACTTGGTCCTATCAGGGCCTTTACAGCCCCAGGACTTGTGTCCTGGTTCCCTACACCTAAAGCAGATCACCGGTTGCTCATGTATGTTCAGTGAGCATACTGACCAACCAACCTTGATCTTGCCTACCTTAGCGGACTTATTTGCGTCCGCCACAGGTAGGTGTACTAAGGCCACCTGAGTACCTGCCGGACCTTTCCGTAGCTGAACGGCAGCGGTGGGCACCTGAATCTCGCACTGTTGCCGCAGTGCTGTGACGAGCTCTTCTGCGTTGGTGATCTCGTCAAGGTTCATCACCTTCAGAGTCACTGACTGCGTCAGAGCCCTCACTTCGACACCCTCGCCAAGGACCTCTTCCGCCAAACTTTTGTAGGCGGCGCCCTTGCGCTCCTTGTCGCGCTTAAGCTCGAGAATCATTTCACCTGTACGAGTGCGTCTGACACTGCGTACGTCGGCTCCAAGATCTGCGAGCTTCGCGTCACTGCGCATCGCCTTCAGGACTTCCGAGTACTTGGACTCTTCCGTCTTGATGATGATCGCATCACCCTTTTCGCGCTTGGCACCTACCCTCCTACTTTTCTTAGGCCTGGTATCCCTGCGCTCCTGAACTTCTTGCTTCTCCTTCTTCTTCTTTCTCACTACGGTTGTCCAGGGGGCGTCCCCCCCCTGATCCGCCCTAACCTGTGGTGATTGAGGACCTCTCAAAGGTCGCAACCCCCTGTTCCCATCACTCCGTGAGGGGCCAGCCTTTTCGGGCCCACCCTTCTCGGCTTTCCGGGACGCCTGGCTGGGGTCCGATTTTCCGGCACTTCTGCCGGTTTTCGGGGTTAATATCCGCCTGGCCTTGCGAGCGCCGCCGGGTAGCTCCTCCCCTGACGGCTGCCTCGCGCGCTTCTGCGATTGCTTGTTGTAAGCATTCGCTTCCGCACTTTTGGGGCTACCCGCGAAGACGAAGGGCTCCGTCTGGGTAGACTTCGGCACCTTCAATTTCACGGGTTCTGCCGCAGCCACAGTCGCCATGGGTTCAGCATGGTTCTGCTTGGCCGCGAACATCGACTTACGAAGTCTGAACAGGGCCTGCTTGAGGTCCTTGCTGATGTTAGACTTCGAGGACGCAAAGTCAATTATGGAGTCGAGCTGCTGTGCAGCCACTTCCATCGCAGAGAGCCCATCTCTACTTTTATTGATGGCCCTCATCAACCACGCTCCATCCATAACCTCACCCGATGCGTTAGCCGGGGATGAAATATGGTTTCCAGCACTGGCACTACGTGCACTGCTGCCTCCTCCTGCTTCCGCTCTCCTCAACGGAGACCTAGCTAACCCACTTCTTGCGAAGGGGTTCGCTTCCCTACTACTGCTACTACCTGCACTACTACTATTATTTTGATTTTGGTTTAAGTTTGTATTCATGATTGGATCCCACGAGTAGCACGGGAAAAGAGGTCCACCACGCCAGAGCCCTGCATTAACGCGGTAAGGGACAAAATACTGTGAGGGGTGCCCAGGTGCCCCACAGGCTCCGTTAACGGCCGAACATCTTTTTCACCCCTTCGACCATTCATTCCTCAGCACGGTTTTTCGCATCACACCTTGAATTGGGGTTACCCCGTTTGGTGGACTCTTACCACCGGAACAGGTCGTCCGTAGTTCTATTCTATACGCCGGAACTACACGGCTACAAAATATATACTTTGAGGGTCCACAATGTATTGGTGTGTCCAAAATAATGAAAAGCAGTGCTTCACAATTCAATTATTTTCGACGTTATTTGAATCCTACATGACCGTATGGGCATTTTTATCTCGTAGAGGAAGTATTTCTCTACATTTTGGCATGTTTTTTGACTCGGTTACGCTGTGCAATTAATTAATTGGGACAATAAACTAAAATCACTTCCTTAGGAGGTCCAAAATATGACCGTTACCCTAGTTGTTTGGAAGCGCGGAAAATTAGGAACCCATCAACTTTGAATAATTAACTAAGTTACAAAATGTTGTGTTCGGCCAACTTTGGCTACTTTCAAAGTGGTTGTAATGTTTCAATATAATGAAACATTTATCTGTTAACGAGAATTAGAAATAGAAAAAAACTGTGTAACTAGAAAAACAGCGTGCAGAAACTGTGGTGGAGCCGTCAGTTGGAGCTTGTCAAAAGCAAACCATTTGTTTGTAGGAGGAACGGTAGGACATAAGAAAGTTACTACCCACATCTAAAGTGTTTTTGATCTTCCGGTTCGGTTAATTTCTCATTGGTTGCAATGTAGTAGAGTGGGTGTGACCAGTAAAGTGTGCAATGGCTGAGTGCAGAATGTACCCGCCTGGTGGATTACAACAGAGTTTTAACAGGTTTTATTACCTAGAAATCACTTTTTTTTTCTAATAAAATGTGTTAATATTTTGATTAAATAATAGCAAAAGTAACAAAAATTATTGAAAAATTTCCTATACACTGAACAAGGTTCAAACAAAATATGTTACAATTTGTACAAAATTATTAGTAATTGTTTCACACTAAACATACATTTTACTCATTGAATTATTTCTCATAGATTAATTCAATTTTTTTAAGATCGCAATAGGCAGCGCGCGCGAACGTATGTGTTGAAAAAGATCTGCCTCATTCACTCCTTCCCATGACAACCATGGAGATGCAGAAGTAATTTCGGTCTATAGTAACAATGGATGTCACACTAACATTCTTTCCCTTCCTCGATGATTGTAAAGACATGGCCAGCGCCGCTTTTGATTTTTTTAATGTTTGGAGTTCTAAAAAAGATTAATTGAAGATGAAAAAATGAGACAAACAAATATGATCACCAAAAATTCATTTTAAATCGGATACCTACTTCTCAAATTTTCAGGTATTAAATAACTATATATTTGTTATGTTTTGGCATAATTTATTGCTTTGCCCATCTTTCTTACACATATTCTCCCAGTTAAAAGCTTCTTCTGTTTTGAATGTTTTTCCGCTTTTTTTCAACTTCTTCTTCATTATCGCTCAAAACTTTTCGATCGGACGAAGTTCTGGTGTATTTCGCGGGTTCGCCTCTTTCGGGACCACATTAACACCCTTCGCTTCTTATCCGCCTTGATGTATGTCTCAACGTCCATGCGAAACAGCCTGGCTTGACCAGCCACTCACGGTACAGCTTCCGCGCACGCAATTTGGCCACCGTGTTTTGCTTTTCAGTCCGGTTTGGCGCCTTCCTGACCTTAAAAACCACGTAGCCCAACCCGCTTCTTGGTCTGCTGGACGAAGCACTTCGACGAATTGACGTTTTTTGGCCACGTCTCGGTTGGAAAGGTTAGGGTTGTTCTTAAATTGCTACCTTATCTTCCGCGCCTTTTCTGAGTATTCCGTTTTCAGTTTTCGTCCGCTTCCAGCGCATCGCTCGATGGTCTTCGTCTCCTGGAACATCTTCATAACGCGGAACTCCTTTTGCCGATCCATCTGTGCGACTGACCAAAATTATCGATCACCGCGTCTAAGATTTACTGGCGTAGCCCTTCTTGTTTCGAATGTATCTTGAAAACAACTTGACAGATCGCGATAAAATTCTTGCACACATGAACATAACACTCTAAACTTGTATTACCCAAAAATTCATTAATTTTTACGCAAGCGATAAAGAGTTACACCCAAAACAAAGTGTCGCATTTTTTCCGAGTCCAAACTTTAGCAAAAATGACAAAGTATTCGTAATTTTTGAAAAATTCTGATATAATTTTTTACCATAGATATACTTTAGTAGGTTAAGGTGAAGATGAATCTAAGCCATACTCGGTAAGTAGGCCTTGACCAGGTGAAACGGTTTTTTTCTCTGCTTGTCATTTTTTTCACATTTCAGATTCAAATTACTTCCGAGCTTTGGTTTTCGATTCCGTGGATTTGATTGGAGTATTTCACCGAGTGTTTGTTTCAAGTGTTGCTGTTCTTTCATCCATTCAAGAGTTTTACCTGTTTTTCAAGTTCGCCGTAGAAGTTTGGTTGTTCAAGTTCTTTCTGAAGCTTCGTTTGTTGGGACATCAATAAGTATACGTTTTTATATTCCATTCTTTTATTTTACTTTATATATTCCATTTTCGAACAAATATTTTTTTCCCTCGTTGAGTTTCTGTTATGGAAACTGATGAGGGTGAGGGGGGGTCAAAAGATGGGGATCAATCAAATGAAACCACTTCATTGAATAAACCTTTTAGAGTAAAGGTTTATCCTTCCACTTTTCCTGGACCATTCGTGGTTTATTTTCGTAAAAGAGAAAAACCGATCAATGTTTTATTAATTTCATCCGAAATTTATAAAAAATACAAATCGGTTAAAGAAATTAAAAAAATTTCTCTCGACAAGTTGAGAGTAATTTTTGGATCGAGAGACGATGCCAACTCTCTATTGGAATCGAAATTATTTTTTAATTCCTATCGTGTGTATGCGCCTTGCGATGCATGCGATATTAATGGAATAATTTATGATGAATTTTTGGATTGTGAAGATGTAAGGAACCATGGTTCAGGAATTTTCAGGAACAAATCCCTTTCTCCTGTCGGAGTTTTGGATTGTGTTCGTTTATCGAAACAGTTTTTTAATGGAAATGACTCCAAGTATATCCATTCAAATTGTATCAAAATTACGTTTTCTGGTTCAGTCCTTCCAGACTTCGTAATGATTGATAATGTAAAATTTCGCGTGAGACTTTACTATCCAAAGCTCATGCATTGCGACAATTGTCTTTTATTTGGGCACACTTCAAGTTTTTGCTCCAATAAGCAAAAATGTTCGAAATGTGGAGAGCAACATTCTTCGTCTGAGTGTAATAAACACTCGGACCTTTGTATTTATTGTAAACAAAAACACAATTCATTGAAAGATTGTGTTGTTTATATTGATCAACAAACTAAATTTAATCAAAAGTTAAAAAATAAAAATCTTGTGTCGTATGCTGAAGTAATGAAATCCTCAGATAACATTTCTTCACCTAATGCTTTTGATGTTCTACCGGATGATGATGGAGTTGAATCATTTGAACATTTTAATAATTTTGTTTACAAACCTCCTAATAAGAGGAGAAAAACGTCCAATAAAGCTCCTAACAAGCAAAATAATATTTTTGATGAACCTCAGTCATCAACTTCTTTTGACACGAATTTTCCTCCTATTAAGGCAACGGTTTCTCACAAAAATATTCCTGGTTTTCAAAGAATTGATTCTGATCCCTTATCCAGGACTAATGATCATAAATCAAACAATATTTCAAATGAACAAAACAACGAACATTCAAATAATTCAATTTTGAAAATTTTGGAGGAACTTGTTGATTTTTTGGAATTGAGCGACTTTTGGAAAAAAATTATCAAAATGATTTTACCATTTCTGGCCTCTATTTTGGATAAGTTGAATTCATTTGTTCCCCTCATTGCCTCATTATTCTCATCCTAATGGCTTCAAAGGTTTCCAACAGTTTGAATATTTTACAATGGAATTGCCGTAGTGTTATTCCCAAGATTGATAGATTAAAAGCATTAATATCAAATTTCAATGTAGATATTTTTTGTTTAAATGAAACATGGCTAGGCACATCAAAATTTTTCCGCGTTCCAAATTTTAACATAATAAGAAAAGATAGGGATTCATCATTTGGAGGAGTTTTAATTGGAATTCGTGAGAATCTTGAATTTAAAAATTTAGATTTATCTCTTCAATCGCAAGTAGAATATCTTGCTGTTTCTATAAGAAAAGATAATTATGAGTTTTCTATTATTTGTTTTTATATTCCTCCAAATGTTAGTTTTTCTCTTCCTCAAATTAAATGTATTATAAACGAAATTCCTTCCCCATTTTATATTTTAGGTGATTTCAATGCACATCATTTTGCCTGGGGAAGTGAGAAAACTGATGGTAGAGGTTCGTTAATTATGGACTTAATCGATGATTTTAATTTGAATATTTTGAATGATGGATCAATTACTAGGATTGCTGTTCCTCCTAATAATCATTCATGTGTTGATTTATCCCTGTGTTCACACAATTTATCAATGCAATCTACATGGAAAATTATAAATGATCCTAATGGTAGTGATCATTTACCTATTATAATTGGAATACAAATTGCTGAACTCAATAATGTATTTCATGAACCATGTGTTCCTGATCTTTGTAAAAATGTAAATTGGTCGAAATTTTCTGATCTTATATATAGTTCATTAATAAACATTGTACATTCTGATTCTCCTATCGAAAATCATAATATTTTCACAAAATTATTGATTGATTGTTTACGGATTTCTCAGAAGAGAAAATTTGTTTCTGCCACTACTAAAATAAAACGTCCTTCGTTTTGGTGGGATGATGAGTGTTCCATTTCTTTAAGAAAAAAATCAGATGCATTCAAATTATTTCGCAGATCTGGCTCCAGAAATCATTATTTATTATACTGTAAAGCTGAAGCACAGTTCACAAGAGTTATAAAATTCAAAAAGAGAAATTATTGGAAAAATTTTGTTGAAAATCTTGATAAAGAAACTTCATGATCCAAATTATGGTCTGTAGCTCGAAATTTAAGAAATTATAAATCTCCTCTTTCTACGGTTTTGGAATATTCGGAAAAATGGATTGACGACTTTTCTTCAAAAATATGTCCAGATTTTGTTCCTCGTTCTGTAAATTTCAAAACAAATTCTTTTAATTACTTTCCGGAACTTTGTAATCCTTTTTCGTTGGCTGAATTTAATATGGCTTTATCAATTACCAAAAATACTATTCCTGGTATTGATAACATTAAATTTATTGTGTTGAAAAATTTGCCTGATGAAGGAAAACTTCATTTGCTTTCAATTTATAATTCTTTCTTATGTCAAAACATCATTCCTCTTGAATGGCGATACATTAAAGTTATAAGTATTGTGAAGCCTGATAGAGATCCTTCTTTTGCAGATAGTAGAAGACCAATCAGTTTGTTATCATGTTTTCGTAAACTATTTGAACGAATGATTTTAAATCGGCTTGAATTATGGGCTGAAAATAACAACATTTTTCCATCTTCTCAATTTGGTTTTAGAAGAGGTCGTGGTACTCGTGACTGTGTTTCACTTTTGGCTTCACAAATTCAGCTTTCCTTCAATAAAAAGCAGGATGTTGTTTCAACTTTCCTAGATGTTTCTGGAGCATTTGATTCTGTTTTGATTGATTTATTGTTCAATAAAATGAATAATTTAAAAATTCCAAATTTGATTTCAAATTTTTTATACAATTTATTTTCTTTCAAAATTATGATTTTTTTTCATAATGGATGTTCCAAAACTATTCGTTATAGTTATTTTGGTCTTCCACAAGGATCTTGCCTAAGTCCTTTTTTGTACAATTTATTCACAAGTGATATTGCTTCCATTATACCTAACGGCTGTTATTTGCTTCAGTTTGCTGATGATAATATGATTTCTATTAGCGGCAAAAACAGAGAGATTATTAGACATTTCATGCAATGTGCTTTAGACAATATTGATATGTGGGCGCATGAGAATGGTTTTTCTTTTTCTGTCCAAGAAACTTAATTTATTGTTTTTACAAGAAAACATTCTTCCACAAGAATAAATTTATATCTCAACTCTTGAAATTGAAGAAGTTGATGTTTATAAATATCTTGGCATATGGTTTGATTCGAAGTTGAATTGGAACACTCACATTATACACATTCAAAAAGTTTGTGCAAAAAGAATAAATTTTCTTCGAACAATCACAGGTACTTGGTGGGGAGCAGATCCTTCTGATTTAATAACACTTTACAAAACTACTATTCGTTCAGTAATGGAATATGGTTGTTTTACATTTGGTAGTGCTGTACAAACATATTTTGTCAAACTTGAAAAAATACAATTTCGTTGCTTGAGAATTTGTTTAAAACTTATGAATTCAACTCATACTCAATCAATTGAAGTTTTGGCAGGTAATATTCCACTTTAAATTCGTTTTCAAGAATTGAACTGTAAATTTATGATGAATTGTTTTTCTAACAATCATCCGATTATTAATATTTTAAGGTCTTTATTTGAAATTAATCCCACGAGCAAAATATTAGACTCCTTTAATCATTGTTCAGTTGAAAACATTGTTTCAATTCCTTGGAATGCATTTTATAATTCTAATATCAACATTCATACTTATCAACCATTAATCGACTTGTCTCTATTTTACGAATTGAAACAAGTTCCAAAAATTCATCATTCTAATATTTCAAAATTTTTATTTGAGCGGAAATTTACTGGAATCACTCCTGCACAATTTTATTATACAGATGGTTCTTTGATTCATGATGATGCTGGCTTCGGTGTGTACAATTTATTTTCAGCTCACTTTTTTAAATTACAATCTCCCTGTTCTATTTTCATAGCAGAGCTGATTGCCTTATATTTTACATGCATCTTGATCAAAGATTGTACTCCAAATATATATATTGTTTGTTCTGATAGTTTGAGCTGTCTTCATGCATTGAATACAATCAATTTTAATTTTAAAACTCATCATGTAATTTTTATGATAAAAAAAATACTATTTGATCTCAACTCTCAAGGATTCGTCATAAAATTCGTATGGGTCCCGGCTCATTGTAATATTTATGGAAATGAGCAGGCTGATTCTTTAGCTAAATTAGGTGTGAATCGTGGCGTAATTTTCAATCGTAATATTTCCCCTTCTGAATATTATTCAAAATTTAAAAAAATATCTCTTTCCAATTGGCAAAATTGTTGGAACTCTAGTGATAAAGGACGTTGGTGCCATTCGATTTGTCCTAAAACAAGTCACATTCCATGGTTTAAAAATATGTCAGTTAGTAGAAATTTTATTTGTTCATTTTCGAGGTCAATGTCAAATCATTATACTTGCAACAGCCATTTGTATCGTATCAACATCACAGATTCCAATTTGTGCGACTGTGGGAAATCCTATGAAGACATTGATCATATAGTATTTCATTGCGACAAATATATTTCTCCAAGAAACAAATTAATGAACAGCATAACTAATTTTGGTCTCTCAGTTCCTGTGTCTGTGCGTGACATACTAGGTGCAAAATGTTATCCAATTTTAAAATTATTGTTCAATTTCTTGAATGAAATCTCATATTTTGTTTGATACTTCGTTGTTGCTTTTTTCTTTTCAATTTATTTTCAGATATCAATAAGGTTGTGCTTCGTTCCCTGACTGGTTTTTATTGGACTGAATTGACTGAATTGATGCCCTAATTCCATACCTAATTGATGTCCCTTTCAAGACAATGGCTCTGTTATGGTTCGTTACCGTGTGAGCCTTTAGTTTTAAGTGTGTTTTATAACGTTTTGTGAAAAGATAAAGAGGTTTTGTGCCTCTTTGAGAAAGATTTCCTAAAAGAAATCACTCAAAGGGGTTTTTCCCTCTTTCAAAATTTTTGTTTAAAATAAATAATAATAATAATGATGAATCTAAGCCAAATATCAAACTTTCGAGAGCACGAATCTAGAGAACCAGACATCCGATTAAGCTGAAAACTTAATCGATTGGCCATTCGATGGTGGTGGCTGGTCTGGTGTTCTTAAGAATTTGAGGTTTGACTTTTTTTTAATATTCTTAGTGTTTACGCCAATATTTTTCGATCTAGATTATTTATGTGTAAAATCAGTCAAGGGAAGTTCCACTGTTATCGAGAAGCTATTATCAGTCAAAATAATAGCAATTACAAGTAAATGGGGGCCATTTTAAAAAATGTTCAGCCGCTATTCGGTTTTTAGCTACCTCGGAGTACTTTAAAACAATAGCAGACTATATATGCCGGAGCAGTTTGTTTGAGTACAAAATCAGCATTTGTTTTAGGCACCTGACCAGAAAATAAGCTATTTTAGTTTCGATTATAATAAACTGACGTTCGGTGTAAGGCAATCTTCTGTACTATTACTAGTCTTGTACTAGATACGACTTTGATTAAATGGTATTGTACTTAATTCGATTTTTGTTTAGTTACCAAGAAACTTTTTTAATTTTACAAATGATTGGTTATAAGTGACAAAAAAAATCCTTTAGAAATGTCTCTCGTAACTCCGTAACAATTTTATTTACATTTTTTTTTAAGTATTAATATAAAATGTCTTTCGTTATTCGTTGAGAAAATTTGAATAGCAGCTTGAATTTTGTGCGAGATTTCTATGAGAAATTCTTTAAAAATTGTACATATTCATTCTAAATTTTAAGACGAAAATTTAGAATATTCATCCACATAAAAATCACAAAACTTATTCTTCTCAGCATATTGCCTAAGATTCCTTTAGAGATTTCTTCAAAACACCTGTCAAAGTTATATAAGACAGTTTTTCGGGAGATTGTTTCAGATATCGCTCCAGAACATCCTGTTGGAATTTTTTTCACAAACTTTTTTTTTTCGAAAACTTCTACAAGAATTTTAACCAAAAACTCTGCGAAGTAATTAGGATGTTTTAAAAAATTCCTCCAACATTTTTTTTGCAAACAATTCTAGAACATTCTATAACAATTTTTAATTCTGCTTAATGATGCTACCGAAAGTTCTTAAAAAAAATACAAATATACATTTTTTTTCCGTAATGATCTCGAGATTCCGCCAAACATGATCAGAAGTCATTAGTAGGAAACGCCTCCAAAATTTAGTAAATATTTTTGAGGAATTTTGAAGGAACCATACATGAATTCCTCAAAGGGTTTCGCCAGAAATTCCTCGTGCTGTTCTTTGCAAATAGTTTGTTAATGAACCACCTCATATCTTATAAGTGATCCCAGTAATTAGTTAGTCAACAGTTAATCGGACAACTTTATTAGGCATTGGAGCAATTTTCTTCATCACTTTTTTATTTAATTTCTCAAAATTGTTTCTCGAAGAGAGTGTTCCGAAATATCAGGAAAAACATTGAGAAAAAACTACAAAATAAAAGATGAAAAGATCCTTGAAGGATTGATAGTCGACTAGATTCATAATAATAATTCCCCGCATAAATATAAAATATATAATTTCGATGTGAATTTTGTCGAAATTTATGTAAGATTTTCGACAATACTTCCTCGTTGACTCTTCGGTGGAATTTTTTTTAGATATCACTGAAAAATATGTCCGACTTTCATGGAACTGAATAATTAAATAAATGAATAGATGATTGCATTGAAATGTAGCTTAAAGTTTCTTCTACCTTATTAGTTTTTTGTGATATCTTTTGAACAAAGCTAAATTCGATGGAAAGCTGGAATAAATTGCCTTTCATTTCGAACCCACCCCTTTCAAGAAAAGATAAGATTTTCTTGATTTTTTTTTTACAGGAATTGTTCAGTAAATAGAATTGGGACTGGTTTAGTTTTTTTGCATGTTACTTTGCTACCTGCCAAAAGCTTATTTAAAAGAATTCCCATCAAAATGAATAATGAATTCTGTCATGATATTTTGAATTAACTCTTTAAAAAAATCAAAGTCTTCTTACGAGAAAAAAAAACATTGTGAAAACTGCTAGTTAAACTTGCTATTCTGTCCAAAAAAACTACGCCAATCGTTCATATTTCGATTTACCAGAAAGTCCTCTAGTTTTTTTTATCATAAATTTCACCTGTAGGTAATATCAACATTAAAAACTAAAACTTTGACAAGAACTCTTCAAGACATTTTCAAAAGAGTTGTACATGAATTTTCTCAAAGAATATTCCAGAATTTCCACCGAAATTTTTATTTACAACTTGTATGAACAAGTTTATCAGTTAAATTCAATGAAACCAAATATGGCGTATGTTTCTTACTTATCTTAACGTATTTTAAGTATTTAAGGTGAAGATAAATCGAAGCCAAACCTCAAATTTTCAAGAGCACAAATCTGGAGAACCAAACACCCGTTTGAGCTGAAAACTTAATCGATTGGGCACCACCAAGAAGTGACCAATCGATTAAGTTTTTAGCTAAAACGGATGTTTGGTTCTCCAGATCCGTGCTCTTGAAAATTTGAGGTTTTTCTTCGATTTATCCTCACCTTAAGCATATTCTTCACGAGTTGGTTTGTACATAAGCTGATTGATTTATGCAATTCTTTCACTATTGTATTTATTCAGGACACTTACGTGTTTGAATGATCGAATTGACCGGGAAGTCCACAAGTAAAATTGTAGATTTGTAGAAAGTATTGACAGTGGTCAAAAGTTCCAAAGTTAAGCCAATAATGCATTACTCAACAATTGAAGTTTAAGTTTTGGGGTAGTACAAAGTTAGCCGGAACAGCCGGGGCAACTAGTTGGGCTATAACAATATTTTATGAGTTATTATGATAATATAGAATTGGCTCCGAAATTCCTTCAATCGCTTGAGCCTATCAAAAATCAATTATTTGAGAAAGTTTTTGGTGGCATGTGCAGTGTGTCAATGAAAACATTTGAACATTCTTAACGGTTTTAGCATGCCTAATAATTGTATTTCAAAATAGTGTTTTTTTATTGGTTACACTTCAAAGAGGACGTAACACAAAATTTGGACGATCTTGTTATTCAAAACTCCACCCAATAAACTAATAAACCAACTTATAACCAAACTCAGATTTCCTTTCAATTCATGGACTTATACAATCAAAAGGGCGTAACTTTAAAACGTTCCCTAAGATTTTTATTTTCAAATTTGGCCCAGACATGCGGTTTAGCTATAGAAAACGACTGGTGGATATTCGTTTCGGATAATGACGAAGCACCTTGTAGCAATATGATCTTAAATATAACTGCTTTGTTTTAAGTTAAAAATCCATTGAAGCGAAACTTCAAAGTTTCAAGTGCACACATCTAGAGAACCAAACAGTGTTGTGAGCTGGAAGTTTTTAATGATCACCAACAACGAGTGATCAATCGTTGAAATTTTAAGTTTGAACAATTATTTAGTTCTCCAGTTTGTGCTTCAATTAAGGATATTCTGCCAAACATCACTTAAGACATAACCTACCTCTAATTATGTTTTCCGAATACAGCTGTTGTAAAATTTTTGTCGAATTCATCAATATGTTTTTGATGACTTTCGTTGAATTTATGGAGAAAATGTTTTCTTTGTAATCTTTATGAGCAACGAAACCTACTGATTCTAATACTCTTGAAATCTGACAGCTGAAATCCATGCCTTAATCTAAATTAATTATTTCTGACGTTGCTTAGCATAGTCATATGAAAATGTGATGCTTGTGTGTGGGACTTTTGTGAACGTCGTTCGATTTAGCTCTTCAGAAAAACTGTTGCAATCGTATGAAAAACCCAGCAGCTGCTCATCGAATGCACCTTATTTTGTTGGTCTCAACAACTAGGACAATGTGATAGTATTCATCGTATTGAACTTTGATAACTGAAAACCTTCAATTTCCCCAGTATTGCAGTGAATGATGCTGATACAAGCCGATGCCAAACAATTGTTCCCCAAAACGGCTTTTGCATTGTACAATAAGATTTTGATAAATCTTGATCGTCTTTTTGGAAATAATGAATTGAAATTGCATTTTGCCGTATTCTCAATTCGTCGTATCGTTTTCATTTCTGTCGCAATCAGTTTTCAGATTCGTCTCACGACTAACGGCTTACTGTGATATAGTGAGTGGTCAACGCTATAATAAAATGTTTTACTAGAATATATAGATTTACGGGCATCTCCCTCCATTCCTTCAGGAAGATGAAATATATTTATTTCTTTTAAAATTCATTGTTCGCCATCAAAAGTCAGCCCAACATAGGAACACAATTCTTTTTGACCAAACGATCATGACAGCTGCTAACAATGCAGCGAAAACATCACAATCAAAGGAACCATTTTTTACGCCGAGCATAGCGCACACATTGATGCGCGCAAGCTTTTTTTTTTCTTAGTACGACGGATTGCACTTTGTTTACATTCTCAATTATACACGTTCGTTAAGAAAATTTGATAAAATTTCGAGAATTATAGTTGTTTTACGGCGTGTTATTTAAATGAAATCTTTCAGAGAAGAAGTACGAAGGTTTTCCATAGTGCCAGAGGAGCGGGAAGAAACTTGTGTCGTAAAATGGTGGAACTCAGTCGATCGCTAAGCATTGCTCGCAAATCGTGTTTGTCCATGCGATTTCGATGAAAAAGTGCAAAGTGGATAATTGAACAGAAGTTATTTCTCGAAATGCAGTAGTTTTATTGCATTTTTGGGGTAAAATTGTACGAACCATAACAGCTTTCACAAAATTACACTTGGATAATGAATCTATGGTGCAGGTAAGTTTGAATATCCGCCGTAGTGGAACATTTTAAGTTTGATACGACGAATAATAGCGCTTACGACGAAGTAAAACGAAACACCATTGCAGTGTTGCTGTGATGACTGTTGACGCTGTATGTTGGTCTTCTGTTGGAAAAGTCGAAATTTTTGCGTGACATGATTTGTGTGCCTTCCCTATTCGCTATTGTTAAGCAGCATAATAGGTGCTGATGTGACTGTTGTCACTGACATTTTTTAATTTTTCTCCTCTGATACACGTTTGTTTCGGTCGACAATAGTTGACAATAGTTAAAACAAAAAGAGATTTTACGTATTGTTTCACTAGAATATAACGGCCAATATTCAAGGAATGATATTGATGAGAACATTCGTGCAATAAGCTTCGAAAAATGAACATTTGAAAGTTTTGCCTCACACACATGTCACCTTCTTACCAGTTTGCTAAATGACACCCTTTACGAAACTTATGTTTTCATCCGGTAAAACTGGTTCAACCGATAAATGTACAGTATCGGACATATTTGTTTATTTGTTTATTTGTTTATTATTGCAACTCATCGGACTTATTAGTCTAAATGATAATAAAAGGAGCAATAAATACAACTAACAATACATTATCATTAACATTCAAAAAGTGAGAATCACACTAGTCGTAATCGCGTACTACGGTTGACAAAACGTTTAGCAGGTTCACCGAATTCATATTCCTCTTCCACAATTGAAAAGGTCCTTAACATTGCAGGAAATGGCTCGTTGTAACCGAAAGTGGTGCGATGAAATCGATGTTGGATCACAGCTGTGTTGCGAGTCCATCTGGAGGCGCGAAATTCGGGATAGCAACCCTGGAGTGTTCAGTTCGTTACTAATAATTATAGCTGCAGTGGAAATCTATGCAATATTACGCCGACGTTCCAACGTGTCCAGATTGAGTAATTGGTACTTATCTGGATAGGGAGGTAATGGTAAACTTCTCAGCGCAAAACGTATGAACCGTTTTTGAACCCTCTCAATTCTCAAGTTCCAAGTGAGCTGGTGAGGAGTCCAAACAACCGAGGCATTCTCTAAAATTGGGCGTACAAGGGCACAGTACAATGACTTAAGACATTAGGGATCCGTGAAGTTTTGCGCAATTTTAGAAATAAACCCAAGCTGGCGATTTGCCTTGGCAATGATTTCCGTCATGTGGAGTATGAAGGTCAGCTTAGTGTCCAATTGAACACCAAGGTCGCATACTTGATCTACCCTGTTCAGTGGTATACCATCGATTTTGTAGTCAAAGATGATAGGGCGTTCAATTCGATGGAAAGTCATTGCAGAGCATTTTATGATGCTTATCGTCAATCGATTTCTTCGGCACCAATTTACAAATCGATCTAAGAGGGCTTGCAAGTGATGACAGTCCTCAATTGTTCGAACTGAGACGTAGATTTTTACATCATCCGCAAATATGGATTTACAATTTGGTCCAAGTAGCATCATTGATATACAGAGAGAATAGTAAAGGACCTAGATTACTTCCCTGTGGCACACCCGACTTGTTAGTGAACGTATTTGAAAACTCATTACCAAACTGCACACGCAGCGTTCTTCCAACCAGATACGAGCGCAGCCAACAAACTAGCCTTTCGAAGGCACCTAATTTCAGGAGTTTGCGAAGAAGTATCTCATGATCAATTTGATCGAATGCGGCTTTCAAATCTGTGTAGATAACATCAACTTGTGCCTTGCTCTCCATTTGGTTCGCACAGATGGTTGTGAACTCCCGGGCATGAAACCGTGCTGATCAGTTGAAATGTAGTTCATCGTTTGGTTAATCAGGAAATTTCCAACAATAATCTTGAACAGTTTGGACCCTGCAGACAAGCTCGTAATTCCTCGATAATTCCTTACGTCGTGACGATCACCTTTCTTGTGTACTGGAAACATAAAAGATTGTTTCCAAATTCCTGGGAACACTCGCTGATCAAATGACTTGTTGAAAAATGCACCAAAGCCGTTTTCCCATACAAAATGGTCAACTTCAGAGAGCTATACTGCCCATAACTGCATATTTGTAACATTCGACAAAAGTAGACATTGAATAAGTTTGCATTTTACTGCAGTATGGGAGGAAACTTAAATTTCAAAAAATCATTAAGAATTCAAAAGAACTTTTTTGATGCTGAAATGTTGTACAGCTCATATCGCATATTGGGTGAATAGTCAGAAAATAATTCTGATAGAAATTTCGTTGCTACTACATTATGAGGCTCATTCATAATCTCAATGTGACTGTTATGCGGTTACTAATGCCAATGTGACAAAACAACTTGGTATTTTTTTCTAATTTTCTAGAACAATCTCACATATTTTAGTAAGTTGATCGAAAGTATTTATCATTTGATGACTCTCCATGGTATTAACTCCAATTTGTCAAAAATGTCGAATGTGACTGTTATGCAGTTATGGGCAGTATATCTCCGCCGTTTCTCAACCGATTATTTGATTTTTTCTGTGACGAACTACAAATTACCTCAATTTTCGAAAACTATTGTAAAAGTTGTGTGAAAAGATTGTACCCCGTTTGGCATAAAGTCGTTTGGCATAAGGTTGTTTGGCATAAAGCCGTTTGGCATAAAGTCGTTTGGCATAATGGTTGTTAGGCATAATGGCCGTTTGGCATATTGGTCATTTGGCATAATGGTCGTTTGGCATAATAATTGACTTAGAATGAATATTGGCATTCTTGATGCTTTTACCGAGATCTACATCACCAAACATCATCAAACAAATTTTGGTAGGTTTGCAATAAGCATGCAAATCTCTGAACAAACACCATGCTTTTTAGTAGATGAAAAAACCGAATTTAGTACCATACCACTTAATTCCATTAGAGTTTGTATCCTTTGACAGATACGCGTATTTCGACCTCAACTGTAAGGCCGTCTTCAGTGTCGTGTACTAGACTCGACCCGAAATACGCGTATCTTTCAAAGGATACAAATTCTAATGGAATTAAATGGTATAGTACTATATTCGTTTTTTCATATACTAAAAAGCATGGTGTTTGTTCAGAGATTTTCCAAGCTATGAATGCCAAAAATTGGTGTGACATTAGAGAGCATAACTTAATAAAACTCGTAACGGGTCTGATGGAAGATCTTTTCGGAATGATATTTTTTTCTACATCTCAGAACATAGAATATCCTTGAGCTTGTTGCGATCTACATATTTGAATATATTAAATTGGCAAAGGAAGTTTGCAGTAGAATATTTCGCTCATAGAATATTTCACTGCAGATCAAGCATTGTGAACACTTGATGAAAATTACTTGATAAAAGAAGGTAAAATTTATTTGCAAAATATTTAGAGCTCTAATTCAAAGAGAGCAGATAATTTTTCGTATAAAATGTTTGAGGCTCTGACGCAAAAAAATGTTCCCACAGCATAACTTAAATGAACAACACATTTAAAAAAAATATGTATGGCAAAACTTTTGAACGATTCAATATAAATTTTTATTTTGGAAGTGTGCGTCAAAAACACCGTCTATTATCGAAAGAAGGGAAAAGAGATCATGTATTCGCCAGAAAAAAATATGTTGAATATTGGCAGGTTCTAAGTAATTATCATTCTTACAGCACGTCTCGCAAGAATTGATAATACAGCAAAATATAAAAATGGTTATCAATAAGCTTTACTTAATAATAAAAAATTAAAACAGTATTAATATAAAGAACAGCCTATTTTTAAAAGAAGGCAAAATTTATTATTAAACCAATAGAAGATTGGACGCCAAAAATAATCGCAGCATAATACAACGAAAATACATCAAAAATTGCGTTCAGAATCATCGGTTCCCCGAACGCCAGTTCCCCGAATTACCGGTTTCCCCGAAAAGAAGGGTGCATATTAGATGGTGAGTTCGTTCACCACACTGAAATGTATAAAGTTACGACAATTATGAGTGCCAAAAACTTTTCGGGGACGTGGGATAATCGGAAAAAACGGGATATTCAGGGAACTGGCATTCGGAGGACTGGCGTTCAGGGAAACCACGTTAGGGGAAAAGTAGCACAACCCATCGAAGTAACTGCAGTAATCGATTTCTCTTTTCATCAATAACTTTAACAGATCAATGTTATCGATTGCCGCCCTTCTATTAGTTGGAAACAAAAATATCTACAATATAGCTCCAAAGAACAGCCTATGTATAAAAGAAGGTGAAATTTGTTTAAATTGTAAATCAACACTCTTTATACCTATAATTATGGTTACATTATGTTTAGAGAAAAAACATATAATGTTTGAAAGAAGGGTAAATTTGAGCTAAATATATCAAAATATTCAAAGCAAAAAATATTCCAATAGCGAAACTCAAAAGAAGCATTAATATTTGAAAGAAGGATAACTTCTGGAGAAATAATAAAATACTATTAGCAATTACTTTATTAATATGCTTTAGTTTATTCAAGAGCATATGATTGTTGAATAAAGTGTCATTTTGTTTCAATTGACTCCAAAACAAGCCTGATGCCATCAAAAAGATTTAATAGAAACGTAAAAACGAATGTTATCTTAAGGAATTCTTGTTTTCAGACTCATTATGCCAAACGACCATTATGCCAAACGACTTTATGCCAAATGACCATTATGCCAAACGACTTTATGTCAATCGACTTTATGCCAAACGACTTTATGCCAAATGACCTACCACCGGATGAAAACTATTGATTCAAAAATTACAGATAGGTTGAATTTTGACATAAAAAATGCACCAAGACACAAAATGATGTAGCAGAAAAACTACGCGTCGTTGCATCTTGGTGTCTTCAGAGTATTTGTTCATTGTGTGATAAGGACCAAACGCGCTGAAGGCACCGAAAGGATACGACGCATAGTTTGTCTGATACATTACTTTTCGTCTTGGTGCATTTTTTTTATGTCAAAATTCAACCTATCTTCCAATATTTTTCACACAGTTTTTTCAGTAGTTATCAAAAATTGAAGTAATTTGTAGTTCGTCACAGTAAAAATGAGAAAAATCGGATGAGAAACGACGGAGATATACTGCCGTTATACGCATAATTGTCCCATGTTACTTTTTGTGCATTTTGACTTTTTGTCATTAAACAGTTTCTTTTTACGTATAGTTTTAGAAAACACACACCAAAAATTTACTTTGTTCGGAAACTCAATGAAAAGCAAGCCAAGTCAATTTGTCCCATTGTTGAATTTCTACGCATAACTGTCCCACTACTGTATTTCTACGCATACAGGGGATAGGCAAAATGATTGAGATAGGCAAAATTTTGCCTAAATTCAAATGATCATAACTTTATGAAAAATTGATGGAATTGGATGCATCTGGAAGCAGTCGACGGCAAATTTGGTCTAGTTTCAAGAACTTGCTTGGCCATGCATATTGGCCACTGGACACCGGAGATGTTTCGGATTTTCCGAGGTCATGTCAAAATATCATTTTTTCTGTCGCTTGTATTTTTGTGCGGTGTAAAGTTGGATAGATTTTTACTATTTTCCTAGAAACTAGAACTTATAGGAAGTTGAATGCCGCCGGACGCATCAAGATTGGTTCGAAATCTTCAGAAATATGACCATTTCCGTAAAATGGTTCCGGAAAACATGGTCAGTCATGTGTGTATTTCCAATTATGTAAATACTATCCAGAACTATATCCAGAAGGTTCCAGGTGCCCTGGGGGAAGTGGTCAATTAGGAATCTGGATTAATCTGGAGCCATATCAATATGGGCATTAAACTTCATGGTTTTCAAAGCTTATGCTATCCGAAGAATTTCCAGCACCACCGGCTGCCATGACTACTTTATAGTAGGTTCCAGGTGCCCGGGGGATTTGGCCAATTTGGCCGTTCCCATGTTAAGAATCACCTTCTACCATGAACAGTAGGATCCATGTGACTTGGAGGATGAGGAGCATTTTCAGAACCACAAGATGAAATAACCACACTATAGTAGATTCCATGGGCTCCTAGAGATGTGGCCAATTCGGAACATAACCACATCCCCCAGAGCCCATGGAAACTATTATACAGTGGTTATATAAATATGTTGCTCTGTAAATGCTTCTTGTAGCATAGCCTTCAAAAATCTTGCTGTTTATACTCATACTGATGTGTTTTCGGGCATGTTTTGAATTGGCCACATCCCCGGGGGCACCTGGAACCTACTATAGAGTCGTCATGGCAGCCGGTGATGCTGGAAATGCTTCAGAAAGAATAACCTTTGAAAATCATGAAGTTTGATGCGCATATTGATATGGTTCCAGATATGTTCCTAATTGACCACTTCCCCCAGGGCACCTGGAACCTTCTATAAAGTGGACTATACATCTAATGGTTCTGGATATGTTGCTGGAAACATCATTTTTAAGGTTAGCGCCCACTTGGATATAGTTCCGGATAGTATTTACATAATTGGGAATACGAACATGACTGACCATGTTTTCCGGAACCATTTTACGGAAATGGTCATATTTCTGAAGATTCCGAACCAATCTTGATGCGTCCGGCGGCATTCAACCTCCTATTAGTTCTAGTTTCTAGGAAAATAGTAAACATCTATCCAACTTTACACCGCTCAAAAATACAAGCGACAGAAAAAATGACATTTAGACATGACCTCGGAAGATCCGGAACATCTCCGGTGTCCAGTGGCCAATATGCATGGCCAAGCAAGTTCCTAAAAGTAGACCAAATTTGCCGTCGGATGCTTCCGAATGCATCCAATTTCATCAATTTTTCATAAAGTTATGAGCATTTGAATTTAGGCAAAATTTTGCCTATCTCAATCATTTTGCCTATCCCCTGTAACTGTCACACTGTACAATTCGCTGCGCTGATCTCGAACAAAATAGTCATTAGGCAGTTTTGAATTAGCTGGTGTTTGGGAAAATCGTTTTGAACACCTTCTTACGTTGGCTTTACATCCCATGTGGAACACAACCTGTTTTATTTTTTTTTATTTTCGAGTCTATGGATTGCGACAAATCAATTTCATGATTTTGCGAACCAAGTCTAAATAAAAATAGTTCGAATGTTTTTGGATGACTTGGCCACATGTCGGATTGTTCCGAATTCCCGGTTCCCTGGGGGAAATGGCCTCTAAACCATCGGTTCTGAAACCTAGCTGGCAACATCAAACTACATAAATTCCCAAATCAAGGGTAATTCAAAGGTTCTTGGATAACTTGATAACATGCCAGGTTGTTTACTTAGGGTACCCTGTTCTCCAGAAGAGGTGGTTATTATATTGGCGATTCTGAGACCTATCTTGCGACACATCAAACTTGATGAAGTCAAGAAGAAGTCAAAGTCATGTCAAAAGAAGAATAGTTCAAGAGGTTTTGGGTGACCTGGCCACATACTGGGTTATTCTGGGTAATTGGTTCTTCGATGCAAGTGGCAAATATGTTGATGGTTCTGAAGCTTTATTTGCGATGTATCAAAAATCATGATTTTGCAAACCAAGTCCAAAGAAATGTCAAATCGTGTGAAGATTTGTGTGGTGAATTTTGAGTTAAATATTTACTCCGCAAAATAACCTTGAATTCGCAGATGAGTTTCTGTCAAGCTTGCAGCTGGAAGAGTCGATATATTAATTTATAACATCTTATAAACTCTCTAACTTACTCATCCACTCTTTCTTTCACTAACTCATATATTGTCTCATTATAACACATACAGAAAACTATGTTATCCATCCCAAACTATAAAATCGTATTTCTTCACTTCCCCACACGTGGCTCCGTTTGGCACATGTCACTTGAGCCGTCATTAGGTGCCTTAAGATAGTCTTGAGGATATACGTCCACTACATTCGGTACAATCTATACGTAAGAACGGTCATCTACAGCATCACGCTTAGCACATAATTGGTCACTAATATCAGTGGGACTGTTATGCGTAGAAATACACCAAAAACCCCGTATTTCTAGGCATAACAGTCCCACTTTGAATTTCGTAGCTAAATTTACTTTATTACCATAATAAAAACTCTTGACTCTAATGAACACGCTATTCTTTATACTGTTGAAAAGATTTTAATTTAATTTAGCACACACCTGGTCAATACGAGGCCTAAATGTGTGAAAATCTTTAAACGCGTTTTTCTCGATTGCATATTTTGGAACATGGGACGATTATGCGTAGAACGGCAGTATAGCTCTCTGAAGTTGACCATTTTGTATGGGAAAACGGCTTTGGTGCATTTGATATGTCCAATACTGTATATTCCCTAGTGAGATCATATGAACAAATTTTGCTAGTGAGCAACCAAATTCACCGTTTTGAGTTGGAAATCGTGTTATTTCCACTATGTCGATAACTGGTAAAAAGAGTGTATGAGAGCCCAATTGTGGAGGCGGCTTGTTTGCATATCAGTGATACATGATCAGTGAAATAAAATAAGTAAAGCTGTTTAACGAGTGGCTTCCGCGACGGAACGGTTCGGTAAGTTATTATATTCAAGTTTTGTGCTCAATTACTTGAATTTTTCAATCACACTTTCGAAAACGTTTGCAAGCGGCAGCTGCTAATTTCATGGTAAAGAGGACTGTTTCAGCGATATTAATTTTTATGAGTTTTCACTCTTTTTCCCCAAAAATAGGCACTAGATAGGTAATGTGAGTTCATCAATGCTGTTTTGTATCACATATTGAATTTTTACTACAGTTCGACTCCTTTTACAAAATTCATTTGTTCTCATGCACCCATTGCGATAAATTGATTTAATACGACACGAATGCACTTTTCCAGTGTAAAACAAACAACAAATATTATGAGCAATCACTTCTTTACTTATTATCGTTGCATTATCATTCACTCTGGATGGCATTTGAGTTCATTTCGTGCAAATATTCGATAATTTATAATTAATACACTTGTATGTCGAATGCTAGGTACACTATTGTCATAATTGGTACAAAGACAACGCTTTTTAAAACCAATTTTTGGAAGCTTTAAGTCAATTCAAACTGTACAATTGAACTGTTTCGCAAGACTTCAAACTAGTAATCAACATCAACAAGTCATGCTTACGTTTTAACGCGGGTAAAATATGATTTTTATCCATCATGTTGACCTATTGTATCCATAATTGGTACAACTACCCTAGAGCTTTGTTCAACGGTGGCAATCGTTAACTACAGTGCCTTCCCGATTTTGGCAACACCCGATTTTGGCTACACCCAATTTTAGCAACACCCGTTTTTGGCAACAATTTCTTCCCGATTTTGGCAACACATTGACAAATATTTTCAATTGATTATTAATTACTGAAACCCAACATTTTGAGTTTAAACAAAATGGAAATAAGTCAAAATGAAAATGGTGGTGGCCATTGCGAGCTAAGAAACGTGATGTGGAACGTAGAACTTGTATATTCTAAAGTTATAGTTTAACGTTTAGAAGAAGTCTTATAAAGCAGGCAAGTTGTATAAATTATTGCTACATAGTATGAAAGGCATCATAAATTGGTGGAATACGATGGTAATCGACAATAATAGTGGTAAGCTCCATCGAAGTTAATACGCCAATCGCGTATTATCCTCGATTTTACTATAGCAAAATCGAGGATGATACGCGATTGGCGTCGTAACTTCGATGGAGCTTACCACCATAAGAGCATCAAATGTTAAGACGCTCAGTAATACTGTGTTGATTGCATATGTTTTGTTGTTATTGTGGTTGTATGTTTTAAACATATCAATAGGATTATGTGTGGCGGTCTGATGAGCCAGAAAATATATTCGAATTATGCAGTGATCATTGATCTGTAAAATCTGTGTTAATCTGTAAAATATTGAACAATTGGTGAGTGTTTTGTTTCATGTATTTCTGTCGACATTTCAATAACAGATGTTAAGGAAAATATTGAGAAACTTTGTTCATAACTCTAGATGACAATTTTGGCAATAGTAAAATTTTGAGAATGGGTTTCGAGGTAGTCATTGAAAAACGTTTATAAAGGAATTCGAAGAATTAATAAAAATAGCCCATATACAAAATTCTTTGGACATTGCTAAAAATTATGTGGTTTCCTTCTTACCGTCGCTTTTTATATAGACCAATATAGACATTTGGAAATTTTCTTCAGCAATCTTGACCAGATTGACGCTTTTTCAGCAGTCAAGAGTTTTTCTGACCACATCAGCGTTGTAAGCTATCACAGTACACACTTAATAGCGCTTTCTCTGTTCGGTAATTGTTTTACGATGTTCGAACTGTAAAACACAAAATATACCGAGTTTTCAGCTTTTTCGGTGAAAATCACTGAGATTCAGCGATGCTTTTTCGTATTTTACTGAAAACGGTAGTCGCTTGTACTGAACACATCGTAAACATTCAAACTTTACCGGACAAACTCAGTTGCAGTAAAAAATCAGTAATGTTGAGTAACGAAATTACGGTAAAAAATAATTTCTACTGAGATATCGTTAAAATATAATAAAAACATTGTTCTGCAAAACATGTCAGCCAAAACGGATGCGGCTTCAACGGTGATGAATATTTTCTGTTCCGGAAAAGTTTTGTTACCCAAATCTAGCACTCATCAGGTCAGCTGCTCATGGTAAGTAGGAATAATCGAATATCTGCGACGTATTCCGATGTGCTGCACAATGCTTGAGGTTAAGTTTCACCGATTTTTGCATGTTCAACGTAATATTGAGACAGAATTGTGGCTTAAAACTCCACAAGTTGACCAGCTAAGACAAGTCTTCCCAGTTCCAGATTGTGTGATTCAATCCAAACTATTTGTTGCAAATATTCGATTTCTCATTCTGTGAAGAACCATACCATGAAGAGCTGCCCAACATGCTAAAGATGGAGACAAAAAAGAGTGGAAAATTTGACTGAAAATAACATACACCATAACTGAATGACTGTTTAATGAATCCTAGATTTTGTTTTGAATATTAATTGAAAAGTAAAACAAATTAGAAGGCATTTTCGGAATTTTGGTTAGCCCTCCTAAAAGCTGAAAAAATCAGCAACCAATAATAAACAAACATTTACTGAAAAAGCCAGTAATATATACGCTTCAAAAAGTACTGACTTGATATTTTGACAATTCCTGGAGCTTGGGGAATTACGGAGTTTTCGGTACGATCAAAAAATTACTGAGATAACTCTGCTGTTCAAGAACCCAGTAAAATTTTACCGACTTCGGTAATAAAATCTAAGTGTGTAGTCGACACGTTTTCGCTGATATTCGGCAGCGCTTCCCTTAAACATTCACAACACGAACGGTGAAACGAATGTTGGGAAGAAAAATATTAATTGAATACCAAGACCATGTTAGTTTCGCTAGGAAACGTCACGGCGCTGCCTTCACTGTATGTGTGTAACATTCGACATAACAAGCAAGATCAAACTATTCATGTTTTTTTTTATGATCCGATATGTCAGAATTATACGCAAAGCTTATGATTTATGCAAATGTCATCGTGTCAGAAGACATTGAATTGACAGTTTTTTTGTGTTTCTCGATGTTTATTTTACTCGATTTTACTCGTGCTGTGTGTGAGAAGTGACGGAAGCGAATGAATACAGGAAAATAAAATGACTGTTGACCATGGCATCAAAACGAACGTCGTGGAAACTGTCGAATGTTTACAGCATTGGACACATCCTTGCAACAGCTGGAAGGTGGTACAGGAGAATATGTGGATGCTTACTATAGACATATGATAACACCGCTACAATTTAAAATTTCACCAGAAAATTTTTAATGTTATTAAAAATAAACGTTAATTTGCACACATTTTTCTGCAAGGAGAGAGTTAAAGTATTGATTTTTACAATTGTTTCCACTGATTCCGCAAAATCTAAGCTATTTTTTTCTACCATACGTTTTAATTCTTACGGATATTGCAGTAAATCCCACAAATATAAAATCGAAAATTATATCCCTATTGAATCGATTGTATTTCCATCAAAAGCATCAATCCTTGTGAAAATTAATATGTGCCAACGAAATTGCGCAAGCTGTTTCTCGTAAAAATCAAACGGTATTCTCAGGAAAAAATATACTCAATGAAATGAATGAAATTTAAAATTTCATCAGCAAACTTTCAACAATGTTCACCAATATTTAATTCAAATATTACTCCTCATGTTGCTTCAACAATTGCAGCACAAATTATTTCTTTAACTTTTTTTTTACAAGAAACTCCTTCCAATCCTCTGATCCTTCATTTTGCTACTCTCAGCAAAATATTTCACGCATCTCAGCAAACGAACATAATGCATAAGAAGAACTCGTCATTACTCTATTTCTGGGTCTGGCGGTCTCGATAAAAAGTAGTAATCCTTTATAGAGAGATTCGCGGAAGCTGACATTTCTGTCAAAGTGTGAGCCAAACGAACATGCGTTATGTTTGTTTTGAACTTTTCTTCACGAGTAATGCTATCCGCTTGAAATTATTTCGGTAAAAGTAATTTTGCATGAAGCAAAAAAATAAAATATTTTTCTTTTTAAATTTTTGTCAATGCGATTTTTAGTTGTTGATTTTTTCGGCTGTTTATTAGTTTGGATATGTAGCTCAAAGATCTATAACAAAACAAAATACACTTTTTAGCAATGAGAAAGTCATGTCCGTGTTACAATATTATTCTCGACGCCGAGCAAAATCAGCACTGCTGGTCTGTTGCCAAATCATTCCATTTAACTTCCGCTTATCTCTCTATAAAGGATCACTAATAAAAAGCATTGAGAAAGTGCTATGATCCAAAAAGACGTGTAGTTTTTTTTACGAGCCTTACTGTAAATATTTGATGGATATCTTTCATCTTCTCTTTTTATATTCATACTTGACATAACATTTCGACTGTGATAACATTAATTTTAGCATAATAATTTATAAGAACTTCCACTTTTTCCAACTTAGAACCTTGTCCACTACATAAAACGTATGGTAACCAAAATTGCACTCTATGTTCAGGAAATCCCAACAATAAATTCACTCGAAAGGATCCTGTATTTTATATCTATGGTATTGCTTTTAAGTTGCACATTTGCACTCTAGATTAGTCGCAAATAACCACTGAAAGTGATACCACGCATGTAATATGTACAACAAGCGTGCTTTTCAGATGGTACATCTAACCAGTATATGATGTCTATGCTTTTGAGTCAAAAACTGAATTGAAGAAGGCTCCCAGACATTTTTCACATCATTCGTAACAGTTTACATGCATTTTTTATACATTTAGAGAGTAGAATGATAAAAAACATAATTATTTCAAAACTAGTGGTCCCGGCAAACTTCGTCTTGCCATCAAGTAGGCTGTTGTAAAACGTCATGACACGTTCCGTACAAAATGACAGTTTTTTCACTCCCGTTTTTCTGACTTTTCCGTTCAATATCCTTAGCTTTTTATGTACACAAACACGTCGGAACACTTAAGGAACGTAACTATGGAAGAATTTTCGATATCCGATAGCTCGTTCTCAAGCCATTTCGTGACATACAAACACCATTCCATTTTTATTTATATAGATTCCCGATTTTGGCAACATCCCCAATTTGGCAACATAAAAATCACGGCTTGTTGCCAAAATCGGTAAGACACTGTATTCTTAGCAAATCGATATCGATCGCTACCGAAAATCACTGACTGGTTGACCGGGAGGCTCATGGCAAAAATTGTTGCAAATCATCAGTTTCATTATATAGAAACAAATAAATCAAGCAAATACGAAAAAAATTTGTTGATGATACGAGCAATCTCTTATATCATGAAAAAAAAACACAACCTTTAACTTCTCTACACACTGTCAATAGCTACCAATTGCTTTTCAAATAAACAAATTAATACATCAACAGCTCTTTTATATGCGTACTAAAACCGGCTACCAGCCCATAGAAAAACCGCTCCCATATAAAAAGAAATGACGAGTGAAATTGAGCACCAGCTCATAAAACTGCCAGCAAGCGGAAGGCAATTGTCTTCCCGAAGGGAGAGAGACACTTAAAAGCCCACCTCCTCCATCGTCATCTCCGTCTTCGTCATCTGTAACCGTGCTCACGCTTCAGAATGGAGCATTATGCTTTCCGATGAATGTGTAGCACAGCCGTGAAGATTCTTTTCTACTCTCGAGCATGGGAATGCAAAGCAGCATCGACTACAGCGGAAGCTTGAAAAGATGCATTATATGTCTCCATCGCGCGCGAATAGCTTGCTTTGGTTGCAGCTCCAGAATGGAGAAAGGGAGCAGCAGACACATTAATGATAAGCAACGATGCACAGTTCTTTTTAGCCTTGGTTGAAAAAGCAATGCTTTATGTATCCGGCGGTTATGCGAAGGAGAAAATAAAATCTGGCCTTGCAGAACGACGAAGGCACAACTTTTAATGTCGCACGTCATTCGAAAAGGTGGAAAATGGGGTTTCGTCCTAAGGAGCTAGTCTTGAGCTATAACAGTCAATAAAATAGGAATATAATTCACTAATATAGTAGAAATACCTACATGTTTTTCATCGAAACTTCCCTCAAATTGAGGTAGCGCAAAATGTTATCAAATTCCTCAGAATTTTACGGGATAGTTTCCGTAAACAGATAGAAGAATTCATTCCCAATATACTTGCGATATACCTTGTTGTAACCACAACGAAAAACCTAGGTCAAACAGCACTGTCATCAAAATGCATAAACTGTGAGCTTACGGTGTTTCGTTATCTTTTGTTAGGTTCCACAACTCAAACGAAATTATCAGCCCGTAAATGGGTCTCTCCTCATCTCCTGACTGTGCACAAGGCTAGGAGAAGATGCCTTCAGACAATGCATAAGTTTCGTTGAGCTCGTTAAGAATAAATTTCCTCTTTTCTAGGTCAGGTTGGTGGTTGTGGTTATCTATGTCAAAGTCGTCTCTGCTGTTGAGCATTTTCATCCAGACATTGACGTGGAGCATCTCTCTATTGGGTTAGGCTGTAAAATAAATATTTCTCTGATGGGGGTTCGAAGATATGATGGGATGTGAAGAATGCTAAACGGTTGTCTTTCTTTTATACAGCAGGATTATCTTGGACAATTTGTTGCCATAGACGCCCAGAAATGATAACAATTCTATTTTTATTTCTATTTCTTTCAGGTAAATACAATTGGATGGTGAACACAAGCTAGCTTGGATAATATTGAGGTAAATTTTTCATGTGCCACTTGTGTAACCTGAAATTTTCCATGGGGATGATACAAAGTGTTAGAAGATACTCGAGAAGAAAAATTGTCAAGATCTAGATTTATTTTGAAATAGATTTAGAAATATGGGTCTTATTCTTCTATTTTTTTTCCTCCAAATCGTGTGAATGTTACTTACGTCGATTTGGAAAAGTAATCGAGAATCCTGCTTGTCAGATTGCAAAGCTTTATTGTACTTGCACCTGTCTACTAGACCAACATAAATCGTTTCTCATCACGGAAGGAACAACGCTCATCTCGACTCAAGTCCTGTCACAAATTTTGCTCGGTTTCGGTTGGCCAAATCTCCCTCATTCTTCCTGAACAAACGGTTGCACTTGCAGTTGCTGCCTTTGAGTTCAGTGCTTTGACAGTTTTCAACAATAATAACGATGATGAATGGCTTTCAGTGCATTTTTGAAAGATATTGCATTCTTCATTGGCTAAAAATATACGTTATTTCATTAAAATTCACGAAGAAAAATTGTAAAGTATAATATATCTCTTTTTTTGTTTATTTTTATTGTACAAAATCGCGGATTTACAAATTTGTTTGTCACGCTGTCCAAAATTTAAGCTACATTTGTCGTTGCCCGAACCGAGCGGAACGAAACGGAAGAAAATTCTTCTGAATGCGCCAAGCTCATTCTTCTTGAAACTTGAATGCACATCACAACTTTATCTGGTTTTTTGAGCTGGGGATATGTAGCGTGAAAAATAAGCACGATAGCTAGGTAAATGTGAATCTTTTCGGTGAACAATGCCAAGTCTTGGACAAGGACGACACATGGGAAAAGTAGCTGTCGGAATGCCTTTCAGATATTGTTGGTTGGTTGAGCGTGCTGAATAACAGTTTTGGCGTGAAGCATGAAGTTGAGTGTAGTTTTGGAAGTAACATGCAGGGTGATCAGTCAGTGGGTATTAGATGGCGTGTCAATGCTGTATCAAAAGCAAACCTAATCTTCTGTTTCAATATTGCAAATTACTTTTATTATGATATTATCAAATGTTAAACTAACAACAATTATAATATATTCAATGCCCAAGCTGACCATAAAAACATGACTACTTTGCTTTGAGCCTTCGTCTGTGTTCTGGGCTCAATATAACCCCAAAGCACTTTGAAGGGCTGTAAATATTTTATTAGTGAATCGATATGTACATACATTTGTGAGGATTTTTTTTCATAATCTTGAAAAATAATTTGCTAGCGTAATTTTCATGGAAACAATACGTTTTCCGAACCTTGGGGTCATATTGACTTGACTCCTTATACAAAACGCGATAACTTCACAAAATTTGAACGGATTTTCGATTTTTCTGCAGTTTTGGAAAGTAGATAAAATTAAATTTTACTGAAAATATAAGAAATTCCAAAAGGGAGATGGTTCATAACGGGGAGGGGTTTTTGTGAAAAAAGGTCTAAAAATAGAAAAAAAAAACTGCAACTTTGGACACTTATATCTCAGAAACAGTTATATATAAAGTTATACTTTCTACAATTACAGTGGTTAGTTGGGAGTTACAATTACAGTGGTTAGTTCATCGAATGATAGCGCTTGCTCAGAAAATGTTACTACAGGGATCTCATACATTTGTCATGAGGATAAAGGTTCCGGGTCATTTGGCCGAATGCCGCTTGGCCGAAATTGAAAACAATGGTGAACTACAGTTAGCATACACTTCAATCCTTTGAATCGTACTAAGTAAATCAATTCAAATTTTCGAGTTTTGGTTTCTTCTTTTGACAACGGAAAAACAGTGAGCCTGCTCCTTACTAATTTACGTAAACAACCGTGCAGAGTTAATCTTGGAGGAGAATGACATCTCACCTAAATTAACTCTTGTGCTGAAAATATGTTTTTATAAAACATTTTATGAGCGTATTATAAGCTATAATTTCAATGAACTATGAAAAATATTCAAACATGAAAGAACACCTTATGATTAAAAAAGGAAAAATCTCTAATAAAAACTAAAGCAAGTGTAATGCAAATAATTATTATATCAGTATCACTACAAAGAGCTGCCGGAAGGTAAAAACCCAGTTAAAACATAAACATAAATAGTTATGAAAAGAAAATAAATTGAAAGAATAGCCTATGTTTAAAAGAAGGAAAAATTTGTGATGAAAATCACTTTAAACCCTAGCACATCGTTGTAACCCAGAAACAAAATCAACAATAAGATGAGAATATTGACGCGAGTTCATACGTTCGTCCTGAGTTAACGTATCGTTTCAATTATTCTCTTGGAGCACTTGACTACATCATAAAAATCAATTGATTGATTAGCTGATCAGTTATTGAGTCACACTTTTGTCTCCTACTCATCAGCGTTGGAACAATTTGATTATATTTTTGTTCTTAATTCGGCCAAACGACATTCGGCCAAATGGCCGAACACCAGGATAAATATATCTCAAGAAACTGAAGATTTGTGAAGCTGTCAAGTTCAGTAAAGTTGCTGATAGAATCGAGGGCTATACAATGCATGTCTGCTTAACTCAACAAACTGCCACTAGGAGGCGTTGATGAGCTGCAAATTTTATAAACTCATAAATATCAAGTTTGAGTTATGTTTAGCAAACTATAGAGTCTTCAGCGAAGTTGTTTATTTGTATGAAGGCCACAAATGCTTGTTTTGTTGGTTCCATATTTTCCACTAGGAGGCGCTAATGAGCATTAAAATAAATACCGTAAAACGGGGTATCTTTGACAATGCGGGTAACTTTGATGGTGCGTTACCACACAAAACGAAAAATCATAATTTCTGATAATCGGTTAAGCAAAATTAAAGAATATTAGTATGAAACTGCATGTAAGAGCTATTTGCATTTGAATCGAGAACATTCGAGGCTTCATAAACGAATATTAAAAATTGATACGATTTTAGCATTTTCGAAACGCCTACAAACAAAAACAAACAACGATAACTATTTGATGTAGTTTTGAATAGTTGGTCACTTATATTTGACGGCCTAGTTAATATCGAACTTGGAAATGGTCTCAAATCTCTTGGCGAAAAGCATTTTCACAAACTGGGACCATTTTTGTAATCCTCAGTCAGAAATTTCCATACAGCGTTAAACGCCATATAGGTATGCAATGCCCTATAAATGTTCGTGATTCATTCAATTTTGTTCGATTTATACTCCATTATCAAAGTAACTCCATAACAGATAACCCACTTTCGATTATGAGCAACTCTTGCTGAAACCAGGCTGCCATCGGTTTTCTCAAATTGGTGGACCTCTCGTACGCCAGCTTGCTAAACAGTTTGCGAAAAAGCCCATTTTTCGATAAATCTTCAGTACTTCTTCACTTGATATGTCTCATAATTCCCTTGGAACACATAGCATACTTAGTGACATCGTATACAGAAGGAATTCAGCATTCATTTGAAGTAAAAAAAAATGGCGACCATTTTGGATTTCGCCGCCATTTTGATTTTTTTTAGCAAAACCGTTTTTTCACCATTAGCACACCGCTCGTTTTCAATTCTGAGATCAAAATCAGAAAGCTAAGAGAAATTGCGTAAGATAAGCATTGATGACACGGGCCCTCCAAGCGTGTCAACCCCATATATATGAACCGTGGCCAACATGATTTTGACATTTTTGGGAAATTGACACTTTTGGGGAATCTGACAGTTCACGTTAACTTATAACTACTCATTAACGTGGGTTTAAGCTGGGTAATGCGCATAATGACGAAATTGATTTTAGTGTGCTATTGCTCAAAAGTTACACGATTCCTTGAAATATGCAAGTAAATGAGTAAACAATTGTGTAAGCCACTGAATAAAGGGAGAAACTATCTTCAACGTGTTTTTGTTGTAAGCTACAGGGAAATCGTCTTTTGTTGGCCCCCTAATTGATGACCGTAAAATTCGTAGTTGCTACCCCGTGATTAACCAGCATAATCGAAATTGCACAAGGAACCAAGAGATGTAGCTTGGGAGTAGCTTTCCATCTTCAATGTACACTTTCGAGAACTCCAAACAATTAACAGTCAATAACGCCGCCGGCCACGTCCTTACGGTCATCGTGGAAAAGAAGAAATGTTAGTGTGACGTCCATTGTTACTAGAGACCGAGATCACCTCTGCATCTCCATGGTTGTCACGGGAAGCAGTTTTGTTATTAGGGAGGGATCATAGCTGCATGATCAGGATTCACCTTAGTAAGGTGATGCAATTCATGCAACCTCAGTTAAAAAATCACCTATAAATACTCTGAAGACGACGTGAAGTTGGTAAGTTGACACTTTAAGCGTCAAACTATTCAAAGGTTATTTTTTATAATGATAAAATAAAATAAAAGGAAAACCCCATAATGTTAATGTAAAAGAGTCGACACTAGTAATGACGAACTGCTCATATTTTGTTGAATCAATCTATTGAAGTAACATTACTGTTGTTGTCATTTTAAAAATGCGTTTTTTTTTTATTTAAAACAAAAGCATGAAACGAGCTCTCCAATTTAATCAGCTTAGCTAACAGCTGCTTAGCTTGAAGCTAGTTCAAACAGCAGAATATCACTCGGTAGACGACACAAAAAAAAAGATTTTTCTGGTGAAGATGAAAGAAGCCAAAACTCAAACTTTTAAGAGCACAAATCTAGAGAACCAGACAGCGGTTCATGCAGAAACCTTAATCGTTCGGTCACTTCAAGCCCCCAGCAGCATCCGCTATTCGGCTCTCCAGATCCGTGCCCCCGAAAATCTGAGGTTTGGCTTCAATGCATCTTCACCTCACCTACTGCTTGGGCTTTAACGAAGCACATCTTCACCTCACCTACTGCTTGAGCTTTAACGAAGCACTGCCCTGCTGAACGCGTGCAGAATAAACCGATTTGTTTCCGCTATAGACACTTTTTTCAAAAATTGCACCAGCCGAATATAACAATTTGCGGAGGCGATAAAAACGTGACAGATCAATTTTTGACACATCCGTTCGTGCGCGCTGCCTACTGCGATCCCTGACAAAAATTGCGTAAGAGACTACAAAAACTGAGTGAGCAATAATATTTACCCCATGAAATGAACGATTTTGTAAATCATGTTGTTCAATTTTGACGTATATGGCGAGTGCATTCAATGCAAACATCATTTTTATACAACAAACAAACAAGTTTTCAATCGTTGGTACAAAAAATATGGCGGCCATCTTTGACGCCATCTTGGTTTTAAGTAATAGAATTAGTTTTGTACCTTGTTAGCTCTCAACATGTAGAAATTTGATGCTATCGTTACGCTTACTTCTTGTTCTATTTTGTTCTGACGTTACGTCCCTACTGGAACAAAGCCAGCTCCTCAACTTAACTAGCTTCAAAACAAATTATTAAATAGGATTATTGGCTACCTGAAGAATTCCTGTGCATTTCTTCGAGTTGAGGAATAGCATAAATTCTTTGTTTTTAAGGCCAAACAAAGAATTTATGCTATTCCTGATAGAAATGAACAATTAGTTGAACAGCTGAGATAAGATAAGAAAGAAAGAATCTGTTTTTTTTTAACGGAGGCCTCATAATTCAACACGAGGAGCACTGAGATGGTAAAAATCATTCAACTGCTATAAACCAAGATGGCATCGAAGTCCAAAATAGCCGCCTGATTTCTCAACCTCAAAATGATACCCCTCCGTTTCGGGATTACGTCCACATTAGAACAAAGCATGCTTCTTATCTTTCAATTTCGCTATTTTTCACATGTATATTTGGCCGTAGTTAAAACAATACTTTATGACTCAGAAAATCTAGGATTTATTTGCTCAAAAATTGAAGATTTTCATTCTAAATTAATGCACTTATGGCAAAGTTTTACTTCAAAACTACAGATATTACCACAAGACATATTAATGCCCCAACGCGCAATCCATAAACTTCATTCAATGTGCAACAATGCATATGGAAAAAAAAGTTTGTTTATTTCAATCAATGTTGTTAGACGGTTTTTATTTATTATTCCTGATTTCAAAGATATGTCCAAAAATAATTCTGTTATCAAAAACGAATTATGAAAGGAAATTCCTATTTAATAACCTGTTTTTATAACAATTTAAGCTGAGCAGCAGGCTTGGTTGCGGTAAGGACATAACGTCAGGAAAATGAAGAATAATATGGAGAATATACGTCACCTTGTTTTTCTTGAAAGCCTCTAAATTCGACATAGCACTCACTATCAAGGTGAAAAATTCATTCTACTACTTGAAATCAAGATGGCCGCAAGATTTTTCACTCAAAATATTACTCTTATTCTTCATTCGACTCGAATAAAACACCAACAATGGGCTACATGCATGGCCTGATTCGCTACTCAGCGCACAGTAACGCACATGTGCTTGTGTCTATGCACGAAAAATCGCTAAAAGGTAACACGAATTACACAGCGTAACAAAAATGACATTTTTGCGTGTCTCAAGGATCAAATTATGTGTCTCTAGTAGATTTGGGGTTGCTGAATCTTGTGCCATTCTCAGAAATGTTCCAACACGTCACAATTTTTAGCTACAGGTCGACAAAGTTGTATAAACCACTGGTTTTATTAATGTTTACATGAAATTTAAAGTACAATTTATCAAACTTTTTTGTAATCTAATCCACCAAAAACGCAAAATAGAACTTGAACTTTCATTTCAGACATAATTGGATTGAAATTGCGCGGTTAAATTTCGATTAAACCAATTTTTTCAACATGCTTGCAGTCTTCATACAAAAATCTTCGTTTCTTCTATACGGAAAATACAACAATTTTCTAAACCATCAAAAAATAGCTTTTCCGCATTGAAAGTATTACAAATTTGATGATAATTATTGCTATACACATAAAGTTTGAATTCTGTGGCAAATTAAGCCAATATATTACCTTACAAGCTGGCAAACTTGCATGCAAATTGGCTGAAATAGTCATTTTTTTGCATTTTCAACAGCCAGTATCTCAAAAACTAGAAGTGCTATGATATTTCTGAAAATGGTAATGGATTTAGCAACCCTTACTTAAGTGAATAGTGGTATTTTGGTGCTGGAGACAAAAACGTGTTCCGCAGTGTTATATTTGTTTGACTAAATGCATCTAACGAATTATTTCTCAAAATTGGTAACTTTGGTAACTCCATTGAAAACTTGTTGCTTTGTTATACAAAAAATGATGTTTGTTAACCATTGCTTACCTTGTTTTTGTAGCCTAACAAGCCTGGTGATCTATGAATTCAAATTTCAAAATTCTTTTTTTTCGCCATTTTTTTTTAACTTCAAACTATATCCTTTCTCTACACGATGCCACTAAGCTTGCTATGTGTTCCGAGGGAAATATGAGGCATATCACGTGAAGAAATATCCAAAATTTATCGAAAAGTACACCAATTTGAGAAAACCGAAAGGACCCTTAAGTTTTAGCATATACTAGCGATCAGTGACATAAAATTGGAATTCTAATGATGGCTGCCGATGGCAGCCTGGTTTCAGCGACAATAAGAGCGTTAGCGTTAGCGTAGTTACGGTATACTTCGTAGATTGGATACTAGCAACATTCATGTTTCTTTTTAATAATTTCATCTTGACTACTTTCAAGAACAAGGCAGGGGAGTAAACCTTGTTCAAATCATAAACAAAAATATTAAAAGCATGAATATCGCTATTCCCGGCCACGCCCATCTTTAACGTAACTTGGGAAAGGGGAAGGAAATGTTGATGTAGCACTTACTTAATGAGAGGCCACCGACTCAGCGACACCCTCATAAGTGCTACGGAGTTGGAGGTTGGGGAAGGTATATTGTCAGGATTCGCCTAGAAAGCTGGCGATAGACCATAAATATGTGTTGTTTAAGCGTTTTCAAATTGATCTTTTGAATGCCGGTAATCAAAAGAGAAAACAATAGCTTATTTATAGTATAAATAGTATTTCGCGAAATGCTTGTCGATTGTGCAATAATATTTTTGCTCCATAACCAGTAAAAAGCAAAACCGATCCCTCCAGGGTCATCGGATTGTATAAAACAACGATACACGTAAAAAAAAAAACACGCCTATTGAAAAACTGTACTGTGCCCATTGAAAAACTGTACTGGGTGGTACTGTATTTTCAGATAATCGAAAAACGAAAGGAAGCGCGTTCGAACTAAACACCCTAGGATAACACAGTCGGTTTTTCTGCTCAAAATTATACGAAAAGCAGAATCGATCCCTCCAGGATCATCGAACGGTTAAAAAGCATCCACAACCGATTGTTAGTTGCGTAACACCCGCCCGGACAGAATGCGCAATCTGAACATAATTATCAAACTCCGAAAATAACATTTTCCGTTCAAGAAACGATCAGAAGTTCCACGACGCGGACAAAAACGATCCGGAAGGCTCACAAAAGAAAAAGTATCATACTGGAACAAACTCACCGTATTGATTCTATAAATTTATGTGCTGCCTGTCACTTCCGGATGGTTCGGTGAACTTAGGGCAGCCAAAAACCAACAGCACTGAGGACACAAATCAAACAAATCACTTTTTCATTTTTCATTTTTCACTATTCCATTTCTGAATGTAAAAACTGTCCTGCTTGGGCTTCACGAAGCACTACCCAGCAAGACGCTCCAAAACAGGAAAAAAAAAATCTTTTTTTATTCGATTGCCAAATTTGAATATTAGTTTTCCATTCCTATGCTGGTTTCATGGGTCGAAATATAGTGCTTTTACCCTAGGGTGATGATGGTGGTGGTGGTCAGAATCAGGGCTGGGAATGGTAATATTAGTAGGCTTGAATTTCGCGAAACGCACGTGGCTTTCCTGACTGCAATTGCTTAAAAGCGTGAATCTCATCAAGTAGACTTTGTTTGGAACCTTAATTTAAAAAATCAGTAGTGTCATCGAAGGTTGCAAATGCAGGAAATATAGCATTTTTCTACTGGGTTCCCAACGGATGTTATGCTACTCTCAAGGCATTTGCTTACAAAAGCGATAGGCGTGGCTTCGCTGACTGTGACTTGTTTTGCTTTGCTACTGTTGCGTGTGGCTCAGAACTTTTCCCAAATCTGATCAGAATGTTTGTTTGGTGAATCGGTTGGCAGATCGGCTTGTTGATATGGGCGATCTACGGGTCTCACTGGCGTTGGTAGCAGACCGTAACATACGATTTTCATCAATTGAGATTTAACTAACCCTACTAACCAAAGAAGAGTAACAGTATCAAAACATTTAAAGGACAAATAAAAACATAAAAATAATGTAACTTTGGGTAACAATATTTCAATTTGCTATTTTAAGTGGAAGATCGTAAGCTTGTTTTGTCTACCAAATCGATAATAACACATGTTTCACAAAAAAATCTTCTTTAAAACCTTCGAAGGAAAAATAATTTTCATTTTTGAATAATCTATAAAAGGATCACAGTTTTTCATTCCACTTGCTTTTTGATAATGTTAAGCTTATAACTGCCATAAATTAAAACTAAACAAAATGCTTTCGATAGATGATACCAAATATACTCGATTGTACAGTCACCCTACAGTTATGGATCAACAAAGGGTAATTTTTCAGAACAACATTTGATTAAAAATCATGGTGACGCTGTACAAAACAAAATTACCTCCATGGCACTGCAGAATATAGTTGTTTTTAAGAATACACCTCAAAATTCTCGATTATTTACGAAAGAGTGACGATTTTGAAAGAAATTTCAAACGATGTCCACCCCACAGATGTGGATGAGTGAGAGAGGAGGCTCCCTATTATGGATCAAATCGACTCATATTATGGATCAGAACACTATAAAAGCAATTTATCTGCGAGGTAAACAAATGATGTGTTAGTGAAAGCATACGATTTGGCGTTTGTTTCGGAATCGTCTTATCTTTGATTCATAACTGTGGTATGGTTTTCAATGGCCCACAGTTATGAATCACCGCTTCTGGGAACACGGTTGACATTTTATTTACTACGGTTGGAAAAAATATGCTTAAGTTTATTATAATTGATTGCGATGCTGTACTGATCTATGGCTCTAATAGGTAAAATGTGTTCTGCATAATTGCAATTATATTTGATGAGATATTCCTGTTTCAATCCAACTCTGAGCCATATATGTGTGCTATCCACATCTGTGGGGTGACTGTATACAAAAACGACAATTCAACCTACGTGTGATTTTTTTTATATTTAAACTCAAGTTTCCTCTCAATCCTCTGACTTCACCGCAAATTTTTGATAAAACCATAACCTACATGCAGAAATAAATTATTCATCGTCCAACACCCAGTCATCATCGGCCCACTTCTCTTCCACCTTTCATGGCGAAGCTTAATATCGACAGTCTGACAACCCGCCAAAGCAAGAAGAGAGGCACGCGACGTGTGTGGGTGGCCGCCAATTTGCGTGGCTGGCGTCACTATCATCTCGTCTGACTTCACCATCAGAGCGAGCGAGTTGAGTTGAGAAGATGCTGCAGCAACCGGTTGTCGGTCGCGCGAGAAACGATCATAATCATAAAGAACAAGACGCCACACCGAGGTTTATCTTTATGAAAGATGGGCTATCGGAAACGCCCGTCTGGTTTGCTCATATTTTCCGTTTTGGGAAACAAACAAATCGTCTGAAAGTCATTGTTGTCGCCACATGCGATTAAGATGGGTACGATCGGGCAATTACGGGGGATAATTACGTCCGACTTGGAGCCCGAGCCCATCAGCCAACCCGGAACGTGAAAGTTAAACGTCGAGATGGGTTGGAGGCGACCCTAATTATGCAATCCGAAGGGCAATTATTCGCGGTTACTGTTACTTACACCGGCGACGTCGTCATCAACGCCCTTTAATGGTCTATTCTATCCGAATGGTGTTGACAACGATCTTATCATTGAGCATTTCCAACTCAAAACGCGAATCACGTAGACGCTACCTTTTTCCGGCTATCTAACATGATCCGACCAATCTAATGTTTTATTTATTTTTTGGGGCCTTACTTAGCCGAATGGTAAGAATCCACGGACATAAAGCAAAGCCATGCTGAAGGTGTCTGGATTCGATTCCCGGTCGGTCCAGGATCTTTTCATGATGAAAATTTTCTTGACTTCCCTGGGCATAGGGTACCTGCCACACGATATACGAATGCGAAAATGGCAACTTTGGCAAAGAAAGCTCGCAGTTGATAACTGTGGAAGTGCACATAAGAACACCAAGCTGAGAAGGAGGCTCTGTCCCAACAAGGACGTAATAAAGAAGAATAGCATCAAAAATTGATCGATATATTAAAAAAAACCTAACTTGAGAACGGTTAGATATAGGAATAATAATAATTTAACCAAATTGATAGGGAAGTTTTCTTAGAACCTGGTTTGATAACATATAGAATCACAATTTGCTATATCAACCTGATAGGCAAGTTAAAAAAAACCTCCACAATGTTTTGAAGCATATGATCATCCTAAGCTAAATGGTCAAACCAAGGCTCTGGCTTTTTCAAGGGTAAAGTAAAATCGAAGTAAATGATTCGGATAAAACTATCATATCTGATACCTACTGCAAATGCAAAATGTCATTCAAATTGAAAAAAAGCCGGTCTGAAAATCCCATCCTTATCAGCGTTTTGAGCTGGAACTGCTCCATTAGAGCTTATCTGTTGGTAACATCTCTCTTTATCTTGGGTTCCCCGGTTCTCGGATGTCGGCCACGACGCTATAACCGGAAGTAATCATTTACTGAACCGTTCATCACCTCTCACTTCATCGTCAGCCATCATCAAAACGGTTTACCTGCTCATTCCTGAATCCCCCCGTGCCCAACGATGGCTCTCTAAATTATTGATAACGTTTGCCGTAAGTCCGATAGGTAGTAGGCATAAGAAATCAATACCTTTGGCTCTTTACCTCGGATCGGCTAAGCTATCAGCTGGGAACGCCAGCCAGTAGCGTTTTGCCGCGCAGTCTTCGTAACAGGTATTAACAGCCACTAACCGCCAATTACTGACCTCTTTTCGCAGTATACAACTTCTTCAAGCGCTATCATCGCGTCGCACACTGCCCTGCATGCAGATCCCGAGCTAGAACACTCCCCTTGGGGCCGGCTGACTACTGGCTGGAAGTGAACGGGATTGGCATTAATTTCCTGTCCACCGCGGCGAGGCACCACATCGCGATGTTGTAATGTGTCTTCGCGGGGTGCGGTTCTGCGGTGATTCTGTGCGCGGGTCGCGGAATTTTTAAGGGTATGCGCAATAGGCAGATTTTAATGGTGATACGAAACGAAACGATAAATGGATTGTCAATAAAATACTAAAAAATTTCGTTATGCTTGATACAAAATAAAAAAAAAACACACGCAATTTTTTTTCGAAATGAAATCTTTGTTGAGTATCATTACGTTTGTATGATATGCAGTGATCGATTTCTCTATGTCGTTTTTCTTTTTCATCAATTACAATCAATCGATTTTTGTAACATTCAACGCTGCAGTATGATGAAGGACAATGATTACTTTCTACTGAATCAAAAATATCAGTTGAAAACAGTCACTCGGCCAAGTAATTAGATTAAGAGAGAATCGACTAAGAGAAACCGGTTAGTGTTGTTACGCAAGAAATGATTTTTGATTTGTTTCGGCTATCTTATTCGTTCTGCTTTTTTTTTTGTGATAGGCTTCTGAAATAGTAATTTATTGCATACAATATTATTATAAGCATGTGAACTCAATTCACCTGTTATAATTCGGAACTGTTAAGGCAAATGAAATGCATCATGTTGTTAACAATATGTTAGAGATAGCTTAACTAAATTTTAGAAAATCGGGATAGTAGTTTTACCGCATACAGAACACCTAGAAAGAAGAAATGATACCAATAAATAAAAAAATGCATTCAATATTTTTTACAATCACGAAATTTGTTGTTATACAGTGATACCTCCATGAGTCGATGTTCCATGACTCGATATCGACTCATGGAACCATACTAGAAACAAAATTTCATGGATACTATGATGGTCCCTTGAAACAGCTTTCCAAAGGATTGCTGTTCCATGACTCGATATTTCCATGAGTCGATGGTCCCTTCAATATCGACTCATGGAGGTTTCACTGTAGTTCAATTATTCTAAGAAACATTATGGGGTCTATTTTGTAATTCGAACGGATTCACGTGACTTGTCTGTAGTCATTGTCGATCATAGTAAGCATGCATATTTCAGATGTCACCCGTTGACTTCAATAGTAATCCAGTCACATAGAGTGACAACTGTCGTTAAACTCGAATGACAGAGCCAAATCGAGCGATTTTTTGGTCGACAGTGACTCCAGTCGAGTCGTTTTTGATCGACCCGACTTATAAAATAATGCCCTAATTCTATTTCTATCCAGCATCCCCCACCTCAGTCGAGTTCGAAACGTCCAATGCACTATGGTCCAGGAATCAGTTTTACGCGGAAAGATGCATTTTTAGCTTTAGAATGAAACATTAGACAAAAACGGTCTTCTACAAAGTTGTTTGTATTAGTTAAGCCCTTTGTTTGGTTTTATTGAAAATTAGGATGGACCACATTTTCATAAAAATTGTGTAACTAACTTTCTTATTTGTAGAAATTATATTATATATGCTTCAGCAAAGTTATAGACCATTCAATTTCAAGCAACTTTGCCAAAAAAAGTTTTTTTGTATCTCTTAAATTGACCGATTTAGAGCTTTTTTCCTGCAGTAACATAGGGTGGTCCGAACAAAACTGGTTTTCTGGCTCTAGAGTTTTCAATTCAAATTTCTCATCAAAGTAGTCTATGAAACACTTTTAGAGCTTTAAATAAAGAGTAATTTGGTTAGTGAATAAACTCGCTTTCGTTTGGGAGTTATTGTTGTTTTTCTCTCAAAAACATGCCTACTTTGATTGTGAATACCTCTGATTGGGGCAAACATAAAAAATATCTTTTGACGGCATTCAAAAGACATAATAAAATTGTATATTACATCAAAAAATTACAGATGTGTTATTTTTGTAACTCTAATAAAATGCCTTGAAAAACGAAGGATTTTAGGCAGAAAAACTTTAATAACTTTTGAAATAAAATAGATATCTATTTTAGTTCAAAAGTTATTAAAGTTTTTGTGATAAAAAATATTTGACTTTCAAGACGTTTTATTAGAGTTACAAAAATAGCACATCTGTAATTTTTTGATATAATATACAATTTTGTTTTGTCTTTTGAACGCCGTCAAAAGATATTTTTTATATTTGCCCCAATCAGAGATATTCACAATCAAAGTAGGCATGTTTTTGAGAGAAAAACAACAATAACTCCTAAACGGAAGGAGATAGCGAGTTTCTTCCCTAACCAAATCACGCATTTTTTAAAGCTCTTAAAGTATTTCATAGACTACTTTGATGAGAAATTTGAATTGAAAACTCTAGAGCCAGAAAACCAGTTTTGTTCGGACTACCCTATGTTACTGCAGGAAAAAAGCTCTAAATCGGTCAATTTAGGAGATACAAAAAAACGTTTTAAGCAAAGTTGCTTGAAATTGAATGGTCTACAACTTTGCTGAAGCATGTATAATATAATTTCTACAAATAAGAAAGTTAGTTACACAATTTCTATGAAAATGTGGTCCATCCTAATTTTCAATAAAACCAAACAAAGGGCTCAACTAATACAAACAACTCTGTAGAAGACCGTTTTTGTCTAATGTTTCATTCTAAAGCTCAAAATGCATCTTTCCGCGTAAAACTGATTCCTGGACCATAGTGCAATGGATGAAGAGTCAGAAGCTAATTGACTCGTTGTCATCAACATAGCCAAGATTTCCATTAGGAGGAGATGAGCAACCTCAAAGCCCTTATTTTGCCAATTTCATAAAATATTATACTTTTCATTTATTGTGAGCGGTTGATTGGTTACACTAAACTTTGGATTACAAGTTAAACTTTTAAAGTTCTATTACAGTAAGTAAAGTGGAGCTCAACATGCGCCTTAATTGGATTTCTCGGCAACATAACGGTTTATTGCGGGTATTGTGAGGATTGAAAACACTGAACATTTTATTGAGGGCCTTAGGGGTCTATTTTGTAAATCGAACGGTTTCATGTGACTCATCTGTAGTCATTGTCGATCAAAGCAAGCATGCATATTTCAGATGTCACCCGTCGACTCCCATAGTAATCTGGTCACATAAAGTGACAACTGTCGAAAAACTCGAGTGATATAGCGACTCGAGCGAAATTTTTGGTCGACAGTGACTCCAGTCGAGTCGTTTTTGATCGACTCGACTTATAAAATAGGGCCCTTAATCAACCTAACAAGCTTCTAGAAATATGCCTCTAATGATTCACTCGGTAATAGTGCCAGAATTTCTACAGGCATCCAGTAAAATGTTCTTCAAAGGATTCCTCCATGGAATCTGAGACTATTCCAGGTTTTTGTACCTGTAATTTTTGTCGTTTTAGGGGTCTATTTTATAAGTCGAGTCGATCAAAATGACTCGACTAGAGTCACTGTCGACCGAAAAAATCACTCGACTCAGCTCTGTCACTCGAGTTTTTCGACAGTTGTCACTCTATGTGACTGGATTACTATGGGAGTCGACGGGTGACATCTGAAATATGCATGCTTGCTTTGATCGACAATGAATACAGACGAGTCACATGAATCCGCTCGATTTACAAAATAGGCCCCACAGGTCTATTTTGTAAATCGAGAAGATTTATGTGACTCGTCTGTAGTCATTGTCGATCAAAGTAAGCGTGCATATTTCAGATGTCCTCCGTTGACTGCCATAGTAATCTAGTCACATAGGGTAAGTGTTCCCTTAATTGAGGGTGTTCCTATAGTTGCGGTAGTGCCGTGTTCACTGATTTTATTACATTAGCCACAGAACCGACACTGCCAATCAACGTATTGGCTTGTTGATACACGGAATAGTTTAAAAGAGCGTTCAAATTGCTTTTAAACTGATGAAATATCACTAAAATTGCTAAAACTGTTCTTGCTTGTACCAATAGTTGCGGTAAAGTGCTCCTATAGTGGAGGATCCCATAAGAAAACCACTGATACCGCAACTATAGGTACTCAAATTAAAAATATACCGCAACTAAAGGAACAGTGTACCAATAGTGGAGGTATTATTTTTCACTGACATGCCGTGGATTACTGTGATGAAATATTATTTCTCATAAAATCAATGGTCGTTACTTCCCGTTGCAACATTAACATGTACATTAATTGCGCTACTTGAATTAAGGTGAACTTCGAACTTCGTTCAATAGTGCTTAGTACCTTCACTATTGATACATCTACCCTACAGTGACAACTGTCGAAAAAACTCGAGTGACGAGCCGTGTCGAGCGAATTTTTTGGTCGACAGTGACTCCAGTCGAGTCATGTTGATCAACTCGTCCGCGAAGCCCAGATATAATTAATTTAGAGCCCTATTTTATTAGTCGAGTCGACCAAAACCGATTCGACTGAAGTCACTGTCGACCAAAAAATCGCTCGACACGGCTCTGTCACTCGAGTTTTTCGACAGTTGTCATTCTATGTGACTGGATTACTATGGACCTGAGACGAGACTCGCGAAGACGGTCTTCTTTTTCTGTGATTGCTGAGTTTTTTTCTTATTCCACTTTGTGTTTATACCAATTATGCGCATGCTGTTCAAATCCTCACATGAACCTCTCAGCAAAAAATGATTGAGTTTGCATCACATCGAATCATAAATAGCCGTATGAGTGAAATTTCATGCCAGCAAACGTAGCTGACATTAGAAATAATTAATCTTCTGCTTAGATTTATCAGCAACTTTGGAAAAAACTGCTCTGTCGACTGAGGTTTTTAATAACAGTTTACTTTGAACACAATACTTTTCACTTTTTCAGTCATTAAAACGGTGGGCTGCATTTGACGTTTCGTGAGAGGGGAATCTGGGCTGCATATGACGTTGATATTTTTCCTCTTCGCGAGTCTCTCTCAGCTATGGACCGATGCACAAGTTCACTAGTTTGACGTTCGAGCGGTGCCAAAGTCATTCGTTGCCATGGTAACGTAAATAACACAGCACCGCTCAAATGTCAGATAGTGAACTCGTGCATCGGTCCATGAGAGTCGACGGGTGACATCTGAAATATCCATGCTTACTTTGATCGACAATGATTACAGACGAGTCACATGAATCCGCTCGATTTACAAAATAGACCCCTTAATAACCTTGCGGACTGGATCACCGAAAAGCTCAATGTTTGGGTTAATAGATACAATTTACTGCTGTTTACAAGTCTTCTAAAAAAATGATAACCTAGAGGTGGGACGAGGTCCCGGATGACCTTTCCGGCCAGATTGTTGACAACGAGAACTGTATCTATCAATCGAGTCAACAAAGCGCTCGTCAAGTGTTTTTATCCACCGAGGGTGATTTTACAATCCTCAGCTAGAACAAGTCTGGGGCATTGGTAATAGGGGAAGAGGATGACCTGGGTCGCCGCATTGATTCAAATCTTCCAGCTGTTCAAAAAATTTGACAAGACATTCAGGCCTCTCTGGAATCGAGATGTTAACGCTGTAGACGGCTGAGGTGTCGTCAGCGAACAGCGATAGAGAGCCGCCTTCAGAGAGCTGAGACATGTCCGAGGAGAACAGGTTGTATAGTAAGGGGCCTAAAATACTTCCCTGTGAAACACCTGCGGGGATGTTGAGTGGGTCTGAGTTGACTCTATTGAGGAAAACCCTGAACGTCCTGTCAAACAGATAATTTTTGATGATTTTCATCAAATAGGTGGGACGATTGTATCGATGCAGCTTGTACACCAGGTCATCATGTTGTCGAATTCTTTTTCAACATTAAGCAACGCCATGGAAGAGGATTTGGCGAGGCACTTGTTCCGCCTGAGGATGATGGTTACTGGGGCCATTTGGTGCATGGTTGAACGACCGCATCGAAAGCCAAACTGTTCCTTGAGTAAGATGTTTTTTGATCGGCTGCCGAAAGCAGCCGTCTGTTAATTGCGTTTTCGAAAAGCTTTGATAATCCTGAGAGAAGGCTGATGGAGCGATAGCTTTTGGAGGTAGAAGGACCCTTCCCAGCTAAGTCAGCAGTGATCTTCAACTCCTCCGAGAAGTCATTGGGAGATCGGCTTAACTTAGATGCATGTTCAGAGACTGCTGCTGCATGTGGGCTAGGAGTGTTCTGCCCTAGATTGTGTGAACTGACAATAACTTGTTAGCGGACGGATCTTGTTAGAAAAATCTTCGTTTCTAAGGTCCATCATTCTGGCATTGATAATTTTTGATATGCGAGTAACCTCGCTTTTTAACGTAGGCAGACCAGTGCGTTGATACTGCCTACGTTTGGTGTTGCGTAAACGAAAAAGATCTTTGGTAACTCGATCAATAGAAAGGGTGTTGCTTACCGGACCATGTGGTATGTGCTGCTCTCGGGCCACAGAGATGGCCTATACGATGCTCTGCAGCTGTCGGTCGATGTCTTCAATGGACGTCAAGGGAGCCTCGTATCCGATATTGGCGTCGACACTCCGCTGGATTGACCCCAGTCGACACGGTGGTAATTGCGCCGGGTGACTCGATGCTGGTTGACACTGACTGTCGAATGCAGAATAATGAGACTTCACTACGCGAAGGTGTCGCGTTATTATGGTACCGCTCCACGGGTTCTAGAAGCACTCGGAATGTTCTAGAACCGTGTGGAACAGTCGCTATACGCTTAGCACAGTCACTCACAGACTGCTGTGGAGCGAACACTCGTGAACACTCGGTCACTCAGGGCACTCATTCTCTAATTGTTTGTATTCTCGATCACACAGGCGTCGGCAGGGTAGGTCGTGCACTCGGGTGAGTGCCACGAGTCGGGATTCGGAAAAAGCGAGTGTTCTGAGATGAATTGGTAGATGAGGCAAGAACATCTAGGCAGTTTCAATCTAACTCTTTTACGGTTCGTTCCGTACGGAACCGTTTCTAAAAAAAACTCCTCATTGAAACTTGAATATAATAGCACAACACAATTACTAAAATCCCTTCAAAAGTTTCTTGAGGAACAACTTAAGGATTCATAATTGGAACTTCAGGAAAAATTGTTAGATGAGACTATTGAAAAACTTTTGGTTTATTCGTTAGAGAAATTTCTACATTAACAGCAGTAGAACTTCTTAGATGTTTCTATTGAATAAATCCAAAAAGATACAGCTATTGAAATAATCAAGAGAGAACTCTTTCAAAACTCGACATCGTGAAGAAGATGCCTGAAAGAATTTGTAGCGAAGTTTATAAGGTGATACCTAAAAATTTTGCTAATAAATTGCTAGAAGAATAGTTGAAATAATTGGTAAAATAATTCGAGAAGAAAACAATCTGATGCCCATCCATGGGAATATTTTTCTGGAAAAATGCTTTAAAGTAATCTCGGTAAAATTCTTCAAAGATTCCGGCAAAAATACTCACAAAAATTTTTGGATAACTTGGTCGGCGTTAAAAAATATAATGAGAGGTGATAATCAAAATCCAATCATCAAAAAAACATAATCCAAATCTCCAATAGAACGATTTTTTTATGGACTATGTGTACTTGGACCACCGTTCAGTGATTTGGTTCACTCTGACTGAACATTCTCAAGGAAAACAACAATCATTTAATGCTAGCATGATCAAACTGGGTGCAGATCTTTAAATTAAATAGATTGTCAACATCCTTAGACAGTTGTATCGTAAATTCCTCAATAATCCATATCTTCAATCAGTGTTGACCAGACTCAGGGAGGTGGTTGGGCTTGAGTGTTGCACATGGGATCCGACAGTTTCGATCTCGGTGGGCCGCAATTCAAGTTTCGATGAAAAAATTCGCACTCACTCACTTACTTATTTCATTTCACCGAAACTTGAATTGTGGCTATCTGGGATCAAAATTGATTGATTTTGTGTGCAGTACTCAAGCTTAACCATCTGTTTTTCTATCTTAGGAGGATAGAGCATGGTTGTAGTAGTTCGTGGCTTTGTAGTTCGGAAAATGTTATTTTCGGGGAAATGAGTCTTAGCAACACTGTCTTCAATACCAAAATCAGTGGCATTACGATAGCTTGAAAATTAAAGTTTCGCAGGGTCAGGGCATTGAAGACCAGAAATATTCAAATATGCGTTCAGTCAGACTGGACCATGTCAAAATCTTGAGTGCTGGCCAAAATATACTGGTCCAATGAGCGGGTTCTAGATCATTCCATACAGACATCTTAGAACAAACAAAAACTTCTATAGGACTCTGAAATCAACTCAACAAATCTAATAATCAATCAGTCTATTGCTTTTTGACACTTGGTTTGCTCTGTCTGCACTGAAATTGTTGCAATTTCTTACCACCCATCCATATATGGGAAATAGTCAAAAATCAAAATCAAATGCATCGAATTAAGTAATATTTATGAATTTCTATTGATGGTTGAGCATATGAATTATTCGATGTGAAAATATCTGACAAACCAGTTGTAATGACATTCATTTCCGCGCATTCATCAGCGCGCTGATCTTTTTCGCAGTTATGGTAATATGCACTTGGTCCACTCTGACTGCATACTTCTATGGATTTTTATTAATCATCCAAAGTAAATTTGTTACATATCTCTCGCAGTTTACAACATTCATCGAATGAATCTATGACAAAAGGTCGAAAGACAAAAGGTCGAAAGGACAGAAGGTCGAAAGACAAAAGGTCGAAAGGACAAAAGGTCGAAGAACAAAAAAGAAGGGACAAAAGGTCGAAAATCTTTTTTCAAAGAAGGAAAAATTTCCCATCATGCAAATAATTTTCGACCTTTTGTCCTTTCGACCTTTTGTCTTTCGACATTTTGTCCTTTCGACCTTTTGTCTTTCGACCTTCTGTCCATAAACCGTTGTACTTGGTTCACTCTGACTTAACGCCGACCAATTGTTGATAAATTTTTTAAAAACATAGCATTCATTTCTTCAAAATGCTGCAACAAATTTATGATTTATCCTCAATCTTATTAGAATCGCAAATGAATACAATGATCTATTTGGAAAAATCTTAAATGTTGGACATAGAATACTTGAACAAAAATGAAATATAATAAATATATATTCCATTAGTGGATTTTCGAAACAAATGCTTGGAAAAAGCGTTATAAGAATCATAAACAATTCTAAGAAATCTTTGCAAACATTGTTAGTTAGCTTATATATTTTGTTGAAGAAAGTATAACTAAGAATTTAAGTGAAGTCATTGGATAAGTTCCTTTTGGAATTTTTGGAAACATTTCATACTAGTTCTCGAAAGAAATCATTGAAGAATTCTTGTTGTTTCTTAGAAAAAAAAAATAAAAAGCAATCAATAGAGACCCTTGGAAAAAAGGTCAGAAAAAGAATTGCAGTCGTAAATCTTGATTTAAAATCTAAAGAAAAACCAACATATGGAAAAATATCTATAGGTTTATTTTGATGCATTCCTCAATGCAACGGAAACAGAATTGTAAAATAGTAGTTTACGCAACAAGTTGTAGAATGATGATTTTTACAGAACCAGTCGTACATTTATCCAACGAGGCTCGCCGAGTAGATAGATAAGCCATACCCAAAAACGAAAATTTCGTCCATAATATTCCTTTGATTTCCATAGTATTTTGTTTCGATTGGTTCTTGACGGAATCATTCAAATGATCGCATACCCTTAGCAATTTCCCATTTGACTGTATCCAAGTTCTGCTTTCGATTGCCGTTCGCTATGGTTTGATACCGAAGCCATATGGGCTACCGCACCACGATAGGTAGGTATCATACTAAGCAGCGAAGTCGCGCCACCCGCGAGGTCATGCTGCGTTGGAGGAAGGGCGACTCGTCGTAATTACCATCAAAACCGGGCAAACCATGGAGTAAGGAAGACGGGAAGGAGGATGCATGCTCGGAAGGGTGCCCCCCGGCTGGTTGTTTGATAAATAATTAATGTGCGAGAATCAACAGTTGGGTTTGCACTTTGGTCTATCGGATTTGCCGATGGCCCTGCTTTGGAAGTGGGTAGTAGAAAGGTGTTTTCCGTACTTGAGCCGGGTGATAGCAAATCAGCTGGTGTAATCGAGTTTGAGATTAGGTTATCAAATTGACTTTTAGGTGTTGAAGTCACATTTTCTTCTCTGAAATGTTATTTATTAGTATCACAAATTTCCACAAATTTGAAGATAAATGGGCTTATTAGTTTAACACATTGAAGTTAACGACTTTAGAAACATTAGTTATGTTATAAAACGAGCTTTAAGAATTTGTTTGTTTTTCTATATCAATGTTTGCAGAGTACGCTTCTAGAGTAATTGCGCCATGAGAAATTTATTATAGAATTGTGAAAGTGAGCATAGATAAAGCTATAATTTTCTTTGACGTCTTCTAACGACCATGGTCGTGAAAAATATCCATCGTCATAAAAATTAAGGTTGAAGTATGTTTTTAGAGATTGTACGACTAGACATCAAAATAAACATCCAAGGTTTCAAAAGAGGTTTATCAAAAAAATTGTCGAAAGTGCATGAAACCATAATTTTCTTCTGGTTATCACTCCAAGGGGCTTTTCCCTCTTTCAAAATTCAGAAGCTGAAATAACTAAATAAATAAGAAAACCATAGGGCCAGGGACGCAAGACCGTAAATTTCAATCCAATATAAAAAATCTATTCAAAAAATTCATTCGGAAGCTTTTCCAAATGTATAGCCAAAAACAACTATACATCTGTGACGGAATCTGTTGAATATTCATTCTACTATAGCTTAGAGCAATGCTACCTACACACCAAAAAAATCTTAGATTTACACGTAACGTAATTTTAGCTTTACTCAAAGCCATTTCTCATATATTATGCAATGATAAAACCTACAAACAGTTCTATTATATCCAACATTGCTAGCAAAATCTTTAATGTTGAACACGAAACGTCTTCTCTTAAAGAAGGTTGCATACAAAACGGCTCGATTTACATGATTTTCAAGCTGAAAATTCAATCATAAATCATCAAATGACAAGCCGTCGATTCATCCATGTGCATTATATATGACAGAATATTCAGCGTAGAATCATGTAAACCGAGCATTCTTGTTTGCAATTTTACTTTCTAGATGCAAGAAAGCATGAAATATTGGCGAATATTGGATAGAAGATCATGAAATGTTTCAGTTCCACTCATGATCCACAGCATTTTCGTATGCAATGAGACTGTTTATTGAATATTCAGTTATACTCGTTTTACATGATTATCATAAAAGTTTACGTAACACGTAAATTTCAGATTTTTCTGCTGCGTTGTCTTATGCGCACAAAATTGCAAATATACACTACCCAACGGAACAAGATTTTTTGCCAAGCTCTAAACTATTGCTTGATTTGAAGTTGATGAGTATATTGCCAATATACTCAAATTATCGCAAATTGTCATAATACGTCAGTTTTTTTGAGAATGTAATTTTTAGTCAACTTGCATGCAAGTTTCTCGACTTTTATTCTGATATATGTTTAACGCTTTTAAAACTGAGTTATGTGCTTTTTTTCTACTTGAAAATGTCAATTCGATGCTCGTACAAATAGAATCTTCTCGAACAGCAATTATCGCACCATGTAAAATAAACGTAATCTTAAAGTTGTCACACCGATAATGTATCTGATTCTGATAGTACAGTTTTCTCAAAGCAATCCCGTGTGACGATACTTATTTAAATGATTTCAGCATTGGAGAGTTCACCATATCACAAATGGACGCCATCCTGTCACCGAACTCATTCATTCATCTCAATAATCGCTTAATATGCTACCAATTAATTGTCCCTGATTGCATTGTATCGCAAGAAAGCAAAACGCTGAGAGACACCGAAAGCAAAAGCAAACACAATTCAAATTGAACGTAAACATTAACGCTCATCAGTTGTTGATGCTGTCACTGCAAACAAACCAATAAAGACCTCCCCTCCCTTCACTCTCCTGGGCAATAAAATTCGCCATGTGTCGGTCATGAACCGCGATGTTTGTTTGCCCTGACACATGCAGCGCCGAGTCACATGAACTCGCGGGCCAAAGCTCAAACTTAAGCAAACACTAAGCCACAGTCAAACAAATGAAACAATTGGAACAAATCTCTTAAATTCTTCGCTCGGTTCACACCATCATCATCTGTTGCACGAAAGACTGGTTTTTGCCACAAGACTTGTAGGTGGCGGTAGTGTGAGATGTCAAACTCGGGGGAAACCGATGCGTGCACCCTTGGACGTGAGCGTTGTGAGGCATAAACGGCATAAAGGATTGCGGATTTGAAATGATCGTTCAATGAGTTGCCGATGAAAATTTCGTCAGTGTTATGTCTATTTGTATGAAACCTAACGGTTGATGTGTAGGAGGAAAAGCGGGTGGTGGGCGACAAAACAAATAGCAATTAAAAAATTTCTAGTCTGATGGTACACGCTTCCCCGTTTCAGCTTCTCCCTTCTCCCCCTCATAAGGAACAGTGGCCACACGTATGAGCAAAAATAATATCATAACTATTAGCACCATACTGCCCATAACTGCATAACAGTCCCATATGGAACGGATTGAGAAAACACTATCATCCTAATTCGATTTAGCTAAATTAAGCATTCATTAACATTTTGTTAACAACATATCATTTGCCGAGATACTTAAATTTATCTGACCAATTTGTTAGAACCCCTCTCATCGTGATGGCATATAAACTTGAAGGTTTCAAATAAAGAGTTTTTGGTTTAAGTTTGAAAGAATTAGGATAAATATTCCATTTTTGCATATATTATGAAAAAATTTCCAACCTTTTTTGTAATCTACTATACTGCCGTGAATCGCAAGTCAATCCCATCTGTAAAAAGTAGGCATTGAGAAAATGGGCTGTGAAGTTTCCAAACTCGTTTTCCATACGAATATTCAAAAAATTCCAGAGGATTGGAACATGTTCGAAACTTAATGAAACTTTCACAATTTGCTTTTTACTACGATATCTTTCTGAGAAAAATATAAAGATGATCAGAACACCTTTCATTTTTGTGTTAGTCGGTGCGGAAATCTGTAGTGGGACTGATATGCGATTACTTTTCATTATGGGACAATTTGACTTGCTATTTTTTCCTAATTTATCCGAACAAATGTTATTATCTAATTAGGGCAGCTGAAAGAGCATTGAAAGATATGTTGAAAACTGAATTCAACTCAATTTAGACGAAAATGCAGATGGGACTGACTTGCGATTCACGGCAGTATACATGACACGCAGACTTCGTCCTTTGGCGGAGAGGCCTGTGCCAACCATAAACAAGGATTTTTGACATCCCTGAGGTAACTCAGGTAAGTCAGATCTGGAAATATTGTATAATATTGGTCCCAAAATGCTGCCTTGGGGAAACCCAGCTCTTACAGGAAGTCTTTCAGATCTGGAGTTCTGATAATTAACCTGAAGTGTACGATTTGAAAGATAACCTTGAATTATTCTAACAATGTATGTCGGAAAATTGAAGTTTTTTTAATTTTACGATCAACCCTTCATGCCAAACACTGTCGAATGCTTTTTCTATGTCTAGAAGAGCAAGACCAGTAGAGTAGCCTTCAGATTTGTTGGAACGGATCAAATTTGTTACACGTAAAAGTTGATGAGTGGTCGAATGTCCATGGCGGAATCCGAATTGTTCATTGGCAAAAATTGAATTTTCGTTGATGTGGGCCATCATTCTGTTCAAAATAACCTTTTCAAAAAGTTCACTGAATGAGGAAAGCAAACTGATTGGACGATAACTAGAAGCTTCTGCAGGAGTTTTGTCTGGTTTTGAATTTGGAACAACCTTAGCATTTTTCCATTTGTCAAGAGAATATGCTAAATGAAAACATTTGTTACATACATCAAATAAGAATGATAAGCTACTTTCTGGAAGTTTCTTGACGAGGATGTACATTGGCGTAGCTAGGATTTTTGTCTGGAGGGGGCCTAGCATATACCTGTTTTTACAGATGTATTATTATTATTATTATCTTCATTAGGGAGATTTTCAGCCCACGGCTGGTTCATCTCCAATTTACAGATGTAATGTCGGTCGCAATAATCACGATTTTCACAAATTTCGTATTTTTAACAGATTTGTATTGATTTTAATAATTTGTGATTTTGTCTCATTTCGTGGCACATCAGTTTCATTTGTAGTTTAAATGTACTAATTCATTCTTTTTGTAATCCTTCAAGAATTCTAGCGAAAAAATCACAAGGAATGTCCTTTGTGATTCTTCCACGATTTTTTCAAGGATTCAATCATGTTCTTTGAAGAGATTCCTCTTAGAATTCCTAAGGAAATTTCGTTATGAATTATTTTCATAATTTTCAGTGCTTTCATCAAGAACTCTTTTACCAGTTTTCACGAAGTTCGTCCTGGGCTTTCCACAGAAAATCATACCCAGACTCTCTGATCTCACCAGAAAAATTCTCGAAGAATCTGTATCGAATTAGGGGAACTTACGTATTCTCGGCAACTTAAGCCGATGCCGTGCTTCTTTTGTAAATTTCTCGGACATCAGCAGACAAATTCCGTGTTTGTTTATTCACATTTATGCGTTGTTCAATCCTCTATTGATTCACACCGATAGACTTGTCAAAATGCTTTTGGACACGTTTTTAAAACGCTGCGAACATCCCTTGTCAGTGTGACTATTGTCGGCAGCCTCACTCTCTTCGGCAACTTTCCCATAACAACTGCTGGTGAATCACTTCGGCAGCTCCAAATCTGTCGCATTTTGAGGCGTGCTCATTTGAATTGATGACATCTTCGGCGACACCGTTTGTTTAGTCTCGGAAATCTCGCCAGCGGGAAGCGGGCAGAACAAAGAATCATCTGAATGTTTCTACTAATGTTTTTTGATAGAAACATACTGTGTATTTGGCGTTTGAAATTTGCTTGCCAATAATAGTCGAATGGTGCCGAAGCCTTAAGTCTCCCTACTTAAACAATCTCTTGAAGAATTCTATTACTAATACTTATTATATATAAACTGTTAGTTTAAAGTGTCCTCCAGTTGCTCATTAATAATTTGTTTAGGATTTTTATTAGAAAAAACACCAAAAATGGCTTCAAGATCACCAAGCAAGGATTCATTTCACGAATTCCTCAGAACAGTTTGCTTTTGGAGCCCAACAGTGCTGTTTGAAAATAATCACAACAAAAATTATCCAGACTTCCCGCAAAAAAAATCTTCTGGGTGTTACTCTAAATATTCCTCGTAATACTCCACAAAAATGTTATGATCAATTAGAAAGAATTCAATTGAGAAATTGTTATTCTCATGATTTCTCAAAGAAGTTTTCCGCCTATCTATCTGGAAGGAAGAACAGTTAAAATTGAGTCTCTGAAGAAGGTCCCAAACGGAGTGAAACGTTGGACAAAATAAAATAACAGTTTTTTAATGTTGTCAGGACTGAAAAGCCAATCTATCATCAACGCAAATCTACCTGCATTTTTTATATTTCTTTTAAATCAAGGAGCAATATCCCCCATTCCTTCAAAACTTCCTCGAATTTTTGTTTTATTTTCTTTACTTTGCTTAACTAAGAAATGTTCAAAAAAATTCTAACATTTTTATAAAGTTCCTAGCGGAAACCGTTGAACTGTTCTTTCAAAAACTCTTCCACGAAAATACTCAAAGATTTCCAGAGCAATTTGTTCAGGGATGCCTGAGAGAATTAAATTATTGTTTCCCTAAGATTCTCGTGAACAAAATACCAGAGATTCATCTTAGTATTTTCCAGAGATTTTTTTTCTTCAAACCGCACTAACAAAATTTCCAAAAGAAAATCCTCCGAAAATTCCCGACAGAATTTTTTTGAAGAAATTTTTCATCAATTTACTAAGATTTGACAATTCATTCTTGAACTTCTCAAAAAAAATCTCCAGAAATTCCATCAAGTATTATTTCAGGTTTTGAAAATCATTCCATTTTTTTATTGGTAATCTCATGATTCTTTCATAAATAACATTTAAAAATGTATCAACTCTCCATACTTTGGTTCAAAAACAACAATACTTTTAGGAATTGCTTTACAAATTCCTTTACGAATCCTCCATATTAGATTTCTAGAGAAACACATACAAAAAAGGATTGAAAGAACTTTGTAGGTAATTTTTTAATAATTGCAGCTGCATTCAATTCCGAAAAATTTACTACATTCCTGTCGTAAAATTCATAATCGTCTTTTATAATAGAAAATATAGGTGTTTAAACGCAGTTTTACTGAAAGTAAAATAAAATCAAAATCTTATATAATATGTTGTATGAACTCCGAAGTGTCATGATACTATATTGTTAACATATTGATTGCGATTTTCTCCTACCTTTAGAAATATCAAACAAACTAACTTGAATAGTCTATTATCGATTATTTTGTAGTGCAGTAAAAGTTAATAATCCCTCCCAAAGTTTAATATAAAAAAAGTGTAGTGAGAAGTTAAACGTTGAAATATTGCTGGTATTTTTTAAGAATATTACCAAAGATGTATTGTACATTACTTTGAAAATTTGTTGATAAACTTTCAGAACCATACGTTTAAGAATTCTGAAATTGTTCAAAACACCTACAATTATTTTTTTTAAGATTCCATCAGAATCATCTTTAGAAATTATCCTTGAAATCTATCCTTCTTTGACTTCTGGTATTCCAGGATTCTGCCAGAAAGCTTCTAGAAATTCCGGCCAAAAATATAGGAATTTGGAATCAGACAATAATTGGTAAAATTATTTCTAAGGAAGTGTTTTAGGAAAGATCAATAAAAAATTTTTTATGAATATCTTAAAATATCCTTTTCCCCTTCCCAGTTATTTTACTACATGTTTCTCTATAAATTCCTTTTCCGTTGTGCTAACTTTGTAAGCTAAAGTTTTCCAGGGGTATTTCAACAAATTTCTTTTGAAGATTCGAAGGCAAGAGATGTTTCAAATACAATTTTCTTTCCAATTCATGAATCAACCGGAGATTTGAAGCAAAATTTTTAGAAAAAAAGCAAAGAAGAATTTGACGCAACTTGTGATGTATTTTGGAAACATTTCTTAAGGACCATTGATGAGCGACGCAAAAGAATTTGTAATAAAATATTGAAAGAAATTCATTTCTAGTAGAACTTTCAGTGAAATATCCCAGCATTAGATTTGACAGAAGTAACATTTTTTGGCAAATCCGGGAACGTATTCCGGAATCAACTTGCTAATAAAAAATAGACATAGAAGGAAGAACCACCAGGAAGAATTCGCTTTGAAGGTATGAACAATATTATTTGATTAATTTCCATGAGATTTGCAAAAGATCTGAAGCCACCCTTCAGTATTCCTTGAAGAATTTGATAATAATAATATTTTATGAATAATATCGAAAAGTTATTTGAAAATAATTTGCTACAAATCTGTTGGAAATTGATCAAATAATTTATGAAATAATAAGTTTTCTTGAAATAATATAGTTAAAGCAATAAATTTATTCATGCGAATACTTAAAACATTGAACCAAAATCAAAGAAAGAATTTATTGCTGAAATAACACTATGGCCGATTTTGTTACATTGTTTTAGCCATTAATCTGATAAAAAGTTTCCCATGCCGAAATTCCTTGAAAGTTAAAACTTAATTTTCGTAGTAGTATTTTTAGTAATTTTGTGACAAAATTTGTGTCTGTTTTTTCAATTATTATATTTTTTATAGTGAATTCTCATATGGGAAATCAATCGGACGGTTAAACTTTCGATTGTCGCACGATTTGCCGAAGTCAGAACAGCCGCGCTGATGCTGTGTAACGTAAACGAGGTTTTCTCAATATAGTTGTACAACATTACATAACGTAACTACTGAAGCAATTTTTTTGGAGCGTTCATATTTTTGATTTTTTTAGTAATAGTTCTCACTTCTTCCAAATCAGTCTCCCAGAAATTTTCGAAAATGTTCTCTTGACTGAAAATATTTTCGAAGTTCTAAGTAAATTGAATTTCAATGGGACTGGTAACTCAAAAATTCAAATTGTGCGCGCTTCCAAATTCCATAGCAAGTTTTTGAGCTTTTCGCAATTAGTTAGTAATAATTTGTTTTCCTCTTTCAATGCCGGTATTGGCTTCTGAGAATTTTTCAAGATTTGAGATAATTTCCAAAAGGGCTTAGAGCAGAGGCCAATTCAGAAATCTTGTTTTGAAAAATTTTGGTTTTTAATTGTGCAAAACGTTTTTTGATTTCTTTTTGCAAATCCTGCCATACAATTTTCATAGCAGGATCACGAGTGCGTTGAAATTGCCTTCTCCTCATATTTTAAAGGCAGATCAAGAGTTTAAGGTCATCGTCTATAATAACGGATTCATTTTTTTACTTCAAATTTTGGAATTGCAATGCTCCTGGCTTCAATAATGGAATTTGTTAAAGTTTCAAGAGCATTTTCAATATCAAGTTTGGTTTCTAAAGACATGTTAACATCAAGATTAGAGTCAATATACGATTCATGTATATTCCAGTTGGCTCGAAAATAATTGAAATTGGAGCTGATATGATTGAGAATCGCTTTATGGGATAAGTATTTGAAATGTAACAGGGACATGATCAGAATCATAATCAGCATGACTAACAAGTTGGCCACAAAGAAGACTAGAGACAGTTAAGACCAAATCAATCGTAGATGGATTTCTAGAGGAGGAAAAACATATAGGGCTATCAGGGTATTGAATTGAGAAATATCCTGAAGAGTACTCATCAAATAAAATTCTGCCGTTGGAATTAATTAGAATTATTCCATGACCGATGTTTGGCATTAAAGTCACAAATGACAAAATAATTTGACTTATTGCGAGTCAATTTTCGCAAGTCAGTTTGAAGCAAATTAACTTGCTGTCCAGAGCATTGAAAAGTTGGAGGCTATAAAAGTATACTTACCAAGCTGTGTTTCAACAGAAACACCTAAAGTTTCAAAAACTTTAGTTTCAAATGACGAAAACAGTTGATGTTTTATACGCCTATGAATAATGATTGCAACTCCCCCACTACCCCATCAAGTCGATCACTACGATAAACAAAAAAGTTAGGATTTCTTTTGAGTTTAGATCCAGGTTTCAAATACGTTTCAGTTATAACTGCTATATGCACGTTATTAGCTGTAAGAAAATTAAACAGCTCGTCCTCTTTACCATTCAGAGAACGAGCATTCCAATTTAAAATATTTAAATTACTATTTGGATCCATTAGTAAAACGTAATCCAATAACAATTTGATTTGTAAATTTCACACCTACTTGGACTGCTTCAGTCATAGTGGTGGCTTTGAACATTGATCAATCATTAGATTCAATTCTTCAGTTAGAAAAAAAAGTCTGACGCAGACATATCACTTGAAGTGGGTCCATTTGATGATTTCCCATTAGAATTTTCGGTAGACGAAGAAGCTAAGTAGGAGTTACCTGTGGCGGTAGGGTTTTCTTCATTTGATTTGAAACAAGTAGAATGGGTACTCATGGAACGAACAGGGAAGGAGTTCAAATTACCTGCTACGATATCGGCAAAGGATTTTCCGTGGGTAGATACATTCGAAATTAAAAGATTCGAACGGCTACCCGACGGGTTAAAATTAGTTTGTGAATGAGCATGATTATGATCTTCCTGATGGGTATGATTCCTAATCTAGCGACCGTTATCGTAACGGATAGTATCTTTCATCTGCCTGGCACGGACCTCGACGACTCTCTTGCCTGAAGGGCAATTCCAAAAATTTGACTTATGATTGGCCCCGCAATTCGAGCATATAAACTTCCTTCAATGGACAGACGTCCTTGGCGTGAGAATAACCTCCGCAAATCATGCATTTAGCATCCATGCGACAATTTTTTGTACCATGACCCCACTTTTGGCACCGGCGGCACTGAGTGGGGTTCTGGTAATTTCCTCCAGGTTTCTGGAAATGTTCCCACGTCACACGGACATCGAACATAAGTTTTGCCTTTTCTAAAGCTTTAATATTATTTAGATCTTTTTTGTTAAAGTGAACAATATAATATTCTTGAGAAAGCCCTTTCCGAACAATGCCAGATTGGGTTCTCTCTTGCATAATGATTACTTGGACTGGGGAAAATCCAAGCAAATCATTTATTCCATTTTTAATCTCTTCTGGTGACTTATAGTCACTTGAGACACCTTTCAAGACGACTTTGAACAAACGTTCAGTTTTGTCATCATAAGTAAATAAAATTGTGCTTCTTCTCTTCAACATGTTTGAGAAGAAGTTCGCGATCTTCAAGAGTTTCCAACAGAACGCGACAGTCTTCTTTCTTTGCGATTTTGAAGGAATCCTTGATTCCCCTAATGGAGTTCAAAATCTCCTGCTTAAATCCCCCAAATTTGGAACAACTGACCACGATAGGTGGCACTCTTTGCTTCCTCACTCGAATCAAAGAGCCTGGGCTAGAGGCTGCTTCGATTTGGTGTTCAGAAAATTTGTCTAAAGCATCGAACTGATTGCTTATTTGGATGCAATTACCAACATTAACCATTTCACCATTGGAAGAAAGCGCGCAGAAACGTCCTTTCTTCCTTTTTTGCCAAGTTTAGTGACCATTTTAGTACCAACTTTTTTGGAAGGAAGTTGTGAACTCAGAAATTTAGTTGCAACCATGTTTAGAGAATAAACAAAAGAGGACATGACCTTCTAAGGCTTTTTCCCAAGACGCTGTCCAAGAAGGATCACCAGCGCTAGCTTTCACTAACGGGTCCAACTTAAAAAATAAAGGCACGGGTCCTAACAAGGATCGTAAAGGTATAGTAGAGGTAATAGTAGAGGTATAGTAGAATAGTAGAAACATAGTACTGACAAGTACTGTTTTTGGCACTGAGAAGTACTGTTTTAGTACTTTAGCTAGTTTTAAAACATCCAAGAGCAAAGAGAATTTGTGTACGCACAGCAAGAAGGTACGAAGCGCACTGAGATTTGAAGTGTGGTTTTGATGCGTGTGCGTGTCCCCTTAATTGATTCTCAAACTTGCGGGTGCTAAATCAAACTAAACGAACATTCGTGTTATCTCTCTAGCTTCGCGTCGGTCGACGTCGTTTCGTTAGAAAAAAAGTGAACAGCATTGTGATGGATAGCATTGCGTATCTCCGTTTAACGACCTTGATGATAAGCTGCAGTACACTCAAAATGAATATGAGCTTAAAAGTAGATTTGAGCATTTCTATTATTTTGCCCTTAAAGCTTATCATTTGGACAAAAGATAAGCATTGAAAGCTTGATTTGGAAACACAAAATACTCAAATCTGATTTAAAAAGCATTCTTTGTTGGAGATTTTTCTCAGAGGGTTTAAAAATTAGGCAAACAATAAAAATTAAATTTTTAAATATTTCTTAAAAAATGTATAAATTAAGAAACAGTTCTCATTATAAGCATATTAGAACTGTTTCTTAATTTATACATTTTTAAATTTCTTGAGCGCGATTTTCTTGAAGAGCAAATTTTCAAAAACTTTGTTTCATGTTGAACAAATGAATGTGTAGAATTGTTAGTATACATTCGTGTTTGACTCACTGCTCCTCAAACTGTACTTTTCAAATCAGTGATTCAGGTTATTTTTCATCGTGCAAAAAGCTATCCAGTGAAGTTGCAAACTGTTTCAATCTCTGGGAAGATTAATCGAAAACTCTGCTTCGCAGGTCACAACTCTTAATAGCTACCGGCATTTTTAGCGACTAATAGCCGAAAGAAAATTTCGGGAATTCGATTCCGATAGAGGAGCGGTAGCAGTGATAGTGATTGTGTATCGTCGCGTAAACAGCTTTGAAAGTGCGGGAAAAGTCGAGTGTCAAACTGTGTGTTTGTTTGCGTGTCCGTATGTGATATAGGAAGCCATCGGTCGAACAGCGGTACTGAAGCGAAGCCCAATCATAAATGTGTTGCGCGTTCACGACTCGCATATTTAACCTTCGGGATGTTCAATTTCGTTTTCGGAAGCCTTGTGAGAAAATTGGAAAGCGATTTTCATCTCGCGGTCCTGGAGAGCACATCTGGGTGTTGTCAACAGGCTGTCGTTACGGTTGGAATCCCTGGTTGACAGTGGAATGAGACTTTTATGAGACATTCTTTGCAGCATAGAAATAGACTCAAGCATGAATTATAATCAGGGTTCCACTCGCTTCAATAAAGAAGGAGTTTCCTTTGAATTTTAAATGAGATATTTTCAAGCTTTACTAAAACATACTTTCGTACATTATGTTAATGCAATTCCTACAATATGGTATAAAGCAGCCAGGCATTGTAGCATTCGTTCTGAATTGATTTCGAAGCTCGTTCGAAGCTGGCGAAGGAAAACATCGCATCTGTATCGGTCCATGATCGCCAATAATTCGCAAATTGTAACAAGTTTTATAAATAGCAGTTGCGAAAGGGACTGGCATGATAAACAATCCCCGGACATCCGATAGCCCCTTTTTATCCTCATCTCAAGCGTGTGCTAGTATAAGGGCGTAAGTCGTATCATCGATCCTCTCTTCTGTGAATAAATGTGACAAGACGCAAGTTTGTCACCATTTTTTCACCACAGGACGCAAGATTGCATCGCTGCCAAGCGGTCTGAAATGAAGAAATGCTAGCAAACCCGCATCTTGTCACTTTTATTCACAGAAGAGAGGATCGATGAAGAGAAATCGATCATGCGACTTACGCCTTTATTCTAGCACACGCTTGGGAGCCTTTTAACCACAGCTTCCATTATTTAGGAATATTATGGTATGACCCATATTTTATTTGGTGCTCATCAAATATCCTTTCACAATTGAGATGTGATAGACATTGGTTGATGTGTAACACTGTCCCAACTGGGCACAAATCGTTTTATAAAGTTTATTACCCTATTAAGACTACCTTGCCAAATTTCCAAGGGCTCTAATAACCCTTTTCCAAATGCTATCATTCTTTGATCAAGCAATGCTCCGCAGTTGCAGAGTAAATGCTCAGCAGTTTCGTTTTCAGCTTGACAAAAACGACACTCAGAGGATTGTATTTTTCCTATCTTTTTAAGATGATACCTACTTGGGCAGTGACCGGTCATCAGGCCAGTTATTACCCTAAGATTTTTTTTATTAGGATTCAATATAGCCCGGGCTTTTGTTAGACTGGGTTTTATGAATCTTTTCGCTTGCTTGGATGTATCCGTGGCGTTCCAATTGGATTCTACCATGGACATTTCCAGATTTTTCAGTTTCATCCTGAGAGTGCACTCAGGAACACCACAGAACGGTTCAGGGCCAACAAAGCTCGAAGCTGCAGCCTATCTTGCTAGATTGTCGGCGATTTCATTTGCCTCAATTCCACAATGGCCGGGCACCCAGTACAATGTAACTTCGTTCCTACTGGCCAATTGCTTCAGAGAAAGAATGCATTCCCACACTAACTTTGATCTACATGTGAATGCCTTTAGAGCATTCAAAGCTGCTTGACTATCCGAGAAAATACAGATCTTTGCAAACCTATAGTTTCTTTTGAGGCAATCATTTGTACCTTGCTGATAGCAGGGCCGAAAACTCTAGCTCCGGTTTTGTCGCCTATCTTTGACCCGTCGGTATGAAATATAATAGAACCTTGGCATTTTTTGCAGCTTGCAGATTAATGAATTGATGCAAAGGCAGTACCGTTCTGATTCAAATTCCGGACAGCTTTAAATTCCGGACACTTAACTTTGTATGGGAAAGGTTTCAATTGAAATGTTTCAAAATTTGCCGTTCAAAAGTTTTCAATTTGGAGGCTCGTTTTAATATGATTTAACCATAGCAATCCATGAAAATTTACATTGCTCAACTAGTTTTGACGTTTTTCTAATGGCTGATAGTGTTTATTTTACAATTCATCTTTTCCAACTTTGCTTTTCACGTGCTGTCCGGAATTTGAATCAAAGCGTCCGGAATAGAAAGCAAAAGTGAGGTGGTGTCCGGAATAAGAATCATGAAGAGGGCACACATTTCTATTTATTGAAATTAATTGAAGTTGTGGAATTCAAATCTTCACCTACCATTCGAAAGGTGAGTGTCCTGATGGCATGATAACGCTAAGGAATCGTAAAGATTGATTTAATTTATATACTTTTAGGTGGCACACACTTCAAAGAGGCCTTAAGTGTCCGTAATATGAATCAAAACGGTATATTAAGAAGGGCATCCAAGTCAACCGATGGTGTACTTTTCATTGCCCCTGTCATTGATATACAAGCAAGTCTTTGGAATTCTGCCAGGTTCTTCTGAGCGGCTACCTTATTTGTCTTGGGCCACCATACCAGCGAAGCATAAGTAAGAGTGGTTGGTAAGAGTGCCCCTTAGCTTTGGAGCTACTTATGATGGGTTTCATCATGCACTGTTATCCACTCGATATAATAAAAGCTGGAGCAGTAGACAATAAACAGACTCTGATGATGTGTTGCGGATCATGATTGTTACAGAGAGCGATAAGTGAAAAATATTCTCATTTTTCTCAGGATTCAACCCTTGAAAGCAGCGTTTTTCAACCAACCATTGCCGCGAAGCCATTGCTACACGAAAGAATTAATTTTGATGATAATTCTGTAAGTTTTACAAAATAGCTATTAACTTACCAAAATCATCGAACTTCGATAATTAACATATTAGGCTAACTAAAAATAATATCTTTTAGTTATCTTGACTGGTGTTTTTGTGAACTTAATTTTGGATTTCGGCTTGCAGTCACAATCAAAAGCGTTGATAATTTCAATTCATCGCCGACGTTTCGATCCTATGGTTTGGATCTTCTTCAGGGCTCGAAGTTAACCAACTTGTTAAGTACCGTAGCTTTACACGGAGATATGTCGGGTTAGTTTCCTCATTTTCAAATGCGGTACCCTCACTGGTCATAACGGGTAATTGCCAGGTTTGTACACACGTCTCGCGCACGGATCTTTCGCAGTCGGAGAAGGGAATATTACTCTATTCCCTTCTCCGACTGTGAAACATCCGTGCGCGAGACGTGTGTACAAACCTGGCAATTACCCGTTATGACCAGTGAGGGTACCGCATTTGAAAATGAGGAAACTAACCCGACATATCTCCGTGTAAAGCTACGGTACTTAACAAATTGGTTAACTTCGAGCCCTGAAGAAGATCCAAACCATAGGATCGAAACGTCGGCGATGAATTGAAATTATCAACGCTTTTGATTGTGACTGCAAGCCGAAATCCAAAATTAAGTTCATAAAAATAATATCAATTTCTTTCTCAATGCCATCAAAGAATTTCTCAATGAAGAGCTGTTAATAAGAAATACTGACTTCTCGAATATACTGAATCCCGGGATCTAAAAATCCTGATTCCCGGGATATTTTCAAAAATCCCAGGATTTCCCGAAATTGCATGTTGATCTAGAAAATACCATGACTCCACAGTTATGGATCAAATAGTGTGGAGTCCAACCTATAAAATTCAATAAAACGACATGGAAAACGGAAAATTGTAATTTAAAAGCACGAATTGAATCGTTTCACATTGGAACTTCGGTTAGTAAACTGTTTTGTGTGTAATATTTACATAGGATTGCATAATAATTAAAAATGGCATGGGTTTCTGAAAACCATATTATGGATCAATTTTCATATTATGGATCAAATTGTGACATATTACGGATCAGTGCGCAAAATCAAGAGATTTTAAACTCAATGCATCTGTATTGCATGATTTGGTGAAAGTTAACAATGTGTCACATATTACTGCAAAAAATAGCATTGTTAGAGCTGGACACAAGGGTAAAATGTCCTTTTTTGTGATACACTGCATTGTAGTAACTGAGGCATGTACTGTTTTCGCTCCACACCAAGTTTTCCACTCATTTTTGTCTGCTAAAAAATGAAATTTACCAACCTTGATGTTGTATTAGTTTTATCCTTAGCGCTATTGTCTGAAAATGTCGAATACAATGCTTAAAATGGTAGAAATCTACATTCTTTGCTAGTGATCCATAACCGTGGTAAACAATCATATCCTGGTCCATATTATGGATCACTAGTTAGAAGTTCTAATATTCGGTATTTAGAATCAACAATCAAGAAAACTGTTTTCTAAAGATGAGTTCACACTAAATCGAAGCAAACGAGCATGTTTAATGCTATAACATATGAATTTTACCACCTGTGTGGGCTTATGAATGCTGACGGCACTTCTTACAGAAAACGACCATATAATGATAGCTGTGTGGTACCAACTAAACATTTGTCAAATACACCGTTATTAAGCGGTTGAATGTTATGCTTAACTTTACAAATGCTAGAAGTCAAATAGTATAACATGGGAAAAATATGTTTTACGTCAACTTTTATGTTTTGAGCGAGTTATCCGATGTTGAACGCCAAAGTGATCCGTCAATGTGGGTGATCCGTAACTGTGTGGGCATGGTACTGTTGTATTATTTTCTTATAATAGCATAAAAGAATGTATTTTAGTTATTACTCACTCAATAAGCGTTTTTATTGAGGTTAAAGGTCACTTATGCTTGTATTATTTCTGGTACGTTTGTAACGTAATTTTCAATAAACCGTAGTAGGTTTTACTACAGTTTGTGCAGTTTGTCAAAAAATGCTTTGGCTGTTATGATAATAATTTAAAAGCAAGAAGATTCCATATGGGGCGCAGATAGCCGTAGCGGTAAACGCACAGCTATTCAGCATGACCATGCTGAGGGTCGTGGGTTCAAATCCCGCTGGTCGAGGATCTTTTCGTGAAGCAAATTTTCTCGATTCCCAGGGCATAGAGTACCTGCCACACGATATACACATGCAAAAATGGTCAATCGGCAAAGAAAGCTCTCAGTTAATAACTGTGGAAGTGCTCATAAGAACACTAATCTGAGGAGCAGGCTTTGTCCCAGTTGGGACGTAATGCCAGAAAGAAGAAGAAGAAGAAGAGAAGATTCCATGTGACACCAGAATGTAAATAATATTGGTTAAATTTAGAGTGATTGGTATCACCTATGCCTATACCTTAAGCATCACGTTTGAATTTCCTTTCAAATAATCTTTAATAAATGCGCATTGACTTCAACTGCAGATAGGTGAAATATTGATGAATTAAATCTATGAGAACAATGTTTTTGCCTATTTTAACTCGACTTAACCTTCAAAAACAGGTTCGGTTATTATGAAACTGCTCTATAAAACTAAGATTCTATGACACTACCCCGAACGCCACTACCCCGAATGCCACTACCCCGAACGCCACTACCCCGAAAGCCATTACCCCGAATGGGTCATTACTCCAAACGCCACTACCCCGAATGGGTCACTACCCCGAACGCCATTACCCCGAATGGATAACATTTTGAGACATATTCTAGTTAGAGAGTGGGGAGATAATTGTCCGATTCCATTTGAGTATTTCACGAGTTTGGCTCAAAAATGTATTTTTCAAATATTAGAAGATAAAAAAGCAGCTAGTGGTTCAGCAAATAATTTGTACACACTTAGTTTTGTCCTCTAATTTTGGGAAGATTCACACAGCCACATTGCAATGCTCTGAAGAACAGCCCATTTCGAAAGGAATGGTGAATTTATTATGAGAAGAATAGCTTTAATATGCACAAAATTAGGATGTAGTAAAATCTCTTATTGTACGTCGGTAGCCACTTCCTTTATTCATTTTATAGGTGTGGGGCATTAAGATTAAGATCGTCTTAAAGATTTTGTTCCGTAAACGATGGTAATGGAAGTTCACCCTGAGATAGTCGCTGCAAAAGTTGTTCTATGGAACCCGCCTAAAAACCAACCTAATAGACGACCGTTCCGCTATCGCGCTTGTACACTTACATGTTAGAAAAATCGGCGGCCTCTGATTGACCCTACAGTAAGAACTTTTGTTGATTTGTGGGATCATTAATTTGAATTTCTGTGATAACCACAAAAAAAAATATTTTTTTGATTCAAGATAATGAAGAAATGATGGCAGAAAAGTGGTGGGTAAATCCATAAGAGATCTGTCTTTTTTAATACAAGAATATAAAAGAAAGGGAAAATTTTCGATTAGAATTATAGCAGGAATCACTTTAGTGAATGCCTTCAAGATATATTCCTTTATGAAAAGCTGTTCTATATGGAAATATTAGTGACTAGCTTATCGAACAAAAACGTGAAAGAACAGCCTATTTAAAAAAGAAGGGCAAATTTCTGGTGAAATGTTTGCAGCTATGACGTGAATGATCACTGTAACAACGTGATGCTATGACACAACCTATATTCATAAGAAAGAAAAATATTTGTTCAAAAACAAAATTGAAATATGAACACCACCAACAAGTCCAAATACCGGTGATTACGCATCTGTTAAGTAATACCATATTGAGGGTTATGGATTCGAATACCTTTTGGTCAATAAAAGGCATATTTTATTAAAGCCCATTCACAAATTTCGTAACGCTGAAGGGAGCAAAAAAGTTTGTGGGTGGTTGTCCTCGAAATGTTACAGCCCATTCACAATATGTAGAATTTCCATACAAAAAATAGTACGAGGGGGTGAGTAGGTGTTAAAAATGGCAACTGTTTGCGAAATGAAATTTGTGAATGAACCCTTGAATTGCGAAGGTGCCCACTGAGCTGATAAACAGGCACTGTCTCAGAAAGAATGAGAAGAATATAGTTGCCATCAAGATATATCGAAAGAATAAATATATGATGAACATTTTACCGACGAATTTTACGTGCCATTAATTACCAGCCTTCATTAGAGACGCATTTTTGCACGCAAAACAAGATACTGTACTGTATCTCATACTATTCGGGGTAGTGGCGTTCGGGGTAATGACCCATTCGGGGTAATGGCGTTCGGGGTAGTGACCCATTCGGGGTAGTGGCGTTCGGGGTAGTGGCGTTCGGGGTAATGGCGTTCGGGGTAATGGGATGGAGCCAAAACTAAACATTGCTTCAATACCCGCTCTGGCTGTTCTATAATCGTTTTGGAAGCATTTAATTTTTGTCCCGGGATCCCGGGAAATCCCGAGTCCGGGAAACAAGACTCTCTAATTCAGACAGAGTCCTGGGCATAGAATCCATAGAATGTAGATCACGTTTCTCATAGAATTCCGTTACTCTTGTTATGTTCAGTATGCTTTCGATATTTATGTATATAAGAAATCCTGTTAAATTCATGCAGATGTCCTCTTTAAATATTAAGCACATGTTTATTGATTCATAATTCAGAATAACCATTTAATTATACTTTTAAATTGAAATTTTCAAAACAAATGCTGTCTAAAACTTATTAGTAAATTACGTAGATTTCTGCGTTAATATCCAATTAAGTTCTAGGGAGTGACCGCTACAAGTGTTCTGAATTAAAAAATCAGTGGTAAATCCTTCAAAATTTTTATTTTCATAATTCTAAGGCGAATTAGCAAAAACTTTTTTTTTTAGAATCCTTGGTTATTCCCAAAAGAAAGTACGTTGCTTATTTATCGATAGGAACAATAATTTTCACTGGAACTTCTGCAAAGATTAGTTTTAAATACCCTTCTTATTTTGAAGCAATTCAAATGTTTTCCAAAAGCCTCAAGGTTGACTTTTTGACATTACGTTAGTGTTAAGCACATGTATCATAGGTGTCATGTCCTATACCATTCATTTAGGATTGACTTCTTCATGTCCGATAATCAATAAGAATTTCCAAACTTAGCTCGGGCTGTTGGATAAGCTTTAAGCATCCTTTAACAGTCCAGAGTCACTCGTCCTCGCGACTCTTTCTTGCAACTGTTGAAAATTGTGAAGAGAGAAGCAAAGACCTCTGTTTTCTCTAATATAACATGTCATCATATAATTTTCGATGTGAATACGAGAGACATACACGTTTAGTATGTTATATTCTGTCACGAAAATAAAAGCGCAAACATTTACTCCAACAATGATATAAAGACGTTTATTCGTTACCCACGTTTGACAGATTACACATGTACATTTAACTCAGCACTTTAGCTTTTTCTCAAGTACCACACGTGCATGAATATTTGGGCAACGGCAGTTTATTATGCGTGGCGCGAAAAATTCTCGCACCGACTATCTTAAAAAACGCTTGTAGATCGCCGCAGGTACTTCAAATCGTTTTAGTGTCTTCTGCGCGATCATGCCTTGGACAATCAGGAATGATCGCGCGGAAGACACCAAAACGATTTGAAGAACCTGCGGAGATCTATACGCATTTTAAGGAGTTTTCAAGATCGCTGTCGCGATAAATAATCGCGCAATGCACAGTATCTTTGATAGCATAACCATTAAATATTCGGTGTTATGTATCTAGTTCATATCTATAAAGGTTCATTCAATTATCATTTGTCAATTTGTTGAGTGCATCCATGATCTCCAATGAGAGCTGAATTTTAAACTAACAGCCGTGGACAGTGAACTATCAGCAATTAGTTTAAGTAAGATTTTTTGCTCGTGCACTGGCCATGATTGAATATCAATCCCATATTTACATGATTTTCATTCACATGTGACAATTAGACGTTCATATTATGGCCCAAATAGCCGTAACGGTAAACGCAGCTATTCAGCATGATCAATGATCATAGTGAGGGTCAAAGCACATAACATAAGTGGAACCTGATCTCAAAAAATGGTACTCACTTCAATATTTGCATGCTGGACATCGAAATGTCAAAAAAGTTATGCCACAATTGCATAGAAATAAATCAAAGATAACGTATATCCAGAGCGGCAACGACGGAAATGGAAATAATTATTTTTGGTACAACTTTAGAAGTAGATGTACATCCGAGATTATTGATTCAATGTATAAGGTATCATGGCTGTTTCTACCATAAAGTATTTTTCACGTGAATGGAAATTTGGTTTAACACAAACTTTTCCTCGAAATGAAATAAGAACTATTTTGATAGTAAATAATATTTTCTACACTCTTAAAAATAATGAGAATTACAAATGATGTAAACCTATTTGCACTTAAATATTTTGCAACTTAAACTGAAATACGACTTGAATTTATGTTTCCTTTGACGTATTATAAAATTCCAACGATCAATAACCTACTTTTACATCATCATATAAAACCAAAATTTCCACTTGAAATCTGGATATTTAAAGCCATGAAAATTAAATGAACAACTTATTCCTATGTTTATTGAAACGTAAAGTTACATGATAATAAACTTTTCTGACGATGTTATGCAAACCGTCAAGTCTGCATTCAAACATGGCCGAGACAAAACGTCGCGTGTGATTCTTGCCGTAATTATTGAAAAAAATATCTAATTTAATAACAGTTATTTACAATCGGATTGAGTAGAGCGTTGCGTGATAATTAAATAATTGTGGTGGTAAGCAAGTTGACCGGAAGATCGCGAATGGGAGCAGAAGCTGCAGTTTCGGCTTTCGTTTCAGCTGCCGCACTGCTAAAAGTTTGAGAGTGAATTATTGGAAGTGTTCCGTAGTGAATTTCTCGAGACAAATAAGAAACTAATAATTTAAGTGTTGTTGTTCCCACTAATTTGTTACATTCATAAGAATGCTCCTTGGAGCAGTTGAAGTTCACAACGATTGATTATTCCCTACAATACATGTTTCCAGCTTTGTGTGAAATGAAAAGTGTTTTTATAAGGTATGGCAAAGTGAGCAGTGCAGTCGAAGAGACATTAACTATTGGATAGTGAATATAAAGCGCGATATATTAACACAATCTGGGAGAACAAAATCCTTGCAACAGTCGCTAGACGGTAAGTTTTTTTTCTGTTCTGTTTGGCTTGAGACATACAAAGCACACGGCATGGTGTGAAATCTATGACGATTTATTTTTACGTCACAACGTAAAATTAAGTCTTCGTAGGTTTCAGGTCATGCCGTGTGTTTTTTTTTTTTGGAATGTTGGTATCATGTAATTTTAAGGATGGACGTAAAATTATGTCAAAAGATTCGCTTCTTTTATGTGCATCTTTGAAGACCTAAATTTACATGAAATTTTAGAAGAGTGTAAAAGATGACATTCTGTGGTGGTGAAACATTAATCAATTATCAAAAAATAAAAATGTGGTTTGTCTTCAAACATTGTTTCGCAAGGTAATCGAACGTCGCCCGATATGACTGTAATCTTTGCAGCAACTGGTCTACTGCTCAATTCATATGGTTTTTGTTTACCATTGTCAATGACAGTTTGGTGTCTTTTACACTAGATATACTACTTGCCAGCAGCTGAAAATTGGGACACATTTTCAACTCACTTTCGCTTCTAAGTTCCACATATGTTATGTGGTTAAGGGTTCGGATTCCGTCGGTTGGGGATCTTTTTTGGTAAAACTTCCGAAAATAACAACTGAATAAGTGCTTTTGAACTAAGCTGAGAAATATTCTCAACCCTAGTGAGTATGTAATGTAAGGAAGCAGAAAAAAAATGTATTGCAAAAATATAAAAAAGAACCTCAGGATCCCATTTGCTAGTTCCATTGTCCAAAGATCATATTCTATTTACAACATGGAAAGAAGCTCACTCCATCAAAGTTTTTTCATGCACAAAAACCACTTGTTTTAAAGTATAAAATGCTTCCGAAGAGGGCCCAGATAGCCGTAGCGGTAAACGCGCAGCTATTCAGCAAGACCAAGCTGAGGGTCGTGGGTTCGAATCCCACCAGTCGAGGATCTTTTCGGGTTGGAAATTTTCTCGACTTCCCAGGGCATAGAGTATCTTCGTACCTGCCACACGATATACGCATGCAAAAATGGTCATTGGCATAGTAAGCTCTCAGTTAATAACTATGGAAGTGCTCAAAAGAACTCTAAGCTGAGAAGCAGGCTCTGTCCCAGTGGGGACGTAACGCCAGAAAAGAAGAAGATGCTTCCGAAACATCTTGTGCCGGACCCGTTCCTCGGAGACATCAAAACTTTTTCCATGAAAATTGCAACCAGCTCTTCACTTCCAACACCTCTTCTTCGTATCGGTTGGTAAACCTGTTCGGAAGACCATCCCAAACAGTAGACAATCCTTTCTTGACTCGAAAAAAGATATAGAATCTCCAATGCTTACCTGTCTCCTTACCGCTCGGGTCTGCTGCCGACATCATCATTAGCGTCAACAAGTTTACACAACAGGAGGCATCCCAGCTAAGGGTATACGATTTGCATTAAACGAAATGAAATATGGAAAATTCCATAGTTTAAGCAAGAAGCATTACAATACCAAAATGTGAAGTAAAATTCGAATCCTTGGTTATAGACGATGATCTTTAACTCTTGATCCGTCTCAAGGCAATTTCAACGCGATCCTGCTATATATCAGGATCTGCAAAACGAAATTAAAAAAAAAATACTAATAAAATTTCTCAATTGGTCTCTGGCTCTGGGAATAGTCTAAAATTTTGAAAAAAAATCGCAGAAGCTAATTCCAGCCTTGAAAAAGGAAAACAAATTATAACCAAATATTTGAAAAAGCTTAAAAACTTGCTATGTGGTTTAAAAGCGCGCATAATTTTAATTTAGGACTCACTAGTTCAATCGAAAATAAAGTTGCTCAGGACTTCTAAAGCATTCTCAATCAAGAGAACGTTTTCGAAAATTCCTGGGAAACTGATTTGGAAGAAGTGAGAACTACTGCTGAAAAATTCAAAAATATAAAAGCCCCAAGTGCTGATGGATGTTCTAGCATCCTCATCAAGAAACTTCCAGAGTGTCCAGAGAGTAGCTTACCATTCGTAATTGATATATTTAAAAAATGTTTTCAGTTGGCATATTTTCCTGACAAATGGTTTGTACCGGACAAAAATCCTGCAGAAGGTTTTAGCTATCGTCCAATCAGGTTACTTTTGTTCATAGGTAAACTTTTTGAAAAAGTCATTTTGAACAGAATGATGGTCAAAATTTAATTTTTGCCAATGAACAGTTCGGATTTCGCCATGGCCATCCGACCACTCATCAACTTCAACGTGTGACAAATTTGATTCGTTCTAACAAATCTGAAGGCTATTCTGTTTGACTTGCTTTTCTAGTTATAGAAAAAGCATTCGACAGTGTTTGGCATGAAGGCTTGATTGAAAAATTTAAAAAAAAACTTTATTTTTCAAGCATACATTTAAAGAATAATTCCAAAGTTATCTGTCAAATTGTACACTTCAGGTTAATTATCGGAACTCCAAGTCTGAGAGACTTCTTGCAAGATCTGGTATTCCTCAAAGCAGCGTTTTGGGAACAATATCATTCACTGGAAAATGTAGGTGAAATTGTTCCAACTTGAAGAAATGAAACCAAAGTGAACTTTTTAAATTCCACTCATTGGGTTCCCTGGATTGTCGTTTCGAACTATTTTTAGACGAAATCATTCAAAATATCGCATACCCTCAATCCCAGACCAGACAACACACCAATTTCTCTCCGTCGCCTTGACGTCTACTGCGGACTTAAGGGTGGACCTGGGGACAGTGCTTATCGGAAGCTGCTACTGTGCGCTCGGTAAGAGGGCCTCACAATTGGGGGTTTATTTACCGTTGTTCTCAAGAGGGACTGACTAGCTTCGCCCCAAGTCCCAAAAGTACCCTGAGATTAAACTTTTGCCAACATCTGGTTCGGTTTGGCATCGAAGGGATGACTCGATGGGAACCTTTATTTTGGTTGGGGCCGAAGAATGACGATGATGATGGTGGTCATCGGAGTTCGTGTTCTTTACCATTTTATGAAGTAGTTTTTGGGGGGACGGGAAATTATGAACGTTTATTAATAATCCTTGTCTGGAAAGAATTGTGACTCAACCGTTTGTGGATTAGATAGGAAAAGACTTGTGTTTGCAATTTAATTATTTAAATATGTGTTCCTCCAGAAATTCTATCAAGATTTTGTACAGTGATTTATTTATCTTTATTAACGAGACTTTCAGGCTGAGGCTGGTTCATCTCGATAGTTCTTCCACAGATTCCATCAGGATAACTTCAAAAGTTTCTATCAGTTAATGAAAAGATTCCATCAGGCTACTTCTGAGATTTCACCAGAAACTTCATCAACATTTTCTCCATGGATTCCGTGAGGAGATCCTCTAGAGATCAAAAATTGTCTAAGGATTTAAACACGAATTCGTCCAAGAGTTCCATAAGGAATATTTCTAAAGATTCAATCATGAATTCCACGAAGGATTCTATCAGGAGTTCCTTCAGGGTATCCATCAGGAGTCCCTCTAATGGTTCCATCGGAAGTTTTTCTAGGGATACCATCGGAAGTTCCTCTAGGAATTCTATCGGAAGTTTTTCTAGGGATTCCAGTAAGAGTTCTTTTGGGGATTATATCAGATGTTCTTCTAGGGATTCCATCAGGAATTCCTTAAGGGATTCCACCTGGAACTCCTCTAGGAATTCCATGAGGAGTTCCTCTAGCAATTCAATCAGAAATTTCTCCAGCGATTCCAACAGGAGTTCCTTCAGAAATTCCATCAGGAATTCTTTTAGAGGTTCCATTAGGAGTTCCTCCAATGATTCCATCAAAAGTTACTTCAAGAATCCCTTTAGGAATTCTTCCAAGGTTTCCATCAGGAGTTCCTTTAGGGATTCTATTAGGAGTACTTTTAGGGCTTCCATTAGAGTTTTTCTGGGGATTTCATCAGAAGTTCCTCCAGGGATAACATCAAGAGTTCTTTCTGAGATTTCACCTGACACTCATCATGTGATTCTATCAGGAGTTCCTCTAGAGAACAGGAGTTATTCTACGAGATTTAAACACGAGTTCGTCCAGGAATTTCATCAGTAGTACTTCTAAAGATTCAATCACGAATTTTGCGAAGGATTTTATCAGGAGGTCCTTCAGTGTTTCCACCAAAAGTCCCTATAAGAATTCCATTGGATGTTCTTCTAGGGATTCCAACGGAAGTTTCTCTAGGGATTCCAGCAAGAGTTCTTTTGGGGATTTCATCAGATATTCTTCTAGGGATTCCATCAGGAGTTCTTTCAGCGATTCCACCTGGATCTCCTCTAAGAATTCCATCAAGAGGTTCTCTAACAATTCAATCAAAAGATTCGCCAGGCATTCCATCAAGAGTTCTTTCTGAGATTTCACCTGGAATTCCTCAAGAGATTCTATCAAGAGTTCCTATAGAGATTGCATCCGGAGTTCCTCCAGGGATTAAATCATGAGTTCCTTTTGAGATATCACCTGTATTTCCTCAAGAGGTTTTATCAGGAATTTCTCTAGAGGAGAATTACATCAGAATTTCTTCTAAGGATATCATGAGGAGTTCCTCTAGAGATTCTATCAGGAATCTTATCAGTAATTCGTCCGGGGATTTCATCAGGAGTTTTTTCAGAGATTCTACCTATAATTCCTCCAGGAATTTTGCCAGAAACTTCTTACTAGGCTTTCATCACTGGAATTACTCGAGGGATTCCTCGCAGAATTCCATTATGAATTAATCCCGGAAATCTTCAAGATATTTCCCCCAGACTTTTGGAGAAAATTCTCGCAGAATATCTCCTGGGATTTTGGGGGGTTTCCAGGAATACCTCCAGCAATTTCACCAGACATTTCTTAAACAATATATCCACTAGTAATTTGTGAGTCTATCAGGAAATTCTCCAGGTATTCAAAAATGGAATTGCTTCAGGTTACTCTAAGAGTTCCTTCAGTAATTCCACCAGAATTTCTTTCGAAAACTCCGCTAAGCTTTCCTCGAAGGACTCCAACTAAAAATCCCCCACATAAATCATCTAGGGATTGCTCTAAGGATTCTACCAAATGATCCTCCCTGGATTTCATCTGGAACTCACTCAGGTTATTCTCTAAGATTTCCAACGGGGAAACCTCCAAGGATTTCAGCTGAAATTCTCATAGGGATTCCACTAGAAATTCTTTCAGAAACTCCAAGAATATATTTCCGGTGGTTTATCGGAAAGTCAAAAAATCCTCAAGAGGTTCTTCAAAAAGCTCTGGGAAAAAAAATTCTCCAAGAATTCCGCGAAGTTGATTACCAAGGATCCCATACCGATTTTTTTGTGGGATTTGACCACAATTTTCTATAGAGATTCTATTAGTAATTCCAATCAGAGACATCACGAGTACTTTCTCTTATTATTTCAAGAGTAATTTTTCGAGAGATGTGTTTTTAAGGAATTTCACCAGGAGGTCTTCCAGAGTAGTCACCAGTATTTTGCTAGAATGTCCACCATTAAAATCTACCAGAGTTTTGGCAGAAGTTCTATCTGAAAATACTTCAATTTCCCTTCTTATAATTTCTTCAGGGTTTCCAGAAATTCCTCCAGCGAATTAAACAATAAATATCCAAAGAGTCCACACGTTTTTTTTTCCTGAAGACCACCTTTTTTTTAGGGAGAATCAACCAGAGCTTCCACGAAGGAATGAACTAAAAATTCTTCTATTCTCTATCCTAAGTAAACCATCAGAAAGCTCCTACAAAATTCCAAAATATTATTCCACCAAGGATTCCACTGATATTTACTCAGAGGATTAAACCAGCATTTCTCTGAATGTCATCAGGTTGAATCCCTGAAGTAACCTGGAAGATTTTTTTTTTAAATTCATGCACAAATCCATGGAGCATGGAGAAATCCTTGAAGGAATCACTAAAGAAACCACTGGAGAAATTTAATGATATATCTCTGGAAGAACTTTTAAAGCAATCCCTGGGTAATTTTAAATATCCTCACAGAAATTTATGGTAGATTGTTGAAGTTATGCCAGCAGAAATCTCTGGATGACCCTTTGGAGATTCAATGAAGCATTGAGGGAATTAATAATAAAATTAATTGAAGGTTACATAAAAGAACCCCCAGAGAATACCCTGAGGGAACCTATCAAAAAATTGCAAGTGGAATCTTTGAAGGAATTCCTAGTGGAATCCTGTTTAGGAAGTTTTGGTGAATTCGTTTGCAGTACATCTTGTGGAATCCCTGAAGGGGATTACTTGAAGATTTTGGATAGGAGCAATTCCTGGTGGAATTTTTAATGGAATTCCTGTATTACATTCTTGGGAGGAATTCCTTGAGTAACTTCTTTAGGAATTACTAGAGGATTTCTTGTTGAAATCGTAGGAAAGGAATTCTGATAGAATCTGTTGAGCAAGGCGGATTTTTCATTGAGATTCTTGAAGGAAGCATTGGAAAATTACTGAAAACATCCCATGAGATGTTTATAGATAAATCCCTGGAGGATTTTGTTAATTTCTCTACAAAATCCTCCAGGGATTTATCTATAAACATCTCATGGGATGTTTTCAGTAATTTTCCAATGCTTCCTTCAAGAATCTCAATGAAAAATCCGCCTTGCTCAACAGATTCTATCAGAATTCCTTTCCTACGATTTCAACAAGAAATCCTCTAGTAATTCCTAAAGAAGTTACTCAAGGAATTCCTCCCAAGAATGTAATACAGGAATTCCATTACAATGTAATACAGGAATTCCATTACAATGAATCGTTGAAGAAACTCCTTTCGGATTTTTTAGAGCAAGCTTAAGGAGGAATCATAGGAGGAAGCCCTAAAAAAAGTCCTGGTGAAATCCTTAGGGGAATTTCTGATGATGGATTTCTTGAGGAATCCCTTGAGAAGTATTTGAAAGAATTCGTGATGTGATTCCTGGGTAATGCGTGATGGAATCCTTAGAACTAACTTCTAGAGAAATTCCTGAACGAATCTTTGATAAAATGATGAAATTTTTATAGCAATCTCTGGAGAAATTCTTGGAGGCAGCCTTGGAGCTCTAAAGAATTACTGAAAAATCACTTGAGGATTTTTTGAGATTGAACTTTGAAGGAATCAGTGGAGGAACTCCTGAATACTTTGTAGAGAAATCTTTGAAGAAATCTCTGGAAGAATACCACCTGCTGGTATCCCTAAAGGACTTTTCCCGGAGGAATTTCTGGTTGAATCTGTGGATAAATGCAATGAACTTTGACAGTCGGTCAAACGGTTTATGCAGCCCACAGACGCTCAGCCGGTTTGACCAACATTGACTCCGCCCCCAGGTTGTTGGTGCTTATGTTGGTGTTATGTTTGACCGTGTGTGATGCTGCTTGACGAATCAATCTGACAGTTTGTGAAATCGATATGACGGTTGCGAATCGGTCAGCTATTCCTCCAGGGATTCCTCAAAACGTGTCTATAAGGTTCTCTCCAGAGATCCAAGAATTTCTACAGGAATTCCGTCAAAACATTCTCAAGTGATTCAGAAATACCTTAAGAAATTTATTCGGAAATCATTCCAGGGTTTCATCCAGGAATCCTTCCAAACGTGTCTCCAGGGGTTCTTCCATAAATACCTGCAGGATTCCCTTCAGTGATTACTTCGGAATTTTTCCCAGAAATTTCTGCAGGGATTCCATCAAAAGTTTCTTCAGAATAACCTCCAGCGATGTTTTAGAAATTACACTTTTCCAAAAACTATTCCAGGGATTTCTCCCAAAAATGCTGCAGGGTTACTTTTGGAAACACTTATGAAAAATTTTAAAAACTCGTGTAGAAATTCTCACAGAAATTACGCCAGGGTTTTTTTTTCGAAATCCCTCCATGAAATACGCAAGGGATTCCTCTAGAAAATCTTTCAGAAATTTTTCCAGAAATATTTGCAGTTCATGAAGAAGTATCAAGGGCTTCTACTAGGAAAATTTTCAAGTAATACTCCATGCCTTACTTTAGTATTTCATTTTGGTATTCTTACAACAATTGCACTATGGATTCTCATAGAAATTCTTCCAGAAAAGTTTTTATGAAAAATTTCTGATAGAATCTTTGGAGGAATTCCGGAAGAAATACCTAGAGAATTTAGAGAACGTATCCTTAAATATATTAAATTGAGAAATTTGAGAAAAAAATGTGAAATCGCTGGAGAATTTCCTAAAAGACTTTCTGGATGATTTTATGTAGGAATTTTGGAGGAAAATTTTGAAAGGATCCCAGAGGGAATTCTTGAAAGTATCACTGTAAGAATCCCTTGAAAAGTACCTGTAGAAATATCTGAAGAAATCCTTGGAATACCTAAAAAAGTGTCCTGGAAGGAACGTCGAAAAGAATTTCTGAAATTATTTATGAAAGGCTCAGAAATCCCTTGGTACATCTCCTGAGGAATTCCTGGCAGTGGTATACCTGGAAGAATGTTTTAATGAGTTTTTTAAGATGTTTCTGAAGAAATACCTCAAAAAATTCGCCTACAAAATTTTGCAAATACTTCTGAATACCTTGTTGAATTCCTGCAGGAATCTGTGGACAAAATCGTTAAAGATTTCCTTGCTGAAACGATGAAGTAATTACTGGAGGAATTTTTGGAGAAATTTGTAGTGGCATCCATAAAAAAATCAGGAGAAATTCGTGAATAAATTCCTTGAGGGTTTTATATAAAAAAAATCATCATAACTGGAAGAATTTCTAAAGCAATTTTTGAATGAATCTTCTGTAGAATTACGAAATAAGTTTCTGGAGGAATATCTGAAGAAATCTCTGGAAAAATAATTGTAAGTAGTCTGAGAGGAGTCTCTGGAGAAATTTTTGAAATAATCTGAAATCTTTGATGAATTTTTGAAGGGATTCCTGATGGGAGTATATCTGCAGAAATCGTTGGAAAAATCCAAGAGGGAATTACCGACGTACTTCCAGAAGAAATAATTTCGGAGTAATCGCTGGAAAAATTTTCTGCCAAAATCATGGTATTTTTCATGGATATTTTCCTGGAAAAAAATCATGACGATATTCTTGAATGATTCTCTGGAGAAATTTCTGAAGCTATTCCATGAAAAATGTTTGCTGAAAAGTAGCTCTTAGCTTATTTCAGTTTAATAGACTATTGTTCAGCTACTAATGCTACATGGGAATTCTTGTAGATATTCCTGAATGATTTATCAGGAAATTATGAATTCTGGTGGATGCTTTGAAGTAAATAATAGACGAAAGATTGTAAAATTCCAGCAGTAATCTCTGGAGGAATACAAAGAGGAGTTTCTGAAAATATTTCTGGACATATTCCTGGCGGAATTCTTGTAAAAACCCTTGCAGTAATTCCTACAGAAATTGCTGGAGCAAATCATAGAGGAGTTCTTGGAAAACAACCTGAAGGAATTAGTTATTAATATTCTACAAGTATTGTTGAATCAATGTCTAGAGGGGTGGTAGGTCATTTGGCATAAAGTCGTTTGGCATAATGGTCGTTTGGCATAATAGTCGTTTGGTATAATGAGTCTGAAACCAAGAATTTCTTAAGATGACATTCGTTTTTACGTTTCTATTGAATCTTTCTGATGATAACAGGAAGGTTGTGGAGTCAATTGATACAAAACGTCACTTTATTCAACAATAATATGCTCTTGAATAAACTAAAGCATATTAGGAAAGGGCCCACATAGCCGTAGCGGTAAACGCGCAGCTATTCAGTTTGACCATGCTGAGGGTCGTGGGTTCGAATCCCGCTGGTCGAGGATTTTTTCGTAATGGAAATTTTCTCGATTCCCAGGGCATAGAGTATTTTCGTACCTGCCATACAATATACACATGCAAAAATGATCATTCGGCAAAGAAAGCTCTCAGTTAATAACTGTGGAAGTGCTCATAAGAACACTAATCTGAGAAGCAGGCTTTGTCCCAGTTGGGACGTAACGCCAAAAAGAAGAAGAAGAAGATTAGGAAAGTTATTGCCAATACTTTTTTTTTATAATTTTATCCAGAAATTAGCCTTTTTTCAAATATTTATTCTTCATTTGAGTCCGCTATTGGAATAAATTTTTGCCACTGAAGATTTTGATATATTTAGCACAAATTTACCCTTCTTTCAAACATTCTATAAGTAGATGAAAAAAACCGAATTTAGTACTATACCATTTAATTCCACCTAGAGTTGTATCCTTTGACAGACGTATTTCGACCTCAACTGTAAGGCCGTCTTCAGTGTCGTGTACTAGTAAGCTAAATATTAAACCATTTGTATATTTTTCTGTTTTATCAATTCTTGCAAGACGTGCTGTTAGAATGATAATTACTTTGAAATTTTCCAATGTTTACATATTGTTTTTTTTTTTGCAAACACATGATCTCCTTTCGCAGATATGCTTGAAAAAAAAAACTATTTCAATCACAAATTCCTTCTTTCAATAATAGACAGTGTTTTTGATGTACACTTCCGAAATTAAAATTTATATTGAATAGTTCAAAAGTTTTGCCCAATAATTTCTTTCAAAATATGTGTTGTTCATTTAAGTTATGCTGTGAGAAGTTTTTTTTTTTGCGTTAGAGTCGTAAACATTTTCCTCGAAAAATAATCTGCTCTCGTATATAAACTATTTTTATATTATGCTGCAATTAAAGATCTTGGGATAAGATTTTGCAACAAATTTCCCTTCCTTAACCAAGTAATTTTCATCAAATGTTACGTCCAAACTGGGACAGAGCTTGATCTGCTGCAAAATATTCTGTGAGGGTTCCCAATAAAAATAACTGCAAAACTTTCTTTGCCAATTTACAATTTTCAAATATGTAAATCGCAAAAAGCTCAAAGATACTCTATGTTCTGAGATGTAGAGAAAATTATTATTCTGAAAACATCTTCCACCAGACCCGTCACGAGTTGTATTGAGCAATGCTCTCTAATATCACTACAATTTTTGACATTCATAGCTTGGAATCTCTGAACATTCAGAGAATACGAAAAATTTTGGCTCGGTGATGTTGATCTCGGTAAAAACTTCGAAAATGCCGATATCCATTCTAATTCAATCATTATGCCAAACCATTGGCACATTATGCCAAACGGTCATTATGCCAAACGACCTTTATGCCAAACGACTTTATGCCAAACTGCTTTATGCCAAACGACTTTATGCCAAACGGGGTACAATCGTCTAGAAGAACTATTGATAGAATTATTTTAGAAAATTATGTAAAAATCTTGGAGTACTTTATGGAAGAATCGTAGAGGATTTTTTGGAGGAATCCTGTGCATGGATTTCCGATAAAAACCATAGAAGAATTCCTGGAGGAATTTCTGAAAGATTCTCTGTAGAATTTTTTGGAGAAGTTCTTAAAGGAATGCCAGGAAGAATTCTGGATACATTCCCAGAGGTATTTTAGAATAAATTTGAGGAGAAATTTCTGGAGAAGAAATTTTATGGAAAGTTCTTTAAAACAAATCGTTTATGAGGAAGATCAATTTAAAAAAAATCTGAATTAATCCTCAATGTTAAATTCTGGACGAATTTCTAGCGTAATTTCTCAAGTAAATTCTACAGAATTTTCTGAAGGAGAACTGGAGTTTTTGCATAAACTCTCAGTTAAAATTTGGGCATTAATTTCTTATAATAATTTCTTACGGAACCCTGACGTAATGTCTGCTTAAAAAATTGAATGAATTTTAGAAAAAATGCTTGAGGAATCCGGAATATTTTCAGAAGAAATTCCTAAAGGATTGTGTATAAATGGAATCTCTGAAGGATTCACTAAAACACTTCTGGTGAAACCCTTGAAATAATTAAGGAAAAAAATCACTGGAAGATTTTCTGCAGGAATTCCTAGAGAATACCTTGAGGAATTTGGTGGGGAGTTTTTGATGGATTTTTGTAGAAATCTTTGGAGAATTTCCTGATGAAACTCCTGTAAAACTTTCTGAAGGAATCTTTCAGGTATTTCCTTTAGTAATTGCTTTAGTAATCACTGACAGAAGTACTGGAAGATTTCCGGAGGAAATCATGGTAGAATTTGTTGATGGATTGCTAGTGTCATGAAAGAATTCCGGGTTGAATGATTTTGGCAAATTTCTTGAAAGAATTTGTGGAATTCTGAAAAATTATGAAGGAATCTGCTATGCTTATTTCTGGTCGATGATTTGAAGGAATCCCTAGAAAATTTTGCAATATCCCTGAAGGAATTTCTGCTGGAATCTCTGAAAAAAATCTGGAGGTATACTGTATTTCAGGAGGAATTCATGAAGGATTTCCAGCAGCATTCCTGGTGGAGTCTCTTGTGTACTTTCTGGAATAAGTCTTAAAAAAAATGCTAAAGAAATCTTATATCTCCTGCAATAATCCCTAGTGGGATTTTTGGATGAATCGCTGAAGGAATTCCTGAAGAATTTTCCGGACTAATTGCTGGTGCAATTTTTTAATGATCGAGTTGTTTTTAGATTTTTTGTTAAAATTTCCGGATAAATTTCTGATGTAAATATCTGGAGAATTTCCTTGTGAAATTTCTAAAGAAATCCCTGTAGGAAGTTTTGGGAGAATCTCTGGAGGTTCGCGCATCAAATTGTTCAATTTTTTTAAAAGAGTCACTATTTGATCGAAATCCGATGTGTTTCTGCTGCATCGCATTTACGCAACAATCGAAAACATTGTCCACTCCGGTTGCATTATCATATCCTTGGCATACGACATGAGATCACTCGAAATATGGTGAATAATGTTGGTGTAACAAAATGTGACAGTTCGTCAAGCGATCGCACGAACCTAAATTAGTTTGACTAACTTGGAGGCGGAGTCAATGTTGGTCAAACCGTCTGAGTGTCTGTGGGCTACATAACACTCTTCACCAACCAAAAACGGGCAAAAGTAGAACAAGCGGATTGATTTTATGACAACAGACCCGGCAACGTGACGGAATCTTAAGGTCATCTAAAAACTCCGATGAGTACAGGACGGATCGACAAACGTCACCAGATTACTTGAAGATAAAACATTGAGGATTACATAGACTTGCGTTAGTAGAATAGCATTGGCAAAGCTCTCGAAGATTATTAATTGTCTTTATAAATATGAATATCTTAGCTAATGCTAATACTGTCAAAATGCATACAAATTCCATTTACGTACTTTAATATACATAAAACTAATGTAAATAGAATTCACGTAAAAAAAGAAGTATCAGTGTACGTTTGAATAATCCACAACTCGAGCGTATGCTAGAATAAGGGCGTAAGTCGCATGATCGATTTCTCTTCATCGATCCTCTCTTCTGTTAATAAAGGTGACGCAAGTTTGTTGGCAATTTTTCTGCTCAGGATGCAAGATTGCATCGCTGCCTAGCATTCTAAATGATACATTTGCTAAAAAATTTACACTATGTCATCATGCACAGTTACTGTGCTTATCTTGTGTTATGTTCATACTCTATGCGCCCTCCACAAGCCAACTTTCGGACAATATACTGCTGATTAAATTCCATTCAGTAGGAAAAAAGCAATTTATATTTCTATCGTGCAATGACATCTCATTCGGCTCGACACAGAGTGGAATTCTCCATTTCGAAAAAAAGGCCGATCCGGGACAAGACGGCGCTATTCTCAAGAAGAACTTGAAGTGTCGTATTTGATTGCAAAAATTGCACCCCAAAAACTGACAAACGAAAGACGACGAATAGAGAATGTGCTCGAGCTTTTGAACCTTTCAGAATGGTTCCTGGACTGACTAGCTCGTTATTGGCTAGGTATATGATTCCCATGCTTGACAGAAATGGCCAGTGGAAATGTGTTATACCCGGACCCGGAGTCGAGTGCCAATCCAACAGCTCCGCCATTACATCCAATCGCAACTGGTGGCAAGTCTGGATCCAACCATCACCAGTCAACCAACAAGAAGCGAAAAGAACAGCGTTATTGGATGAAGCGAATAAAGTCGTCGTCGATTACACACAGCAGGGTTTCTGACGGCCGGGGAATCGAAAATCCTTTTTGGAGCGAATCCAATTGGAAACAGGCACTCGGGGATCCGGGCGGGACGAATCCTTCTTCCATTGGAAAAGCTGCCAGAAAACGGCGAGACGAGAAAAGTTGTTTCGCGTTACAGCTCTAGTTAGAATGGCGTTGGCTTGGTGAGAACATCAAATTCACTTGTTCGATCGAGTGTACGTTATGAATGTGAACATGTGCACATTTGTAGATTGTTCGTTTTGCTCTGGATGTAGCTATAGAAGCCATCTCCAACACGGGGATTGAACTCCTGGGGTGGGAAAGCTTTGTGAGAACGTGTCTGGAGTGTCGATTGGAAAAGTTTTCTTCCGACACCCGCCAGCCAATGCGATTCAACAAGTTATGGCTGGTGAAGGTAACTGAGTATAAGGTGGTTGAAACAGTAACGAGACCTGTCGAGTGTGCTCCCGCTGTTTTCGCTTCGAAAACTGTGGGAATAATAAGCTTGCAAAGGTAACACGGCGCGTTCAAGCTCCTTTGAAACGTCAGATGACAATCAAATTTGAACAATCTATACTGCCGTGAATCGCAAGTCAGTCCCATCTGCATTTTCGTCAAAATTGAGTTGAGTTCAGTTTTCAACGCATCTTCCAAAGCTATTTCAGCTGCACTAATGAGATAATATGATTGGTTCGGAAAAAGTAGGAAAAACAGCAAGTCAAATTGTCCCATAATGAAAAGTAACCGCATATCAGTCCCACTACAGATTTCGGCACCGTGTAGCACAAAAATGAATCGTGTTTTGATCATCTTTATATTTTTCTCAGAAAGATATCGTAGTGAAAAGCAAATTGTGAAAGTTTCATTAAGATTTGAACATGTTTCAATCCTCTGGATTTTTTTTTAATATTCGTATAGAAAACGAGTTTGAAAACTTCATACCTCATTTTCTCAATGCCTACTTTTTACAGATGGGACTGACTTGATTCACGGTAGTATACGGCTGATAATTCCTTGACTTCCCAGGGCATAGAGTATCATCGTACCTGCCACACGATATACGAATGCGAAAATGTCAAGTTTGGCAAAGAAAGCTCTCAGTTAATAACTGTGCAAGTGCTCATAAGAACACTAAGCTGAGAAGCAAGCTCTGTGTACCATTGAGGACGTTATGCCAATAAGAAGAAGAAGGAGCTGATGAGCTCAATGACGTTCAAAACAGAACTTCATATGAATTTGTAAGACTGAGCAAATTGTATTCAATTAATTAGATTCACATAAATGTCTCGTTTTTGTAGAATTCCCTGAAGAAGGTGTAATGAACACCGAAACGTTGGAAGCAAGAAAAATAATAATCGTTTGATTGCTTTGGTAACTGCGAAGCCGAAAAATTCCCCAGTGATCTTGAACCTCAGTCGATAGCATTCCGTGATTAGTAAAGTAATTTAGGAGTTTGAACTGTTCAATCTTCTAAAGTAGAAATGTTTTCATGATAACATTCAAAACTGTTTTTGCTATCTCTTTTGTTTTCTTGACTCAATGGGACAATGCCTGATTCTTGCCTTAGTGTCCTATGAGCTTCGCGGGGTTTCGTGGCTAAGCGTCTAGTGACATTAGCCAGTGAGCGCATCGTGCCATGGTCTGTGGGTTAGACTCCCGTGTCAACCATAGAAACTTTTCGTTAGAAATATTTCACCGGAGCAGTTAGTAATAAGTTATGGTCTGTGCAGCTAAATGGCTGAAGACAGTGTCGGTGTCTTAGTGAGTCCTTTCGATCAACGACGATCAAACAATCAACTGATGGAACATACCTTCGTTGTTGCTACTTCGTGATCAATCAGAACAGTGACATTGCATAGAGAACCTCTCAGATGAAGCTTGGGTTTTAGCTCTTTACCATCTTTAACGTTCAATCACACTAATAATTAATATGTTTGTTAGATGAATGAATTAGAACGATGCCGGCCACGTCCTTATGTCCATCCTTTCTTAGTGATGGATGGGGTGTTTGACCTTAAGGATACCTCTGTAATACTCCACTGCACTGTGACGTCACGCATCAATTTTGACAGGTACTGGTCCTGTTGTTTACAGTTTGGACTTAGTACTTTTTTTCGAATCATTCTTAATTTCGTGAAAGTTTGCTGCCAGGAGAGGTCAAATCCACTGCAGATACCCATGGATCGTATTATTCTATCTTCCTACCGTGGAAAATCGTCACCATCAGCATGCTGGTGATAGAAATGCGAAAATGAAAAAATGATGGAAAAAACGACTAAGTCCGAAACGTAAACAACAGGACCAGCAGCTGCCAAATAAGTGAGGTTAGGCTCGTCATATGCAGCGCTCTATAAGCAGTTAAGGCGATCTTACTATATTCTAGCGATGGATAGAACTGATGATGTTTGATGTAATTAAAAAAATGAGGCAGAGAGACAGAAGAAGATAGCTATTATTAAGAATATTACACATTTGAGAACGAGACGGGCCGGGGAATGAACTCTCGATTTCGTGCTTGAAGAGCAGAAGTGATAGTCATAGCATTAACCGCGTCATCAAAGTTATAAACTGAGATCTTTATATGATACTGATTTTGCTACCAATCATAGTTAATTTGAAAAGCTATAACATGTAAACTTTCTTCGGTGTCTTCAATATAAAATCTTTCGCCTTCCGAAAACAACAGGTTCACGTTGCTGAGCTGGCAGTAAGGACTGTTCATTTAAGAAAGTGGACACCTAAATATTAGCATTTTGGTGTAAAATTCCATAAAAACAAATAAAATTTTGTTTCAGTGTGATCTCAAGTGTTTATTTTGACAGCAGACAAAAGTTGACATAAAAAAATTATAAATTCTAAACGATGGGTCGAATTGACATGGCGACTCTCATTTTTTTTCTGCACAAATGGTGTAGGGGAAGGGGTGGTAAAATGAACACCTTAAGGAAATCATCTTGTTTCTGATAAAAAATCGAGGAATTTGTATAGTTCTATCACACAACATCAAAAATAGGGATGTTATCTATAGCAACGACATGGATTCAGACTAAAATTGCTAAATTTTCACATATTTTTATCGCAACCAGAAAACGATGGAAATGTTCATTTTACCTGCACTATGTGGGTAAAATGAACAGCGGTTGGTGGTAAAATGAACACCATGCAAAAAACGTGGGGAAAACAAAAATTCCTGAAAATTTTCATTGCCTCACCGAAAATACATCCAATAATGATTGTAACCCATTCAAAAAGAATTCTAAAGGTATCAGGTTTGACATCATATCATAACGATATTCACCTCACTGAAAAACCTCAAGTCTTCCGAGCTTAAAGTTACGTCAGTTCTAATTTTCAAACGTGGTTTTCTAAAATCTTAGTTTTCGTTGATATTTTCACTTCAATTGACCTACGTATCAACTCGAACACTCAGATTTATGCTCTAAATCGTCCGTGCGTGATAAAAATTCATCGAAATTTGCTTTTTCTCGGTAAAAGGCACGGTGTTCATTTTACCACCCCTGTTCATTTTACCACCACTTCCCCTACAGAAAAACTGCCGTTCCGAGAATTGGCTTAAATCGCGAAGTGTCCAAATTGAATTTTTTCAACGCTGTGGCCAAAACAGATATTCCTAACGACGTACGATACATCCCAACAGAAAAAATTGGGAAAAATGATTTGGTATGGCAAGCAATTTGCTCCTGCGGTATGAAAATACTACATATTTCACGACGGGTTCAATCAACGGCGAAAATTACAGAACTGAATGCATTAAAAAATGGCTTCTGCCCATCTACTGAAAGCATACCATGCCTCCATTGTTTTTGCCAGACCTAGCATCGGCTCACTATGCTTCAGCTACCTTGGAGATGCTCAAGAAGGAAAAAATCGAGTTTGTAGAAAAATGATCGAATCCATCAAATTGCTCAGAACTACGCCTCATTGAAACATATTGGGCAATAATCAAACGGCATCTTAAGAAGGATGGAAGAGAAGCAAGCTCCATCGATTTTTTCAAGAAAATGTAGTCAGCAGTTAAAAAAGCAGTTCGAAAAGTTCCGAAAAAAGTTGTGCAGAATTTTATGGGAGGTATCAAAAGAAAAGTAAAAACATTCTCCAGCAATGCTCAATAAATGTTCAAATTTATGTGAGTTGGATCGAAATTACGTTGATTTCCATGTATTTTAGGTAATTTCATGAATTTGTTCGAAAATAAACAGTTTACTGTAAAAAACACGTGTCCACTTTCTTAAATGAACAGTCCTTAATCAACTTTGCTTTGCTCCAACATGCCTCCATACCACTTCTTCTTCTTCTTTGATAGTCTCAGTTGTATTGAGGCACTCCGGTCGATGAAACTTGTCAAGTATTTATCTTACTTTCCTGTAAAAATAAGAGAGCACATGTGTGCACTGATCTAAGGATCATCTAAGATTGTCTTGGTATGGGTCCCCATACATTGCTTAATTTATGGCAAAGAGAAGGCGGACTCATCTGCAAAGGTGGGTGCTGTGAAAGTTGAGATTTATAATAAAAGAATTTCACATGATGATTTTTATCATTTAGTACTTCAAAGTTCTCTCCACGGTTGGCAAAGCGATTGGCTAAATTGCCAACTGGGGCGGTGGTTACATCCTATAATTCCTGAAGTTTCCTTGCGAGCATGGTGGAAAGGTTGGGATGTATGTCGCGATTTCATTCGCGTGATGTCAAGACTTATGTCTAAACATTACTCGCTAGATACACATTTCGCTTGTCTTGTTTGAAAGTTGATTTCTCTTGTGTTCTCTTCTCCAGTTTTTTCTTGTGTTTTGTCTCCTTTGTGATGAAATGAGCCATCCGGCATACGAATACTGTCAATAAATTGGTATCAATGCCATGACACGATAATCGAGCTACCACGATGTACCTCTCGGATGAGCTGTAGAGAACTCTAAACCTTACCATGTCCTTCCTTAAAAAAAATTGACTATTAACCTCGAGTTGCCACGATCCCATACTCATTTTGGTATTTAAAAGTCATAAATTGTAAATAATACAAAAAAAAAGTTTCGGTTTCGTAAGGCGTTAGACGTGATTGAGCCTCCAATAAACGAACTTGTTAACCCTTAAAAGTCCTAGACAAACCTTGAATTTTTAAATGACAACAATTCGGAGACTAGTAGATCAATTAATTTGAAACAAATTTTAAAGTAAATACGGTAAGATGATCTTACAATCCTTGGGTGATACATCCCTGACCCCTTTAGTAGGGGTCCAGAATTGGTTTCAAACGCATATCTCAACACACAAATGAGCTAGAAGGTTGGTGTCTTCGGCAAAGTTATTCAGCAGATCAAGGACTATCTGGCGATGAAAAATCTGATTGAGCATTTGCCCGCTAGATGGTATTAGTAACACATTTTCTTCAATAGGGTGCTAAAATGTCTAATGAAATCTTGTTTTTATTTATTAACACGAAAGAGCATGTTACTGCAACTACTTTTGCAAATTTCCCCGCTCAAATAACGGCTATATCATATTTAAACTTTAATTTAAAAATTGGGTCCTAAAATAAACTTTGACACTTTTGATCATGTTTGACGTTCGCTTAGTCGGCAAAAACACCACAGGGCTTTTAGTTTTAACACTGGGGTTGTTCCTATCTGACATTTCGGAAGGGACACGGAAAACAAAATACACCCAAAATTTGAGTTTAAGCCAAGGGGTGTGATAAAATCTAAAATAAACATAAAAAAATGTTTTTTTGGGCTTAAACAAACGAAAAACAATAAAAAATTGAGTAAACATGTGTTTTTGGCCTAAACTTAAGCGTTTGGCATAAAATTGGGACAGGGCTTTAGGACCCTATTGTCTGTATCTTACCATCCTTATCAGCTAGAAGGTCTGGGTCTTCGGCAAAGCTATTCAGCATATGAAGGGCTATCTGGTGGTGATTCTTAATTCTTGAGATACAGGCAATTGAAGAAAATGTATTCCTAGCTTCATTACGAGTAGATGGTTGAAGTACAAACAGTTTAAATTGAATATAAGTACAACTAATTTATAATACGGAATCGAACCATTGTAGACGTTTCAATACATAATTGATGAGCCAATGAATGAATGAACGAACCTTCTAGCTCTTAAGGATCTTGAGATACAGACAATTGCAAAAAAATTGACAGCGCCACCTAGCGGAAAAAATCTTTTTCCCTTGCCAAGAGAAGGGGGAGGAGTCAAGGGAGATGTGTCACCCAGGGACTGTAAGACCAACTAACTGCATTTACTTCAAAATTTATTTCAAATTAATTAATATACTAGCCTCCGAATTGTGGTCATTTAAAAATTCAAGGTGCATCTCGGACTTTTAAGGGATAAAATAAAACATTCAAAGTCTGGGGGCTGGTATCGAAACGCAATGGCAATCTTCAATGCCTTCTTCTTCTACTCTCTGGCGTCAAGTCTCAACTATGACAGAGCCTGCTTCTCAGCTTAGGTTCGTATGAGCATATCCACAGTTATCAACTGAGGTTGTTAACCTAGGAAGCTGAGAAAATTTTCTTTACGAGATGATCCTCGACCGGTTAGATAAGAATCCAAGACCCTCAACTTGGTCTTGCTGAATAGTTGAGCGTTTACCGTACGGCTGGGTCACAAACGCCTACTTGTTGCAAAATGTCGAATTAATCAGATACACAGTATGTACTTTACAATTTTCCTATGGCTTTTTGGTTAAGAAAGAAATATGCATAGAAGCAATATTCAATTGTCAAAATCTTGTGATGTGCATGATATTTAGTAATACTGTCAAAGATTCTTCGATTTCTGACCAAATTTTGCTTTTCCTTACTATTTGTTTGTCCAAACTGAATTTTAAATATTTACAGGGATTCCTTTAGATATTTTGCAAGGAATTTCTGCAGGATGTCTCTAGTGATTCCTTCATAGATTCCTCCAGATTTTTTATACTGGGATTCTTCCTGGAATTTCTTCCAGAATCCTCCAGGAATTCTTTCAGGAAAGCTCCGAAATTTCTCCAGTGATTTTTCAAGCGTTTTCTTTAGGTATCTCTTCAGAGATTCTTCTAGAACAGGGGTTTTCAGCCTAGTCGGCTCGCGGGGCACTTTTTGAATCATATTGCTGCCCAAAGCACCTGCTCTTCATCAGCACTTAAACCCGATTTTTACACGCCAAAATCAAACCTTTAATTCCTACGAAGAGCTTTTGATTTTTAATGTTAAATTTTTCATTAATTTTGATTTTATATAAAACAAAAAATTTCTAACTAGGTGTACCGGCAAATGTTGTTGCTGCAACAGTTTCGTTTCTACTGTTTTTGTTTTTTGCTTTCCCGATGAGTTCCATCAATTTTATGTTCAAGGGAGCACGGCGCCACATTATACAAAAACAACAATGAAATTATTTTCAAAATCTGATATCCCATTTTTGAGCGGACTTGTGAGTTCAGTTTTCAAGATATCTGCCAAAGCTCTTTTAGCTGCATTAATTAGGTAAAATGATTTGTTCTGAAAAATAAGGATTTTACAGCAAGTCAAATTGTCCCATAATGAAAAGCAACCGCATATCAGTCCCACTACAGATTTCCGCACGGAGTAACAAAAAAATAAACCGTATTTTGGCCATCTTTATGTTTTTTTTTTTTTTTTTGGAAATATATTGTAGTGAAAAGTAAATTGCGAAAGTTTCATTAAGATTTGAATACATTCCTCTGGAATTTTTCATATGGGAAACGATTTTCACAGCCCATTTTCTCAATGCCTACTTTTTACGGATGGGGCTGACTTGCGATTCACGGCAGGGAAATATTCATAATTAAGATGAAACCTGTGAAATATTATAATTTCACGGTTATTATCAAAATTGCATGTATATTCGTACTTCTAAAAATTTTCGGTGTGGCTTGGTTGGTATTTTAAAGCAAAAGTTAAAATATTCCAAAGCATTGGTACAGATTTCATAACTGTCATGGAGCACCTATCAAGGCTTGCGGAGCACTAGGTGCTCCGCGGAGCACGATATGAAAACCACTGCTCTAGAAAACCATCCAAGGATTCCTGCAGAGATATTTTCAGGGATATACTTTTTAAATTTCATGGATTGTTTATTAGAGTATGTGTTCAATTTGTGGTTTTCGTATCTTCAAGGTTTTTTCCTGGAATTTCTCCAGGAGTAAAACTAGGACAATTTCTTCAATGATAACTCAAGATATTTCTTTAGCGATTTCATCAGAATTTCCTCCGAGGAAACATACAACATACAAAGATATCCCCAAGATTCTTCCAGAAAACATTCCTGAGATTTCTTCCGGGATACCTCCCCAGATCTCTCCAGGGATTGTACCAGGAATTCCTGCAGGTGTTTCACAACTCATAAATTTCTCAAGAATTTCTTGCAGGAATTCTCTCAGAGTTATCACGAAGAAAATCGCGAGATGAAGTATTCTAATGACTTCTCCAGATAATCTTCTAGAGATTCCCTAGCAATTTCTCCAGGCATTCGTTTGGGGATTTCTCCAAGAGTTCTGCTTGAAATTCCTTCAGAGATTCTTCTATGAATTCCTGCAGGAATTACATCAAAAATTATCCCAACCATTACTATACGGATTTTTTTAGGAAAATCCCCACAACAATTCCTCTAGTAAATGCTCTACATTAGTTCCTTTAGGAAAATCTTTTAATGGAATCCTCTAGAGATTTCTCCAAGAATTGTTATAGGGATTTCTCTACAGTGAGTTTTCTTTTCAAATTCCACAAGCAAAGCTACTACAGTGGTTCTTCGTGAGATACCTCCAAGGATTCTCCAGGAATTCTTCCTGAAATTCTTCCAGAAGCCTTTCAGAAATTTCAAGAGGAGTTCCTCTTGTAAAATTTCTACAGCGATTCCTGCAGAGATTTCTTCTTCCTGAGGGAAAAAAGAATTTTACAAAGGATTCCTTCAGAAAAATCTTTTCATGATTTCCTCTAGAAATTTTACTAGGGTTGAGCTGATAGACAATCAACTGCACAAAGACTGCGTGGCCAAAAAGCATACATGATTTTCCAGGGATTTTTTCAGGAATTCCTCTAGAGATTTCCTAAGGAATCCCTCCATAGGCTTCTGCAAGTACTTTTCCAGGGATTCTTCCAGGAATTTAACTAGGAATTAATTATAGAGTTACAAAGCATTTAGTCAGAGGGGACCAAGTACAAAACTTGGGAAAATTGGATTATTCTCTCATCAGATGCGAAATGACCTTACCTCCGTTTCACGTTGATCAGATTTTAAGAATGCTGTAAACTGCGAGAGATATGTAACAAATTTACTTTGGATGATCAATAAAAATCGATAAAAGTGTGCAGTCAGAGTGGACCAAGCGCTTATTACCGTATTAGCGAAAATGATCAGCGTGCTGAATGCAAGGAAATGAAAAACGTTTCAAGAGATTTGTCAGATTTCTTGACATCAAATGATTCTTCTACTTATCCATCAATAGAAATTTATAAATATTACTTAATTTGATGCATTTGATTTAGATTTTTGACCATTTACCATATTTGGATGGGTGGTCAGATATTGCAACAATTTCTGTGCAGACAGAGCGGACCAAGTGTTGAAAAGCAATAAACTGATTGGTTATTGCATTTTTTGAGTCAATTTCAGAGCCCAATAGAACTTAATGGTAGTTCTAGGGTATATGTATGGAATGTGCTAGAACACGCTTATTGGACCAGTATATTTTGGTCGGTACTCAAGATTTTTACTTGGTCCACTCTGACTGAACACATATTTAAATTTTTCTGGCCTTCAATACTCTGACCCTGCTAAACCTTAATTTTCAAGCTATCGTAATGCAACTGATTTCGGTATTGACGATATGGATTATTGAAGGATTTACGAAGGGTCTTGATAATCTGCTCATCTAAGAGACGTGCACCCAGTTTGACCATGAAAGCATTGAATGATTGCTATTTTCCTAGTAATTGTTCAGTCAGAGTGAACCAACTCAATGAACGATGGAAGTTAGTTCAGTCAGAGTGGACCAAGTACACAAAGTCCATCAGAAAATCGTTCTATCAGAGGTTTGGATTATGATTTTTCATGATTACCACATCATACTATATTGTTTGACAGTAACACAAAAATGTGCAGAAATATTGAACCAAATTTTAAACGAGTTCAAAAATTACAGATCGTCAGACTTTAAACCCATTTTTATCAAAATATAAAAAATGTCACTTGGTCCACTCTGACTTAACGCCGACCAAATCGTCCACTGGAAGCATTTAGGTGAAGGTGTTTAAAAATAAGGTTTCTCCAGGGATTTTTCCAGGAATCCCTTCAGGAACTTATCTAGGGGTTTTCCAAAAAAATTCTACAGGAAAGGAGTTCCTGGAGGAATCTCTAAAAAATTCGCAGATGACCTTCTGGATGAATTCTTATTTATTTTGATGAAATCCCTGAAAGAATTCATGGGCGAATCTCTGTAGGAATTTCTTGAGGAGTTCTTGAAGAGTTCCCAGAGGAGTTTTTGGAGGCTCAGAACGAATCTCTGGAAAAATTAAGGGGAATTTCTGGTTAATAACCTGCAAAAATCTTCAGAATAATTCATGTAGCGATTTTCCTGGATGCATTCCTGAGCGAATTTCTAAAGGAAACTCTTGAGGAATCTTTATAGGAAATCATGAAGATATTTTTATAGAATCTCTTCAGGAGAATTTCTGGAGCGATCCCGGAGAAAATCTCATGAATAATTCATAGAAGATTCTCGAGAACACTATCAGAAGAAATTCTGGAGTAATACTTGAAGGAATCGTCGACCTATTATTTGGAGTAAGCTTTGAATACATCTCTGCAGAAATCCATGAAGAGATATTCCTGGACCCAACAACAGAGCTGTAACAGATTTTGTAACTCAGGTAGCGATTTTTTTTAACAAAATGTGTTATAATTCTGGTGGGTTAAATAACAAAAAATAAAACGCAATTTCTTCTACTCTAAACACAATTGAAACAAAATATGTTATAATTTAAACAATAATATAACTTATAATGTTTCAAATGAAACGAAATTATATCTAATTTTGTTATTTTCCATAACAGAATTATAACAAAATTTGTTAATATTTCCGCTTTCAGTTTTTTTTTTAACAAATTGAGTTATAATTTAGCTTTGGACTGAAACAAATTTGAAACAGCTTTTGTTATTATAACTGGTTTTGTTTTAATGTTATCCGTCAACTCAAAGTTCTTCTAATAAAAATGAAACAATTTTTTTTATTTGTAACAAATTTTGATATAATTGTGATATGATACTGTTGTAATCCACTGATCGGGGAGGAATCCTTAGAGGAGTCCCCGGCCATATAGAGGAAACAAGATTATAACAGAACTTGTTGCTCTTATATGATTTTATTATATCACCAGTTGTTATAAAACATAAACCGTTAGTAGTCAAAATAACAAAAATTCTATCAAAATTTACACCAAATAAATATAGAATATAACAAATCCTATTAATATTATTGCAAAGTTATTACAGAACGTGTTTCAGACTTGTCACAACATAACTAAATTATTGCAAATTTTGAAACTGTTCATAACTTCAGATGTTATTTACAACCAACTCACAAGTTAAAAATATAACAAATGTTGTAATAAACCTGTTACAAAAAATATGAGAACAAAGCCATCTTCATGATAACATTATATCAACTCAATGTATGTTATTTTTAACAATGTTTATTTTTATCTGAAAGATATTTTTTGGGGAATCTTTAATTGTATACCTCCCATACTAGAGGGTTCATCAATATCGAGCTATAGAGAGTTGATTGTATAATCATTTTTTTCTAATTTGATCGTAACGGAAATTATATTCGAATATAATAATTTTTTGATCGGCCATGTGTCACAGGATTCATTAAACATGCTAGAACGACTTAGGTTACTTTGGCACTACCTGCCGATTGGCTATCACTTATTGACCTAGACCAAACCAAACCAAATGAAGTATCAATTATTGTTTTCATTCCTCAGAGGTTGAAAAAAAATATAATGTGACGAAAAAATCCCGCTATTTACACCCTTTATAGAGCTCCACATCTCAGCGAAGGCGTGTCTCTTATCAAACAGAATCGATTTGATTTTTAAAGATTCAAATGAAAAAATTGACCTCAGTTGAAATTGTTTGAAATTAGGCAAAAGTGGCAAGAGTAAAGTGGTTTGAAGACAAAACTAATATCTTTTTAATGTATTCTCTGAGCAGAATCTCAATAGAGAAATCAAAGAGCAGATTGGAGTATCTTGTACCTTTTGATTCCACCCAAAATTGCTTATCTTTGACAGATACACGTATTTCGACTACCACTTGCAGCTTTCTTCAGTGTCAGTTACTCCGTATCCAGTGGATACGAATGAATGGCACTGAAGAAAGCTGCAAGTGGTAGTCGAAATACGCGTATCTGCCAAAGATAAGCAATTTATGGCGGAATTGAAAGGTAACAACTGATATGCCCAAAACTATTATGGTTTCGTATATTTACTTCGTATTTTTGATATCCCAAATCAATATTCCAATGAACACATACACACAGTCATTATTCAGGACGTTCTACCAATACCTTAAAAGATTTAACAGCGTGAAAATTGTTTAAAGCATCCAATGATTGCAACTTCCTACATTGGCACATAAATCTTCTAGAACTTCTTGCTAACATTCCCCATAAATAAGAGAGATCCTGTGGCCTTTTACGAGCAAGAATCGGACAAACGACTAACGATTTACATTCAGCTGCAATTCCACTTCTACTGGTACACATAATAACCTCGCTGAAATTCCCTCCGAAGCTCACCGCATCCCGCTTAATCGAAAATTCAACCGTCCAGCAAAAAGACTCCGCGCCGAACACCGGAAGACACATTTCACCGTGACCTAGGTCGCTCGGCACGGAAATAGCTCCCGTAAAGCAAACATACCACCCGCCGAGTGCAGGTGGTGTACATAGGAGTATGTAGCTATGTTACACATCATGCTACGTGCTAAGGTTGACCTGATAGTCATTTTAGCTTTCCTGTTGCACGTTTACAGTACGAGAACAGACGAACAGACGTAACACTCCAAAAATCCAATTGCCTTTTCACAACATCAATGAAATACGATTATTTGCAGCAAGGTCTGTCGATGGCGCTAGTATGAAATGTCAAACACGAAGAAAAACGACGCGCGCGCCTCTAGTTGTGAAATATGTTAAATTGGAAATTTGAAATGATCGTTTATTGGAGCGTAGTCGATGGAAAATTCGTCAGTGTTACGTCAGTTTGCTCGTGGTACGTGCATCCGCTCACGCCTGGATCGCAAAGGGGGGTTCTTGATGGGCCTGGTTGTGACTTACGGGTGCACAGCTGGAGGTGCCATTTGAACTGTATGTAGAGATAGAACGGCTCGAAATATAATGGTTGATTTTACGATGAGCTTCGCAGCTTTGCTAGAGTTGCCAGTTTAATTTGAACTTTACTGCTGTTTCTAGTACATCGTCGTTTGTACATTCATGTTTGGGGCAGCGTAATAGAGAAGTAATTCTTTTCTGCATTAAATTACCTTAGAACTTGAGAGATCTCTTCTATTTTTTCTTACAATTGAAATGAATTCTTTTTCTTCGTCTGTTCTTTTTCTTATTCTTAGTATTACGTCCCAACAAGGGTCTTCCTTAGCCGAGTGGTTAGAGTCCCAGGCTACAAAGCAAAGCCATGCTGAAGGTATCTGGGTTCAAATCCCGGTCAGTCCAGGATCTTTTCGTAATGGAAATTTCCTTGACTTCCCTGGGCATAGAGTATAATCGTACCTGCCACACGATATACGAATGCGAAATGGTAACTTTGGCAAAGAAAGCTCTCAGTTAATAACTGTGGAAGTGCTCATAGGAACACTAAGCTGAGAAGCAGGCTCTGTCCCAGAGAGAACGTTATTGCCAAGAAGAAGAAGAACGTCCCAACAGGAACACAGCCAGCTTTTCAGCTTAATATTCAAAAAGCACTTCTGCAGTTCAGCTAGTAACTTTCTTTGTAAACTTTGCTACCTCATGCAGAAGGTGTAAGGCTTTGTTTTTACAGCAGCAAACTTGTGCACTTGACTAAGGAAGGCCCCAACTTGAGAACTGGATAGACACTTAAATTTTGATTTGATCATGAACTTATCTCGTTTAATAGAGAAAATTTGAAATGAATCGAAGTTCAGTCTTCTACAGACTATTTGCCATACTATCTTTATAAATAAAAATGGAGTGGTGTTTGTATGTCACGAAATGGCTTCCGAACGGGTCAACCGATTTGAATGAGTAATTTCCCGTTTTGTTCGTCAAGTGTTCCGATGTGTTTGTGTGTATAAAAATCCCAGGATATTCACCGGGAAAGTCGAAAAAAACAAGCGTGAACGGAACTGTCATTTTGTATGGAACGGTCCATAGCGTTTTTCAAAAGCCTACTTGATGGCAAGACGAAGTTTGCCGGGTCTACTAGTCAGTAAATAAAAGTCGTAAATGACTTTTGAAAAAGTCATGTGCCGCAAAGTGAAACGCGAATCTGATTAATTTCTGGGCTGAGAACCTTTACCTTAAAATTTAGACCGATTCAAATTGAGCATGAGCATGAGCATGATTGACCGCCCGCAGTTGCTATTCCGTTATTGCAAGAACAGCTGTACTTACACAGGGAACCAACAGACACTACTCGGGATCAGTAGCATCCTCAATGTGTAAGTACTGGTGCTCTCATTATTATAATAAACAATACCGGTGCCGGCTGCGTCCGAATGCGGGTCAATTTGGGAATGGGAGGGCAATGTTGACGTGTTACTTGCTTTACAGAAGCCGAGGAGTCCTCTGCACTTCCACAAGAAAACACTGGGAGTTTGGATACGGGAAAGGATTCGTTTTGGTAAACGATAAATATATAATTCGAAATAAATACGTTATGATATACACGGATGCCCGACACCGATAGTGCGGTTAATACGCAAACCGGACACGATACTGATTTCGTTGCTCGCTCGACAGGAGCATACAACAGGTTCAACGCATCAACCACCACCGACGCGTTTTTTTTGTGCTTCACCGGCGCACTTCGTTTTTTCTTCCGCGCAACGCAAACCGGACACAATTGATCCGGATTCCATCGTTCGCCCACAAAGGAGCATGCAACAGATTCAACGGATCCAATACTACTCTTAAAATTTAGACCGATTCAAATTTTCGAAAAATAAAGTTAATTCTGTTTCCTTGGCCAGTGGGAACTAGTCAATATTATAATAATTTTATAAATTCATCCAGTGTTTTGTTCGTAGTATAGCTCAAGAATTTTACCAAATATCCCTCAAAAAGCTTTGGAAGGATTCTTTCATAAAACCCGATAGGATTTTCCCCGGAAATTTAAACTAAAATTCCTGATAAATTCTTCATCTAGGTACTTGCTGTTATACATTACTCAAAGTATTTCATCAAAACTTTCGATTTAGAAATGCATACAATTTCTTAATGAATTTATCCGAGAATTTTCATGAAAATTGCTGATGAATATTTTATAATTTTCTAATGGCATTTTTAAGCAGTCCAGTGAATATTTATCTATTGATTCCACTTATAATGCTGCAGAGAATGTATTTAATAATTACATCTGAAACTCCTTTTACTTTTACAGAAGTGTTTTCCGACTTTCAATGTAATCATTCCTTTTGAAAATTTAAATGGATGAATTTTCCCTTGAGATACTAGAAACATGTTTCTTTAGGTAACTAGGATTGTCATGTATATTACGGCTTAAACCAGCCGACGTTGTTTTTCAATAAGCGTCAAGGTCGTAGACACAAAAGTCAATTTGGACAAATTGAGATGTTTCTTTGGATTTTATTCCTAGTCATTATTCCAGGATCTAGCCATACATTATTCCATAGATTTCATAAATACTTTTTTCAGGTGTTTTTGAATACAGATTTTTAACGAAAATGCACCGAAGAAGAAACAGATTTTGAGATGTTATCTGTTGCTTCTGTAATTCTTTCTAGAATCAGAACAAGATTTTTTTTAACAATGTCTCCCAATGTATGTCCAGGAAGACATCGAAAATTTGTCGTTCTAGTTGACACGAATTTCCCGGGAATCTCACAAGATTCCAAAAAAAATCCCGCAGAATTCCTTACGGTTTCGCACGAAATTCTAATAGGACTCCCACAAGATTTTTGTAGGATTCTTTCGTGATTCTCACAGAATTTCTACAAGATTGTCTCAGGAATTGTAAACGTTTCCTGAACAAAACTCGCAGGATTACTGTAGTACTCACACCGGATCAGTATTCTCCGCAGTATTCTCGAAACATTTACACCGAACTTCAACATAACTCCCAAAGAATTCCCACAGTATTACCCCTAGATGCTGCAAGGTTCCAACTGGAATTCCAATGTATCTCTACACTATTTCTAAAGGACTCCTGAAGCTTTCAACAGAATCCCAACAAAACTCCAGATGAATTCTTATAGAATTTATTATAGAATTTCCCACAGGATTCTCACAAAACTCGCAAAGAGTTCCCTCAGAATTTCCATAGGTTCTCACAAGAATACCACGGTACTTCCGAACGATTTAAAAAGTATTTCCACAGTATTCTCACAATATTTGCAAAGATTTTTCACAGGTTTCTCACAGTATTTTCGCATGAATCCCTGGATTCCAATTTCACAATTACCACTAGAATAACAAAATCCATGCTGGGATTCCAGAATATTCGCTTAAATCCTATAATCCGCACTGAAATCGAAAGATTCACGCATATCTGAGAATCAACACTCGAATCCCAGGATCTACACTGGATTCCAAGTATTCACCTTGTAATCCAAGAATCTGCATTGCACTTCCAGGATCTACATTGGAATTCCAAAATATACACTGGAATCCCTAGATCCACACTGACACCATACGAATCATCATACAGTCTCAGGATCCTGATAAAGATATTACAATCCACATTGAAATCAAACACTTAACACTGAAATATAAGGATTTACATTGGAATTTCAAGATTCACAATGGAATCCCAGAATTCACACTGTAATCAAATCATCCACATCAGTCCCAAGATTCAAACTAGAACAATCTATACTACAATCGCAGCACCCACACTGGAAAACCAAAATCCACAAAGTATCCCAGAACCCACACTGGCATTCCAGGATCTGCGACGAACTCAAAGGATCCACAATGAAATACCACAACTGTATTCTCAAGACTACTGGAATCTCAGGATCCATACTGCAATCTTAGGTTCTACACTGGAATTCTATAATCTACGCTGGCCCTGGAATTCCTGGATCCACACTGAAATACCCAAACCCACACTGACTGTCGTCCCAGTATCCACAATGGAATATCAGGATCTACACTGAAATCACAGTATTCACACTTGGATCTCGGTTATACACCAAAATCCCAGAAGCCACACTGAAATCTCAGGACATACATGGAATTCCAGAATCCATTCAGAAATCCTTGAATCCAACCTGAAATACCTACACTAGAATAACCTCGGATTCACACAGGTATCCCAGGATTCTGGAAAATCACGACCCCAAAACCCACACTAGAATCCCAGGATCCACACTGGAATCTCGAGATCCATATTGAAATCCCAGGATTTACACTGTAATCAAATAATCCACACTGAAATACCACTATCCAAACTGCTGCCCCAGAAGCCACATTGTAGTCTCTGGATCTGCACTGCCATGACTGGATCCACACTGGAATCTCAGTATCCAAACTGGAATGCCAGGATTCAATTTCAAAATTTCAATCACAGGATCCACACTACAATCCCAAGATCCTCTCTAGAATCAAAAGTATAAAACTGAATGAAAACATGATCAGCTATTAATTCTTTCAAATCATCCTGGAACCCCTGGATCCACACTTGAATGCCTGATCCCACACTGTAATTACGAGATGTACACTTGAATGCAATGATTCACACAGGAATTCCATGATCCACACTTGTATCCCAGAATCCACAATCACAATTAAATCATAAGATAGACACTGAAATCAAAATGGAAACTGGAATCCCACGATATACTTCGAAATCCCAGAATCATCACAGGAATTGAAGGATTCACACTGGTATCCCAGCATCCACTCTGCAATCCCAGGACCCACTCTAAAAATCCAGGATCCACTCCGTACTGGAATCAAAGGTACTACACTGAAGTATTAAGATCCACACTAGAGTCCCTGTATGTACACTGGAATCCTACGGTCTATAAATAATCCCTGGATCCAGTCTGGAATCAAAGGATCCACATTGAAACATTATTATCCACAGTAGAATACCAGGATTCACACTTCAATACCAGTACACACTGAAATCTAAATATTCGCATTGGAATCTCAGGATCCCCACTACAATCTAAATTGTAATGAAAAGATCCACACTGAAATACCAGAATCCACACTCAAGTCCCAGGATCCATACTACAAGTCATATGATCCATTTTGTAATTTCAAAATTCTTACTGGAAACCCAGAATCACTGAACGTTTGAGGCTTCTAATCTCAAAAAAAAATCACTGGGTGTTAATAAATTACAATTCCGAATAGAGGTAATAACTTATTTCTGAATTTGAAACAATCTGCTAAGCATCAATATGGAGCGAAAATGTGTGTGAAATACTTATCTATATCTATATCTGTGAAATACTTAATATATCTTGTGATTTTTTGTTTTTCTGTGTAACGTCTAAAACTCAATAAAAACAGAGTAGAACTTTGTTAATGAGTTTGATTTGCATATGACTTAAAATGTCTGGAACATGTATAATAATACAATAGCATATTCTTACTGAAAATCCTAAATATCTGCACACAAAATTAGATCTTTACGAAGTGGTAGAAACAGGAACTTTTCTGTTCCAGCTCATTAAACATTAAAATATGCATGTACATTTTTGGTAAAAGGTATTGGTTTATGGAACGCCTTGCCAAATTTCTTTAAGGAAATATATTAATGTACAGTGTTTAAGAAGGATTAAAATGTATGCTTTGATCATTTTTGTATAGATTTTCTTAATTCTAAAAAGTATATGTAATTGTGAACATGATGCGCCCCATAATAATTTTGTGGCAAATATAAGATTTATATCTTACGCTGTTTGTGAAAAATGCAACAAATAAATAAATAAAATACAGAACACTATAAATGTCGTTCAAAAGCCAGGTGGCCACGTGGCCTCTGGTTCACTCAAGCAGCAACGCCCAACATAACTCGTTAACGCCTTTTAAGGTGAAGATGAATCGAAACCAGAGTTCAAATTTTCAAGAGCACGGATCTGGAGAACCGAACATCCGTTTGAGCTGAAAACCTAATCGATTGGTCACCGCCAGCTAGTGACCAATCAATTAAGTTTTCAGCTTAAACGGATGTTTGGTTTTCCAGATTCTTGAAAATTTGAACTTTGGCTTCGATTCATCTTCACCTTAAGCCATGTTCCAAGAACCGTTCCGTTGATGCGAAACCAGGGCCTTGTTTTCCACTCAAATCACACAAGACAGCAAACAAACAAACAGAGGGCACAATCTTCAAATAAATCCTCAAAATAGAACACCCAGAACTCCACCGTGTGTTGACTCGGGGTGAGCCTTCTTTGATCTGCGACGAACTCCCATCCATGTGCTGCCATCGGAAGCATAGCAGGCGTGCGTATGATGTTTCCAAGGGCAACAACGAAGGATCCAACCGTGCTCGACGCCATCTCTGCTGGAGCAACAGATTAAAGAACAAGGTAAATTTCGCGCATCACTGAAACTTTCTTTTCCATTTCGCTGGAGGTTGGCTGATTTCTTGTACCTATTCACACATAGATACGTACACTACCCGCAAAAAGAATGAGAACCTTAGTCAATCCCAAAGAATTTATGTGCAATAGGGTCATAAAATTGTGATAAATTTTGTTTTTATCAAATAACAGCGTGCTCTTGCTACTAATTTGGCAAAATTTCCCCCTCAGATAATCTCTAACCATATTTCAACTTTGATTTACAAAATGCTTAGTCGACAAAACACACCACAGGAGTTTTCATTTTTAACACTGGGTTTGTTCCCATCTGACATTTCGGACGGGCCACGGAAAACAAAATACGTTCAAAATTTTACTTTAAACCAAGAGGTATTGCTGTGTGCGTTTAAAATGCAAATATCAAATGCGGGAACACCAAATGCGGTAAGATTTTTCACAGGAAATGCGGTGTCAAAGATAGATTTTTCTTGCTAGGGCGGCGGTGATTTCTATAATCGTTGCTAGATGTCCTTCGATCAGTGAATCAAATTGTCATCAAAGGAGACGAAAAACAAACAACAAAGCAAGTCGCTCACAACACGTTCGTCCATACTTTTGCGGATTGGGATACAATCAGAAGCAAAATTGTCATGACAATCACAGGGCACAACATTGTTGCAACCTTTTCAACTCGCGATTATTCAGTTATTATAAACACAAAACCAAATTTGTCTTATGCATGCTGTTCGATAGTGTGCCAATGTTTACCAATACAGAGAAAGTTCTCGAAAATTGCTATGCGAAGCCCAGAAAATCGGTGTCCACGTGGTGATCGATTATTGTCAGATTTTGTTCAAGTGGTGATAAACTGATGTTGCGGCATAAAAATGTTACAACAAGAATAGGAGATGACAATGTCTAAGCTGCTGAGTGTTGGGTGACAATTTATTCACTGCCTTCGATTTATTTTTCCGCATTTGAAGGACGTTTGCATCCAAAATGCAAACAGCAATATAAAAAAATCTCAATAACCGGAAAAATGAGAGAAACATCCGTAAATTGAGTAAACATGGTTGTTGTGGTTGCAATTAGAGTGTCTGTAAACAAGAGTGACGTCTTGTTCCAGCTTTGACAGGTCTCCTGCTCGATTGGAACGCGGATTTGTATGGAATTGACAGTTCGCCGCTGTTTCAATTTTGACATTGACGCCACTCTTATTTAAATCCACTCTGGTTGCAATATCCCAAATGTTGCAATATTTGGTAAAGCGATCCCGTACCTTGGGCGTGAAGTGTACACATCTAACGACTCAAATTTTATTCAACCGAAGACGACGGCAGAAAACACCGGTTGCCAGCATTCTTCCTTCGAAATTTGCGCCCGAAAAGTTTCCACATCCGTTGAAACGTTGCTCAAAAGTGCAATTATAACTGCATTAACAATGGTGCGTGAAATTCAAAAACTTTGCCCGCCCACACCCGGGCAAACCAACTTGGAAGCTTACACATCTAAGGAAGGGAAATCAAATTCCGGTAGTTGAATAACGTTATTGCGGGGAAAATTTTGTGGCAGGCGGAAACGAAGTGCTGTCTCGCAAACTGTTGACGTTGGAATGCTAATAGGTTCTTTTTTTCTTGGATTTTGAGTTTTCATGCTTCACAGAAGGTTTTTCGCCTCATGTGGTTTTGGATTCGTTAGTTTGCGGTTCCTTTTGTAAGTGGTAATTATAAAAAAGATAAATATTTGCAATGATGGCTAAATATAGTGATAACGTTTTTTAGTAATTGCTAAAAGTTATTCTATTATTATTGCTATCGATTCATTTGTTTCTCAAGAACAATTATTAACACTATCTTCAGTCGCTTTTGTATTGCGAAAGTCAAATTTAATCGCTAGCAAGGCAGGCGTGAGGGATGTTAGTACAGTCAACAACCAATAACTCGATACTAAGGAATCATCGAGCTAGAAACGTATCGAGCTGAGACGAGACTCGCGAAGACGGTCTTCTTTTTCTGTGATTGCTGAGTTTTTTTCTTATTCCACTTTGTGTTTATACCAATTATGCGCATGCTGTTCAAATCCTCACATGAACCTCTCAGCAAAAAATGATTGAGTTTGCATAACATCGAATCATAAATAGCCATTTGAGTGAAATTTCATGCCAGCAAACGTAGCAGACATTAGAAATAATTAATCTTCTGCTTATATTTATCAGCAACTTTGGAAAAAACTGCTCTGCCGACTGAGGTTTTCAATAACAGTTTACTTTGAACACAATACTTTTCACTTTTTCAGCCATAAAAACGGTGGGCTGCATTTGACGTTACGTGAGAGGGGAATCTGGGCTGCATATGACGTTGATATTTTTCCTCTTCGCGAGTCTCTCTCAGGTATCGAGTTATAGAACACGAAGCCAGTGCAAATGCTATCCAATGGACCATCGAGGTAGCCATGAAAATCAACATTTGTTCTAGAAATGTAATTTGAGAAAAAAAATGAAAAAAAAACTACAGCGATAATTTCCTAAAGGTATTAAGGCGAAGTAAGCCGTCATTGAAATTTGTACGCGTCGTTGATGATTGTTGCTAAATCATGGTACAATTTTGAATTGAAGAAAATCAGTTGGTATTGCACTGACGCATCTGATAAAGTATAAGCATACTCTCTGCATGTCAGCGCATATTGTGATACTTTTCTGGATGAACATGAACTATGAGGACTGAGTTTTTTTTTAATTTGAAATTGCGAACTGCAATGTCAACATGGGTGCCCAAACGAATGACGGGCTACTTAGTCTTAATCTCTATCCCAATTCTCAGGAGAGTCTTTGGTGTAGTTGCTGAAGATTTCTTAGATGAAATATTGAAAGTGTCCTTAAACGATATCGCGAAAGAGAATTGAAATACAGTGTCTTACCGATTTTAGCAACAAGGCTCGATTTTTATGTTGCCAAAATTGGGATGTTGCCAAATTCGGGAATTTTGAAATGCTTGTGTTTTTATCATTCTAATCTCTAAAAGTATCAGAAAATGCATGGCAATTACTACGAATGATGCGAAAAATGTCTGGGAGCCTTCTTCAGTTCAGCTTTTGATTTAAAAACAGAAACATGTACTGATTACACTTTTCAACAAAAAAAGTCGATATGAATGCACAGAGACCGGACACCCCGGGCTTGAAAGTATAAAAATAAACAAAAATAATGGCGTTTTCAGAATGTTCGTGTCTGCCCCAGGTCATTTTTAAAATATACTTGAACTTTTTGCATTTTTTATTTAAAAATCTAATCTAATCAATAAACCGACACAGTGTTTTATATTCAGGACAGGGGAATTCATGTGCCATATAATGTTTTCAACTTTAAATACAATATGAAGAGTTGTAATAAGATTTGCAGGGAGCCCTCCCCCCTTTTTTGTACCCTCTCCATTTTTAAAGTATCGCAAATGATGGAATATTTGATATACAGGGGGTTGTCAAAATAACTGGGACAGGCAAAAATTGGGCCAACTTTGGAATGCTGTAACTTTGACAAAAATTGACCGATTTCAATTTTTTAAGAAGTAATGGACGGGTCAACTAATCTAGTTTTGAGGTGCATCCACGGAGATGAACTATGACCACCGGATACCGGTGATAATCCGGATTTCCGGAAGCATGTCTTATGCAGTAAAATTATGACGTGTTTTTAGCAAAGGTCTCGGCTAAAAAATCAAAATTTTACTACACATGAAGATAGAAGATCTAATTCTGAAGCGATTGGTGCGCCAAGTATTAATATTGGTCCAGAAACAACCAATATATGGCCATTTCCCCGGAATCGGTGCCGGTAGTGGATCCGAATTGGGATCAAACAATTTATTCACTCAAAATATGTCGCGCAATATTGTTTTCTCCCTAGCATATCATAAAATACCCTATTATAAGTTGAAAATGAGTCTTGTACAGATTTGGCCACTCATGGCGCCGCCCAGTGCCCCGGGGGAACCTTGCATAGGGGACATTTCGATTTTGACACCAAAGCATATCATGCGACGGCTCATTCTTCATGTCTTGTCGTAAATAGGGCAACTGTAGACTCAAAATGGATAGTTGACTACAGTGACTACTTCCGGGACCACCGGATGTTCCAGAGGGAACCTGTAATTAGGGACAATTGAAATTGAACTCCAATACATATCGTGCGACAGTTCACTTTTCATGTCTCGTGCTAAATAGGGCTATTGTAGACCTAAAATGGATAATTGACTACAGTGGCCAATTTTGGGACTACCGGAATTTCCCGGAGGAACTTGTCATTGGGGACATTTCTGTTTTTACACCAAAACATATCATGCGACGGCTCTTTCTTCATGCCTTGTCGTAAATAAAATAACTGTAGACTCAAAATGGGAATTTAATTGAATTGGCCACTTTTGGGACTACCGGGTGTCCCCTAGGGAACCTATGATTAGGGACAATTGGAATTGAGCTCCAATACTCATCGTGCAACGGCTCATTCTTCATGTTTAGTCATGAATAGGTCAACTTTAGACCGAAAATGGATATTTAACTAGAATGGCCACTTTGGGGACCTCCTATAGTTCCCTAAGGAACCTATCACTTTTGGGACCACCGGAATTTCCCGGAGGAATCTGTCATTGAAGACATCACAGCCTCCCTCAGGGATATCCGGTGGTCACAAAAGTGGCCACTGTAGTCAAATATCCACCTAAGGTCTACAATAGCCCTATTTAGCACGAGACATGAAAAATGAACTGTCGCACGATATGTATTGGAGTTCAATATCAATTGTCCCTAATTACAGGTTCCCTCTGGAACATCCGGTGGTCCCGGAAGTAGTCACTGTAGTCAACTATCCATTTTGAGTCTACAGTTGCCCTATTTACGACAAGACATGAAGAATGAGCCATCGCATGATATGCTCTGGTGTCAAAATCGAAACGTCCCCTATGCAAGGTTCCCCCGGGGCACTGGGTGGCGCCATGAGTGGCCAAATCTGTACAAGACTCATTTTCAACTTATAATAGGGTATTTTATGATATGCTAGGGAGAAAACAATATTGCGCGACATATTTTGAGTGAATAAATTGTTTGATCCCAATTCGGATCCACTACCGGCACCGATTCCGGGGAAATGGCCATATAATGGTTGTTTCTAGACCAATATTAATACTTGGCGCACCAATCGCTTCAGAATTAGATCTTTTATCTTCATGTGTAGTAAAATTTTGATTTTTTAGCCGAGACCTTTGCTAAAAACACGTCATAATTTTACTGCATAAGACATGCTTCCGGAAATCCGGATTATCACCGGTATCCGGTGGTCATAGTTCATCTCCGTGGATGCACCTCAAAACTAGATTAGTTGACCCGTCCATTACTTCTTAAAAAATTGAAATCGGTCAATTTTTGTCAAAGTTACAGCATTCCAAAGTTGGCCCAATTTTTGCCTGTCCCAGTTATTTTGACAACCCCCTGTATATCAAATATTCCATCATTTGCGATACTTTAAAAATGGGGAGGGTACAAAAAAGGGGGGAGGGCTCCCTGCAAATCTTATTACAACTCTTCATATTGTATTTAAAGTTGAAAACATTATATGGCACATGAATTCCCCTGTCCTGAATATAAAACACTGTGTCGGTTTATTGATTAGATTAGATTTTTAAATAAAAAATGCAAAAAGTTCAAGTATATTTTAAAAATGACCTGGGGCAGACACGAACATTCTGAAAACGCCATTATTTTTGTTTATTTTTATACTTTCAAGCCCGGGGTGTCCGGTCTCTGTGCATTCATATCGACTTTTTTTGTCGAACTGTGTTATATGCGCCATCTGAAAAGCACACTTGTTTTACACAGTACAAGCGTGGTATTACTTTCAGTGGCCATTTGCGACTGTTCTAGAGCGCAAATGTGCTTAGAAACCAGACCATATCTAAGTAGCAGATTATGAATACAGGTTCGGTTGAGGATCCTTTCAGGTGGGTTTATTTTAGAGGTTTCTTGAACATAGAGCGCAATTTTGGTGACAACACGTCTTAACAGTAAAGAAGGTTCTAAGTGGAAAAAAGTGGAAGTTTTTCTAAATAACTTCTTACTATCAATGTTATCACGGTTGAAATGTAATGTCAACTTTTTTGTCAAGACTTCCCTGGGCGTACTTGCCAAACGATATACGCATGCAAAAATGGCAACTTTTGGCGTAGAAACTTCTTAGTTAATAACTGTGGAAGTGCTCATTGAAACTAAGCTGAGAAGCAGGCCCTGTCTCAGTGAGGACGTAATGTCAAGAAGAAGAAGAAGGATTGGAAGATATTTCTTGAAACAAAACATCATATTATAGAAGAAATAATCTGTGAAGAGCAACGCGAGTTATTGAAAATTTTGCTTCCGAAATTTCAAATTTCATTCATTTCATTGCGTTTCATTTTTCAAGATTTATTTATTAGATTTTTTTTACGAACTCGTCAAGAAACTGCTTGCAAAATCTCTATTGTGCATATGAATTTAATCAAGGATTTCACCATTTGATGCTTCTGGTAGAAATACAATCGCTACATGTATCTCTGATGTTTTGATTTTATTTCTGTAAGATCCTGTAACATTCGTAAAAATGAAAACGGATAGCAAAAAAATGTAGCTTAGATGCGGAGTCAGTGGAAAAAAATTGTAGTACAGGTCGGACTCGATTATCCGGAGTATCGATTTTTTTTTCACTCCGGATAATCGAATCACTGAGAAAAAAATGAAGTCTTCGATAAAAGAACATAAATATTATCTTTTTTTGTTGTTTTATTTATATGACGCGGTGGTGTAACCTAAAACTATTTCTAGGAAAAGTACGGGTCTTTACAAGAATTTTTTTTTTACCAGCATACAGAAAAACCACTTTTTTAAACCCCCCTGTTCTTAAATATTTTCAGGACTGCAAAACCATTCATTTTGTATATTGTAATACCAAATAATCTCAGATTTATGCATAAAAATTGAAAAACAAGAACATCAAAAATTAAATTCCGGATAATCGAGTCTTAAATTCCGGAGATTCGAATCCCGGATAATCGAGTCCCCGGATAATCGAGTATCCGGATAATCGAGTCCGACCTGTAATCATTTATTTTTTCTTCTTTTTAATTGTAGAGAAGCATTATATAAATGTTAACAATGTCCGAAGAATTTTGAGCATGGGCTTTTTACTCACTCTTAGAATTCTTCTAAAGAAGAAGAATCTTCTACGGATTAACTAATAAATGATCACGAGACAATTTGAAAACATTTTGAGGATCTTCAAACCGCCACACATAATCCGATTTGTACGTTAATTGCAAGCACATAAAAATAACAAAACATTAACGATCAACACAGTAAAGCTAATCATCTTAACATTTGATGCTTTTATTACACTTGTTTTTACTGATGATTACTATCCTATTCCACCAAATTATTATGCCTTTTAAACAATGTAGCATTTATTTTTACAGCTTGCCTGCTTTATGTCAATTCCCCTATGAAAAATGCGCGTTTTACTTATAAGTATATTCAACATTAGCTTTCTAAGCTCGCAATGGTCACCAACATTTTCATTTTTACTTATTTTTGCTTTGTTTGAACTCACAATATTAGGATTCAGTGCTTGATTATCAATTGAAAATATTTTTCCATGTGTTGCCAAAATCGGGAAGAAAATGTTGCCAAAAACGGGTGTTGCCAAAATCGGAGGTAGACAAAAGCGGGTGTTGCCAAAATCGGGAAGGCACTGTAATAATTATGATTGTGCGATATTTGCCAGAAAACCATTCGCCAGAAAACTATTCGCCAGAATGACATCTGCCAGAAAACCATTCGCCAGAATGTACCATTTACCAGAAAACCATTTGCCAGAATGTACCATTCACCAGAAAGTACCATTCCCCAGAAATATTTTTCTTGTCGATTTTGATCATGAAACATCTCGGAATCCAAGGATGGCCGTCACAATTTTCCACTTGTGCTACTTTTTACATGTCCAAAAGCACTAAATTGAACAAATAGTACGGTAACTATCTCGTTCTTCTCATTTTAAGCTTTCTGCTAGTGCACAGAGCGGAGACAATATAACATTGTTATTCTAAATCTTCTTCTTTCTGGCGTTACGTTCCCACTGGGACAGAGCCTGCTTCACAGCTTAGTGTTCTTATGAGCACTGCCGTAGTTATTCACTGAGAGCTTACTATGCCAATGACCATTTTTACATGTGTATATCGTGTGGCAGGTACGAAGATACTCTATGCCCTAGGAAGTCGAGAAAATTTCCAATCCTCGACCGGTGGGAACCCACGACCCTCAGCTTGGTCATGCTGAATAGCTGCGCGTTTACCGCTACGGCTATCTGGGCCCCTATTCTACATCTCTCACGAGATTTTTGGCTATGAGGTTTTGATACAATATTCTAAGCTGTTTTACCTAGTTTTAACCTTCCAGTCGTCGCGCGGTTTCCTACCGTCAGAAGCACCACGCTACTATTGTGAACGAAAAGCGAGGTTTTTTCAGCGGTGTTGTACAAAATACAACAGCGCGACGGCTGAAGTGTTAAGAAAATTTCATTTCCTGTCACCGCGAGCTGTTCTTCTTCAGAATATTGTATTGTACAGAATTTCTCGTGCAACTACCAGATATTTTTTGCTTTTCAATTGACAGTTTATTGGGGTTGTGCTACTTTCTCCCGAATATCGATACCCCGAATGTCGTTTCCCTGAATACCCCGTTTTCTCAAGTAGCCTATTTCCTCGAAATGTTTTGGCACTCATAATTATCAGAACTTATTGATTATTTCAGGGTGATGAACGGTTCATATGAAAAACACCCTTCTTTTTTGATCAGCGGTTCTTTAAAGTTTCTCCGAACTCAGCATTTTTTATTGTTTTCTTTATCGTTCTTTCTAGTTCACCACTCTGTCTCTGAAGATTGTTTCTTATCCATTTTGAACTGCATCTATTTTGGGGCCGTCCATGAATCACGTGGTCGTTCAAGAGGGAGTAGAAGTGGGTGGTTCTATCATAATACCATGATCCATACAAATTTCAAATTTCAAATGTCATTCGGGATAATGGATTGCAGGAAAAAGTGTCATTCGGGTGTCTGGAGTTCGGGGAAATGATATTCGAGGGAACAACATTCGGGTAAAAATAGACCAAAAGGTTTTTAGTAGTAATTTCAGTACATGAATTAGTATTCAAAAAAGAGTATTTGCTTACCGCTACTTGACATGGTGTTTGGCAAATAAGAATTCTCCATTCTCCATGTATAGGATGTTCTTATTAGTTTTACAACTGTCTTGTTTGTCCTCCTCCTGAAAAATGTTATAGTAAATGTAAATTTGGACTGCGAGTGGAGGCATTAATAACTTCATCGAACTGACGGCACAAATAGTTGCAACGTATATCGAAATCTTGTAAATATCCATTGAACTAGCCCTTAAGAAGCAACAAAACTTTTAAGAACAGCTTATGATGAAAAAAAGGGAGCAATACTTGTGAAATATTCCAAACCATAATTTCCTGTAAAACTTAATAATATATAAATAAAAAATTAATTGAAACTGAAAAAACAGAGAGATGGAATTTAATAATTATAAAATAGCATAATCTCATGCTATAACATCTGTAGAACGATGGTTGTAATGTATATTGAAATCTCGTAAATATTAAATGAATTAGTCCATAAGAAGCAACTAAACTTTGAAGAACAGCTTATGCTGAAAAGAAGGGTGAACCTCTTGTGAAGCCTTTCAAACCATAATACCATTTTACAAGGACAACGTATATTAAAAAAACTTACTATGCTATCAGTCATGCTAAGTATTAAACTTTACATCAGTAAGCAGTATCTTTCATGCATAGTGAAGCTGCTTTTAATGAATGCAACTGTTATTCTATTGTATATTCTTTCTAGTTCCACGGTCCCCCAGTATTAAGTGTTGCTTTTTCAATTCATATTTATAAAACTTCAAATATTGATGTTGATCGTTGAATGCTCTAGAAATCGATATTTTCATAATATGTACAGTATTGGACAAAACATTTGCAACTTTTTCGATTTTCCATACAAAATGACCAACTTCGGATAGCTAGATCTCAGTTATTTATGGACCGATTCGAATGAAACTTTCACAGAACATCAGATATAACTTGAATTTTAACATATATTTTTGAATAATTTTTACAATCACGAGTTTATAAGTAATAACGATTTGACTAAAGTGTAATTTTCGACAAAAAATTCAAAACTTTTTATCTCAAGATCTGATAGCCACAAAACTGTCTTTAGCAAACTTATTCATCTCGTCAAAATCTACAACTTTGCTGAAAATACCATGAAGCTATTCCTTCAATATGTTTAGTTAAGTCAAATATAAAAAATCGTCAAAAAATTCACTTTAGTCAAACCGTTACTGCTTTTCAACTTGTGATTGGAAAAACCACTCAAAAATATATGTTAAAATTCAAGTTACGTCTGATAGTCTGTGAAAATTTCATTCAAATCGGTCCATAAATAACTGAGATATATATAGAGATAATAACTGAGTTGGTCATTTTATATGGAAAATCGAAAAAGTTGCAAATGTTTTGTCCAATACTGTACCTAGTCCAACAATTAGAATATGGATATTCGTAGCTGGCTAACTAAGTCAACGGTAGATTGTGTCCAAGAGACCCTGTACTTTTTTGAGTATATTACCAAAATAATCTGACACATTTTTTTAAGGCTCTACAATTGCAAACTTGATTTACCTGAAAATAAAATAAAAAAAATTCTAGGGGATAGTAAATTCTAGGGGATAGTAAATTCTAGGGGATAGTAAATTCTGGGGAATGGTACATTCTGGCGAATGGTTTTCTGGCGAATGGTACTTTCTGGCAAATGGTTTTCTGGCATATGGTACTTTCTGGCGAATGTCATTCTGGCGAATAGTTTTCTGGCGAATGGTTTTCTGGCAAATATCGCACAATCAATAATTATTATTATTACTTAAACCTTTTAATTTTCAGCCCTGGGCTGGCTTATATCGAACCTTTAAAAAATTTTGGAGACATCCCTGCCGTAACGACTTTTTGAAGAAATATTGAAAAAAATCCTATGCTCAAGTAGAAATTTTGTAGTAGTTTTTTGTAAGATCTATTAGGCCCATTACGCGTCAAATTGTATTCCGAGCTGGCGGCATCCACTCACATTTTAAAGAAGTTGTCTGGATGTCAAGACCTCCACAAAATAAGCCACTTTGTATACTTAGTATTTCCAAAATTTATCTTAACTATCGATTGAAAACATCCAAACTTTTTAACCCTTTTTTCTGTTTTTTAAGTAATGTAGGTAATCGAAAAAAGACAACCCCTACGAAAACGTGTTATATGGATGACTTGGAGATAATTGTCTAAAATTTAGAATGTAAGCACTTTCACTATTACACTTTTTTTTAATCTAAATTTAAAGTCGTCAACGTCATTTTTAATTTCAATGAAAATTGTCTCAAGATAAGAGATTAAAAATTTACTGTTTACTACCACCATCCATACATTGCGAAATTGACACTTTGAAGGAAAATGAATGGCTACTAACTAACATTTTTTCCTGCCTTAAATTACACTGTTCGACAAAAAAAAATTTTTGGCTGGATCAGGGACGCGGTTATATGGGTCTTGAAGTGCAAGAAAAGTGTAGAAAGAGGCCGTTTTCAAATGATTTGCAGCACCCCTGGATTAGTTTTTAACAAATTTTGAAAATTTGGCATTTTTCATCAAAAAAAGCGTAATAAGCAAAATATCAATATATTTTCAAATTCAATTATTCAACCATTGAATTAGTCAAATCAATATTTTTTAGCCCTAGATCGCTTCAGGGAAACGTGCACCATTTCAGAAGAATATTGGCATCATTTTTATATATGAATTTGGAATGTTAACGATCATTAAACAAGCATACGAGGATGTGCACCATATAAAAACTACTTATTTTTCTATTCCACACATCTGGTTAATTATATAATAATTATTATAGGTTCAAGAAGACGCTTGATTAGGATTTAATTTTTTGCTCCATTTTATAAAGCAATGAGCAATGCAATCCAGTAACATTTGAGTTCAACAAGGATACGACTACGGAAAATTGATGTGTCTGTGATGTGGTGTGATGTGAATATATGGGCTGGTTGGTCTAATAAACTCTCAGCAGAAATACAAAATTTATATAGGTTGGACACTGACATGTAAGTGGTCTTACATGCGCTAGTCGGTTTATCAGGAGACGATGTCTGTAAAAAAATGTGATAACATTGTTATTTGCAATTTCTAAATATTTTGATAGGTACTCATTAATAATTGTTTACTTATTGTGACATTCATTTTCCTCGGAATACCCCTAGGAAAATTACAGAATTACATAAAATAGCAACAAATAATTTAGTAATCATCATTATCACATTTTTTGCGAAAGCCGCTCAGGCAGGCATGAGCTCTTTTTGATTCAGTCTGTGCACAATGCTAATTATTTGTGAAAACTGATTTAGTGGTAACATGCCTGCTTCTTACTTGTAAGATGAAACAATTTCTGGTTAAACCATTTCCGATATTTTTTTATTTTTCGGTTCTAAATTTCACATGTTTTTTGGCAATTTCAATCAATCTTTCAGTTTTGAGATTTGGAATGAATTTCACAAATAATTGCGATATATTCAAAATGAGTAAAACACTTGTTTTTCTACACACTTAAATTATTTTACGGATTCCTGTAAAAATCTCAACAGCTGAACAGTTCGGTGAAATAAATTAACGGAGTACGGTAAATTTTTACAGTATTCGGTAAAAAAAATCACCGGAATCCGTAAAATTTCGACGGAATTACGGTGTTTTATTTCACCGAACTGTTCAGCTGTTGAGATTACGGTGAAATTCACCGTAAGAGCTTAGTGTGTATGTCTTCTTGTTTAAAGAAAGAAAAATAGAAATTACGTGAAGTTTCGCAAAATTGTTTATCACAAATGTATGGATAAATTGTTTCTTTACTTAATTGAAAAGCATTTTTACTCGTTTCGAGGCTATGGGAATGGGGGCTCATAAATGGACACGTTTGTCCTTATATGGGAGGCGAGTTTAAAATTAACCTTAATGGTCGACTTCTTTATGTTTCCAATATGCTTACAACTAAACCCATTTGAAGAAAACATCCCATTGAACAAGAAACTAACGCTCCATTTGAAAGTTTGATTAAAATTGCCGAAAAATATGTAAAATGTCGAACCAACAAAAAAAAATGGGAAATGGTTTAACCAGAAATTGTTTCATCTTACAAGTAAGAAGTAGGCATGTTACCACTAAATCAGTTTTCACAAATGATTAGTATTGTGCGCAAACTGAATCAAAAAGATCTCATGCCTGCCTGAGTGGCTGTCAAATGTTGTCACAAAAAATGTGGAAATGTTGATTACTGAATTATTGATTGCTATTTTACGTTAGTCTGTAATTTCTAGGGATATTCTGATAACAAATGGACCTCACGATAGGTAATCTATTCTTAATGAGTACCTTTAAAAATCTTTGGAAATCGCAAATAACATTATTATGACATTTTTCACAGACTTTGCCATCGGCTCCTGATAAACCGACTAGCTCATGTAAGACCACTTACATGTCAGTGTCCAACCTAATTTTGTATTACTGCCAAGAGTTTATTAGACCAACCAGCCCATATAAACATAACAGACACATCAATATTCCGTATTCGTATCCTTGTTGAAATCAACTGTTACTGGATTGCATTGCTCATTGCTTTATAAAATGGAGCAAAAAATTAAATCCTAATCAAGCGTCTTCTTGAACCTATAATAATTATTATATAATTAACCAGATGTGTGGAATAGAAAAATAAGTAGTTTTTATATGGTGCACATCCTCGTATGCTTGTTTAATGATCGTTAACATTCCAAATTCATTTATAAAAATGATGCCAATATTCTTCTGAAATGGTGCACGATTCCCTGAAGCGATCTAGGGCTAAAAAATATTGATTTGACTAATTCAATGGTTCAATAATTGAATTTGAAAATATATTGATATTTTGCTTATTACGCTTTTTTTTTTGATGAAAAATGCAAAATTTTCAAACTTTGTCAAAAACTAATCCAGGGGTGCTGCAAATCATTTGAAAACGGCCATTTTCTACACTTTTCTTGCACTTCAAGACCCATTTAACCGCGTCCCTGATCCAGCCAAAAAATTTTTTTTTGTCGAACAGTGTTATTTTTTACTGGCACATTTTCAAACAAAACTAGACAAGTGAAAGTCACAATAATCTCAGAATTAATAAAGCTCAATAAGCGAGATAATTTTGTCTAACAAGTTAACTTTAAATTATTGAGAATTCCATATAAACAGAGCTCATGACGCCATTTTTCGCCATATTATATTCGACAAGGAAATGTTTTAGTTAGAAAAGCTTTTTTCGATTGATAGTAAACATTGTTACTTATCATGAGACAAAATTACATTTAAATAAAAAATGGTAATTTTTAATCTACTCCAAGTTTTAAATAACTTTTTTTTAGTACTGGCCATATATAAGATTTTTTTCAGTATATTTATTCAAAAAATTACCGAAACTGTAAACATTACATATACAGTCGACTCTCCACATCTCGATATCTCGATATCTCTCCCTATGTCGATAATTTCATAAGTCCCTTCAGTCTGCATACATTTTCACTCTCCATATCTCGATATCCTCCTTATCTCGATATCTCCATATCTCGATGTGTTTCTGTTGATTTTTCGTTCTCAATTTTCTCTCCGTATTTCGATATGACCAATATCAAAGGTAACTAGACCAAAGTTTTGGGATTCAAAACAAATTAGGAGCGCAAAATGACGTCTGTTTGTGTACTACTTTCTTGGCAACGGAGTGTTTTTCAATCTAGTATTCATCAAAAATGTGTTCTTTGTCTCTTCCTATCTCGATGGCCCCTTCGATATCAAGATGTGGAGAGGCGACTGTATTTCGCAATTGGATGAAATGGACAAATTGATGTGAAGTTTTGCGAAAAAGTTACACGTCTTCTCGGTGAGAATCGAACTCACGACTCCCTGATCTCTAGTTAGAGCACGTTACCCCTACGCCATGAGAGGACTCATGGACGCAGAAGTTAACCTGAATTTGATTTCAGCTCTAACTAGAGATCAAGGAGTCGTGAGTTTAATTCTCACCGAGAAGACGTGTGACTTTTTCGCAAAAACTTCACATTAATTTGTCCATTTAATCCAATTGCAAAGTATATGTAATGTTTAGTTTTTCGGTAGTTGTCATACTTCCACTTCCAAACGATAGATCAGATAAATTTTGGAAAAACATATATATATTTATATTTCCATATAAACCTATATTGTCCTTGAGCCACTTTTAAATCACCTCCTAGAAAACTGCAAATTTCACAGAACCCTTTTTTATGGTAAGGATAGTAGGGAAGAAATGTGAGGATGGATTTTCCACCTTTTTTCGTGCCCTGATGTAGATGCACTCCCAGAAAAATCTTCGAAGAGATTCCTTCAGTAAAACGAAGATCCTGAAATAATCTAAATCTTTGTATAATTTCAGGAGGAAAACCTGGAGTTAGGGTTCTTGAAAAAAGTATTTGAGAAATCCTTAACAAAATCCAGGAAACTTGTGATTCATTTTTCTAAACATAAAACTTTGAAGTAGGGAAAGTGTACCAGTTATGGCCATAGTGGTTCCCTATTTGGCCATATGTGAAATTTTGATATTTTTAAATATTTTTGAATGTTTTAACATCAAGATATATCTTTAATCTAACCACTAAAATAAACAAAAATTTTCAAAATTTGAAAACAATAAAGTAATTAGGTTTGGCGAAATAGGGACCACTATGTCCATAATTGATACACCTACCCTATATTAATTCGAGTCTTTATATTCTGGTTACATTCCTGGATGATTTCAATAGCGAATACTCAGAAAAGTCGATCGATGAATTAAATGTGGAATCTCCAGATGATGTCTTAAAAAAACCCCTTTGAAGGTTATTACAAATTATCCCCTGAAAATTCGTACCTACTGTTTTTTACGCAAATATTCTCAATTCTTGAAGAAATTCTGAGAATAATTTAATAAGCAACCCTTGGCAAAATTCCAAACAAAATACATCACTTTTGAGAACACGTTGTTTATGACCGGCTTTTGAAAATACATTGAGGTGTCTTACGTAAACTTTAAAAAAAAAAATTCAAAGAGATTATAAATTTACTGAAGTTTTATTATGAAGAATTGTTGGAGGAATTCTTCAGGTAATACCTAAGTGTAATAACGGTTTAGTTTTTGGAGGAATCAAAGAGAAAGCTTCTTTAATTAATACTTAAAAAAAATTAGAGGAAATATAAAGAAATCCTATCATGAAATTCTAAGGCGACTACATGGGGCAATCTATTGTCAGAGAAAACGAGGAATTTCTGTCAGAAATTTTAGAGCAATTCATGAATAAATTCTTCATAATATCTTTTCAATATTTCCTGCAGCAAATAATACAGATTGATTTTCAGTGTGTTGGACAAAAAAAAACTCAAATATCTATCCTGGAAACAAATTAAGACAAATTTATTACGAAACGCATAAAGAATCATTGAATAATTCTACAGAAAGGAATTTCGTAGATAAACTCCAAGGGAAGTTCTCGGAGAACTCTCAAGGAAACGTCTATAAATAACGTTCTTTTTCATAGCAGATTTAAGGCACACATTCACCCATCGTAGCCCATTTTACCATACCTGATCTCTCTCTAAAATGCAACACCATTTATGGACGGTCCTCAAGACAAATCAGTAAGGATATTCTTGAAGAAGTACTAACCAAAATATTTTATTTAACAATTTTCGGATGAATCTATGACGTAATGCTTAAGAAAAAATAGATATTTTTCAGGAGTGTCAGACTTTTTGGAAAAATCTGAGTAGAACTATAAACTGACATCTCTAGGAGAATCTATGAAGACTTTCGGACGTATCCCTAAGAAGATTCTTTGCAAAACTCTGGATGGTTTTATTGTGGAATAATTGTTGGTTTTACTGTCCAGATTCTGGCACTCAAAATAAAAATTCCTAATTCTTATTCTGAGCAATTCCACCGAACAAATTTTATTTTAAATTTAATTTTTGTATTTTTAAATTCGCCTGAAAATTTGCATACAGATTCTTTATGACCAAAAATGCCATTTTGCACCTTCAGACCGCCATTTTGAACCTCGCCTTATTTTTGAGAAGGGCGTATCGGAAAATGCATAGCAAAACTTAAAAAAACTGTAACTCGAAAACGGTTTGTCTGATCGATTTGAGATCTTCTACAAAGTAGTAGGTATTCCTTAGGACTATATGGAGAAAAATATGCACGGTTAAAAAAGTTACAGATTATTTTTTATTTCAAAAACAAAATTTTTAAATCGATTTTCTCCAGAAACGCAGATTCGATTTTTTTTTCAATTTTGGATATGTTTTAGGGGACAACTTATGTGATTTATTGCACAATGTTTCAAAATGGATGAATTATGGACAAAAAAGTTATGATTTTTTAAAAAATTACAGATTTAGAAAAAAAAATCGAAATAGAGGAAACAATAATTTTTTATGTGATTATTTGAAAGTACAGAAAAATTGCAATCGAAAAGTACTTAGGTAAATTTTTTCTGGGTTGCATCAATTTCGAGATATACTCATATTTATATAAAATTTTCAAATAAAAAAAGTAAAATAGGCCCTTTTCAAACATTTTTCGTGTTTCTCCATTCCAGAAATATTTTATTTTGATTGAGTGAATCGTAGCTGAATTGTTTATTGTTTGATCAAAACCTATATACTAAAGTATTAAAAAAAGTATGCACGGTAAAAAATATATAAACGAAATTTTCAAACGAAAATTTTAAGTTCATTGTTCTTAAAAACCGAAAAATTGATGTTTTTAATTTTTGGATATGTTTTGCAGTATATTGTTTGTAACTTCTTGCACAATGCCTCAAAATGGAAAATTTTTGGATAAAAAAATAATTATTTAAGAAAATAAATAAAACGAATTTATGTAAAACGATATTTTTGGTGCGTTTTTTTTGAGTACAGAAAAATAACTATATATTTTTAAATATGAAAAATTTCTATCGAAAAATACTCAAGTAAAATTTAGCTGAGATGCATCACTTCCGAGATATACACGGTAAATCTAAACGTGGCATTAAAAATGTGATTCTATCACAACGGTGTACCTTTGGACCCCAGGGCTAAGCCCGGCTAATGGGTAAAGCCCTCTCATCGCGGCAAGATCGTACAACCATGAAGAAGAAGTTCGTTTTTTTTTTGTTTTTTTTTTTTTATATATATATATACTGCAATTTTATTTCTTAATTATATCAACTACTTTCTTGTTATCGTCACAGCTCGAAAATTGTCTAACTTCAATTTTTGTTTCAGAGATAGGGATAAACGAGTAATATTTCTGAGTGCCTTGAACTGTTTTTGCACTTGAAAATAGTTGGTTAAGTTCTTGTGCAATGAAATCATATTCCTCAGTAATTGAATAACAAAAGAAGATTTGTGTAAGCTGCTCTTCTTTCCGATTTTGAGCCCTGTTCCTTTTAATTCTACTATTGTATCCTTCGACAGATACGCGTATTTCAACCTCAACTGTAAAGCCGTCTTCAGTGTTGCGTACTTGACTTACTTGGTTTGTGTTGTTGAAATTAAAATAAAATTTTCCGGAATGGAGAAACACGAAATATGTTTGAAAAGTGCCTATTATTATCTTTCCATTTGAAAATTTTATATAAGTATGAGTATATCTCGAAATTGATGCAACCTAGAAAAAAATTACTTAAGTACTATTCCAATGCATTTTCTGTACTATAAAATAAACACATAAAATATATTGTTTTCCTTTATTTAGATTTTTTTCAAAATATGTAATATTTTATAAAATAATAACTTTTTTGTCCATAATTCTTCCATTATGAAACATTGTGCAATAAATCACATAAAATGTCCCCTAAAACATGTCCAAAAATAATAAAAATTACAGATGCATATTCATAGAAAATCGATTTTAATTTTTTTTATTAAAAAAATCTGTCATTATTTTTTACCGTGCATATTTTTTCCAAATAGTTCTAAACAATACCTACAACAACCGCAAAATATATCCAAAAATTAAAAACATCAATGTTGCGGTTTTTAAGAACTATTAGCTTCAAATTTTCATTTGAAAATATTCTTTATTTTTTTTACCGTGCACTCTTTTTTCAATACTTAAGCATAAATGTTTGGTCAAACGATAAACGATTTAGCTTCGCTCAATCAAAATTTTTTTTTCTGGAATGGAGAAACGCGAAATATGCTTGAAAAGGGCCTATTTTTCTTTTTTCATTTGAAAATTTTATATAAATATGAGTATATCTCGAAATTGATGCAACCTAGAAAAAATTACTTAGGTACTTTTCGATTGCAATTTTTCTGTACTTTCAAATAATCACATAAAATATTATTGTTTTCCTCTATTTCGATTTTAGTTTCAAAATCTGTCATTTTTTAAAAAATCTTAACTTTTTTGTCCATAATTCTTCCATTTTGAAACATTGTGCATTAAATCACATAAGTTGTCCCCTAAAACATATCCAAAAAAAAAAAAAATCAAAACTGCGTTTCTGAAAATCGATTTTAAAATTTGGTTTTTGAAATAAAAAATAATCTGTAACTTTTTTTACCGTGCATATTTTTCTCCATATAGCCCTAAGCAATACCTACAACTTTGTAGAAGATCTCAAATCGATCGGACAAACCGTTTTCGAGTTACAGTTTTTTTTTTTTAAATTTGCCATGCATTTTCCGATACGCCCTTCTCAAAAATAAGACGAGGTTCAAAATGGCGGTCTGAAAGTGCATAATGGCATTTTTGGTCATAGAGAATCTGTATGCAAATTTTCAGGCGATTCAAAAAATACAAAAATAATCGGGTTTGCGAAACGGCGTGGAACTGCTCTTCTACTTTTCCTCAAATGTTGTTTCCCCGAATGACATTTCGCCGAAAAATGAAGCAGTAAAAAAATGTGCAGGATTTGTCTTCAGTGGTAGGAACCTTGAACAATGCCGGAGGACACTTTCGAAGCAAACTTCTGCAGAATTCTTAGAAAAATCCTTAGAGTAATTCTAGAAACACTTTCTTGAATAATTAAGAAATACTTCGAAGATGATTGTTCAGATAAACTTCTGGAAATGTATTTTGAGAAATTTCTTGCCCTGCTCATAGAGCAATAATTGAAAAACTCTTAGGTATAGGCGAATGAATCCCTATTGCAATTCTAATCTTTGGTGTAGTCGTTGATGATTTTTTAGAGACATTATAGGAAGTGTGCTTGACCGGCATCGTTAAAGAATACTTGAAAAATTGTTGGAGACAACACTGAAATAAATTAGAATTTCTAGAGAAATATATAGATTAATTGCTGGGTGGTACGAATATCTGGTGTAAGACATGAAGAAATATTATGGCAAATGTTTGAGGGAATCCCGAAAGTAAATTTTGAATAAAGTGCTTATTTAAAATGTTAATTGTAGATGAAGTTCTGAAAGAATATTTTAAGAGATTCCTTCAGAGAACGCTAAAGTTATTTTCTGAAGATTTAAAAAAAATCCTGGGCAAGCCTAAAAAGCAACCATGAAAAAATTTTAAGTAAATAATTTAATGTAATATTTCTTTAATCGATTATATAAAATACTCCTTAACTCGGAAATAATTCCAGAAATAGTCTTTATTTGCTGATTAGATTCCTCGTGGTTCTCAATAAGCCAATATTTGTCAATATTTGCTGTATATTCGATGGGTAAATTGTTTGTAAATGTTGAAAATTTATTCGAAATTATAAATTTTTCACTGATCTTTAAATCTATGAAAATTTACCAATTCTCAGACCATCGAGGGTGTGACATTGGGCTAAAAAAACTGGAAATGGTATTTTTATGACATATTTCAGATTATGTTTTAACTCATTATCACCCCTATCGACGGTATAGAGCTTGTTTGATTTTGAACGTGTTCAAATTTTAGAACTGAACTGAGGGTTCAAGAGCACTTTGAAAAAAAGAACAATGATCAATGATTACTGTGATCAAGATCAATTTCGAAGAACAATTGGCTTGCTAATCTGCTCGCGTTCTGTTCAAAATGCAACACTGCATAAGAAAAGAATTAAGAATAAGAAATTGATAAATCTATAAAGTGCTCTTTATTTAAATTACAGATAGATATTTAAATCATTTTCATTATTAACGATCACAGAAAAAAACAGAAGAAAAATTCCTATAGATAATTAACTGTACGCGTGAAGATGCTCAAAATTTCTGCTTCATGTATTTTTGAAGATGTGTCAGATAAATTTCAACGAAGCTTTCAACATGATTAATTCTTATCTTGTTCGTTCCCATCAGCAACATATTAGCTTGGGAATTTCAATTTCAAACGTTTTCTTTATGTCTTTCACACTGCAACAGTTTCTGCAAACATCGTCACAATACGAGTTCAAACGTAAACCCTTTAAAATCCCTCGAGCCACGAGCTTCCGTCCCTACAACGTTATATTTCGCATCCTTCCTCCCTCCAAACCATTCCGGAACACAATTCGATTGAATAACTCTGTATCTTTTATGTTCCCTATCTACACGGCCATCGTCTTCACCCGGAAAGACGATGCCGGCCCGAAAAGGGGAGGTGGGGGTGAAAAAGGAAAAACTTTTCCTCTGGTAAACTGATAACTTGATTATAAACTGGTAAACGTCGGACTTGTGAGGCTCGTGAGAACGAAAAAGGAACAACGGACTGCGTGCCTCCAGTCAGAGGGACGGAGCTTTCTTTCTTTTCAAAGGGGAGAGTTTGACTTTCACACTGGGGGCGGTAAACGGCGGGGGTGGAAGCATTCAAAACAATGGAAAGTGAAAATAAAATAAACTTTTCATCGTCTCTGGGCCTGGACTGGTTGTCACGGTGTGTGTAAGACCGTTATTAACGAACAAAAAGAACAATAATTCTAAACTCAGCATTCGAAATATCTGGACAAACATTTGAAAAGGGCCCAAGAGGTCTTGAGCCTTTTTTCAGAAACGTTGCTGTTGAGCCCTTTTTAGCCCGCCCACGCAAACGCACACCACTTTCAGAAAGAGAGTGATTCCAAGCAACAGCACCAAAATTTGGTAAATTTTTTAATTCATTTTTTTCTATTGAGCTGAAACTTTGCACAGTTTTCCAGTTCCATCTAAATCGTCATTTTCCGATATCAAATCTTCAAGTTGAGTCACGACTAACTTTTCAAAAGGGTGTATGTGAAAATGGTTCAAAAATATTCAAAAAGCTGCACAGCAAAAACGGTTCGTTCGATTGTTAGACAACTAAAGAAACAAAGTTAGACAACTAAATAAAGATTCCAAAAAAAATACACACAGTAAAAAAAAATTTTTTCTGCATTAAAAAACATAATTTTTGACACAAAAACTCAATTATCTCAAAACCCTATCGGAATACCAACGTAATTTTTTGAGGGAAAACGGTCCATTATATTAGCTATCTACCATAAAAATTTGGTGATGGTAAACCAATAAACAAAAAAGTTATGACATTTCAAACATGTCACAATTTTCACATTTAGTAGAAAAAAAAAATGTTTTTTTCGGTGTAAATTATTACGGGAACCGCAGTTTGTTGCTGATTTTATTGTTAAGGGCCTTGCGTGAATTAAACAAGTCGTTTTCATGTATTCATTAGTATTATGTATATTATATGTATAAATATTATGTATATGTATAAATATTATATGTATATGTATATATGTATAAATTAAAATGAATTAACAGATTACACGAAAATATTTTTTTTTTACCAGGATATTTTTTTTAGAGTATGATCGATGAGTTTCTAAATGTTATATATAAACTTTAAAAGTTTTGGATTTGGGTATGCGTTATGAGATCATGAAAACATTTTATTAATACTTATTTATTTATTTATTGTTATTCAATTTTTTTACAATATCGAACACTTTTGCATCATTATCAGTACAGTTCGAGTATAGTTTTGCTTTAATTTTATTTTCTGAAAATGGAATGAAACAGTGAAATTTTTGGGTTCCTTGGATCGTTTTCGCGTTATTATATTGCTCGCTGAGCTCTGATGCCGTTAATTCGTACTCTTCAGTAGTAGTAAAACAAAATGATAATTTTGTTAAATCTTCTTCTTTTCTGCGATTCGCCCAATCAAATAGTTCTTTTACAGTTTTAATTGGATGCTCACGTTCTTTGGCTAAACTTGCTCTTGTGGCCATGCGCTTTATGGTTCCTCCAATAGCATCACAAGGACCTTTGCCATGTGACGTAGCAAAGAAATGCCATTCTGCATCAATTCCGTACTTTGATTTAAATTGACATAGGCTCGAAAAATTCTTACGGTTTTTGTACTGCGATGCTGCTCCATCAGACATGAAATATATCTTTCTGATTTCTTTATCCTTATCAACGCGTAAAAAATTAATCATTTTGGCAATGAACAAATTTACAGATACTGAGTCGTGTCTTAAATCTTCGGAAATTACAATAAAACTAAAATGTTCAATTTGCGTACTTCCATTGAAATAAATAACGAATGGATGAATTGTAGCTTGTTGTACGTTCCAGTGATGGGACTGCACTTCATCTTGCAATACAAAGCTATAGTTTTCAGAAAAATCACAAATGACTAAAAATTCACCATCTTGTAATGTATTTTTCGTATTTTTTAAAAAGCGGGATTGCTCTGTCACACCTATCCGTGGTCACCCATTGCTCAAATGATAACTGATCAATATAATTTTCTTCAAACTCAGCGAATAAAGTATTTTCCAATGATGAAGAATCTGGACAATCCGAACAAGATCGTAGATAGCAATTTGATGTTGTATTTTCACACAAAAGACTACCAGTTAACATTTTAATATCCTTTGATAAATTGATTCTTTTCAAACTATGTAAGATTAGGTTAATATTTTCGTGTGTTGTGCACACACAAACATTATGTGTTCCTGAATTGGATAGAAGCTTGCATTGCCTTAGACGAAGGCTTGCAAATGAGGAAAAACCTACCTTAATATTTTCGTTAATTTCCTTGAAGCGTGTATACGCTTCATTCAAAGTAGTCATCATTAATCGTTTTTGGATTGCTTGACGCTTTCCATCTTTTTTTACAGATACATAATCTTTTTGGCCAGGCATAGCTCTACTTACTTCATCGTCTTCAAAATATTTTTTCTTTTGTCTCATCTGTTAATGAAGTACTCGACCTAGCATTTTTGGTTGCAAGACAGTTATTTTTGAATTGTTTTGCCTCTTTTGCTGTATTTCTATTGGTTTTGAACTCATCAATGGCGTCTTGAAATCACGAGCTTGGCAGCATCGACAAAATCAATAATTTTTCTTTCCTTGTCGTGGCTAGATTCGAGAACCTTTCCTTCATATTCATAATTACCTCATCGTAGTCTGTATTTTCCACATCCTCAGGTCCTAATTTGAAGAGGTTCCTTCGTACAGCTTCGTTGATTTCACGGTATTTTTTCTCGGGATAATTGACGTAACCCATCTTCGTCCATTTAATCGGAGTCACTTTTATTCCAGCTATCCCTTCGTTGAAGCGTTCGATGTTGACCTTCTGGATGCACTCATCTTCTGATTGATTTGTTGAAACAGATGTCGCTGATGGTACCGTGGCAAGACTATCTGCACTTGGTACTTCTGGTAACTCCTCAGTTGTTGTCGGTGCATCTAGTAATTCCTCAGTTGTTGTTGTTTTCGAACTTCCTGCAACCTGATCCACCGATGATGTACAGATTGCCCGTTTGTCAACGTTTAAACGGCAGGACGTACAAATGCGTAAATTTGTATTCAATGTAGACATTCTAGCATAACCAGCCGCTTTCAGTTTATCTATGGTGCTTTCGGTGAGATTTCGTAGCTCTTTCGAACACTTTTTTTCTGCAAACGGCCTGCAACAGTTGAGAAAGCGACTACTCATGTTGCTCGTTAGATTTTAATAAACAAAATCACTTTTAAGTTTTTACTGACTAGTTTGGTGTCGTTTGCTTGACTGAAGAAAAATTTTACAATTAAATCTTTTATAACCATAGTGGTAGTATATTTTTAGCTTTTTCGTGAGTATGTTCATGGTATGTACCTATCATGTTTTTGATGTTGTTGAAGTTACTCGCTTTCTCCCAAATATGATTAACAAAGTCTATTCTCTATCAAGGCGGGTCTATACCCAGGTGTAATCAGATTTTAACTTTGTGGAGAAAACCAGCGCCGAGAAAACCGACCTGCTTTACGTATACTAGATCACCTGGGAATAGACCCGCCTTGTTCTCTACGAGGTAAACTTTTTGCAGGTAAACTAGTCATATACCTGTATAGAAAACTTTTTTTGTGGCTTTTGTCTTCAATATTAGATTTCTTATAGGTTTCTTTTATCAAAAGGTTTCAACACTATTGAGAGAATTTTTCTTCAGTTACGTACAATAAAAAATATGACACTATCAAGACTTTAGATCACAACACTGGATCGCGTCTAACTTTCTAATAGATGCTATAATAGTTATGAATAATTAAATAAAATATCATGAAAACAACTTGTTAACCTCATGTGGTACCCTTAACAAAAAATTCAGCAACAAACTGCGGTCCTAAAAAAAATTAACAATGAAATAAAAAATCACTAAGTGTCAAATTTGTGATATATTTGAAATGTCATAACTTTTTTGTTTATTGGCTTACCATCACCAAATTTTTATGGTAGATAGCTAATATAATGGACCGTTTTCCCTCAAAAAATTACGTTGGTATACCGATAGGTTATTTGATATTTGAGTTTTTGTGACAAAAATGATGTTTTTTAATACAAAAAAATTTTTTTTTACTGTGTGTATTTTTTTTTTGGAATTTTTATTTAGTTGTCTAACTTTGTTTCTTTAGTTGTCTAACAATCGAACGAACCGTTTTTGCTGTGCAGCTTTTTGAATATTTTTGAACCATTGTCACATACACCCTTTTGAAAAGTTAGTCGTGACTCAACTTGAAGATTTGATATCGGAAAATGACGATTTAGATGGAACTGAAAAACTGTGCAAAGTTTCAGATATTTTTGAAATGGTCGATCAGTTAATGGCATCACTGTTGATGGTTATATCGAAGCTTAACGACAGCTCTTCTGTTTTTTGATATTTTACCTATGAAATCGGTTTTTATTATTGTGACCAATAGTTCTATGTTTTAATGAATATTGTGCTCAAGTTTTTATGTTGTTGATATGAACTATAGTGTGTTATTTGTAGTGATTTTGCGCTGTGATAGTGATTGAAGCATTATTGTTGTTACCGTTTACACCGTCCCCGCATCGTCACCAGAAGTTGTAACTGACAGCAAATAGCTGATTCCATTGCTTTCTTGCAAGTTTGCTTTCAACACATCCATACGGTCTGTGACATAATCGTGCCTACATCTCGGCGTTTCCTGCTCATTGCAATTATGGCTTGTCCTCGTTGCCAAAAAGTTACTTCGGATAACGATTACATCATTTGTCGTGGTTATTGCGGAGCTTCTTTCCATACCTTCTGCGCAAAGGTGGATCAACCAGCGCTTGAAACGTTGAAGCAATATGATCAGAATATTTTTTGGATGTGTGACGACTGCGCTAGCTTATTCTCTAACGGACACTTTCGTAATCTGGCTTCGCGTTGTGGTGTTGACCATGCATCTCCCAATACCGATGCAATCAATTCATTGAAAGATGATCTGGAAAAACTTAATCAAGCTGTGAAATCTCTTACGGCCAAAGTCGATTCTCAGCCTAAGACTCCAGCTGGTTCTTTGAAATTCCAGTACAATGACGTCCTTAAAACACCGTTTTCATCGAAACGCCGACGTATCTCTGAGAATAGTACGCCCCAGGTAGTCACTAGACCTGTTAATAATCGTGGCACCAGCAAAACGTTATGCGAATCAGTTAAAACTGTTCAATTAAAAGACGACTTATTTTGGATCTACCTTTCGGCATTTGACCCGAGTACCACTGATGACGAAATTGTGGAGTTTGTTCGGAAATGTCTCAACATCAGCATTGAACAACCAATTCCAAAGGTGGTGAAGCTGGTGTCTAAAGTCAGGGACGTATCCACTATGCGTTTCGTCTCTTTTAAAGTGGGAGTTGCTAAATCCCTAAGTGAAATCGCACTTTGTGCCGATTCGTGGCCTGAGAATATTTACTTCAGGGAATTCGAAAATCGTCCAAAAAACGTTCCACCGATAGTAAAGATCAACATGAATCCCAATCCGCCTGCGAAAGATGTCGAAACCACTTCGGCTGTTCCGTTGGATCAGCAAAGTCAACAATGACAACTTTTTATGCATCCTCTGCCGCCGTTACACCATCTACCCCAGGACGCATTGCCTGCAGTACTGAGGGAGATCCTTATCCGCCAAACCCAGTCGTGCCTGTAGCTGATTGTTCCTGTCATCATAGTCGTCCTGGTCCTGTGGTCTTGGTTTGTGATGGGATCTCCCGACAACATCCCTCAGGCAAGTATACGTGCAATAGAACAGTGGCCCTGCCTAATTATACCTCATGTTCCAGCGAACAGCAATATTTTGCTTCACTTCTCTCGAGCGAATCGCAATCTAGCAGCCATACGTCATCACCAGGACGCACAGTGTACAGTACTTTGGAAGCCCCGGAGTCCCTCGACCCAGTCGTGAATGCAGCCGTTCCATGCCATCATAGACGTCCTGGCCCTGTGGTCGGGGATGACGAAGGGGTCTTCCAACCGGTGACAACGGGCAAGTATTGGTCTTCCTGCAAGTTTCTTTCGCCTGATATATCTTCGAGTTGCAGTTCACGTGAACCCGCTTTGGACAGACGATTGGCGCCGGCTTCAGCTTCAAGGGACTTGTCAGCTAAACTACGAATTTATTATCAGAATGTTCGGGGCCTAAGGACAAAAATTGATGACGTTTTCCTTTCTACATCTGATCTGTATTATGACGCTTACGTTTTCACCGAGACATGGTTGGACGATCGTATTCAATCTCGTCAATTGTTTAACAACAACTACATGGTATTCCGTGTTGATCGCTCTTCTACGAGTAGCTCCCGTCGTCGTGGTGGCGGCGTTCTTATCGGCGTACACAAAAAGTTTGGATCATCGCAGGTTGAAATTGCTACAGAAGTTAGGGTTGAACAATTGTGGGTTAAAGTTTCCATTCGAGCAACTGATATCTTTATTGGCGTTTTGTACATTCCTCCTGATAAAAGCCAAGACAGGACGTTTGTACAGTATCATCTTGATTCTGTGTCCAATATTTGCACATTACAAAATGGTTCCAGTTCTATGATCCTGTTCGGCGATTTCAATCAACCTCGCCTATTCTGGAAAACTAACAACCGCTATGCTTTTGTCGATCCACTTCAATCACACATATCTTCGTCGAGCCAAATCCTTCTTGACAGTATGGCTTTTAATGGATTACGACAACGGAATTTGAATCGCAACTGCAATGAGCGTATTTTGGATCTAGTATTCAGCACTGACTCGATTATGACCAATGGATTTGCCTCGTTGGCAATCGAAAAGGTTGTTCCACTTGATCGCTATCACCCTGCCCTCGAGTTCGCTGTAGCTGCGCTGCCACCAGTATCATTTTATGAAGATATCGATCTATCTGAACGCGATTTTCGTCGAGGTGATTTTAATGTATTGGATCAAATGCTTTTGCAGGCGGATTGGTCCGGAGTGTATCAAAGTAATGATGTGGATGGTGCTGTTGCTTCGCTCAATGCTATCCTTCATAATTGCATCATGCAAACTGTTCCGCTGAAGAGACCACCAAGGAAGCCGGTTTGGTCAAATACATACCTAAGCTTTCTGAAACGCCGTCGCATTAAACTGCTACAACAGTACTGTCGCCGTAGATGTATGAACACAAAGCGTCTATTTCTCGAAGCTAGTCGCATTTACCGTGGGTATAACCGTTTCCTGTATAAACTTTATGTTAAAAGACAGCAAGAAGATCTACGACAGAAACCGAAAAACTTTTGGAATTTTGTCAACACGAAACGAAAAGAAAACGGACTACCTGTAACTATGCATTTAGGTGATATCGAAGCCAGCACTGCTGAAGAAAAGTGTACGCTGTTTGCCCAACAATTTTCCAGTGTTTTTGCCAATCGAGTTGCAACGACAGCGGAAATCAATGAAGCAGTTCGAGCCGTACCACGAGATATGGTTGATCTTGACGTGTTTCATATCAATGAAGGTATGGTTGATGTTGCATTTAAGAAACTCAAGATGTCTTATCGTCCTGGACCAGATGGTATCCCATCATGTATATTCAAAAAATGTAGTACATTGTTAATCGCACCGCTAATTGCCATCTTTAACAAATCGATGCATCTTCAGCAGTTCCCAACCGCTTGGAAAAAGTCGCACATGTTGCCAGTGTTCAAAAAGGGTGATAAAACGGATATAGTTAACTACCGCGGGATAACTTCCCTTTCAGCTGGTTCTAAATGCTTAGAAATCATCGTGAACAATGTCATGTTTAGTTCATGTTGTTCCTACCTCAGTGAAAAACAGCACGGCTTCTACCCAAAGCGTTCAGTTGAAAGTAATCTATGAGATTTCACGTCGACATGCATTTGTGCTATGGACAACGGTGTGCAAGTTGACGCTGTATACACAGACATCAAGGCTGCTTTTGACACCGTTAACCACGATATCCTTCTGGCAAAACTACTTCGGCTTGGTGTATCAGCAAGAATGTGTCAATGGCTCAAATCGTATCTCAGCTATAGAAATCTTTGCGTGAAAATTGGACCAGTTGTATCAAATCCCTTTCATCCAGCATGCGGTGTACCACAGGGGAGTAATTTAGGACCCCTATTATTTTCGTTATTTTTCAACGATGTGACTATTTTGCTCGCTAATGGTGGATTGTTGATTTACGCAGACGACCTGAAGCTATTTTTAGTAGTGAGAACTGAAGCTGACTGCAGAGAACTTCAAGACCTTTTGGATACCTTCGCACGTTGGTGTTGCCTAAACTATAAGCGTTCCTAAATGTTGCGTCATCTCGTTCCGTCGAAGCAAATCTCCAATTCTGTACGATTACAGTATAAATGGACAGAAACTGGAACGCGTTGATAAAATCAAGGATCTTGGGGTGTTGTTAGACTGCCAATTGACGTTTAAATTGCATTATTGCGCCATCGTGGATAAAGCAAACCGACAGTTGGGTTTTGTCTTCAAAATGGCCAAAGATTTTGACGATCCTCTTTGCTTGCGCGCTTTATATTGCTCTCTTGTTAGATCTATCTTGGAATTTGCATCTACTGTGTGGTCGCCATATGAAGCCGTGTGGATTGCAAGAATAGAAGCTGTTCAAAGAAAATTCGTGAGGCGTGCTTTGTTAAATCTACCATGGCGACATCCTGAAATGCTACCACCTTATGAGGATCGTTGTGCCTTGCTGGGAATTGAACCGTTACGTGTACGTCGCAGAATCGATAGAGCTGTATATGGAGCGAAAATAATTCGTAGCGAAGTAGATTGTGCAGCTTTGTTGGAGCGTATTCGACTCTATGCCCCTGAGCGTGTTTTACGGTCCAGACAAGTTATTCAGGTTGAATCCAGGAATACTAATTACGGAGCAAATGATCCGGTGAATTCTATTAGTAGATGTTTTGTAGAAGGTTACGAGCTGTTCGATTTTAACTCTTCTGTAGAGTCATTCAGACAGCGATTGTACAGATCTCGTTTATTTAACTAATTATTTTAAGATTTCTTCATTAAGACCCCGATGTCAGATGGAAATAACAACAATAAAGAAATAAAGAAATCAGAATCGACTTGCATGCCTCCGTGGAATCCCTCAAGATTGGTGTTAGCTCTTCCTGATAGTGGTATTCGTGAGCGTGATCGAAATGAATTGGGATCAACAGCGTCTTGTAAAGCCAAATATTGTCCTTGAAAATGATCCTATATCTTCAAATCACTGAAACTTTTATTTCCTTCAATGAAATATTTTCAAATTCATGGATAGAATGCTAGCATACTATATCTTTCAAATGCAGGATACAGAATTACCGTCCATTTTTTTTTGTTAATAACGATTTCAGGCACACCGTGGTAGTGGATCTGCGTGAAAAACCACCAGACCACACAGGGAAATTTCCGGGGATTTGGGTACGGATCCATCAGCAGTCGTCATTCTCTGCAAAGGCACCAACCCGAAGTTTGGACAAAACTGTTCGGGATGTGCGGAAATGTGTTTCGATTCTCGGAATAACCCATTTTTCCTTTTCTTCTTCTTGCAGCTCTCGGTGACGCTATGTAATTTGGGCGTTGGGGCAACCTTCGGCGAAAGCATCCTGCACGACCTGCCCCGAGACAGTACGGTGGTGACGAAGACGACCTGCGAGCTGCTTCGGGTGGAGCAGGAGGATTTCCGACTGATATTTGAGGTAGGTCGGATGGAATTCGTACGGGTGTGGGATCTTTTCCGGGAAAAGGATGATGTATTTTGTTGGGTGGGGGATGGTGTGCTGATGTGGTTAATAAGATTACGGTTAATTATTCTTCATCAAGTTCGTGCGAAAGACTTAGTCGCTTTGGGTGGAAACGGTTGTCCTGTAATGTGATGCTTTTTTGCCTGTGTTTGTGTCATAAAGTGTACGAGTTGTGGAAAAAATAATGTTTGCAAAGATTTTGTGAAATGTAATGAGTTCATTCAAAATGCAGAATGGAGTTTCTGGCAGAAACTTATTCAGGGATGCTTAAAGGAATCAGCTCAAAAACTTTTGCACTACCTAGTTCAATTTCAAATTTCTCCTGGAAATTCTCTAAAATTTTCCTTCGAACGATGTTGAGTTTTTTATAGGGTGTACGGAAGCAAATTGCGACACACACGAATATTTGGCAAGATTCGCACGTTCAACCAATCATATTCAAACTTTCAGGGTGTAAATAAACATGTTTTCATATTTGTTTTATTGAATTTCAACTCCATATTCAAATGCTTGAACGAACTTCTCTCTTCACATTACTCATAAGGCCTTGTACAATACTTGGACCAACTTTTTTTTTTGCGTGGCAGTCCATTTTTTCTTAATATCTTCCTCCGATTTCACTTCCTTAGGATGCTTCCAAAATACCTGCTTCATGATGGCCCAATACTTTTCAATTGGCCACAGTTCCAGTGCGTTCGGCGGGTTGAGATGCTTCGGCTTGTACCACTCCAAAACCTCTTTCGAGTCATGTCACGAGGCCAAATCCGGTCAGCAAATCGTAGGAAAATCGTGTGAACTCAGAAGAGGAAGTAGATGCTTCTGGAGATGATTCCTTAAGGTAAACCTGCCCATAGATCATTCCAGTAGTCACGAAAAGGGTGCTTCGCTTTCCACACGAGCTGCTTGCTGCTTCTTTGCTTGCCAAATCATATATTTTCCGGCAAACTTTGACATCTTCTGCTTTCTAACGTCCTCAAGGACATCGAATTTATGATGAGCAGTGAAAAACTGGAGCTCCGAAAGCTTGCGGAAGTCTGCTCTAACATACATCTCATCATCCATAATAAGGCAATGTTTCGTTTCGTCAACATCTGGGTGTAGAGCTTCCGTGCACGTATTTTACCTACCGTATTCTGCCGTTCACCGCAATTAGACGCCTTTTGGACATTGTACGTATGTAGTCCTTTACGTTTTTTTGCATCTTACACGAAAGATTTGGATAATTCAGATTTTTTCGAAGCCAAGGAAACGAAAGTAATCTCGAATTAAACTTTAATTGATTGTATATGTAATATATTAACTTGATCTAAGAAATCATAAAATATTGAAATTTTTAACCTTTGTGAAGAAAGCATATATTTTTTAATATTTTCTTGCAATGGTTAAACCTTCTTCTATGTCACATTCTATTTGGTGCGTGAAGATCAACATCACTCTATAGCCTATACTAGCAGCCGATGATTCTGGAAATGCTTCCGAACGCACACCTTTGAAAATCTTGTGGTTTGATACATATATTGATATGAATCCGGACACAACAGAAATTAATCACATTCCCCGGGGAATCCCGAACCTACCATGATTATTCAAAAATAAAACATCGCTTTCAAAAATCTTGAAGTTTGATACCCATGTTAACATGGCTCCAGAAGGTTCCGAATTGGCCACCTACTATAGAGTCATCACCATTGCTACTGTTTTCATGATAAAAATACGTTTTATAATATAGCGTACACTCAAAATAAAAACATGAAACGAGCTCACCAAATTGATCGTCCATCCGTGACTAAGTAACAGTAATCCACTTTAATCAGCATACTCATTGCACAAAAACCACTCCGGCGATGCGAGAACCCGAACTCGACTACTTGGGCCATCGAGAATCACTTAGCATGCGTGCAAAATAAAACGAAAAACAATTTTTTTGTCATAAAATCAACGAACTTTTTGCTTGGGCTTTAACGAGGCACTGTGCAGAATAAACCGAAAAAAAACTTCGACGCCGACGCGAGGAAAATGAATCGAAAACCAACCTACTACAACGCGAAAAAACGAACTTTCTGCTTGGGCTTCAACGAGGCACTCGATTACTAATAGAACTTGATTCTCGAAAAAGTAACTCTTGTACTTATTAACTACTAGAAAGTTCAGAACAAGTTCGAGTCGAACTTTTGCTCTACCTCAAAGTAAATTTATCATTCTATTTGAGCAACTAAAATGAACTTTATGTGAACTGAAGTTCGATTATTTATTTGAAAAGTGAGCTGCTTCAGCAAAACATACCCTTTTATCTGAACTTTTGGTTGCTTCTGTATGGTGTGAAACAGATAATGTTCCATATGGTATGTGAAGCCGGGTTGCAAAATGGTGAGTCGACAACTAGGACAACTAGCTGGTAGTGCAACCTGGGCACTGTTGTCCTTCTGACATCAGCTAGAGTGAGAGGATGCCAGGTGGGAGCTTGGGATTCTTACCTTTTCCAAGCGAAACTAGTACATACAGCCGTATGGAATACCACCTTTAGTACTTCCCTTGGGAAGTGGCCGAGCGTCTGGTCCATCTGACCAGGGGCTCAAGCATGGTCTACCTAGGATGTGGCGGGAGTTCATCAGTGGGCTCTGGTGAATCTCTACAAAAAACCACAGATCTGCAAGTAGCCCTGAACAAGCGACCTGGTACCGCTTTCAAAGTGCCTTAGCCCATCATCTGGAGTGCCAACCGGCACATTAGGATCGATGCCAGTAAGATCTTAATTACGGCATACTGGCGGCATGGACTGAGGAACTGGAACAAGGAACACGACATATCTACGCTACAGAGCTGACAGCCGCACTATTCTACTCCCTTAGTAAGGATGGGTGACACTTCCCTGAAACGGCGGGTAGGCCAATAGTGCGGTTGCCCCCGTCCCGTTAAAACCGTGGCAGGCCTTCAAGTACGTTCGACGTCTGTCCATCGAGCGTGGTGAGTACATAGGTTCGGATGTAGCATCCCCGATCTACGCCGATCTGGCACTGTACCCGGCCCCCATGAGGGTCCGTGTCAACCCACGCATGGCCTCACTGCCTACAACGCTCATAGGTACGAGATAACCATGGGATCGCGAAGGCGACTATGTACGACGGATGAAGATAGCGGCTCGGAGGGGGGACCCACTAAAATAGAGAGTATTGATGACACCAAGGCAGTTGGAGAAGACGCGAACGCGTTCGCAAGAAGTGGTAGGGTAGCGAGATCACCAGTTACACCACTGGACACCGTACCGAGTACTAGCCAAGTACATAGTGAGCCACAAGCAACACAGCAGGAGAGGACGTTGCTAAACCGCGTGTTCACACCCAATTCGAGTAGCAGCACTACCCACAATGAGTCGCAACTGGAGAAGTCGAGTTTGGCAGACATTAGGAGGAAGATTAACGAGCTCTACGAGTTCGTGAAGGAGAGAAATAATGTGCACTTGAAAATTAAGCACATGGTGACGAGCATTAGGTCCGCCGTATCAGCAGCCGAGCGTGAGCAGAATGCGCTCAGAATGCGAGCGGAAACGGCTGAGAAAGCTTTTACGGAAGCAGCGGAACGACCTACGACGGATGTTCAGGAGACGCCGAGAAGTCACCAAAATACCCGCTCGGAGAAAAGGATCAGGGAATCACCTGGAGAACAAGAGGATGCAAAGAAGCACAAAAACGAGAAGAAAGGCGTCAACAACCAGAGAGATGCTGGAAGTGAAGGTGAATGGCGTATCGTCGGAAGTCAGCAGAAGAAGAAGAAAAACCGGAAAGTGAAGGAAGGAAAGAAGCCAGAACAGAAGAAGAAAGAAACCCGTCAACCTCCTAGGCTGAGGTACAAGGGTGATGCTCTGGTCGAGGAAGCGAACGACAAAACAACATACGCTGCGCTCCTCAAAAGAGTGAAGGAAGATCCGGAGCTAAAGGAACTGGGCGAAAACGTTGTCAAAACGCGGCGCACGCAGAAGGGTGACATGATCTTCGTTCTGAAGAAAGACCCCTCTGTCAAGAGCACAGCGTACAAGGAGCTCATCGCCAAATCCTTGGGCGACGAGGCCAACGTAAGAGCTCTTTCGCAGGAGGCAGTGGTCGAGTGCAGAGATCTGGATGAGATCACGACGGAAGAAGACCTGAAGTGTGCACTGGCCGAGCAGTGTAACCTAGAAGGACAGATGTCTATGCGGATAAGGAAGTCGTATGGAGGCACACAGACGGCGGCAATCCGGTTGCCAGTGGATGCTGCCAACAAACTGGTGGCGTTAGGCACGATCAAAGTTGGTTGGTCGGTGTGCTCGCTGAGATTGGTACCTAGAGTCGCCAAGCAAATGGAGAGATGCTTCAAATGCAGGGGATTCGGCCATCAGTCGAGAAACTGTAAGGGCCCGGACAGGTCCGACCTATGTTGGAACTGCGGCGGAAATGGTCACGTTGCTCGGGACTGTACAAAGCGGACTAGGTGCCTGCTATGCATGTCGGAGGACGGAAACGATCATCCGACGGGAGGCTTCAAATGCCCGGCGTATAAAAAAGCGAAGGCGGGCCAATAAGGATGGAGATCACGCAAGTGAATCTCAATCATTGCGACACTGCACAGCAACTGTTGTGGCAGTTCACGACAGAAACCAAGTGCGATGTAGCAATAATTGCGGAGCCATATCGGGTTCCCCTCGAAAACGGTAATTGGGTGGTTGATAGAGCAGGTATGGTGGCAATACAGGTGATGGGCAGGTTCTCCATTCAAGAAGTAGTCGATAGCTCACACGACGGCTTTGTTATTGCCAAAGTCAACGGAGTCTTCGTATGCAGCTGTTATGCGCCTCCGAGATGGACAGACGAAGAGTACAATAGTATGTTGGATTTGCTCACAGATACGCTGGTGGGAAGAACGCCGGTAGTCATAGGAGGAGATTTCAATGCCTGGGCCGTAGAGTGGGGCAGCAGATTGACCAACGCCAGGGGGTACAGCTTACTCGAAGCTCTGGCGAAGCTAGATGTGAGGCTGTGCAACGAAGGGGCTGTCAGTACATTCCGTAAAGACGGTCGGGAGTCCATCATCGATGTTACGTTCTGTAGCCCATTGATGTTGGATGACATGAATTGGCGGGTGAGCGAAGAATATTCCCACAGTGATCACCAGGCGATTCTCTACTGCATCGGCCGGCGAATCTCCCCAGCGCCGATGAGAATGAGGACATACGAGCGGAAGTGGAAGACAAATGACTTCGACAAGGAGGTGTTTATTGAGGCGCTTCGAACATACAGCAGGGCGAACCTTGTCGCAGAAGAGTTGAAAGAAGTGGTAGCAACGGCTTGTGATGCATCGATGCCGAGAAAGTTGGAGCCTAGGAACCGAAGGCGCCCAGCGTACTGGTGGAATGAGACGCTTAGTATCCTCCGTGCTGCATGCTTCCGAGCCAGAAGACGCGTCCAGAGAGCAAGAACCGAAGTAGAGAGAGAGGAACGGAGAATCGCTTTCCGTGAAGCTAGAGCTGCTTTCAAACAAGAGATTAAGCGGAGCAAGTCCAGCTGTTACAAGGAGCTATGTCGAGAAGCCAAAGAAAACCCTTGGGGCAACGCCTACCGTATTGTGATGGCGAAGTTTAAGGGTCCGGCGACACCAGTCGAAACATGTCCAGACAAGATGAGGATTATCGTGGAAGGTCTGTTTCCGCATCATGACCCAACAGTGTGGCCGCCTACGCCATACGAAGACGAGGAAGAAGAACCCGGAGGTGTGCGAATCTCTAATGAAGAGCTACTAGCAGTGACGAAGGGTCTGAAGGTGAAGAAAGCTCCTGGGCCGGATGGGATCCCCAATGTAGCACTAAAACCGTGATATTGGCGTTCCCGGATTTGTTCAGGACGACGCTGCAGAAACTCTTGAATGAAGGCTGTTTCCCAGACAGTTGGAAGGTTCAGAAGCTGGTGTTGGTGCCAAAACCAGGGAAGCCACCAGGGGGCCCAGCATCGTATAGACCTATATGTTTGCTGGACACACTTGGTAAGCTCCTGGAAAGGATCATCCTTAACAGGCTGACACAATGCACAGAGAGCGAGAGTGGCTTATCGAAGAGACAATTCGGATTCCGGAAAGGGGTCTCGACGGTGGATGCAATCCGGGCAGTTGTGCAGAATGCGGAAAAGGTATCCAAACAGAAGAGGAGAGGCAATCGGTTCTGCGCCGTAGTGACGATTGACGTCAAAAATACTTTCAACAGCGCCAGCTGGGAGGCTATAGCCTTAGCACTGCATAGAATGCGAGTTCCTGGCTACTTGTGCAGTATGCTAAAAAGCTATTTCCAAAACAGAGTTCTGGTATATAAAACGGAGTTGGGTCAAAAGTCGATCAGGATCACGACAGGAGTGCCACAAGGCTCAATCCTTGGTCCAACGCTTTGGAACGCGATGTACGATGGAGTATTAATGCTGGAGCTACCTAACGGAGTGGAAATCGTTGGATTCGCAGATGATGTCGTTCTAACGGTGACTGGCGAGACGTTGGAAGAGGTCAAAATGCTGACGACGGAAGCGATTGACACATTGAAGCGTGGATGACTGGAGCAAAACTGCAGCTGGCTCATCATAAGACGGAGCTAGTGCTGGTTAGCAACCTCAAAGCTGTTCAAAGGGTTGAAATCAACATCGGTAGACAAGACATTTCATCAAAACGTGCCTTGAAGCATCTGGGGGTGATGGTAGATGACCGTCTAAACTTCAATGCTCACGTGGACTACGCCTGCGAAAAGGCGTCGAAGGCGGTCAACACGATAGCGAGGATCATGCCGAACGTCGGAGGACCGAGAAGTAGTAAAAGGCGTCTCCTAGCGAGTGTAGCGGTCTCTATTCTCAGGTATGGAGTCCCAGTCTGGGCCGCAGCGGTGAAAACCAAGCGTAATCGGAGGATATTGAACACCACATTCCGACTCATGGCCATACGAGTAGCGAGCGCCTATAGGACGATTTCATCGGAGGCAGTATGCGTTATCGCTGGCATGATGCCCATCTGCATCACCCTGGCCGAGGACGTGGAGTGTTATGAGCGAAAAGGCACCAGAAATGTGAGAAGGATCGTCAGAACGGACTCGTTGGCTAAGTGGCAGCAAGAGTGGAACAACGCGGAGAAGGGAAGGTGGACTTACCGTTTAATTCCAAATGTTTCACTGTGGATTAATAGGAAGCATGGAGAAGTGAACTTCCATCTGACGCAGTTTCTGTTCGGACACGGCTGTTTCCGGAAGTATCTGCATCGGTTTGGACATGCCTCTTCACCTTTTTGCCCGGAGTGCGAGAATGTGGAGGAGACACCGGAGCACGTAGTCTTCGAATGTCCTAGGTTCGAAGAAGTGAGGAGTCACTGTCGATAACGTTGTCGAAGAGATGTGCCGAGAAGAAGGCATCTGGAACGCTGTCGATAGCACGGTATCGAGAATAATGTCCGAGCTTCAGAGGAAGTGGCGTAGCGACCAACGATCTGCTAGCTAGAGTGAACGCATAAAAAGGAAGAATGGCTGCTCGGTTTCGGGAGATATTCCTTTGCCGGGGAACTCTCTGACGGAGTAGGCTAGATCCACCGCCGGGGACTAGCTGAGTAGACGCGGCGTTGCACCGGTCCTGGGTCGTAGGAGCACCAGTGTACCGGACGATAGGCTTCATCGGAATCGCTGGACTGACTTCGGCACCCTACCGGTCGTCCCGTAAAAAAGTGAAGATCAGCAGTAGCAGCAGCAGCAGGAGAATCGGTCTCGGGAGAACTTCCATCGCCGGGGAATTCTTCGTCGGTGTAGGCTAGGTCCACCGCCGGGGACTAGTTGAGTAGACGTGTCATAGCACCGGTTTTAGGGTCGTCGGGGCACCAGTAAACCGAAAGCTAGGCTCCACCGGAATCGCTGGACTGACTTCGGCACTCTTCCAGTCGGCTCGAAACGTAGAAAAAGAAGAATCGGTCTCGGGAGAATTTTCACCGCCAGGGAATTCTTCGTCGGTGTAGACTAGGTCCACCGTCGGGGACTAGTCGAGTAGAGTACGTCGGGACGCTGGTAATGGGTAGTCGAGGCGCCTACGAACCGGAAGTTATGCTCAACTGGAATGGTTGGACCGACCTCGGCATCCTACCAGCTGAACAAAGAAAAGGAGAAGGTCGTCGTAACTGTGTGAGTACGCGCTCTGAATGAGTGCAGAGTAGTGTACAAACTGGAGCCGAAGGGCTCAGAATGTTGCATGTAGGTACTAACAAATTGACGGGTCGCCAATGGGCGAAAATAGGTACTAACAAATTACGTGAGGAGCCGAAGGGCTCAGCATGAGGCACAACGTTGAACGGGTTAAAAACAGCTAACAGGAGCCGAAGGGCTCAGGAGCCGAAGGGCTCAGCATGTAGAATAACAAATTGAAGAGGTGCGCTCAGCACGTTAGCCTCCCCTCCGAAGTAATACCGGAAGGTGGTTCCGGAGGGTTATGGTACTAAACCTAGGAGAGTGTTTTTAGTGGGGAAAGCACTTTGTGGATCCCACACCGCGCCAAAAATTACACTGGCATGAGTATGAACATATACAGGCCAGTCTATGAAGATTTTTAAACTCCTAGTTGCATGAAAAAAAATGGTATGTGAAGCCTAAATAACAATAAGATATGAAATAGATTTGACACAGACTAATAAAACCTAAAAATCTAGCACTTTGTTTGAGATTGATGCTGAGAAATACATAGTGGGACAGATATACGTAGAAATTGAGTAGCGAGACAGTTATGCGTAGAAATTAAACAGTGGGACAAATTGACTTGGTATGCTTTTCATAGTGTCTTCTAACAAAGTATATTCTATGAAATTGTTTTCTAATAATATTGGTTTAAATACAAAAATATGTAAATTTGATTACAAAAACTCAAAAATGACAAAATGTAACATGGGACAATTATGGGTATAACGGCCGCGCGGGGCCCACGGTGTAATATGCACTCTTGTTTGAAATGTCACCGAGGATTATTTTCGACTTTTTCCATTGGTACCGTCGTCGGGGTGACATTGGGCCTAGGGGATGTCATTAGGCCAGAGCATAATCTGAAATATTTCAGAAAGTATTGAGAATATTAAAATAAAATTTTAATGTAGATTTATTCATTGAAGCTATTCACAGCTACCTTTAAAAAATAGATTCCTACAGCTAGTAGTTTATTTTCAATAAATCGAGCTTGAAAATCAGGCATTTTTAAATTGTCTCTTTCAGGTTCCTAAGAAAACCTCACTCTTAGGTAGATTAATACTATTTGTTTTATTGGTGTAGAATTATTTACTGGAGGTACATGAAAATTAATCACTGTACTCCACTAGCTACTTGTGTAAAAATGAAAAGAATACTCTTATTTTGAACAAAAATACTGATTTTAAAATGTCTTTGATTACTGATGCTGTGTGATGGTTCGTGTAGCCCGAACTATTTTTTTTATGTTTCTTCCTAAAAAATTCTTGCATGGAACTTTACTGCAATGCGCCAGAAATTCTTCCGATAGTCAAAACCACTGAAGAGTCGTCCAAGAAAACTTTCAGGGATACTACTAGAAATTCCTTTGAGAATTCTTACTGTGCTTCTTCCTAGTATTACGACCCAAATTTTTCTGGTATCTTCATAAACTAAGTAATTTTCAAGTACAGGAGCAAAAGAATCTGATTCGCTGATCCATGTACACGCTTAAATAAGCATTCTGGAAAACGTGAACTGTCAATAATACACCATAAACTACCATGAACGTTCTCGTATACATGATCTAGATCACGGTGTATTTTTGCTTGTCGACGAGTTCACGCCTGCTGTTCACGGATACAAGAACGGATTTTTTTTTCTGTGTAGAAATTGTTCCGGTAGCTCTTATTAACGTATACTAATAAGATTCTTGACTGCTTTCATGGCTCTTCCGTGACCGTAAATATAAGAACAATTCTCCATAAAAACGGAGCTCACCCAACCTTTTCTATGGCTTGTCATTTCGAAGTTACGGTCTTTTGAAGATATAAATCCATCTATTCAAAGTAAAACACTCATACTTAGAAGATTTTTCAATTTACCGTGATTATCGAAATAAATTTATTGATTTGACTTGCTTCACAGTTTGTTTAGTTGTTTGAAGCCTACAGAAGGAATTTTGAACCAAAAGATCGACAAATTTTAGAGTTACACTTTTTCTGTGTGGGCGCGAACAATTAAAATGCTTCTTTAAAGTTAGTGCTTTTGACGGTTTTCAAAAGCACTAACTTTAAAGAAGCATTCTAATTGTTCGCGCCCACACTGACCGCTCCGGCAACCACGTGTTCAGCCACGATTTCCTTCAACATTTACCTACCAATCATAGCAACTTGGACGAAATTCAAATTCTATGTTACGTACATTAGACAATCTACCACCCTCTGTACATGGTCGGCGTTAAGTCAGAGTGGACAATGTGACATTTTGAATAGTTTGAGAAAAATGGGCTTAAAGTCTAACACTTTGTAATTTTTTAACTCATTTAAATTTCGGCTCAATATTTCTAGACATCTTTGAGTTACTTTCAAACCATATAATGTGAGGTGATAATATAAACCACTAACAAAACGATTTATTGATGGACTATGTGCATTTGGTCCAATCTGACTGAACTGAAGACCACCGTTTAGTGATTTGGTTTACTCTGACTGAACAATTTCTAGGAAAATAACAATCTTTCGATACTTGCATGATCAAAACGGGTGCATATTTCTAAGATAAACAGATTATTAATATCCTTCGACATCAGGATCGTAAATTCTTTAATAATCCATATCTTCAATCCCAAAATTACAGTTTTGATCGATCTGGCAATAGGTCAAGTTAGTAAATAAAGAAGTCAGTAGTGAAATACCCCGTTTTCTTTCTTGTTGAAAGACCAACCCCTGACCATTTCCCTTGAGACAACTAGGCGCCCCGACACTAATATCGTGATAATGTTTAAATACTTTCAATGATAAAATGCAATTACATGTCATTGAATTTCATAGGCTCAAGCACTTTTAAATATTACGGAGCCAATTAGATCATGTAACGAAATTATTGTTTTTAGCATAATATTTTGGATAATTTCATGATTCTGAATACCTGTGATTCCATATAGTTCAATTCATTTCAGTTTAAGTACCAAAACTAGGCATCGAAGCTCAAACTTCTTGGTTTTTTGAGCATGTGACCCATTTCATGCAATAATAAGTGCATGACCACTTTGGTCATTTGTGGCGATTGTAATAAACCTGGAATGGCCTCCGGAGAAATCCGTAGAGTGGGACACATTAGTTTTTGTTTAAAACCAAGGCATTTGACAGCTCAATCTTTCTTCTGGTTTTTACCGCATCTGACCCATCTCACACAAATGAATGGCAATTCAAGTCCTAAGCGACCTCTGAAATAAACCACTGGAGTAAACGAGCATCTGTACATCTTGGTTGTTCTATCAAATCTGAGAATTCTACAGTTCAACCTCCTTGATTTTGATGGTATCCTTAGACGAGTCTATGATGATATCGAGGAAGAATTCCATCTACATTGTTCGAAGATTTTCTGGATAACCTTAAGTGGAAACCCATGGGATCAGAGTAGACCAACAAAGAAGACTGAGCCGTCACACGCTTAGTTTTGGTACAATAACTGAATTGGCCTTCGATACGTAACTGAAAATCAATTCAGAAACCTCAAGTAATTTGTGCATTGTTCTAGTGGTTCTCTAAGAAATGAAAGGATTTATTTATTTAACGAATTCAAACATACATTATTTTAACATAAATTTGATCTCTTCCTACGTTCTTTTATTGCGGTATTTCGTCCTATTTATTATTGCGATAGTGCCGTTATTGCGCTATACCAAAAACCATATATTTCATTACATTCAGTGTAAAAAAAATGCAAATATCAAAAGCAGGAACATCAAATGTGGTAACATTTTTAACAAGGAAGGCGGAAGTCAAAGTTTGATTTTCCTTGCTGGGTTGGCGGTGGTATGGATCATGGTTGCTAAGTATCCTTTGGTTACTTTGTGTTACCGCATTTGAAGCTCAGTTAGACTGGATTTGCACACCAAACGCAAACAGCAATATCTATTAGGAAAACTAATTCATTACTATATATCACGATTCTAAAGCCGAATCAAATGATTTTCTGCCGGTTTCCTCTCCTCTTTCGTAGTAGCTGATCAATGTTTATTCAAATAGACAAGGTTTTTCCATCTGAGACCACTAGTTGCTAAATAAGAAATTAATTTGTTGACTTAAGTAGGTATACCTAACAACTTCGGCATTTTTTAAATAGGTTTTCCACTTACTTTCACCAATCCAATTTTAAAAGATTGCTTCCCCACGATCTTCTTTTCTTGATCTTTTCAATCAGTTTACTTGATTTTTTTGGTAAAACATTGTGTTATTTTCAAATTATTTGTAAACAAGAGCAAATAGGATGTAGTTACATGAAAAATATTGAATTTTGAATAAAATTGTTATATTACTAAGATACTGTGTTGTGCCATTATTTTGTGTCATTTATACATATATTCATTCAAATAAAAGATTTCTGTTTATGTGTACCCTGACATAAACAGAAATCTTTTGTTTGAATGAATATATGTATAAATGACACAAAATAATGGCACAACACAGTATCTTAGTAATATAATAATTTTATTCAAAATTCAATATTTTTCATATAACTACATCCATCCTGAACTGATATACCCGCTGCATATAATTGATTTGATTCTAAACATTAACATTCGCGCTTAAGAAAAAGGTTCCGTAGTTAGAGGGACTCCTTGAAAATATAGGTTTATCTTGATACATAATTTAAAACTGTTCTTTCAACGATCAAAATCATTTAATTATTAAAGCATTTATCTGCGCAATTCACCCTAAATGGCACTCTACCTAATCTATTTGGACGTTTTGAACCACCCCCATTTTTCAAACAACTTTTCGACACGATTTACGTAAATAAGCTCAAATTTGGGATATGTTTTCATGATCGTAGCTAGTAAATATCGTAAAATTATTGTTAACACTTCGAATGACCTTAAAATGTGGATCTTACCAGGGATAGGGTGCGACTCAAAACTCTTTCGGTGAAGCACACGCTGCCGGGAGACAGCACGTTCAATTTGAAAGAGACGTGCTAGTGCAATATGAATGGTGTTGCACCCACACGCTAAGCCTGCTCAACGCAGCGCATGTGTTAAAACTACACAGAATGAGGCAACCAATGCAGGACTCTCTGGCTGAGTGAAAATTCTGTGTAAGTCGCACTCATGCTGTGTGTAGCCGATGTGTTGGCATTCGGCTGTGCGGGGATCGATGGAAACGGAACTGTCAATCATCTCCCGCGCGGCAGCAAACAGTTGGCTGTTGGTAAGATGGGGAGTTTTCTGGGATTTTTTCTAGCGAAAAGCCGGAAGATGGTCGCAAATGTGGAAGTTTTTTAACCATTTGCTTCCGCTTCGGCTTTTCGAATGAAAAAATCTCTGAAAACTTGAAAATTAAACTTGCTCACACATATTTGCAGAGCAATCATTCACCGAAGAGCGGAGAAGCTGTATGTATTTGTTTGGCATTGGTTTCCTACAACACAATCGACGGCGCCGTCATCGTCATCATTTCCCACCGCTATTTCTTGTTTGCGCCGACTGCTGGTGCCGAATGCAACACAGTCGTCACCACCCGTCGTGCAGTGGGTAACTCACACACGAACAAGTGTGGGCGAAACCAGCATTGAAACGGGGGGAAGATTGAGAGAGAAACAGCGAGAAAGCAAAAAGTCCCAAATACAGCTCAACGTTTTCCCTCCTTCTGTTGTTACATAGGACACATAGACGGAGGGGAGAAAGTGACGGCGTGGCATTGAATGAATCAAATTGTTGTTGTTTGTGAGAGACTTCAACCCGAAGGTCATTCGTCCCTTCTTCAAATGAATCAAAACAAAGCACATCTGGTGCCTGCGATTATCACACCGCAACAAAATGAGCAGTTCAACTTGAATGTTGAAGCAGTTCAACGCACGTGGATACAAAATGAAATAAAACATGCTTGCTGTGTGCTCAAATCAAAATGTCCGATGTTACTATAACTGAAAAAAATGACCGAAGTGAATGTCCAATGCACAGTGGTCCAGGAATCAGTTTTACGCGGAAAGATGCATTTTGAGCTTTAGAATGAAACATTAGACAAAAACGGTCTTCTACAAAGTTGTTTGTATTAGTAAGGTCCTTTGTTTGGTGTTATTGAAAATTAGGGTGGACCACATTTTCATAGAAATTGTGTAACCAACTTTCTTATTTGTAGAAATTATACTATACATGCTTCAGCAAAGTTGTAGACCATTCAATTTTGAGCAACTTTGCCAAAAAAAGTTTTTTTATATCTCTTAAATTGACCGATTTAGAGCTATTTTACTACGGTGACATAGGGTGGTCCGAACAAAATTGGTTTTATGGCTCTAGAGTTTTCAATTCAAATTTCTCATCAAAGTAGTCTATGAAACACTTTTAGAACTTTGAAAAATGCGTAGTTTGGTGAGTGAAGAAACTCGTTATCTCTTTCCGTTTGGGAGTTATTGTTGTTTTCCTCTCAAAAACATGCCTACTTTGATTGTGAATATTTTTGATTGGGGCAAACATAAAAAATATCTTTTGACGGCATTCAAAAGACAAAATCAAGTTGTATATTATATCAAAAAATTACAAATGTGTTATTTTTGTAACTCTAATAAAATGCCCTTAAAAACAAATGATTTTAAGCACAAAAACTTTAATAACTTTTGAACTAAAAAAAAATCTTCAAAATAGTTTTAAAGCCCTTTCTTTCTTATTTCAGATTTCTCGTCAAAGTCATCTATGAACGACTTTTAGAACATAACAAAACGCAAATTTTCATGCAAAAATATTGCTGATATCTATTTTAGTTTAAAAGTTATTAAAGTTTTTGTGATAAAAAATATTTGATTTTCAAGGTGTTTTATTAGAGTTACAAAAATAACACATCTGTAATTTTTTTTATTTAATTTACAATTTTTTTTTGTCTTTTGAATGCTTTCAAAAGATATTTTTTATATTTGCCCCAATCAGAAATATTCACAATCGAAATAGGCATGTTTTTGAGAGAAAAACAATAATAACTCCCAAACGGAAAGAGATAGCGAGTTTCTTCACTCACCAAACTACGCATTTTTCAAAGCTCTAAAAGTGTTTCATAGACTACTTTGATGAGAAATTTGAATTGAAAACTCTAGAGCCAGAAAACCAATTTTATTCGGACCACCCTATGTCACCGTAGTAAAATAGCTCTAAATCGGTCAATTTAAGAGATATAAAAAAAACTTTTTTTGGCAAAGTTGCTTGAAATTGAATGGTCTACAACATTGCTGAAGCATGTATAGTATAATTTCTACAAATAAGAAAGTTGGTTACACAATTTCTATGAAAATGTGGTCCACCCTAATTTTCAATAACACCAAACAAAGGACCTTACTAATACAAACAACTTTGTACAAGACCGTTTTTGTCTAATGTTTCATTCTTAGGCTCAAAATGCATCTTTCCGCGTAAAACTGATTCCTGGACCATAGTGCAATGTAACAATTGTTGAAACAGAACGACCTATGTGATTTATCCTATGTACATATTTTTGGTCAAAACGTCCTATTTGATGTTTTTATAGATTTGTGGGTGGGTGTCCTTAAGATGTTACAGCTCATACAAAATTCGAAAAATATTCATACAAAATGCGTTACGAGGGGGTGGGTGGGTGTCGAAAAATGGCTATTTTCGGCGTTATGAAATTTGTGAATAAACCCTAAAATGATTTTCAAGTGTAGAGCAAGCAAAAAATGATTCGACACCGCCGTCAGTCTCATTCGTTCTCGATTATGTTTTCAATGAACGAAGCACATTGTGCTTTACTCCATGAGTTTTGAAGAGTAGAGCTGGAGCTATCATCTGTCTCTCACACAGTTGCGGCAATACTCGCACCTTCTTTTGTGTTACTCAACAAAAACAGGAGACGCACGGATAAAAATCTGATCCCCACACCATGATTTACAAATCATGAAATTCATAAATTGGTTAGGTCATAATATCAGGATCACAAATTATGGTTCCTGGAGTCATAATCATGATTCCTCATAAGCGTAACATCCAGTGTGAAAACACTAAGCGACGCACTTTGATTCATCTCATTCGTATCGATCACTCTTAATTCAAGATGACGAGGCGGTTAAGTGGTAGAGCATGCGGCTTACGATCGGAAGGTTCTTGGCTCGAATCTCAATGCATGCTATTTTTAACTTTTTTTTTTTTTATTTTGTCGATCATAAACGGATGCGCGACTCAGCATTTTTGGCATTTGAATCATGATTCCGAGCAATCAGGTACAAAAACCTAACGCGTGTGTTGCGTTACGGCAATCTGACTCATGATATCATGAGTCCAAATCATGGTGTATTTTTATAAGACGAAAACACGCTGGAATCATGATATCATGAGCCATAATCTTGTTTTTGGATTCTGATTTCTACCCGTGCGCACGCAAAAGTCGGGTGCAGCACATGCATATTTTGCACCGCTCCGAGTTTTCTGCCATTCCCTGGATCTTACTTCGAGAAAACGACACAAATCCTTAAAGTGGCATTTTGGACCATTTTACCCTAATGACAAATAAACAAGATAAATAACTTCTGACTCCGCCAACAATGTCCACCAATTCCGAGTTCAGATGGGTCGGTGACGAACCAAACACCGTACATCAGGTAATGGATCCTTGAAGGTAGTGTAATTTTATCCTTCCGCCATCCATCCGCCAAGTTGTAAGCGCTTTTGAAAACTTGTTACGAAACATGTGTCGTCCGGAAGCAGTCATAAACATGCTAAACATAGTGCCAAGGCAAATTGGTGGGGTGGAGTGGAGGACGAAAACGATGAAAAATGACTCCGATTGGCGCAAAAACGACAAGCAGTTTTTATTTGTGGCTCATAATCCGGCGCAAGTGTTGCCGGTATAATGCTTTCCATCAAGTGTGGGTGATTCAATGTGACAAATGTGTAGTTGTATTTTCGGATCACTGTATGAATAAGTATCCTTTCACTGTTTGGAAGAGCTGGATGCAAGGACGCAAACAAGTGGAGAAAGCTTTCTTCGTTGCTTTTTCTCAATTGAAGAATAGAGTGCGATATGAGAGCGGTCCTTTCTTTCATTATTGCCACTTTTTTGGAAGGAAGTTGTGAATTCAGAGTTTCACACTTTCTTTTGATTATGATTGCAATCATATTAATTTAATAAACGAAAGATTACCACCGCTATATAATTTTTCATATACACCAAAAAAAATTAAGTAATCAACGAAATGGCTGAAAACTTCACATGACTCTATCTTTAACATGCAAATTGTAAGGAAAACATGGGAAATGAGAAATTCAAAGGTTTTTTGTTATTTGAATTACCCTTGTATGATATTCTTCATTTTGATAGATGACTTAAATCATTTTGTGACCATGAAAAATGATGTCTGTTAAACTGCATCGATCGAACAGCTGTTAAAATTCAATTCAAAAGGTCAATCTAATGACTATTCAGTCCTTCTCCAAACAGCTCTTCACCCTCCCAAAAAAGCTGCAAGTGTCATTCAGCTGTCCAATCTCCTCCAGGGAGACAAACAACAACAGCAACGACGAAGACGTGATGTGATGGCATGGGAAAGTGTTTTCTTTTCCTGTCACGACCGGACAAATTAAGGTCCCCGGATCGATGTCTGGTCCCATTTCTTCCGCTGGACTGGTCCATCATCACTGACTGACTGCCGGACTGACACGAAGCCGTACCCGAGCAGAAAACCGTGGCAAAAGAATAATATTTCAAAACTATCATGGCAATACTTTTCATCAAAGTTCACAATACTTTCGATACTCAAAAGTTATTTTTTTATGGAAATTATTGTATTTTGCCATGTGAGAGAAACGAAGTTGAAAAAGTCAATTTATTCTTTAATCGCGCGATTTAACTTATATCTTATATCTGCTTGGCGGATGGATCACTAAAAAGTTTGCCAAATCATGCTTTAAATTCTGTGTAAGCATTAATGAAACTGATGATTTATACAATTTTGGCTACCTGCATCTCAAAATGGAATATTTCTGAGAACGGCACTACATTCAGAAACCTCAAATCTACTTGAGACACATAATTTGATCCTTGAGAATCGCAACAATGTTATTTTTGCTACGCTGTTCTGTAGTTCATTGTGATTGTTACAAGCTTGCTGTTCCCTTATGATCGGGAACCAAGACCAGAGAAAAGATGAGATGGACAGACAGCGTGTCTCAAGTGAGATGACCATTCGGTCCGGGGCTTTTCCCCTCTGGGTGACGGATGTCCTACCGAAATCACTTAAGACCCGAGTGGGACTTGTTCTGTTGGTCTTTTTCCGGCTTTGATGCCATCTCCGTGTCAAAGTGTAAAGCTATTGGGAGGTGTGTGTGGGCGTGTGTTTGCCCAAAGTGTTGACGTCTATCGATTGCGGATATTTTTGGCAATCTATGGTTGGCTCTTGGCAGCAGGGAGGAGCTGAATGCAGCCGGATGTTGAAGGGATTTATTTTGTTTTGCGTATTTTGTGATAGAGCTGTTGTAGCATTAGGTGTGTTTTGTGAGATTTATTTGGGTATAAATAAACATTCTATTGTTAGAATCTTCCGGAAATTTTGTTGAGAGTTTCCGATGAGGAATATATAGCTATGGTAATCTACTATATTTGGTTATTATTGAATAGTGGATCCCAGAGCTCACTGTGCTTCACACCGTATTGTAAAACTTGGCTCAAAAGCGAATACCTTCTTTTTTTTCTTGGCATTACGTCTTCACTCGGACAGATCCAGCTTCTTAACTTACTGTTAAATGAGTCCTTCCACAGTAATTAACTAAGAGCTTTCTTTGCCGAAGTTTCCATTTTCACATTCGTATATATTTTAGCGGTTCTACCCTATTACCCTGAATGCCATTAACCCGAACGCCATTGCCCCGAATTCCAAAACCCCGAACGACCCATCACCCTGAAAGACATTACCCCGAATTCCTATATCATGAAGAAATGTCATCAATATCATCATATCGATATAATTGTAAATTCGGGGAAATAGCATTCGGGGTGATGGAATTAGGGGTAATGGTACATTCGGGGTAATGAAATTCGGGGTGATAGCATTCGGGAAAGTGGCATTCGGGGTGATGGGGTAGAATCCTTGTAGCAGGTACGATTAAACTCTATATCTAGGAAAAGCAAGGTAATTTTCATTACGAAAAGATCATGGACTGACCGGGAATCGAACCCAGACATCTTCAGCATGGCTTTGCTTGGTAGTCGGCTAAGGAACACCCCTTCTTGCGACATACCTTGCCCATCGTATCCTTCCAGCTTTTGCCATTTTCTGAATGCTGGGTTCGCCATAGAGTTGGACAAACTTCACCACAGAAGGGCTTCATGGGCTTGCACGTCCTTCTTGAGCGTAGTCTACGCTTCGTGCTCATAGAGAGCTAGTGGACTCAAAACCGTTCTGTTTTGTTCATAATGAGGAAGTAAATCTTCTTGAGCGAAGGTTCTTCTAGAGTCAGTCCGTAGTTAGCAGGTCTATGACTTTTACAAATGTTCGAACGGCAATGGACATCTTCCGCGAAGCAAACGACTTGACAGGATCTTTTTAAAATAATTTTTCAGCTGTTGCTCCCGGCTGTCTAAATTTTGAGTGTTTGTCTAAAACTGCAGTACGCCATCTCGACAGCAATGAAAATTTGATGGTTTTGGATTATTTATTTTATTGAAGCAAACTCTTCGATTGCCATACAATAAAAACGATCGACCGCCAACGAATCTGACTCGATAACTTCTGTTAGATGTTCTGTTTCCCAGATTGGTCCCAGGTGCAGACAACTGGTCAGCTTCTCCAGGCCTATCATGATGAGTTGAGCTCCAGTATCATCCTTACCAGCTGCTTTATTTTTCTGAGCTGTTGAATAGCATCCTCAACTAGCGTTAGGCAAATTTGATCAGAACATCGATGTTATTGAATTGATTCAAATGCTTTTTATCGAATCGGTTCACCGATATATCGATGTTTTTGAATCGATTCGATTTTCAAGCTCATATGAAAATTTACAAAAACAAGTTGTCAAGGTAAGATCCAATGCAATTGCATACGATTTTCAAACTCCTTCAAGTGAATAACGTTTGAAATTAAAAGGCTTATCTAAATCTAGATTCATGGTTCACTAAGTCACTGAAAATTCTTATTAAGGTGAAGATGAATCGAAGCCAAACCTCAAATTTTCAAGAGCACGGATCTGGAGAACCGAACATCCGTTTGAGTTGAAAAGCTAATCGATTGGTCACCACCAGCGAGTGACCAATCGATTAAGTTTTCAACTCAAACGGATGTGTGGTTCGCCAGATCCGTGCTCTTGAAAATTTGAGGTTTGGCTTCGATTTATCTTCACCTTAATATCATCCTTTTGAATCGAACCAAAAAAATTGGAAGAAGAAGATCAATTCACTCGACTTTGAATGCACCCAACATCGCTTCAAAAAATCGTTCAGTGAGAACAATAAATCTATTTTCTGGACATCGATTCAAAATCGGCCATCGCTATCCTCAACCCCTCTCAGAGTGAAGGCTGGTTGATTTCCATCATCCCCAATACTGACGTGGACTTTTCTCCGTTGCCTTGACAATAAGATAGCTTTCAGAATCATTCAAGTGATTATCGAGGGGCTGCTTCCAGCTTTCGATTACATTTTAACTGACGTCGCGAATTTATGTATGGAGATGTGGGACAAAAAAATCAAAATTGGGAGATCAAGCCATTTTTGCACCTTGGTATCTAAGGAATCTTGGTCAAAAGAGCTGTAAACTGCATAAATATAAAACTGCCTCAAGTGCCAACTTTTTAATTGAAAAAGTTTGGGTTCACCCCTTGAAAAACACACAAAAGTGTTCAGTTTATATCTTTGTGATTACACGTTCAATTGAAACTCTCTAAACCGCATTCGAAAAGCAAAGAGTTATTCTTTATTCGTATTAGTGCTGGGAATGGTAATAGTAAGGACTGTTCATTTTATAAAGTGGACACCTTGTGCATACTGTATCTTTTTAATTTATCAATGAAATTTCAATCTGTTTTCTGCACAACGTTCGACTAGTATTGAACAATGTTGTGATAATAAAAATTCTCTAAAATAATTAATTTTCACGCGAATATGGAACAACGATTAGAACGGTCGATTTTTTGGAGGTTATCAAAATCAATGATTGTTAGAAATTGGCTGGAAAATTCAACAACTTATATTTTTTATTTTCAAAAAAGGCTTGTTTTTCGAAAGCATCATCAATCAGAAGCCTGATGGAAAAAAATCAACAACAATTTTACAGATATAATAAAATCATTTTTACCCCATATTTTCTAGAGAAACTATTTTAAATTTGAAGGGAACTGATATGAGTAGAATCTTTTGATTAAAAGTACGTCCTGACGGAAGTCTTAATATAGTTTTAATATGAAAAATAACTTACGCCTTCAAAGAGTTACTTATTTAGTCAACACGTCACATTTAAAGCACAATAGAAACACAATTGCTTTATTCTTAGAAGACCTTTCAAAGTACATTGACAATCATCAAAATTGGCAACACTGCTGTAATAAAATATATTTTATTTTCCACATATTATTTTCATAAAATGTTATTCTAAGATTACCAATTGATATATTCGGAAAAAACATTTACAATTTGCTGTAGATCGATGAATATGAGTACACGATTTTAAAAGTATGAGACTTTCTAGTAAAACTACCATAAACAGTAAAATTTGTACTTAAGACTGTGGTTTAAACGCACGATTTAGCTTTCGTTTGTACAAATATAGTTTCTTTAGTGAAACAAACTAGTTTTGAACACATTTTTTGCTTTTCTCTTTTACTGGGAGTGATAGGATGGAGTATCAACAAATTTGACCATAAATGAGTAAATCACTAAAGTAACCTAATGTCAGAGAATGGTGGAATATAGTGAATTTTTTTAAAGCTATACCTTTAGTAGAATGGTAAAGGATACAAACATACAATTTGTTCATAAAAATTGAAAGTTTTGTTTTACGAAAAATAATGTTGAACTTTGACGAACAGCTTTTATTAGGAGTTTTTGGAAAAACTATTTAGCTCTTCAACCAAAAGCATTTTCTAAGATCTTATATTTTCATAGCATTGTAGAATAATAGTTAAACGATGCACAGAAAACCGATTATGATTTTATCAATAAATAAAAAAAATATAGCATAAACAAAGTGTCCACTTTATAAAATGAACAGTCCTTAGTAGGCTTGACTTTCGCGAAAATCACGTGGCTCTCCCAGTGCAGTAGTTCAAAAACGTGAATCTCATCAAGTAGCCTACGTTGGGTACTTGAATTTCTCTAAATCATTAGTGTTATTGAAGGCTCAAAATGCGGGAAATGCAGCGGGAAATAGAACATTTTTCTACAGTAATTTTGGGTTGCCCTTAACAACGTGTGTTTTGCTATTTTCAAGGCTTTTTGCCTACAACAGCGATGGGCTTGAGTTTCACTGGTGCCGCTGACTGTGATTGGCTTTGTTTGGCTACTGTAGAGTGAATTTCAGATTTTTTTCCCAACCCTGATTCGTGTGTATTTTTCCAAAAACATATTTTGAATTTTGTATGCCTAATTTTTACTAAAAGTTGCGTCATTTTCCAAAAAACACACTGAAAAAACATAGCTAATTTCCTCAGCATTGGATCGACCAAAATTTTAAAACCTAATATCAAACCAATCATGTACGCGCCATTATTTGCGTTTGAAAAAACTATGAATTATTGGAATCGGTTGAAAAATGGCTGCGATATTGACAAAAATGATTTGCGTGTGGTTCAGGCGAACCCAAACTTTTGAACGATGACTTGAATAACTGTTTAAATGATTTTGAATAGTTTTCAGATTTTTCCGCAAAATTTCGTGAGTGCTATTCAAAGAATATAAGATTACGATTTTAATGACACCTTGTTTTAAAATTTTTGTCGATCCAATGCTGAGGAAATTACAAAAGTTTTTTCAGTGTGTTTCTTGAAAAATGCCACAACTTTAAGTTAAAATTTAGTATACAAAATTCAAAAAAAGTTTTTGGAAAAAATACTTACGAGGTAAGAATAATTCTTTATCGTTCGAATGCGCCTTAGAGAGTTTCAATTAGACGCGTAATCACAGAGATATGGACAGAACACTTTTGTATGTTTTTGAGGGGGTGAATCCAAACTTTTGCACGGGAGTGTACATGCCTCATGTTGAAGCCATAAACACCCCAAAAATTCGCCATGCTGGCAACACTCTACTAACCTTTAAAACAATACAGTTTATTCATTCATCCCATACTTAAAACAAACAATAATTTGTAACAAAACGCATATTACTTTCATGTCAGCTTACCTATCGATATTTCCAATTCGTCAACACCGATTGTTTATTTACATTTCAATCCTTTAGTTGTCTTACAGTTACAGAATATTCAATACAACAATTGTATAACAGTTGCCACTTAACACAATATTGTATACAACAAAACACTTCTAGAAAATTCCAAGCAAGTCAATAGGAAAGGGTGGAGTACAAATAGGACACACTGACCATGTTTTTTTTTATACATTATGGTTGAATAAATTGATTCCAGCCCTATTCGTGCAAATTGAAAAGAATGTTCAGAACATGCGACAAAATTCAGTTTTTTAGCTACTCGGATAACTGTTACTTTTGACGCTTATTGCAATATGTTAGATGATTTGTATAGCTTACCAATACTTGTTTCCATAGTAGATACTATCTTTAAAAACTTCTTAATACTTTTTTTGCCGAATTAATCCCTCTACTAGTAACATTTTCCTTTACCACGAAAAACTATTGGATGTGAAAAAAGTTTTTTTTTCGTCATAGTTGCAGTGTTGTGAAAAACTGGATTTCTCATAACTCACGCTTGAGATTTTTCATGCGTGAGTTGTCAATCACGCAACTCAGCAGTCAAAAAATCATTAATGAGTTGGCTCACCTTTTTGACTCATTGTCTCGTACTCAGTTTACTCACACACGGCAATAATTTTTTGTTAGTCTGGTAAAATTAAAGTAATCCTTTCTAACGTCAACAACAACATTCGTATTTCACGAGTTTTTGCCGGGTTTTACGACTGAATCATTTTTACGGTTTGAGTTGATTGAGTTGATTTTGCATCAAAATCTCAAGCGTGAGATTTGCGAAGCAGATCTCTAATGAGTTTGCTCTCACGGGAGAACGTATTGATTGAGATTTTGAGTGTGAATCTATCAACACTGCTTAGTTGCACCATTTGTTCTCAAGTTCCCAAAAAATTCTTCTAGTTTTAGGATTCGTGTCGATATTGATCATTGGTTAGCTGGTTTAGAAGATATTCCGAAATTCTTTGGGGGACTGACGAAAAACCATAGCCCACGCTGTGCAAAATAGTACATTATTGAGAGTCTGTCCCCAAGATCATCGGAATATCTTATAACCAAATGACCAATGATCAATATCGACACGAATTCTGAAACTAGAAGAGTATTTTGAGAACTCATGAAAAAATGGTGCAAAATATCGAGAATCAAGAAAGTTATCGCAATTTAAATATTTTTTGTGGTAAAAAAAATAAAGCTGCTGGTAGAGGGGTTAAATAAATTGCAATTTTTTTCTAGATGGAGCATCGCACTATGCGGCGCTGCATTCTTCTATTCTGGGATCTGTGTAGAAGAGGACGGGGCAAGATGGCCTCCCGGGGGTGACGCCTACAGAGTGGTAATGGCTAAGACCAAAGGAGCCATAGCGCCCCAAGAGAAATCGCCCGAGTTGCTGCGATCGATAATCGATGTACTCTTCCCGCACCATCCCATAAGCCCATGGCCCCCAGCGCCGTATGCGGCAGATGAAGGAGAAGAAGTGGCGAGAGTGACGAACGAAGAGCTGGCAGAAGTCGTGAAATCATTCGCGTCAAACAAGGCACCGGGACCCGATGGTATCCCGAATGTTGCCTTAAAAGCGGCAGTGAACACGGATCCGGACATGTTCAGAACCACGATGCAACGCTGCATTGATCAAGGAATCTTCCCGGATGTATGGAAGCGACAGAAATTGGTGCTACTACCAAAGGCGGGGAAACCACCAGGTGACCCGTCGGCGTATAGACCTATCTGTCTACTAGATACGACGGGCAAGTTATTGGAGAGGGTGATTCTCAACAGACTAGTACCGTATACGGAGAGTGCGGACGGCCTGTCCAACAACCAGTTTGGATTCAGAAAAGGTAAATCTACTCTGGACGCCATCCAGTCGGTCGTTCAAACAGCTGAGGTGGCAATCGAGCATAAAAGGAGCGGCATCCGTTACTGCGCGGTTGTCACTCTGGATGTGAAGAATGCGTTCAACAGCGCAAGCTGGGAAGCAATAGCACACGCGCTTCACCGCCTCAAGGTACCGGTGCAGTTGTGTAAGCTTCTAGAAAGCTATTTTGATGGTAGGATTCTACTGTATGACACAGAGGAGGGGCAGGAAAGCGTTCGAATTACCGCGGGAGTACCTCAAGGTTCAATCCTGGGCCCGCTGTTATGGAATGCGATGTACGATGACGTACTGAGGCTGCCCCTTCCGACGGGTGTTAAGATTGTTGGCTTCGCCGACGATATCACCCTAGTGGTCTATGGTGAATCGATGGAGGAAGTAGAGTTGACAGCAGCGCACTCTATTTCCCTGGTTGAGGAATGGATGAAGTCTAGGAAACTAGGACTGGCCCGTCACAAGACTGAGGTGGTGGTGGTCAACAACCGCAAGTCCGAGCAACGGGCGCTTATCTCGGTAGGTGATTGCACCATAGAGTCCAAGCGATCCCTTAGGCATCTTGGGGTAATGATCGATGACAAGCTGAGCTTCGCTAGCCACGTTGAATATGCCTGTAAAAGGGCATCTACGGCTATAGCGGCGCTTTCGAGGATGATGTCTAACAGCTCTGCTGTAATTGCCAGCAAACGCAAGCTGCTGGCAAGCGTGGCGCTATCCATACTAAGGTATGGAGGACCAATCTGGTCAAAAGCGCTTAGAACGAACAGAAACCTAAAGCGGTTGGAAAGCACGTACAGGATAGTGTGCTTAAGAGTAGCAAGTGCATACCGGACGGTATCTAAAGAGGCCGTGTGCATCATAGCCGGGATGACGCCCATCGGGCTCATCATCAAGGAAGATGTTCAATGCTTCAACCAAAGGGGTACCAGAGGAGTCCGCGACACGTGTAAAGAGGAAACGCTCAGAAGCTGGCAGCAGGAATGGGATAACTCCACTAAGGGTAGATGGACCCATCGACTAATACCAAATGTGTCAGATTGGTATGGTAGAAGCCATGGGGAAGTGAACTTCCACCTGACGCAGTTTCTGTCAGGACATGGTTGCTGCATAGGTTCGGGCACTCAGAATCTCCTGCGTGCCCCAATTGTTCTGGTGTAGAGGAAACAGCGGAGCATGTCGTGTTCGATTGCCCCCGTTTCATTGTTGTGAGAGGTCGCATGCTCACTACATGCGGAGGGGACACGTCCCCCGACAATATTATAGAGAGAATGTGTGCGGATGCCGAGTGCTGGAATGCAGTAACTACGGCTGTCACTCACATTATGTTAGAATTGCAGCGTCTATGGCGCGCCGACCAAGAGTTGGCTGCAGAGGATTAGCCCTGCCGAGGCTGGTCCCTTGTAACATTGTTTAAGTCGGCTAGGAGAAGCAGTTTGCCTAGGCTACTTCTGCTACACGTGTTGGTCTTCCCGAAGAAATACCGTAAGGTGGTTCCGGGGAGATGAGGGTCTGAGTCCAAGGGTCATGTCGATGCACTGTTCACCACTTGAGCAATTCTAAATGAATTGCTCATGCACAGTGCATAGGCTGGTTTTAGCGGGTCGTCGTTGGTGCGTCATCCCCGCATTCCCTGAGTTATCTTCTCAGGGGATCTGTTTGCAGATTTCCCCCTTGTAAAAAACAAAAAAAATGTTTTTTTTTTAGATTTTGGTTACGTTGGTTCCAACCCTATTCGAACTAGTTGAAAAGAATGTTCATAACATGCGACAAAATTCAGTTTTAAGCTACTCGGACAACTGGGGATTTTTTTTTATTATCGTACAAATTGGGCCGAAGGGTCTCAGATTTTCATGAAACTTTTTCCTCAGGCAGGGCTCATGGATATATGAATAAAAAAAAATTGAGAAAAATTCAGGGTCGCCTATTTTTCCGGAAAACTCAGGTGGAAACTTTTTGTTTTCCCTTGACACTACTTACTTTGAAAAATCATAACTCAAGAACGAAGCATCGTAGAAACAAGGTTTTTATATGAAAATTTAAGTAAATTTTCTCAAAAATCCAAAAAAAATATGAACTGGAAAAAGTTTTCCACAAAATTTTCCACCGTTGGGAAAATTCGTAAAGAAAAGCCGGAAAAACTATGCCCGAACTCGTGGAAAATTTTCAAAAAAATATTTTCGAGAAGGTAATTTTATAAGCCTTAATCACTGAAATTTTTGGAATGCACTTTTTTTTCGTTTTTGAGTTATGGTCAATTTTGTGAAAAATGTCCAGATGTGTCATATAAGACTTTTCTTTGAAAAATCATAACTCAAGAACGAAACATTGTAGAAACAAAGTTTTTATATGAAAATTTAAGCAAATTTTCTCAGAAATCCAAAAAAAATATGAACTGGAAAAAGTTTTCCATAAAATTTTCCACCGTTAGGGAAATTCATAAAGAAAAGCTGGAAAATCTATGCCCGAACTCGCGGAAATTTTTTATTAAAACATTTTTGAGAAGGAAACTTTATAAACTTCAATTCTAGTAACTTTTAGGATGTACTTTTTTTTTGTTCCTGAGTTATGGTCAATTTTGTGAAAAATGACCATATTAGCCTTTTCTTTGAAAACAAATCTTTGCATTTTTTACAAAATTGACCATAGATCAGGAACTAAAGAAAAGTACATCCTAAAAGTTACCAGAATTGAAGTTTATAAAGTTTCTTTCTTAAAAATATTTTATTAAAAAATTTCCGCGAGTTCGGGCATAGATTTTCCAGCTTTTCTTTATGAATTTCCCTAACGGTGGAAAATTTTATGGAAAACTTTTTCCAGTTCATATTTTTTTTGGATTTCTGAGAAAATTTTCTTAAATTTTCATGTAAAAACTTTGTTTCTACAATGTTTCGTTCTTGAGTTATGATTTTTCAAAGAAAAGTCTTATATGACACATCTGGACATTTTTCACAAAATTGGCCATAACTCAAAAACGAAAAAAAAGTGCACTCCAAAAATTTCAGTGATTAAGGCTTATAAAATTACCTTCTCGAAAATATTTTTTTGAAAATTTTCCACGAGTTCGGGCATAGTTTTTCCGGCTTTTCTTTACGAATTTTCCCAACGGTGGAAAATTTTGTGGAAAACTTTTTCCAGTTCATATTTTTTTGGATTTTTGAGAAAATTTGCTTAAATTTTCATATAAAAACTTTGTTTCTACGATGCTTCGTTCTTGAGTTATGATTTTTTAAAGTAAGTAGTGTCAAGGGAAAACAAAAAATTTCCACCTGAGTTTTCCGGAAAAATAGGCGACCCTGAATTTTTCTCAATTTTTTTTTATTCATATATCCATGAGCCCTGCCTGAGGAAAAAGTTTCATGAAAATCTGAGACCCTTCGGCCCAAACCCGTACGGTAATAAAAAAAAATCCCCAACTGTCACTTTTTACGCTTGTTGCTATATGTAAGATGATTTGTATAGCTTACCAATACTTGTTTCCATAGTCGATACTATCTTTTAAAACTTCTGGATACTTTTTTTTGCCGATTTAATCCCTCTACTATCAACATTTTCCTTTACAACGAAAAACGTAACTATTGGATGCGAAACAACTTTTTTTATTTTTCGTCATAGTTGCACCGTTTTTTTGCTCAATTTCTCAAAAAATACTTCTAGTTTAAGAATTCGTGTCGATATTAATCATTGGTTAGCTTATTTTGAACATATTCCGAAATTCTTTGGTGCAAAAAAAAAATGGTGCAAAAATATCGAGAATCAAGAATGTTATCGCAATTTAAAAATTATTTTTGTGGTAAAAAAATAAAGCTGCTGGTAGAGGGGTTAAATAAATTGCAATTTGATTTTCTCCATGGAGCATCACACTATGCGGCGCTGCATTCTTCTATTCTGGAATTTGTGTAGGGGAGGACGGGGCAAGATGGCCTCCCGGGAAAGATAAGTTCCTCTCAATTTTGAGACTGATTTAATGTTTTTTTTTTATTAAATATCGCTATGCTCTGTTGAATTGAGATTCATCTAACTTTTTTCGTTGATAGAGTTATTGGAAATAGTGTAAAAAATAATATGAATTTGCTTGGAGTCTCCATACAAAATTATTCTTTTCTCTTATATGGCGAATACTATTCTTTTCTAAACCATCGAAAAATAACTTTTAAGCATCGGAAGTAATATGAACTTTGTTAAAAACTATTTTTATACACATGAAGTTTGTATTCTGTGGCAAATTTAGCATATAAATTGTCATACAAGCTAGCAAACTTGCATGCAAGTTGGCTGAAATAGTCAAATTAAGCATTTTCAACAGCCAATATCTCAAGAACTAGACGTGCTATGATATTTTTGAAAACGGCAATGGATTCAGCTATCCTTATTAAAGTAAATAACGGTATTTTGGTCTTTGTGTAACTGGTTCAGTTGTTCATCCTCGCTCGAGATTCGGTTATTTTCCATAGTATGTATTGTCTAATTAATATAGTATTACAATCTTTATTTTAATTGTCAAAAATGTATTGTATTTGTTGGAAAAGTGGTTCTTCACACTTTAGATATTCAGAGTTCCTTCAGAATTGTTTCCAGGATGCATGTAACTAATTCACAAATTTCTTCACCTTTTATGTGCATACGCAAAATATCGCCTATGATACCGCATGTAAATCTGTTCAAAAATGATCATAATGCACTAGTTCATGAATTTCTCCACTTTATTGAAAAAAAGTGAAAACTCTAAAAATACTCTTTCTTTAAAAGTTTTTCCAAGTATTCTTCAAGTTTTTTTTTTTCAACGAGATATATATAAACAATCTTATTTGTATTTGTAAGTAACACTTCTGAAGGTCTACCAGGAAATTTTCAATGCATTTCTTAGGATGCCTAAGGATAATAGGAAATGCCTTCCTTGGGCAAAAAGTATCATAGAACCAGCCACCCGAAACAGTAATACGAAAATGGAAACTTTGACAAAGAAAACTCTCAGTTCACAACTGTGAAAGTGCTTGTAGAAAAATAGGCTAGGAAGTAAGTTCTATCCCATTAGGAACGCAACGCCGGAAAAAAGAACATAAATTCAAACATTTTGATGTTAATTATTTCCACGCCGATACACGCCGCTGTCGCCGCGGCCGAAACTTGTTAACGGCGCGACGCCGATGACGCCGCCGCCGCCGGTACAAAAATGCCCTCACGCCGCCGCCGATTAAAAATATTTTGGCGCACAGGTCTACTCCGACCTCGCTTCACTTGATATCAGGATTATTAACTTCGCAGCACTAATCTGGAGTTCACCGGTAGGACTTCCGAATCGAATTTTCAAGCGAACTAACTGTTATTGTCTGTTATTGAAAATAGTCCAACATCACGTCGACGGAAGACATTTCACCACAACAGAGGGTTTGTCAGTTCGAGCGCACGAAATTTTCACAAGTCTTTGACGTTTACAAAGTGAGTCAAATATTTTTGTGTTTACTCAAAAGTGGGTAAGGTCATTTTCTTTCATGGTTGAGTAAAAACTTACTCACTTTGATAAAATAAAGTTTCTCACTTTTGACAGCTAATTTGAAACTTCAAAAGTGAGTCAAAGTTACTCTTTTTTGAGTAGATTTGAACCTAGGACAGGATGTGGCAGCTCAACTAAGACTGCCCCGTTGTTTTTCAGTCGATAACCTTGACGATACTAAATCCAGTGTTACCAGTATCCTTTTTAAGCAAATCATGTAAACAAATTTAAATATCAAGACACATAATCTGATTGTTTCTTGCACGGATCATTCATTTAGTAAAATAGAGGATGCTAAATTTGAAAAAAATAAGGTGAAAATTCGAAACCGGTGATATTTTTAGAGAGAATTGACATAATTTCCATTATATTGGTTAGGATTGGGTATTTTTTATTCATTTTTGCATTGTAGGAGTACGTGTTAAGTTCAAACATTGAATATAAATAGATTTGAAACGAAAAGAGTTCATAAAAATTTTCCAAACTTTTTGTAGAAATTCAATTTTATGAACACGGCCGGGCTAGCAACAAGGTGCCCTGTTGCAATCCAACTCAACGATGTGAAAGTAGGACTTTGCCAAAACGACCAATGAGAAGTGGTCTTTTTTGACAGGCAATTGGTTTCGTTTTTGCACTTTGACCTGTCACGTCTTGTCTTAGATTTGAACGAGCATGTGGTCCATTCCTTTTCTTCATTGCGGCTTAACTTGGAACAGAACGGAAACATAGCAATCATTGAAAATTCCCCAATCGATCAATTTCACCGTGAAAACATCCGACATCCGAATGCCGAATTCCGCAGAACTTTTATTCGCATGACGGATAATCACCTAATCGTCATTTCCCAATTTACTGGCTTTGTCTTTTCCGATTCGAACCACCGATGAAGCCATTACGGTCACTTATTTGGGGGTCTTCCCTAGCCTAGTGGTAACTTCCATGGCTACAAAGCAAAGCTATGCCGCAGGTGTCTTGGTTCGATTTCCAGTCGGTCCACGATGTTTTCGCAATGGAAATTTCCATGAATTCCCTGGGCATAGAGTTTCATCGAACCTGCCACACGATACCGTTTTGATTCATATTACGGACAGCTTCAAATTCCGGACAGTCTCGTTTGTATGGGAAACATTTCACACGAAATGTTTCAATTTTCGCCGTCCAAAAGTTCTCATTTTCGAGGCTCGTTTTATTAGGTTTTTTCCATAAAGATCATTGCAAATTTATAATGCCCAACTACCTTAGACGTCTCTTAAGTGGTTGAACGATTTCAATTGATGATTTGACTGTTCCATTAATGATTATCATGAGCTGTCCGTAATTCGAATCAAAGCGTCCGGAATATGAGGCAAAAGTGAGGGAGCGTCCGGAATAAGAATCATGAAAAGGCCACACGTTTTGATTTATTTAAAATTATTCAAGTTGCGGACGCGTATTCTTTACCCACCATCCGAAAGTTAAGGGCTTCCGACGCTCGATAACGTCAAAAAATCATACAGAATGATTTATTTTGTATGGTCCAAGCTGGGTTATACTTCACTGAGGCCTTAAGTGTCCAGAATATGAATCAAAACGGTATACGAATGCGAAAATGGCAACTTTGTCAAAGAAAGCTCAGTTAATAATTGTGGGAAAGCATGCTTTGTCTTGTTTGGGTCGTAATGTGAAGAAGAAGAAGAAGAAGACGGTCACTTATTGAGGGAAACGACTAGCTTTGCCGACTTTGTCTATCCATCCGAGTCATCTTTTCCGACGAAACGCTATATTTATTGGATTTCCGCGCGGGTACCGGTGCGTGAATCGTCCTGTTCTAGCGCCGTTTGAACCCCTAATGGCAAAGGTTGATTTATTGGGAAGATATAAGTGCCGACACCGACTATGGCTTTCCTTTCTGCGAGAGATCTGGTATGTCTCCCTACCACACTGGAAAGTAAACGTGAATGCGACCTTTGGTCGTGACATACCACGTATCTTCAGTTGACTACTACCGGAAAGCGCACCGGAGGGAATTCCTCAGTAATCGAACCCGGATGGTGGTAACCAACCGATCCTGGCGCGGGGAAAGAAACGGTGGAATGTTATTTATTAAATTGATTAGATATCTTTTCGCCCGGGACTTTTATTCTTCCGAGGCTTCTGAAGACGCGATGCGATGGATGGTGGTTCAAACAGCAATTAGTCCCACCGCCCACTTCACCGTCACGTTGCACAGTGGTTCAGATATAGATAAAAATTGTGACAAAAATTGCACATTCTCAATATATTTAGTCTCTTTTTTACCATGAAAAATGTTTTGGAATATGAATAAGGGTTGAAGACACAATTTTGGGCATAGTCACAATTCGTTTGTTTCTCATAGAACGATATTCTAACAAGATGGGCAGTATGAACAAAACGTAGTATAATTGAGTTTACCTAAGGCCGCCAGTCACCGCTCATTTAGCAGCATTTCAACATTTTAAATTATGTCAAAAATCTATTTTCGACATTTTACACAACTTTTTGCGTTAGACGTGAGGGCAAAACATTTGTTTTTTTAATAAAAACGTTTAAATGTGAAAAATATTGAACACTAGAGATTACGGAAAACGTCGTCTCGCCCTTAAAGATGCTGTTAAAAACGACATGAAATCCACCATACATAATGATTATCCCGTTCTTCTGACTATGCAGAGACTTTCCTAAACTTTTCCTACGCACGAACTTTCCAAAATTTATTTCTTGCTGTATCACATCGCATCCCTTGTCGAGTAGAACTGTGAAAAACTAACGTCAATCGGCTCATTCATTCTCAAGCTATTTCGTGACATACACACACCACTCCATTTTTTTTTATATAGACTATGTTTAGAGATATGGTTTTAACCAGCTTTTTGAAAAACTGGACCCCCGTGCATCGTTTTTCCATTCCGGTGAGGGTTCGTTGACAAACGGGGCGACGAGTTAATGAGGTGGCCCACTCGAGCGTGAAATTTGTTCCCGCTGATGGGTTGCGATGAATTTTTCGAGGGTTGATTTATGAGTTCATAATGGAGGTTTTCCCGGTTTCTGTGATGTTTGGCAATGGTGCGGGAAGCCAATCAATTCATTAAGGGGCGTCCTTTGAACTTTGTTCGGGGTGCTTGTAGTTTGCGGTTGTGGGGTTAAGCGGGCTTCGAAGAATCATTTTCTTTTAAATGAATCTTAAAGGAAAGAAACCGTCTTTTTCTTGCTTTAGTAAACGCTACTTCTCAAGAAGTACAATGCGGGCTCGACAGCATTATCACAGTTATTAACGAAGTATTTTTTTTTTTTGCTTCAGTATTACCCCATAGATGTTTAGCTATTTACAACAAATCTGACAGAAAATTTCCAAGAATTCATTAAGAAGTTTTTCTAAAAAACCCTTCAAAAGTTAATTGAGAAATTTCTGCAGAAATGCCAGAGATACTGTTTTAGAATTCCTCGGTGTTTATTTTTCGAGAATACACCCAGGAAAGCAGATTAAATTTTCAGATTCCTGAGAATATTTAATCATATCCAGCTTTTTACGCTGGCAATAAAACTGCGAGGGGTGATTCGATTTAGCATGATCTTAGGGGTCGTCCATTAATTACATAAGGGTTTATGGGGGGAGGGGGAGTTTGAGATTTCTTATGCGCCACACAATTTATTTTTTATTTTCAAACAAAAAATCTTATCATGGGGGGAGGGGGGGTTGAAAAATCCCGAAAATTGCCTTACGTAATAAATGGATCGCCCCTTAGTAGGCAATGTTTTTAAATTGTTGATTGAGTTGTCAATAATTTTCTCTCTATTTGTTTTGAAGTTTGACTAAATTAAAAATTAATCATATGCTTCTAGTAACTTCTTTCCTTCTATACCATTTTAGGCACCAGGCACCGAAGAACCTTTCACTCTTCAAGCCTGATTCGCTGCTGACAAGTAATTTATCGGCCTATCTTGATGCATGAGAAATTTCTGCAAGGAATCGATCAAGAAGGCGCTTTTTTCTGATCGCAGTACGCAGTTGAAAAGAACTGTCAGTTCAAATGGGAGTTGCTGTAGAAAATTTCTTTAAGGAATCGGCGAGAAATTTCTTTAGCGATTCCTTTTCAGTAGCAAATCAGGCTTCAAGAAGAAACATTTACTACTGCCAATAAAAATGAATTGAAAATTCAATACAAATTGTGACATATATTATTTTCCACTGCGTTTTTAGCTCAATTATTTAGAATGAAGTCTATACAGTTCTGGTCGAGTTATGTTTTCTTTAAAACCACACAAATATCACGTGAACGTGAGAAGGATATCTAGACAATGCTTCAATGAACAATATTTTTAGACAAACGGCCTCACCGATTCGCGCTAATTTTCTCTACATAGTGAGCATTATGCTACGCATGTGAACAAGGGGCCATTTTGGTCAGAGAGTCAGAATAAGATATCTAGAGTATGCAATAGGAAAATAATCTTTGATGTTCGAAATTTTGTTTAATCTATGTTGATTATGTAGTAAGCAATATAGAACCAGGTATAAGTTTATTATAGTATGTCCGTTTGGAACTTACTAGGGACTGTCCATTCCTGGGGGCAGGAAAGTATGGAGGGGCCTTTTACAAATTCATGGTACGTCTCAATAAACGCAACAACGTAACATTGAGAGCACAAGAGTTCTAAGAAAAGGCAGTCAGTAGCCACAGGTGCACCAAATGCTGTCTCATTCAGTTAACATATTTCCCAATCTCTGTACATAGGCACTAAATTTGTTCAATGTTGTAAAACAACCAAAAAAACGGTAGCTCATACGCAATGTTCATATCAACAGCATTCATTTTACAGACATAATTGAAGACAATTCTTCTCACATGCTTCCACCAAACCTAAAATAATAGAACCATTAATATATAAGAAAATAGGAAGAATTTCGATTTTCTCTCAAATCCAGCAAACAAGAAAATGTATATGTTTGATATTACCTTGCCAACATAAAATCAAACATTACTCGCAAAGCTTACTACGACCCAGCCATAAAAATTATAGTGTGGACAAAAAATGTCAGAAAGGGGTGAATCAAAGTTTATGGCAAGCAAACGTTAAAAGCTGGTATCCCCTGGAGGTTCTCCGTTATATTGATCAAGGTATTCTTCTAGATGATCAGTCTGTTCAAAACTTTTGTGTAACATAGCTTCAAATTCCAATGCAAGGATCCAGAGGCGTGTCCACGTTCTGAACCATGAGTAGGACAAACGTTAACAAATATTTTGTGCATAGTGAAGCAAAGAAAAATTTTAACCCTTTGGAATCCTTGGCTGGAAATTAAAAGTTTAAAGGAGCTGAAGCGTAAAGGGTACTGCAATACAAAGAAAGTTTTCGTCTTCGCATGGCTGGTAGCTACTGAGGACCTTTAAAAACAAGAAATTAGAGACCTCTTGCCTGAAAAAATAGACTTAAAAGGAATCTAAAGGAGGCCGAAAAAAGATTGAACAGGTTTCAAAAATACAAAACGAAACCTAATAGGAACCAGAAGATAAGTGCTTGATTCTTCATACCATTAGAGCACATATTTATCTAAGATCTAAGACTCCTTTTGTGAGAATTTCTCGTGACAAGTATGTGTATGTGTTTTTTCATGATCTTCTCTAGAAAATTCATCAGAAATTACTTCAGGTATGTTCCTCCGGAAATTTCTTCTGGAGTTCATTAAGTAATTATTTCGCAAGGAATGTCTACCTAGGGAAATTCTCCAACAATTTCCCAAGGAGTACCAAAGAAAAGAAATTTCTCCTAAGATTATCTCAAAAATCTTCGGAATTCCTCCAAAAATTCTTTAAGATTTTTTAAAAAGTCTCTTTTTCAAAATTTTATTCAGTGATTTATACATCGATTTCCCTGGAACAGTCCAATGTTCCTGGACAACACATCTCCTAAAATTCAACAAATTACTTCTCCAGACATTTCTAGGGATTTCCTGAACTAAAGATTTCTCTGGCGATACCTTCAGCAATTGCCCAAGAGATTTTTTCTAAGATTTTTAAAGAAAATTCTACACTAATCCTATAAGATTTTCTAAGGTACGTTCCAAAACTCTATTTTTAAGGAATTCTTCCAGGAATTGCCAAGAAACTTTGTTCAGAAATATAAATCCGCAAGGAACTTCTAAGGAAAATCCTAAAGAAACCTCTGATAAAACCTGTGTAAGTTTTTAAATTCATTCTTATTGAACAAAAGTCTCTGAAAGAAGTCCTGGGCTTTTGACGTTATTTAAATAGATTTCATAGGTAAAATTAATGAAATCTTGGGATTGTATTCCGCAGGATTCTCTCAAGGAATTTATCGGAAAAGAATTGACAAAATAAATGAATGATCGGAGGAACTATTGGAATAAAATCTGTAGTATTAATTGTTGTAAAACTGGTGTAATCTTTTGAAGATATTTTTTTTTGGAAAACTATTGGAGCAATACTTGGATGAAATGCTGGAGAAATCACTTGAAAAAATGAATAGATTTGTTCGACTAACCGCTCAAGGAATTTTGGACTTCTGGGAGGAAACGTAGATGAATACTTGAAGGAATCCACATTAACAGGCGGAGGAATTCTTGCAAGGTTTCTTGAGAAAATCCTTTAGCTATTCGTTTTTTTTTATCAAATACCCTGAAAAAAAAAATAATACCTGAGGAAATCACCGAAAGTAATAGCTTTGAAATTCTCATGGATTTCCTGGTACAAATTGTGGAGAATTTTTTTTTCTAAATTCTGGAGACTTTTTTCTGCAAATTCTGGGGAAATTTTCTAAAGTATTCCGAAGGTATTCTAAATAAAATCACTATGATAATTCCTGAAGCTTTTCCTCGAGGATTCTGAGACGAAATTATTGAAGAAGCTGTTTAATCCGTTATAGTCTCTGGAGCCTGTCAAATCATACATCAGGATTTTATACAAGCATAATAAGGAACAAATAAGAGTATCCTTTATATTTGAACCCTATCCAACCAAATAATCAAGCAAATTCTACAAAAATAGACCAAACTGCTTGCCTTTACAACCAGTAGAATTGTTAGAATTTTCTCATCAATTTCTAAATAACAAATGGATGAGCAGCAAAAATTCTGTTAATTTGTCTAGCAATGTTTCGACAGATTTTATCAGGAGTAGCATGTTTGGAAATCGCTAGCACCATCACACTCACACTGTTTATTAAACGATATGAATGATCCATTACTTTCTTCCAAATATTCTTCGAGTATCTTCTGATAAGTTTGTTAGGATGTTTCAGAAACTTCTCGAAAATTACTTCCAGCAATGCACACGGAAACTTGTACCAGAACATATACAGGGTTGAGCGTACATATTTTTAAATACCAGCGAGGATTGCTCCATTTATTTTTCTAATAGTCAAAGAAATTTATTGTTACAATTCTTACAATTAGTTTTCCAAGATTTTCATTATAGATACAAACCATGTCACGCTTTACTAAGCATGAGAAAACAGTGAAAACAATATCGTGTCTTCTATTCTCCATATGAATAAGTGCGATTTTGGTATATTGAACAGGTGATAAATTGTTTAATTTATGGTTCAAGCTTTCTGCTGATTTTGTTTTTTTTTTTTTGTTGAATCGTGGGTAGTACATGTCCTACCTGTCCTACCCACTTCTCGCGCCTCTGCAAGGATCTGATCTGATAAACTCTCACTAATTAACTACTTGCTTCTCGCCCATTCTTCAACATCCTTTTCAATCCACAGTAGTTGCATCGTCCATTCTTCCCGTCCCATTCTAACGTGTCTTATTTTAGGGAGCAAATATCTAAATATAGACACAACACTTTAAAATCCACAATCCCAAGGTAGAAACAACAGTTTGTCGCACATCATTGTCACGAAATGGATGGCATTCGCCTTTTGGACCATTTGTAGACGGAGCGAAGGAAAACAAGATTCCACTTGAGCCGGCTACCGTCGTCGTCGCAGTACAATGGGATTCTCGTCGTACCCCTCAGGAACCCCCATGGAACACTGGCTATGACAAAGACGCACATCGGAGCACAATGATGACGAATGAAGACAAGCCACCAGCTCGACATTGAGAAATCGATCTTCATCTTCCCAGGGAAGTGACCCCCGAGGGGTTGTTCAGCGTGCGAGTGCAAAACGAATTCCCCAACCCGACGTCGCTGGAGTCCCGTGGGGCTCCTCTAGCAGCAGGGATTTCTTCGTCTCAGATTCTCGTTCCGTTCCGTTCCGAACGACACATACAAATCATTCCATCCAGATAGCTTCAAGTTCAAGGAATTGTCTTTGCCAGAGTTTGATGCATCTCAATGTCAGGATGACGGGCACAGTAATATATTATTCCTTGAATGTTGTCCTAAAGCATTAAACGAACTGACGTGATACGGTCCGAATTTAAGCCATATTCAATCCAAGTCCCATCTATTGAAATAAAATAGCATTCGAATCAAAGTTAATATATCAAATCTAATGGGAATTCTAGTTTTGATAACAGTTTTCCTTCGGTCCGCCATACTTCACGTTGACACAGTCATCATCCCTCGTCCTGCCAACTTTAGCTGGTTTCTCGAGAGGACAACGGGTTCTTCAACACCCAAAGAGCCACACACCAGTCGTTGGGTTCCGTAGTGTAGGTACTACATATTCATGGGGGTACGACGGCATGTCAGCCTTTGGCAATACAAATCACGTACTCCAAATCGATTTCGTTTCACTCTTCGGGGGATTCCTCTTCACCTTCCGGTTTCCAACCTATCGTCCGACATGGATGTTTGTCACGCTGCTTCCGTCAGTATACACTGAAATCTCTATTTACGTAAGGGATCGGGGATACGTAAATGGAATCTAACGTTGATAGAAACATTACGAAAATGGAATCGACCTTATTTCATAAAATTCAATAGACTTCCACGGAAATTCCTTTTGGACACCTACCGGAACCTCAGAAATTCTTCCAAAATCTCAGGAATTCCCGCATCCTCACATAATGAGGGATTTACTTGGGATAAGCTATGAGTAAGTCACTTGAACTCATTAGTATTGAACGCGAAATTAACATGTAAACCATCTCGTTCTATACGAAAATGACGTCCATCGTTTTTCGGGATTTTTAGACCCCTCTGTTGCGCTTTTTCCAATACATGCACTGTTACACTTTCAAAGCCTCGCCCCTCCCCCAAAACATAGACGTCATATTTGGATGACACCTGGAGTGAATTTAAACCAACTATCAAATGAAATAAACTCAGCTGATTTGACAGCAAATTTATTCCAGATTGATCAATCTCTCACAACTCTTATGAAAATCTTAAAATTTCTACCGATATCAAGCCAAGAAATACACCCAAATTCAAGATTTTCCATCGAATTCCTAGATTTTTTTTTACAGATCTACAAAATCCCTGGATACAGATTGAAATCGCAGAATTCTCATCAAAACCTACATTCAAAATACCAGAGTGCTATCGGAATCCTATTGAAATCTCACAAATCCTACTAAAATCAAAGAACTCTTTCCATAATCTCAGAATGTATATTTGAATAGAATTGTTCATTGAATCTCAGAAGAAATACCGGCAATTCCTTCCAGGTTCAGTAACTTCCACCGAAATAGCAAAATTTCTACCAAAATCCCAGAACAACAACTCCAAGTCCCATCTATCTAGAATTCCTAAGAAAACCTACCAAAATTTCAACAGTAAGAAAATTGAGGAACCTGTCCAAGAATTCCCATAAAGATTCCAGAGTTATTTCCACAGAATTGAGAAATTTCAGAATTTTCTCCAGAAACTCAAGAATTGCTCCAATATCCCAGAGTGAATCTCCAAGAATTTACTTCAAAATCCCAACATTCTCACCTAAATCTCAGAATACCCACAATAAAAACAGAAGAACTATATAAATTCCTATTGCAATCCCAGAACATACATCGCAATTCCAGAACTCGTTTCGGAATCCACGGAATCTCAGAAATCATACGAGACTGCTAAGAGCTTCTACCTGATTCTCAGAAAACTTTCCTGAACCTTGAGATTGCCACCAACTGAAATCTTATAACCTCTAACAAAATCTAAGAATCGGAATGTCATCAGAATTTCACTTATCAGAAAATAGACATCAAAAACAGGCACCCTTGCCAATGTTTAATTTTTGCCAAATATTCTGGAAAAAAGGGAATCTAATATCTTGAGGATCTGGTTTTTCGATAGAAATTTTTGGAGTTAGGTTGAACTGCAGTGGGAGTTAGGTTTTATGAACATTGATCTGGAATTCCGAGAAAGTGCTGGTAATGGTATAGACATTCTGGATTTTGTTCATTACGTCCATGCATTTCAATGGGAATTTTGTAATTTCGGAGAAATCGATTGCATGCTTGGTTCCTATATTTGAAAATGTATCTATCCAATACTTTGGTTTGAACTACTGGGATTTTGGCAGAGAATCTTTGATTCCGAAAGTAGTTGTGATACTTTTATGGAAATCCTGATAGAAGTTCTTGATACATGATGAGTGTTCTGAAGAATTCTTGGAATTTGAAATAATACTGAGATTTTGATGAGATAGTGGGAATTCTGAGATTGAGGAAATCCTATAAGCATTATGTGATTGAGGATGAAATCCTTTCATTTGGATAGACATTCTCTGAGTTCTCTATAGGTTTATTGACATTTTCAAGGGAGGATTCTGAACTCCCAAATTTCCGGTTGTAATATTTGAATATCGATAAAATTCTTGGATTCTGTCAGGGATTTTTTCGGTGTAATTTCAGGAATTCCAATATATGGTGCAGGTATCCGATGGAAAACTCGAATTTATAAAATAGGAATATGGAGAAGTCTTGGATGTATAAAAAATGTCAAGAAAAAAATATAAAACACCTCAAAAGTTCTAGCATTCCGAAAGAAACACTTGAAACACTTGAAACTCACTTGAAACTTTGGTGGGAATTTTGAATGCATTGGCAGGTATATTTTAGATGTCGAATGGCATATGAAATTTGGCTTATGACTTAAAATGGTTGAAATTCTGGAATTCCGATTGGAATTTTGGAATTTAGAAAAAAATTTCAGGAATCCAAGAATTTCCACCCAAAACAAAATCTCCAAGAATCGTTATTGTTTGGAATACAAAAATCCAATCCACGAGATTATCCTTGAATCCCTGTATCTCTAAATTTCTGTATAGAAATCCTACAACAATTATCATTTTTTTAATTTCTTCAGAAAATTTAGCCAAAATTTTTGTACACACAATATAAACCTGAACTTCCTATGCAGTTTCAATCGCCTTCTCATCGAAATCTCACAACTATAGTTCTCCCTATCTATCACTATCGAAATCCTAGGATTCCTACCACAACACCAGATATTATATTATATTCACTTTTATCTGAATTCCATCATATATATTATTTCCAAATTCCAGTAATAATCGGAGTTCCAGTATTCCAGCCTATGTCACAATACCCATTATAAAACTTCCATTTATTTCCACCGAAATTGAAGATTGAAATCACACATTGAAAACCCAGGATTTCTCCCGTAATACCAGGATTCCTATTGACCTCTCATAATTTCTTTCAGACTCCAAGAGCTTTCATTGGTAGTGAATAAAGACTCCCAAGAGCTCCACCATAAATTGCAAAAAATTATACAGAAATGCAAGAAAAGATACTGAAATCGTGGAATTTCCTACCGAAATCCAAAAATTTCCATCGAAATACCAATACTTCAGAAATCGAATGATTTGTTTTCAAATTCCATCATTCCTTCCAAAATTTCCAGACAGGATTCTCTCCGGAATTACAAGATTCTCTCCAATGTTCCAGGATGATCTTCTGAATTCTAGAATTACCACAAAACACCCGAATTCTTACCAAAATCTACGAATTTTCTAAAACTTTAGTAACTTCCTAAATCTTAATACATCAGAACTCTCAATTTCTACTGAAATCCCAGAACTCCCATCAAAATCGCAGAATTCTTACAGGAATCGAAAGATTTCAACTAGATGCCCAGAACTCGCGCCGAAATTTCTGATCGCCCATTGAAATCCAGCATTCGCACCAAAAATTTGTAAAACCTCCCATAAAACCTGCACGGTTCCTGTAGGTTCCTATAAATTTCGGATTTCTTACTAAAAACCCACAACTTTCATCGAAACCCAGATTTCATATAAGAATCCTGAGAGTTCCTACAGGATTTGCAGAAATCCTTGCAAAATTTAAAAATTCCCACCCATAGAAATCTCAGAATTGCTTTCAGGGCCTAAGAACTCCCACCAGAAGCACAGACTTCCAATTGGAGTCCCAGCAAACCTTACATGAAATCTCAGGGGAATTGTCATTGAAATCATGGATTTCAACCGGAACTCAACGCTGACCCTCATAATTTCTTCCGGAATCGTAGATTATCTAGATAATCTTCGGAATTCTAGCCCAAACCTTAGAGTACCAACAATTTCAACTAAATTCTCAGAACAAAGAAGTTTTGATAACTTAGAACTTCCATTGCAATCTCAAAATTCATACCGGTGTCTTGAAGCATCCTCCAAGATTTCTGAACACCAATTGGAATCCAAAATCAAAAATATAGAACATGCACCATAAACCACTAGAATCCCTAACTCCCACTAAAACTAACTCCTATCGAAAGTCCAAAATTTCTTTTGATTGTAATATTTCTTACCAGAATCGAAGAATACCCTGGAGTACCTATATGCATGCAAGAAATATTCCTACTGAAATCCCAGGATTTCGTATTCCAAGAATTTCCAGAAATTCGTATAGTAACTCTAAAAGCATCTACCGGATTCTTGGTAATCTCTTCAACATATCAGGACTCAACTAATTTGAAATCATAGATTCGCCAACGGATGTGATACTTCCTATTGAATCGCGACCTTCAAAAAGTAGACTTACGCTGCACCTATCGAATGCTTTTTGGACTGACGTATGGCCATAATTTTTCCATCTATAAAAGTCCTTCCGAAAAATTCGTACTCACTGCTGTCCAGATCAGTTTCAGAAGGCCATCATTGTGATATATGTGGAAGATATAAACTGCTTTGAAAACAGCCTCTTTACGAAATTTCTTTAGTTTTGCATAAAAAATCATAAAAATTTCAAACTAAACATCGAGGGGGATGGGCTAGGGGGGATGCGTCAACTTCCAGCGCCACCAAAAACATAAGCCTAAGGGTTTGCTGCCGAATGCTGGCTACAGAATGCGATTTGATTCGTATATGACTGAGATACAGCCATTTCCACACCAACACTCCTATATAAATCTGGATTCACCGGTGTCCTCTTCCGAGAGGACCATAATGGTCCAAAATGCCAACGTTGGTCTGAATTCATCATTCTGACCAGTTTTGAGAACGAAAATCTGCATGGCATTTTTGTTTTCGTGATGCTTAGTAAAATTGCTATAGAAAAACACTAAAGAGCCAAGGTTTTTCGAGTCAAAAAAAAAAGCTAGGAGGGGTATGGAGGGATGGGTCACCCCCCAAAATGTAGGTACGCTAATCCCCTTTCCATAACTTTTTAAAGAATTGGATTAAAATGACTATTGACTGAGATTGAAGCATTTTTGTGCACTAAGGACCGTCCTGCCACTTTACGGGTTAAACACAAACAAGCTCTCTAGAGAGAGATCAGAGAGCGAAATTTAATAAACAGAGAATTTAAAGTGACGTTAACGTTCAACGCTCCGTCATCGTAATCATCGTCATCATCGAAACGTCAAAAGCAGTTTTTTTGTTCAAATCTAAAAATTATTCGATGAAAATGTGTTCACTGTGTTTGGGTTGGAGAATAGAATACAGTGAACACATTTTCCTGTAAATTATCTTGATTTTGAACAAAAAAACTGCTTTTGAAAATTCCAAAATCAATGACGGATCCTGTCCCCTTAAAACGATAAACCCAATTCTTCACAAGAAACATTTTTCAAGATTTGCTTGAAAATATAAAGGCATTTAGTTCGCAGCACCCAGATTAGAACGACGAAATTCTGCAAAATAATTAGGTAATGTGTTGCTATTTTAGTTTGAGGAGCTTATCCAGATTGTGCTGCGACTGCAAATTTTGCTGCAACCCTGCAGGTTTTTAACATAAATTCCATTCTGAATGTTTGTTGAGGAAACAAAAATTGGATCGCTGGAAGTTCTGATCGAGTTGAGGATCAGAAGATAAAAAACAACGTTCACTAGTTTTGGCATACATGGATATTAGAGATGGGCAAAAAGGAATCGGAGTCGTTCAAAAGATGCGGATCACTCAAAAGAACGAGTGATCCGTGTCTCTTTTTTGCGAGTCAGTTCATTTGTTCAGCATGGATAAGATAAAAAGTGACCCAAAAAAAACGAACCGATCTTTTCCCCTATCCTCCTTCGTTCGTTTCTCGTTTTTTTTTACAGTTAAAACGTTAGTTACTAACGATTAAAAAGTTAGTTACTAATGGTTGACATGTGCTTTGCTTTGCGCACCACGCCACACATGCAAGCCAAGTTTTTTGCTGCTCCGTGCTCTCTGCGCTCTCAGTATAGACAGACAAATTTTCCCGCCCACTTACACACAGGCAGATGTAAGATAAAGAGACGAAGAGAACACTTGAATGGCAAAGCACATTCAGCTTTTTACATTTGGCTTGGATAGGGGAAATCAACCAAGTACATCGTGAGTTTCTGGGGAAGAATGTACGAAGAATGAGAGAGCGAAAGATACGAAAGGTACGACGCATGTCGCGCAACAGGGAGTGAACCGCTCTTTTTTTCCGTTCGCTTGGTTCAGTTCGATCCGCAGAGCTACTGAACCGTTAAAAAGATCTGGTTCGCTAAAATGATTGATTTAGTTCGGATCCGTTCACTAAAATGAGACGTTTTGCCCATCTCTAGTGGATATGTTATTTTGGTGGTCAAAAATTGCAGAGAAAGAAAGTTTGGCAAAGGGGCACTGGGGGCAATTTTGCTGAGGTCCTGCCGATATCTGGGGAATCTATAATCGTCTCCAAATAATTTCGGAAATTCATACAAAGGTTTCAGAGTGAAGATCCAGAAAATCATCGAGGAACACTTCTGATAATTCCACTAATGTTTCGAAAATATTCATGTTTAGATTAATCCTGAAATTCCAAGTTTTTTATTAAAATATACGGGGATTTTTTTAAAGATTCTAACAACATTTTCCCAGAAATTTGTATTGAAATTTCTTCGAAAATACCTTCATGAAACCCTCCGAGAATTAATTAATCTGGAACTACTCCTGGATTTCCTTTGAAGATTTCTTTGAAATCCTGCCGGAAATCTTTGACATTTCCAAAGAAAATTGTGCAGAAAATGCTCAAGAGTTGTTCCATGATTTGTTTTTGGGGAATTTTTCCTGGAATTCCTATGGTTCTTCTACTGATTATTTTAGGGATGATACAAATACCTCCATGAATTCCTTCAGAATTCTTATGAGAATTCCTACAGGAATCCTATTGGTAACTCCTACATAATTTCTCTTGGGATCTCCTTCAGGAATTATATCGGGCATTTTTTTTTTGTTGTTCATCGGTAATTTTCCCCAGAAAATTCTTCGGATATATCTTCATGAATTTCTCTAGTAATTATCTCCATAAAATCCTCTAGGAGTTCACACAGCAATTCACCCCGGAAGATTCTTCAAAAGTTCCTAGGAAAATTCCGCTTAAATTTCCTCTTGAAGAACACTCAAGGATTTTTTTTTTTTTAGAATTTCTAGATAATCTCCTTCAAGGATAAGCTAGGCAATTTTGCCAAGCATTCCCATATAATTGTTCTGGAAATTCCTAGAGAAGTTATTACAGGAATTCTTCAGGACATTTATCCATGAGTTCTCGCTGGAAAATTTTCATCAGCATTTCCTTCGGAAATTGCTAAGGACCTTCATCAGACTTTCCATTTGAGTTTTCTTTGAAATTTTCTTCGAAATTTCCAATGGAATTTCCTCCGGGATTGCCTTTGAAATTTCTTCCGTTTTTTTCTTCAATTCCTCCAAAGTCGAATCCCTTTAGATCTTTTTCGAAATTTCCTTTTGCATTTCCTCTGGAATTTCTTTCGGAATTTCTTCCGTATTTTACTTCGAAATACCGTTTGAAATTTCATTAGGAATTTGCTTCTAAATTCCCTTCGGAACTTCTTTCAGAGTCGCCTTTGGAATTTCTTTCGGAATTGAAATTAGAATTTCATTCGGCATTGGCTCTGGAATTTCGTTCGGAAATTGCTCTTAAATTTCCTTTGGATATTTTTTTTCGGAATTTCCATTGAAATTTAGTTTGGAATTTCCTTTGAAATTTCATTTGGGCTTTCCTTTACAATTTCCTTTGTTTTGGTTTTTTTCCGGAATTTCTTTTGCAATTTACTTGGAAATTTCGTTCGAAATTTCCATTGATATTTCGTTCGGAAGTTCCTTCGGAATTTCTCTCGGAATTTTTCCTTAGAATTTCTTTTCATAATTTCTTCCGTGAACTTCCTTCGGAATTTCCCTCAGATTTTTCTAGGAATTTCCTTTGAAATTTCCTTCGAAATTTTCATCTGAATATGGTTTAAAATCTCCGGAATTTCCATTTTAATTTCCTTCAGAATTTTGTTAGGATTTTTTTCGAAATTTTACTTGAAATTTTCTTTTTAATTTCTTTCAAATTTTCATAAGAATTTAATCGGAACTTCCTTCGGAATTTCCCTTGGAATTTTCACTGGAATTTCCCTTGGATTTTTTCCGTTAGAATACTCTTCGGAATTTCCTTTCAAATTTCCTTCGGCAGTTACTCCAGGAAGTTCAGGAAAATCACTCATTTCATTCCACATGAAGTTGCTCACAAAGTTGCCTGGATGTTCCAAGCAAATCCTTAGATATTTCATGATTGTTTGTAAGCGATCCAAAAATGCGTAGAACTCATCATTTTTAATATTTGAATTAAAAGTCTCAAGTTTTTTTCAACTCCAATGAAAATAGCTTTGTCATGAATACTAATACTTCTGCATTCGTTTAATTCAACTAACAGAAAATCTGTTATTTCATATAGTATGTTATGGGTCATATACTATCAAAGTGACCTGCATTATTATCAGGGATGCCAGGTTGGAAGACATGTCTTCCATTGGAAGACATTTGAGTAGTGTGGAAGACATTTGGAAGACGGAAGACTTTTCAGAATTTGTGAAGACATTTGGAAGACAATTTTAAATTATTAGCATTTCAAAAAATCCTACATTAAAAAAAAAACATATGAGTTGGAAATTACAAGAATGAATGAATGTGCAATGATTATTGCACGTCTAAATCAAACAGCGATCCCTCTCCGGATTTCGTTGAAAATTCTCCAAGGATTTTTTTCAGATATTGATCTGAGAATTCTGACAAAGATTCTTCAAGAGTTTCTTATAGGAACTCTTGCAGAGATTTATCAAGACATTTGAGTAATGCATTTAAGTATTATTTCATAGAATCTTCCAAGTTATACAAGAATTTTTACAAGGACTTTTTGAAATATGTTTCTCGTGTTTTTTAACAATTCATAAAAAAGCAAACAGATTCTTATATGATTTTTCTTGAGATTGCTACAATTGTTAAAATTATCCCAGGCAACAAGATATCTGTTAAGATTTTTTTCACTGGTTCCTCCTGAAACTTCTCCAGAATTCCTTCAATAATGGTTAGCCTTAGAGCAACTTCACCGGTGAACCAAATTGTTGAACCATGTTATAAATTATAAATTATAAATGTTATAAATATGTTATAAATTCGAGCTTGCACCGGTGTTGCAAATATTGTTCCAGTTTTATTTTATACTAATTTTCTGGTTTATTTTTTGGAACAGGCTAACTGCCTGGTTCATTTTGTTCGCATTTGGGCCAAGATTTGAATTGTTCCTAAACTGGTTCTATAATTGTTTGTTTATCAGTTCGGATTTTTTCTTGCTGATACTGCCACCGTCTCTAGTTCCTACTCATTTGAGGAGCATGAGCATGATTGACCGCCCGCAGTTGCTACTCCGTTATTGCAAGAACAGCTGTACTTACACAGGAAACCAACAGACGCTACTCGGGATCAGTATCATCCTCAATGTGTTAATACTGGTGCTCTTATTATTATAATAAACAATACCGGCGCCGGCTGCGCCCGAATGCAGGTCAATTTGGGAATGGGAGGGAAATGTTGACGTGTTACTTGCTTTACAGAAGCCGATGAGTCCTCTGCACTTCCACAAGAAAACACTGGGAGTTTGGATATGGGAAAGGATTCGTTTTGGTAAACGATAAATATATAATTCGAAATGAATACGTGAGCATATACACGAATGACCGCACTATCCAAACCAGACACGATACTGAAATCGTTGCTCGCTCGTCAGGAACATACAACAAGTTCAACGTATCAAACTCTACTGACGCGTTTTTTTTTTTTGTTTTTCGCTGGCACATTTCGTTTTTTCTTCCGCGCAACGCGAACCGGATCCGGATTCCGTCGCTCGCTCACAAGGAGCATGCAACAGATTCAACGGACCCAAGATTCCTTCAGCAACTTATAGGAATCATCAGGGTATTTCTCCGGGAAATTCTTTTGGAATTCGTCCAAGGATTCCACCATGAATTTTAACGGGACTATATTTAAATATTCCACAATGAAGTCCGCCTCTATATATCTCCTGGAACTCTTTCAGGAATTCTTTTGAAGTTCCTCCTATTTGTCCAACAGAATTTCCAACAAGAACTCCTCTGGGGTTTTCTTTCAGGCATTCATCCGGGAGTTTGCTTCAGGAATACTTCCGAGGATTTGCTGCAGGAATTTCTCTGGGGATTTGCTCCAGGAATCTCTTCGGGTATGTATGTCCAGAAGTTTCTCTAGGGATTTCGTTTAAAAAATTAATTCAGATGTTCCTGCGAAAGAATTTATCAAAATATTTTTTCCAGGAATATCTCTGAGGATTTACACCAGGAATTTGTCCAGAGATGACATCCAGGAATTTATCCGGACATTTCTCCCAGGATTTCCTCTGAGTATTTCATCCAGTAATCAATTAACAAGCTCCTCCGGGGATTTTCTCCAGAAATTGTTTCGTCCGGGGTTTTGCTACAGGAATTTCCACCAGGAATTTCTCCGGAGATTTTTCCCTAGAATGCCTCCGGGAATTCTTTTGGAGCTCCAACGGGAATTCATTCAGGTTTCCTCCATAGCTCGTCCTGGATTCTCCAGAAGTCCTCAAGTACAGTCAAGCGTCCCTGAGTCGATATCTGAAAGGACCACCTAGTCATAGAACAGAAATGCTTTGGAAATTTGTATGAGAGGACCATCATATAAACCATGAAATGATTGTTTATGTATGGTTTCATGTGTCGATATCGAATAATGGAACGTCGACTCATGGGGGTTTCACTGTGATTCCTCGGATACGCTCCAGAGCTCGTCTATGAGTTCTTCTGAAGTTGTTCGAAAAAATCACAACATTCTCTCCGGGAGTTTGTCCAGAGTTCCTCAGGAAATTTCTAAAAAACTTCTCCGGGAATTTCTCTAAACTTCCTCCAGAGTTCATCCAAGTTTTTTTTTTAAGTCCTTCGAGAAATTATTTCGGATGTTCTCTGCCAATTCTTCTGGATTTCGTCCAGCGATTCCTCGGAGCGTCCTCTGGATTTCCACAGGCAATTCTTCTAGATTTCTTCCAGAAATGCCTTTGGAGTTTCTCCAGCGATTCCTCGAAAGTTCATCCGTAATTCCTGGAAGCTTCCTCCCTAACAGTGAGAATTGCTTGGAATATCCCCCTTAGTTTCTTCAGGTATTTCTCTGAAGTTCGTCAAGCAATTTCCCCGGAGTGGCTCTAGAAACGCCTCCGGAATTCCTCCAGAAACACATCCAGAGTTTATCCATGAACGCCTCCTGACTTCACCCAGGAATTGCTTCGTAGTTTCTCCAGGATTTCCTTTGGAGAAAAATCCCGGATGAAAGAATCTCCCGAAAAATTTCTAGACGGCTTAATCGGGAGCTCCTTTGAGCTCCTTTGGAAGCTTCTCCGAAAATTTCTTTAGAGCTGGAGATGGTTTCTCCATGAATTTATTCGGAGTTTCTCAAAGAATCCACCAGTAATTCCTCGGAAATCCTCAGGAGTTCCACTATGAATCCTTCTTGAATTATTCCGAGTATTCCCCTAGATATCCTCGGGAAATCCTCCAGAGTTTCTCCAACAAATTCTCCAAAATTTGCCCAGGAATTTCTTACGAGTTTCTCCTAGAATTCCCTTAGAGTTCCATCTGGAATCCCTACGGATTCCTTACTTTCAAAAATTCTTCTCCAGAAATTCTTCCAGGGTTCGTTCAGGAATTCTTCTGGAGTGTCTCTAAATATTCTTCAGTCCCGGAGGAATCCGGGACTTACTCCAGAGTTCCTCCGGAAATGCTCCAAAGATTCTAAGAGAATTCCACAATTGATCTGGGAATTTCTCCAGAAATTCCTACAGAGTTTTTCCAGCAATTCTTCCAAAGTTCATCTGGAGCTCCATCGGAAATTTATTGGCAGTTCTTCCGGATAAAAGTTAGCTTTTTCAACAGTTTTGTACAAAATACAACAGCGTGAGTGACGATTGAAGTGTAAAAAAACTAAAAGAATTTTCAGAGATATTTCATATATAATCTGTGGAAAAATTCCTCAATATTTTTCATCAGGAACCTTCGGAGAAATCTCTAGCTAATACAATCCATGGTGGAATCCATCGCAGGAAATTCAGGGATGAATCCCTGAAAATAATAGTGCAGATAGTTTCTTAAGAATGTTAAAAGGAATTCTAGGTTAACTTGTTTTAAAACTGTTTACGAAATTCGAAGATCGCGAGAAGATTTCATAGAGTAGTACATGGACTACTCACTGCAAAACCGATTAAGAAATTTGTTAAAGAGGCTGAAGAAAGCCACGAAAAATTATTATATTTTTGCTAGAATTTGTGGAGATTGCTGGAGGAAAAGGTGGGCGTGCTTATATAAAAATTTTGTATAAAAAATTTTGGGGGAATTCCTGGAGAATTTTTTTGTGAAATTCCGGGATAAATTGTTGCAGAAATCCCTGATTAAACATTTGAAGCAATTCTTGGACGAATAACAAAAGGTTTCTCGATTATCGGCTTGGAATATCATATAAAATTTCTGAAGGTACTAAAGAAGGGCTTCTAGTATTCTGCTAGAAATTTTATTAATTTGAATTGTTAATTCCATTTATCCTTTTTGCAATGCTTAGAGGAATACATTCATATTATCTTGGAAGAATCCTTCGATATTCTTTTAGTTACATTTCATGAAACATCACTAGAGAATTCCGGGAATAAATAAATGTAGATTTATTTTTAGCGATTTATGTAGCAATCTGTGAAGGTATTCTTAGACAAGTTTCTGGTTGAACTCCTGATGAATTCTCAAGAATAATTATGCATAACCAAGGGGACATTCTATTAAATTGAAATCTGATTGAAAATAAAACCATGCACAGGTCAGCTATTGTCTGACAAGCATGGTTTTAAAACAATATGCTATAATAATTAGCTGTGAAGGATTTCTTTGAAGAAAATCCTCAACAATAATGTTAAACATGATAAAAGGGAGCTCAATTTTATGATTTATCAGGCAGAACAAAAATGAAGCAAATGTCTCAACTGAAAAAGCAGTGTTGTGTTGTTTATTTTTTCAGAATTGGGGATTTTGAAGCAGAAAACAGATTTTTTTCAGTTTTGACATTTGCTCCATTTTTACTTGGGCCAAAAATTTATAAAGTTTATAATGTTACCATGATAATTGAAAAATTTAAAGTGGCAGATATTGGAAGACATTTTTCCATGCAATTGGAAGACATTGGAAAAAATCACCTGGCATCCCTGATTATTATAGATACCCCATTCTACGGTATTTGAAAAATTGTAGGTCAATCCAAAATGAATCGTTATGCAATTTTTCAACTGCTATCGATAACTGAGATGCCAGTATTTGTCAATAAAAAAAAAATAATATGGAAATCTTTTGAGCAGAATACAGAACTATTCATATTGAATTCCAAAAAAAGCTGTAAATTTAGGCCCGTTTCACAGTACGTAATAATACGTAATAATAATAAATAGAATCACGTAGATGGAATTAACAAAATATAATGTATGTAAATGGAGATTCTAGTGTAGTCACCGCTGCTCAACCCGGTTCGTGGAGCCGGGATGCCAGGTAGGAGCTTTCAACAAGTTACATTGGCACCTGGAGTTGCAAATAAATGGATGCAATATGTGTTCCAGCGTTTGATCAGCAGGGACACTGTTGAAAGGATTGCTCCGAAACCGGGTGAAGCCGCAAAAAACGGGTTTTCGAGTGCATCGGACGTTTGTTCGGTCTGTCTATGATGCTGTTCCCTCTAGTTTAGTGTAATCGGATTGTTACACCCCTCTCCACATATGGGGAACAAACGAACTGACATGAATCGGATGAGCATGGTAGCATATTTGCCTCTTTTTTCCACTGAATCCCGAACCAGCAATGGATGTTTGTCCTGCAAAATAAATTCAATTTATTTACTCGAAAAAAGATGTAATTCAGTCGTAAACAAGATTAAACGCTCTTTTAATGATACCCCGAAGAGCGACATTTCGAATCAATTTCATCTGTCGCACGTGTTCCGTTGCAGGAAACTGAAATCCGGAACATGACATCGTCGTAATCGCTGAGTAAACTCATGCCGAAGCAGAATATTCCGTCCGCCCTCATAAATAATGGCAATCTCTCCGTGAGGAGTGTATCGATGAGTAATAGTAAATGTTTACAACAATCTCAGATATATTGAGTTGAATCCCCAACCAACTTTATGATTAGAAATATCTGAGAATCTATTTAAAAGTGATGTTGTAGTGATATTATTCCAATAAAATGGCATTTTGTTTGAAAACTTCCTCACATTACTAAATGAATGGCGACAAAAATCTTGCACACCTCTGAAAAATTAATATTTTAAAATTGTGTAAAATATCAAGAAAAATCCCCATGAACTCTAATTGTTTTCTTGTGGAAGTACAGAGGACTCCTCGGCTTTCGTGAATCAAGTAACACACATATTGAATATTTGCGACTACTCTCCGATACACTCCTCATATGCGAATTGGGAAATCGAATCGAAATGCACACACGAATGAACTCGATCGCACACCATCCTTCATTCTCGCTCGGCATCGTCGTCGTTGTCAGTCTGTAATTAATGATTATTGCAAAAGCTACTTTTTCAGAACCCCTCCCCTTCCCTGGTGTAAAGGTTTCGCTTAATCGATTTCATCCATCCCGGATAACACACATCCCGGGAGCACCATCATCATCACATATTAATTCAATTTTCTCCGTTCCGTTTCCTCTCACTTTATTTGCAGAAAAATAAGGAATTAATGAACGACATAATCTCCAACTGCAAATTAAAAAATGGTAAGTATGGCAAATCCAATATGTATGACAGATGATTTCAGATTGATGGGAATATCGATAAGAGTATTAAGTGATTTTCAGGCATTCCTGCATTAAGAACTTACAAATGTCCATGGTAGCTATCTCATTTTCATCATACATGACATGACATTACGTCATTGGAACAGACTCTACATCACGACTTAGAGATCTTATGAGATCTTCCACAGTTATTAAAACTTATAAGGAATGAGTGGGCGACTTTGTTGCACTTGCTAATATCTTAGCAATAGACCAATTCTCAATATTTTAACGGATTTACAATTCTAGGATTCTTATCAGCATCTTACCAGAATTCCCATCACAATCCTCTCAGAATCTCATCTCAGGATACTTAGCAAAATCCTTTTGAGATTCTTATAAGAATCCCGATTTCATCATAAGCCATCCTGGATTTTCATCCTAATTGTTCCAGATTACTTACAGGGATCACATCAGAAAACGAAAATTTTCACCGCAAATCTTCCAAGATTCTTATCGGGTTTCTTCCAGGATTTTCCTCCGAATCTTTTCCTTCCAAGAATCCCATGTGAATCCTTCCAGGACCAGTCTACCAGGAATTCTTAAAACAATACATTGAACTTCCGAAATCAATGAATTCGATAGTTGAACTCTAAAGAAACCGTTGGATTTAAAACATGCATTGATGGGCCACAAGATTGTTGATCCCTAAAAATATGAATCAATATTCAGGAATCAAACGCCGGAGCTACTGAACAAAACCATAAATGGTAACGTCCCAAGTAGCACCGGTAACAAACAATATTTCAGAAAAATAAAACAAATTAGGCTGATACAAATTTTAATTTTCTTTTATGTCACCACCCCCTTCAAAAATCCTAAAATTTTGAAGGGGAGAAAAAAAAGATTCGTTTTTTTTTTGACATCAATTAGTTTTTTTAAATTTCGAAAGTAATAAACAGGTAAAATAATTATCAAGAGAACGATCCAAAAAAGTTCAATAACTATCTTTAAAAGAAAAAATTGAAAAAAAAAACTTTTTTTTTTTCATTTTAATTTTTTTGTTCCTTATTTATTTATACTAGGCTACATATAGATCGCTGTCACTTGTGGGTAACAGCATGAAGTTGTATATTTGGTTACCATGTGTTATAGGGTGAAAAAATGAACATGGTGGTGAAATGAACTCCGACCTCGTTACGCATGATAATCAAATTACAATGATTTTTATCAAGCTCGGAAGATTTAGCCCATAAATTAGTGTTCTTGTTGATACGGAGATAAATTAAAGTGAAAACTTTGGCAAAAACCAAGATTTTAGAAATCCACGTTCAAAAATTTGAACTGATGTAATTTTAGGCACGGAGGTGTTGAGTTTTTCCAATGTGGTGAACATCGTAATGATATAATGTTCAATCAGAAACCTTTAGAACTGTTTTCGAAGGTGTTTTTCATTTATAGATGTATTTTTAGCACTGTGATAAAAAAAATAATAAAATGTTTGTTTTACTCGTGTGTTTTAAATGACAATAAAAAATTTGAATATTAAGCTACATCTCTATTTTTGATGTTATGCGATAGAACTAGTTGTAATAAAATAAAAAAAAATTGAAGGACAATTTCGCGAGTTATCACAGAACATCGAGTTAGATTTGTAATGTTCTCTTTACTACTTTTGTTGGTAACGTTAATCTTTGAGCCCCACAGGATACACGAATCGTTTAAGGGGGCAGGATCCGTCATCAACTTGATAATTTTCAAAAGCAAAATCGTTCGTTCAAAATCATGATTATTTTCATGAAACAGTGTTCACTGTATTTTATTCTCCAACCGAAACACAGTGAACACATTTTCGACGAGTAAATTTCAGTTTTAAATTGAAATTGCTGTTGAAGTTGCGATGATTACGATCCATCGTTAAAGTGTTGAACGTTAAAGTGTTTGGGTCCTCTAGTCAATCCCGTAAATGATTATATTTTGTTAGGCTTAATTACTTTTAGTCGACAGTTTATCAGTTGCTGTCTTCTTTGTTAAAATTGGTTATACACACTTAATTTAGAATGCCGAATCTCGGCTAATTTAAACCGAGATCCGCACAGCAAAGTAGTCGGCAAACATATTTCCTGGGATCTTAGGAAATAAAAGCTGAGTATCAATAAATCGTGCTTTGTTGCTAAGCAACCGGACAATTTGTTAGCTGAGTCTCGGTTATAATTGGTCGGCGTTAAGTCAGAGGGGACCAAGTACAAAACTTGGAAAAATTGGGTTATTGTCTCATTAGTTGCGAAATTACCTTACCTTCGTTACACTTTGATCTGATTTGATGAATGCCGTAAACTGCGAGAGATGTGTAATAAATTTACTTCGGATGATCAATAAAAATCGATAAAAGTGTGCAGGCAGAGTGGACCAAGTGCTTATTACCATAACAGCGAAAATTGTCAGCACGCTGAGGAATGCGGAGAAATGAAAAACATTTCAAGAGATTTGTCAGATTTTTCGATACCGAATGATTCTTCTACTTATCCTTCAACCAAAATTTATTAATATTACTTAATTCAATGCATTTGATTTTGATTTTTGACCATTTATCATATACGGATGGGTGGTCAAAAATTGCAACAATTTCTGTGCAGACAGAGCGGACCAAGTGTTGAAAAGCAATAAACTAATTGATTATTGCATTTTTTGAGTCGATTTCAGAGTTCGATAGAAGTTTATGGTAGTTCTATGGTGTATGTATGGCATGTCCTAGCACCTGCTTATTGTACCAGCATATTTTGGTCGGTACTCAAGATTTTCACTTGGTCCACTCTGACTGAACGCATATTTGAATATTTCTGGTCTTCAATGCCCTGACTATGCAAAACCTTCATTTTCAAGCTAGCATAATGCCACTGATTTTGGTATTGACGATATATATTATGGAAGAATTTATGATACTGGTGTCAAATGGTCTTGATAATCTGTTCATCTTAGAGATATGCACCCAGTTTGCCCATGATTGTTATTTTCCAAGAAATTGTTCAGTCAGAGTGAACCAACTCACTGAACGGTGGTCTTTAGTTCAGTCAGAGTGGACCAAGTACACATAGGCCACCCAAAAAATCATTCTATTAGAGGTTTGGATTATGATTTTTCATGATTATCACTTCACATTATCTTGTTTTAAAATAACACAAAGATGTGCAGGAAATTTGAGCCAAAACTAAAACAAGTTTAAAAATTACAGAGCGTTAGACTTCAAACCCATTTTTCTCAAAATATCAAAAATGTCACTTGGTCCACTCTGACTTAACTCAGGGTGTCGACTCAATTTTGAAAATAAAATTCCCTGACTTTCCCTGACCTTCCAGTCGTTTTCCAGAAAAATTCCAGGCCACTCAATTGGTTAATTTGAACCGAAATTAGTACTATTTGTACAAGAAGATACATATCCGATGATGGGCATGATGTAAAGTTTATGTTATAGGTCGTATGAATAAACTAAACAAAGCTATTACTTCACTGAAATATATTTGTCAGACAACATTTTTTAGCCTCTATTCAAGTTGATATGATAAAACTGAGCAATTGAACAAAGATGTGCTCGGCTACTGAATTACTTCAAATATAATTTCACAAATTGCTTAGCTTAGCTTAGCTTAGACTGACTACACATATCAATGGTTGCTATTCCGTGATTGACCGAAGTCAGTGAAAATGCACAAAGAATCAACTAGAAGTTCGGCTGGGATTGGCCATAATCTTCTTCAGTGTGCATAATTCAGTGCCTCTATTTATACAGGGTCAATAACGGCGCCGGCCACGTCTTTGCAGTCAGGTGGGATTGGGGGAAGGAATGTTAGTGTGTAACCTTTGCTTTTTGGAGACCGTGTTTGCCTCTGCATCTCCACAAAGGTTACTGGGAGGGATGTTTGTTAATGGGGAGGGGTCATAGGATTCACTTTGATAAGCGATTAGACCATGATAAACAATGATTTGTGAGATATATACATACTTATACGTAAATATAATATTTTCATTTGATATGAACAATTTCTATGTAGAGGAAAATTATGCCGACACTTGAGGTGACGAACCATTCAAAGTTTGTTGAACAAATACCTAAATGTAACATTCCTACAGCTGTCAGGACGAAAGCATGTGTTATTATATTTTACTAATTTGAAAAGAAACAAAAATCTCGATTGGTTGGGACATCATAGAACACTCTTATTCTTATGCCGACACTTACAGTGGCGAACCATCCAAAGTTTGTTGAATAAAGTGAACCTTTCGCAAGTCTACACTTGTAGTGTCGAACCGCTCAAGTTTTTTTAATTACAAAAATAAAGGTATATAAGAGGTGTTCTGAAAAAAAGTTAAACATAAATAAATCATGAATCAGAGTTTGTGTCGACACTCACAGTGACGAACCATCCATAGTTTGTTGAAAAATCATATTTACATCCCACCATTGTAACGATTGAATGACTGCACATTCAATCGTTACAATGGTGGGTACATATTTTATAGATTAGAAATAGTAGCATGAAACGAGCTCAGCAATTGATCCGTTATCCTTGACTGAGCAGCCACAATCCACTTTCGGCTTCACTCGTTTGCTCGGCTATAAAAAAGCACTCAGGAAAAAAAAATAAGCGCGCGACCCAAAAAGAATAATAAAAAAAAAAACTGTTCGGGCTTTCTTGACGCACTGCCCAGGAGCAAGCGTCAAGGTCGAAGGATCAAACAGAACTATCCGATCGCGGCACTTTTTCAGTTACTCCAACCGAACTCACCGATCACGCCACTTTTTCACTTACTAGACCAACGCGCGACATGTTTGATCCTGCCCTCGTCGCTCGCCCCGGCAAAAGCAAGTGTCAAGGTCGAAAGATCAAACAGAACTCTTCAAATATAATTTCACAAATTGCAGGCATAAACGACAATTCTGGACCCCTTCCTGATTATACTTGATTACAACTTTCATATATAAGAAGCAACACTATTACGATCATCCACGATGCTTTTTAAGTGTAAGAAATTTATACTGAAATTTGGCTATTACTATTTCCAGGTAAAATTCTTGCTATTGCCGAAAAACTTTTTTGGAGAATGGCTTTAAGAAATTCTACATAGATTTCTCAGAAATTCCTCTTGAAATTCATAAACATATTTTTTACATATATTGCTTCAATTCTTCTACATGACGGTTTCCCCTAGAAGCTCCTCATCTCCATGGCTTTCTAAAAATTGTTAGAATATTTCTTTCAATCTTGAATTTCTCCAAGAATAGAGTTTTGATTTTTTTGGGATTATTTCAAGAATACGTCCAAATATATTTATCAGGAATCACATAGAGTTTTTTCCAAAAATGTTTTTATTTTTTTTTTCCTTAGAAGATTTTTGATAGGGCTTCACGATGATTAGTTACAGGTAATTTATTTTAGTTAATATTTTAGGATTCCGATATGAATAACGCCTAGGGTTTCATATCAAGGAGTTATCTAAATATTCTTAAGATGAAAATGCAACGAAGCCACACCTAAAATATTCAAAAGCACAAATCTAGAGCACCAAATAGCTGTTCATGGTCCAAACTTGATCGATTGGTCACACGCTCATGATGATCCAATTCTCAGAGCGAACGATTACTTGGTTCACTAGATTTATGCTCTTGAAAATTTGAGGTGTGGCTTCGTTGTATCTTCAATTAGGGTGATTATAAACAAAGCCAAATTTCGAATTTTCAAGCTCACAGATCTAGAGAACCTGACATCCGTTCGCGTTGAAAAATTGATGAGTTCGTTGCATTCTGGAGGAATCAAACGATCAAATTTTAAGTGCAGAGCGCTGTTTGGTTCTCTAGACTAGTGCTCTTGAAAATTCGAGGTATGACTATAATACAAAGTCTTAAAGGATGATTATTAAAGGTTGTGCCTTCAGCAACGGTCCGAGGAACTCCTCTAAGAATTCTTTTATGAGATAAGAAATCTCACAAAATGTCAAGAGCTCATTAAGTAGATTATTTCAAACAATATTCCTGAAATGTCTGCTTTCCAATAATATCCTGGATTAAAATGAATCGAGAAATTTCTGGAGAATTTCCTGGGTATATTTTAAGGTAAAGAAACTGGTCATATCTATACGTAAGCTCCTGATAAAAATCCTGAAGAAAGGCCATATTATATGAACAAACTATTTTCAGAAACAACTTAAAAAAGAGGAAAAATTCTGTCCATATCCTGCAACATACGTATTTTCGACAAAATTTCAGTTTTTTTTTTCATTTATTTTCTTGTGCTGCAATCATCAGGAGCACAAATCTAGAGAACCAAACAGTGTTAAAAGCTGAACAATTGATCGATTGATTACCACCAGTCAGTAATCATTTTTTTTTTAAATTATTGTTTGATTCCAGATTTATGCTCTTGAAATTCTGAGATTATAGTCTTTTCATCACGAGAATCCTTATTGGTTTTCTCTATACCTAGTTTTACCAGTTCTACTTGGATATTTTGAGCAAACTTGTAACACACTTAATCGTAGAATTTTACTTCGGTAAAGTTAAATGCCGAATTAAGCCCGTAAAATATATTTCTACTGAAATCTCGTTCAATTTTGACAGATGAGCGATCTTGACAGATACAAATTGACGAAAATCGGTAGTTTACATAAATAACTGAGACTCGGTTATCTATTTTGCCACAATGATCAGCAAACAAATATTTTTACTGAATTTCGGCAAAGTGCATCTGTCAAAACCGACACATCAGAGCTGCATAAATTAACATGTGCTTGAAATATCTTAAACCGTTCTTGAAAAGAGGGAGTGCGCTTACATGTAAGTTTTAACATAATTTATTATTTTATATTCATTAACACTGCCGTTCTACGCATATTTGTCCCGCGCAGTAGGCGTAGAAAGGTAGCATACAAGTCAGCTCAGTTTATGATTTTTTTTATTACATTTTTAGGAATATTCCATGCAACTTCTACCCATCGCAATGAAGGTGCTGCGAAAATGGTCACTATTTGCTTCAAATAGAAGCTCACAAAAAATCTTCAATCGGTTGAAATGTGAGATTTGTGTTACGTAATAATACATTTGATTTAAATAAATTTATTTTGATTACCGTAAAACGGGGTAACTTTGATAATGCGGGTAACTTTGATAGTGCGTTACCCATTACATAATAAACGAAATATCATAATTTCTGTTAATCAGTTAAGCAAAACGAATGCAAAACTAAAGAATATTAGTATGACACTTCATGTAAGAGCGGTTTTCATTTGAATCAAGAACATTTTAGGCTTTTTATACGAATTTAAAAAATTACACAATTTTAGCATTTTTGAAATGCTTACAAACAATCTGTTCTACGATCACTATTTGATGTAATTTTGAATAGTTGGCCACTTATCTTTGACAGCCTAGTTATCATAGAACTTGAATATGGTCTTAAATCTCTTAGGGCCGATTTCTTCACCTCCGCTTACGCCGTAAACCACGTTTACCCATACGATTAAACCAGGCTTAAGGCCTAAGCGGTGGTGAAGAAACCGCTTATTAGCGTTAAGCATTTTCAGAAACTGGGACCATTTTTGTAATCTAAGTCAGAAATTTCCATACAACGTTAAACGCCTCAAGGTATGCAATGCCCTACAAATGTTCGTTATTCATTCAATTTTGTTCGAATCATACTCCATTATCAAAGTTACCCCAAAACAGAAAACCAACTTTCGATTATATGAAAAATTATACATCCATTCAAAATCAATCTTTTGCAAATTTATCGATTGTAATCGATAGCTAGGATGCCAGTACTTGTTTTAAAAATATAAATTGTAACTCTTTGAAACAGCATGCAAAAATATTCAGGTTTTCTTCGAAAAAACTATCAAAGTTACCCCGTTTTACGGTACTAAAATGTATGTTTATTTTCTTCTTCTTGTTCTTCTTGCAATCAAAAACATAATCATTTGCCAAATTTCGGTAGTGATGTGCCGAGATTTTCAGTAACGGATTGCCGATATTTTCGTCAAATTTTGACAGCTGGGTTGATTTAACTTTTGCAGTTTAATCGGCACTTTGAACTTTTACCGAGATTTTTGCCGAAATCTCAGCTGTTAGGTTCTCGGCAATTATTTTTGCCGGCCTCGGCGTGAAGGATGTGAAGGATTGACGTAATTTGATGGATTGGGCTCCATTTGTTCAAGATTTTGAGCAAAATGCGCCATACTAGGCATCTAGTTCATCTATGAAATTTAACAACAAAATATTTTTAAAGCAATCCACGTCAATTTCGAAGAAGTTGTTCGGAGAGTACTGTTGATGCTTTTTAATTCAGGAAATTTGAATTCTGAGGATAAATACAAGCAGTAAAGTACAGTTTACGTAAGAGTATTTCCTCAATGATTAACTGCTATTTTGAAAGTTTGATTTCCCTTTTTATTCCATGTATCGTATTTCATATATCGTATTTCTGACTTAAGCTAAGTATACTGTTCCGCTCCAGAAAAGTAAAAAATCTGCTCAAGAAATGGTCACGAAATTTCATACAGTGAGCTCCATTTAAAATGACATTTCTTTTCAACTGCGTACTGCGATCAAAGAAAATGCTTTTCGGTACCAATTCTTGCAAGAAATTTTCCACGCATCGAGATAAGCGATTACTTTTCTGTTGAAGTGCATACTTCGCTTTAGCCTGAACAATAACTCTCCAGATAATCAACTCATTTGATGTTGTAGTATTGATATTTTTTCCCTGATCTCAAGTGAAATTCCCTGACTTTCCCTGACTTTCCAGGTCAAAAATTGAATTCCCTGACATTCCCTGACTTTCCAGGTTTTTCCAGGTAGTCGACACCCTGTTAACGCCGACCAATTGGGAAACCGAGATTCGCACAGCCGAGCTCGTGAAAAAAATCTAAGTGTGTAAGATTTTAACTTCTCCGTGCAAAAAATGTATTATATTTGTCTTTAAAAAACATATCGAAGGACCTAAACTTTAATCAACTCGTGAGGGCAAAAACCCCACCTCCTATTTCATAACGCCAAAACAGCTGTTGAATTCAAATTCTACAAACGTAATGCCACGCTGAAGTAACACGCAAATTAGAACCTTACAAATGTACATGTTTCGCATCAGCATGTATCTATTATTGAACAATAACATCAGAACAAATGCCTGCGTTATATATAAAGGTCTACAAGTTAACTGCCACGAACACCAACGCACGATCAATCTTACACAACTCGACTTCCTCAGAATGAAAACGTATCGATGTTTATTTGACGCCATTTGCTTTCGGTCAACGTCAGTCCAAAAAGGAAGTGAATGCTCGGCAGCCATTATGTTTATGTTTGCTTTCTCACAGCAAACAAAAGCAATGTTGTGACAGTTCTCACAGCAAACAAAGAAAATTTTGTCAACTATGCACTAGTACGCATGCAATTGGATTGGTCTATGCAAGCATGATTGAGTGCGTACGTTTTCTGCACCACTAACCCACATAAATAGACAAATGCAGTTATAAGGGGCTACCATTAACAACACGGTCATTTTTCTCCAATTTTAGACCCCCCTCCCCCCTGGTGATCATTTGTATGGACCGTGGTCATTGGGCAGAACCTCTCTCCTCCCCGGCATTTTTTTTTAATTGATTCATTAACCCTAGAAATACTCAAATTGATGGATGCTGTTTCTACTATTTGATAGAGAACAAATTTGTATATCCGATCATAATTAAAAATAAACATAATTGGCACAAATTGATCAATTTCTAAATTCAAGCGTGTACTAGAATAAGGGCGTAAGTCGCATGATCGATTTCTCTTCATCGATTCTCTTTTCTATGAATAAAAGCGACAAGGAGCAAGTTTGTCATAGTTTTTTTCACCTCAGGACGCCAGATTGCATCACTTCCTAGCGTCTTGGAGTGAAAATTGCTAACAAACTCTCATCTTGTCACCTTTATTCACAGAAGAGAGAATCGATGAAGAGAAATCGATTATTGCGCCCTTATTCTAGCACGCCCTTGAATTTGCCTTCTTTCGAGCTATTTAAGCACGTCACAAACCATGTGCATTCTTGGATTGAGCATTTAAGTTTCATACCTTAGTAAGGTTCCAGTCAATTGGCTGGATTTTGTACAAATCACTAAATAGTTATTTATCGCAAATTTATCGTTTTCTCATTAGAAGCAAGACGTGGGGTGTTCATTTTAACACCCCTTCCCCTATTGACAGCAGTGTAATTTAATGCCAGTTTCAGTATAGTTACACATCAGTTTCAAAATAACGTAAGATTTCTAGGTAACTGATGTGTAACAAACGAGTAACTTGCTGACAGTAGTCAACACTACAGGCCAAATATTTTCATACGTATTGTGAATTTTGATATAAGAGCTTTACTATTTTATGACCAGTTATTGTTTTCAAAGATATTTTTCCAGTGATGAATTAAAATTGTTGGATTCACAATATGCACCCTCTCCAACAACTTTTTTGTATTGCAATTGCAAACTATATGTAATGTTTAGCTTTCGGTAGTTGTTTAATTTCCACTCGGCTGGTTAGCCGTAAACCACGATTCATAATTAAAAACAAGTATTTATCGAGCAACGGACTCATGTTCCGTAACCGGTCGTTTGAGAACGTAGTGACCTATTGGAAGCCCATACAATAGAAACCTAAGCCAGCGCAGTTGCTGACTAGTGTAGTGTGCTATTTCAATAGGGTTTTGTTCTACTTCGTCGTAAGCGCTACTATTCGTCGTATCAAACTTTAAATGTTCCACTACGGCGGATATTCAAACTTACCTGCAACATAGATTCATTATCCAAGTGTAATTTTGTGAAAGCTATTATGGTTTGTACACTTGTACACCAAAAATGCAATAAAACTACTGTATTTCGGTAAATTATTTCAGCTCAATAATCCACTTTGCACTTTTTCACCGAAATCGCATGGACGAACACGATTTGAGAGAAATGCTTAGCGATCGACTGAGCCACACCACATTCCAACACAAGTTTCTTCCCACCCCCGTGGGTGACTTACTTCGCCGGGCACTTATTTTTACTATGGAAAACCTTCGTACTTCTTCACTGAAGGATTTCATTCCGATCACACGCCGTAAAACTTCAATAAATCACCAAATTTTTCGAAATTTCCTCAACCGCCGCGTATAATTGAGAATGTAAACAAAGTTCAATCCGTCGTACTGAGAAAAAAAAAACTTGTGCGCATCAATGTGTGCGCGACGCTCGACGTAAAAATACGGTTCCTTTGATTGTGTTGTTTTCGCTGTACTGTGAGCAAATGCCATTATTGTATGGTCAAAAGGGATTGTGTTCATATGTATGGGCTGAATTTTGATGACGAACAATTAATTTTAAAGGAAATTAGTATATTCCATCATGCTGAAGGAATGGAGGGAGATGCCCGTAGATCTATATATTCTAGTAAAACAATTTATTATAGCGTTGATACGTTGTGTTTTATCCATTCAATACACACAGTGAGCCGTAAGCTGTGAGACGAATCTGGAAACTGATTATTGAGCTGAAATCGAATTCAGGTTAACTTCTGCGTTCATGAGTCCTCTCATGGCGTAGGTATAACGCGCCCTAACTAGAGATCAGGGAGTCGTGAGTTCAATTCTCACTGTAACTTTTTCGCAAAACTTCACATCAATTTGTCCATTTAATCCATTTGTAAACTATATGTAATGTTTAGCTTTTCGGTAGTTGTTAAACTTTTTAGTAGTTGTCATCATTTTAGATTGGCTGTCTTCAAACAGTTATTCGGAAGTGTATCTGCAGCAAAATTAAATTAAATGCCGGTTGATGATAGGCAATCAAGAAAATCCAACAGCGGGACACGAAAAAACGTGATTTTGGAATCACAAACAATAAAAAAAATTGAGAAGCACTTATTTTTCCATGTTACAATGTTTCCTATTTATTTATTTATTTATTTATTGGGATACATTCATCGGAACAAGCCCTTGTGAATTATTCTATTCTTATACAAGACCTAAACTTATTATTACGGTAGTCGCTGAGTGACAATCTTCCTCTTGAAACTAGTCGTCGACATATTAAAATCAAAAAATTGTTGTACTAAATTAAAGTGGTTTAACATGGCAGGAAGTGGAGCGTTAGCACCATAGTTAGTCCTGTGTTGACCGGGGCGGAGAAGCGTATGATTGCGTAGCATTCTCGATGGAACATGCAGAGGCAGCAAAGAAAGAAGAATTGGGCAATCAATCTCCTCTTTTAAAAGTTTTGCGATGAAAACTGCTTGGTTGACACGTCTTCGCTATTTACGAGTGTCTATGTTCAATAACTGACAACGCTCTCGGTAAGGTGGCAGATTATCGGGTTCTCTCAATGGCAAATATTTAAGCGCATGCCGTAAAAATCTCTTCTGGATTCTTTCTATTCTAACTGTAACTATTGAACATGTTAAGTAGTCGTTGCTGTTACTCACTTGTACTTGTACACTCACTTGCTGCTTGGGGTCCAGAATGTTCCAACTTAACCTACAATAGTTTTAATTTGCTGTATTTGAGCACTATGACACCTGGAAACCTTGTCGGAATAATCCTTGGACAAATTCTTGAAGAAATCTCATGATAAAGAGATGAAACAATTCACAGAAACCGAGCCTGCATACACATTTGTAAATTGATAGCTTTATTGCTAAAATGTTGAAACTCGTATATCGCATGGCTGAGACGGTGATGACACATTATTTTCAAGGAATTCTTGAAAATTTCTAGAATGAGGTGAGCTAAGATCAAACCTACACAACAGCACGATTTTTCTTTGTAGTCACAGATAAGACCAAGGAAGGCCTTTTTCAGAAATATCTCCCGAAAAAGAGTCTCTGAACAAATAATATGAGGTAGTTTGTTACAATAAACGTTAACTGTTAAATGTGTGTATACTATCATGTACTGACTAAGTAATTTTAAAATGGTGAATGTATCAAATATATGAGTTCTGTCATTAGAACAAGGATATCACGTTGATGGAGAAACTTCAGAAATCGACAGCTTCATTACTTTCTTCAAATGTTGTCAGTCATTTCTCGTCCTAAAATAGTTTCGCCATCAACAGCTTCTTGACATACACCCCAACCTCTTTTCACGACCGTTATCGTGAAAAGATTCGGTCGTAAAAAAAACAGGGTTATTATTATGTTTTTGATAAATGCATCGTCTAGATGTGGAAATACTGATACGAGATATTCAGCGAACTTTCCAAAATAGCCGTTCAAGTTTTCATATTTTGATAATAGATGGCAACACTGCTCGATTGTTATCAAAAGAGCCAATTATATGGGAGTGTAATATGCAAATATCAATGAATGTTAAAGGTAATGATAACGAATGTTCATAAAAGTTGAAGAAAGTGATGCGTGCAATACAGTCGGCTGAAGCCCAAATATTCATATGGCTGGCAGCACTGTTTAAGAAGAATAAAAAAAAAGATCAAAACCATGAAACTTTAGTGGAATAGAAAAATAGAATGCTTAGCAACGTAGCAATACTCTTCAAGGGTAATCCAGTTTTTCATGAAGGATTCAAAATTTTGTCGTAGCTGGCAGCACTGCTCATGTAAAATTCCGCCACCAGGCAGTGCCTGTGTGCATGGAACATTTGTTTTGTGGATATCTCAAGATCCTGACCACTTTTAGGAAGATGGCGTCTTTGGTTAAGTTGTTCAGTAGCTCAAGAACTATCATTATTCTAGCCAAGAAATTCTACATTTTTCCATTCGGTGGCGCTAGTGAGCATAAAACTTTTGTTTTGCGGATATCTCAGGATCCTAACCACTTAAAAATATGGCGTCTTGTGCTAAGCTGCTCAGTAGCTAAAGGGGTCATTATTCTAGTTAAGAGATTCAAGATTTTTCCACCAGGTGGTGCAGTGAGCGTGGTTTTTGTTTGGTTATGGGGTATCTCAGGATCTTCGGAAAATGTTTTTATTCTAGCCAACACGTTCGAGATTTTGCCGTCAGGTGGCGCAAGTGAGCATAGAACTTTGATTTTGCAAATATCTTAGGTTCCTGAGTACTTAGAAAAATGACGCTTTTGGCAAACTTGCTCAGTAAGTCAAGGGTTATAATTGTTAAAGCAATGCAATTCAATAGTTTGCCTCCAGATGGCACAAGTGAGTATGATTTTTTCGCGAATAATCTAGAACTTCTTGGCAGGAATAAACAATTTTTACGAATGCGCTATCTTTCAAAATAGCCAGGATCAAAAGATATCTTCAAAATAAAGGTTTCATGCTCACAAATGTCGAGGCGACCCAGCCACGGGCTGAAAGCCTCGTTAATAAAGACAATAATAATGCTCACTAGTATCACTTAGTATTGCCTCGAATCTCTCTGGTAGAATAATTATAGATCTTAGGCTACTGAAAAGCTTTGCCAAAAACGTAATCTTTCTAAATAAGTGCTCAGTGTCCTGAGATATTTGAAAAACAAAAGTATCATACTCACTAGCGCCACCTGGTGGAAAAATCTTTAATTTCATGGCTCAAATAATGATAGTCTTTGAGCTACTCAACAACTTTTTTGAAGACGCCGTCTTTCAAAGTGGTCAGGATCCTGAGACAATTGCAAAACAAAATTTCCATGCTCACTAGCGCCACCTGGTGGCTAAATTTTGAATATCATGGCTTTTATAATGATAATCCTTAAGCTACTGAACAACTTTCTCAAAGGCGCCATCTTTCTAATTGGTCAGGATCCTGATACATCATATAAACAAAATTTCGATGCTTACTAGCGCCGCTTGGCGGCAGTATTCCGCATATCAATGACCACCACATGTTGAGCCCTCAATCTACTGAACAATTTTGCTGAACATCATGACCCTCTATTTTAAATACTTTTTAAGATATTGATCATTTATAAAAACGGTCGTTAATCTGAACTTCGGTCGTAAAAAAAAGTGGTCGTCAAAAGAACCATCGTAAAAAGAACGGTCGTATTTGGAGTTCGCCGAAAATTCAGGCTTCTGCTCAATAAAATCATAAATAAATATCCAAAGGTCTCATAGAAATCCCTGCTAGCGGAATGGCAATCAGCAGTACCTACTACGCACGAAATAATATCCGCAAACACACCTTGCGACTACCGAGTGGTGAAGCCTGCTCCCAAATAGACCACGTGCTGGTGGATGGGTGACATTTCTCAGATGTCATGGATGTCAGGAACTTCCGAGGCACCAATATCGACTCGGATTATTATCTCGTTGTAGTTAAAATTCGGGCGCGATTATCCAGCGTCACGAGCTCCAGAACAAACAGAATGCTACGCTTCAATATACAACGCTTGTCGACTGATGGGCTAGCTGCACAGTACCGCCAGCGAGCAGTTGGGAAAAATCAACGTTGCTGGAGATGTCGACAGCCTGTGGGACCCTATCGACGAAGCTGTGACAACAACGGCGCGGAAAGTGATTGGCACTGGTCAACGACGAAGACGTAACTGACATGAATAATGTCGCCAGAAACCGTATGCCTGTGGCCGGTACCCGACTTTTCAGAGAGCAGTACAGGGCAGCGAGAGCCGAAGAAAAGCTAATCCACCGCAGGAAGAAAAGGCAGCACGAAGAAAGTGTGGTAGCTGAAGCTCAAGAAAGCATGAACCGGAATGATACGCGAAGATTCTATGCAACGGTCAATGGTGCGCGGCACAATACCGTACCATGCTATGTGCAATGATCGAGAACGGAATTTGCTGACCGATAAAACGGCGGTGGCTGCCAGGTGGAAGCTAAGACAAGACGTGACAGGTCACAGTGCAAAAACGAAACCAATTGCCTGTCAAAAGGACCACTTCTCATTGGTCGTTTTGGCAAAGGCCTACTTTCACATCGTTGAGTTAGATTGCAACAGGGCACTTTGTTGCTAGTTCGGCCATGTTGCTAGTTCATAGATTAAAGTTTTTATCAAAAGTTTGGAAAATTTTTATGAAATCTTTTTGTTTCAAATCTATTTATATTCGATGTTGTAAACAAAGCATGTGCTCCTACAATGAAAAATTAATAAAATAAAACGTAATTGTAACCAATATAATAGAAATTATGTCAATTATCTCTAGAATATCGCCAGTTTTGAACTGCATCCTGATATTTTTTTTAAATATTGCATCCTCTATTGTACTATATGAGTAAACCGTGCAAGAAACAATCAAATTATGAGCCTTGATATTTGAATTTGATCACAAGATTTGTTGAAAAAGGATAATGGTAGCACTGGATTTAGTATCGTCAAGGTTATCGACTGAAAAACAACGGGGCAGTCTTAGTTGAGCTGTCACGTCCTGTCCTAGGGTGGAAGAAGCACTTTCAGCAATTATTGAACAGTGAAAATGGAAATGTAGCGAGGAACAGGATGAACATTGATGATGACGATCAAGCTTTGGCCCACCGACCATAGGAGAATTGCCCATCGGCTGGTTTGATGATACGCCCAATCTACAGGAAAAGGCACATACTGGAGTATACCATTTACAGAGGAATTACCCTGCTCAATTCAACGTACAAAATTCTGTCTCGCATCCTGTTTAACAGACTGAGACCGCTCGAGGAGTCCTTCGTCGGCGAATTCCATGCTGGTTTTCGTGAGGGCCGTTCAACAACGGACCAGATGTTTAGCTTGCGAATGATCCTAGATGAATTCCGGGAGTATAACTTGCAGACTCACCATTTGTTTAATGATTTCAAGGTGGTATACGACTCAGTGAAAAAAAAAGAGGTATAGTAGATAATGTCTGAACATGGTTTTCCGGTGAAACCAATAAGGCTGATACGTGCTAATCTGGATGGTTTGAAATCAAGTATTCGGATCGCAGACGAGGTGTCAACCTCGTTCGTGACGTTAGACGGGCAGGGAGACGCACTTTCGAATTTACTGTTCAACATTGCACTGACATGTGACAACGACGTTTTCCGCGAAATAAAGAGACTTGTTGCGGCTACGAATAGGGCCTTTTACGGACTACGCAACCAGTTTATGTCCCACAGCCGCAGCTTGCAAACGAAACACAATTCGCCCTGTATAAAACATTGATTTTTCCGGTAGCTCTCTTCGGGCACGAAGCGTGGACGTTGAAAGAGTCAGACCGGAAAGCTTTCGGTATTTTCGAGCGTAAAGTGCTGCGGACAATACTCGGTGGGAAACTCGAAAATGGTGTGTGGCGCAGACACAAAAATCACGGGTTGTATCAAGTGTACAAAGATGCGAATATTATCAAGCGTGTAAAATACGGCAGACTTCAGTGGGCTGGACACTTAGTACGAATGTTGGAAGTAAGAAAGGTCGGCGGCTTCGGGGAAGACCACGAATACGCTGGCTGTACGCAGTGGGTGAGGACCTGGCGACCCTAAACGTTCGGGGCAACTGAAGAAGTCTGCCCCAAGACCGGCGAAGATGGAGAATATTTAATTGTTAATAGCTTTTTTTTACATTTTGATTTATTGTCGATAGATTCCTCTGTTGCGAAATGATAACATATAAAGTACAACATCGCGATAGCCCGAATGTTAACATTATGAGGAAAACCCATGTTAATGTAAATCAATTTGCGGCCCATAGTTTAGAAAGTACTGCAATGGACTGAAACTATTTCAATAGGCATCAATTTTAAATCGTGTTGTCCCACTTCTAATGAAACATGAGACAAATTATCATAATCCTTTATTATCGGGTTGGATGATCACATGAGTAGGCAAAAGCTTTTCCTATTTACGATGAACAGTGTACAGTTCATAGCGTCTCATTGCACTTCAATTCCTTGCTCGACCTCTTGTAAGTAACGTTGCCAAATGGCATGCTAAATTTATGCAGTGCCACACATTACTACAACCTTAATTTTCCTCCAACCGTATCGCAGGAAAACAAAACTGCATTTTCCGAACCCATCAGGAAAACTGCAAGTCAGCAGCAGCAGCAACATGAGAAGTAACAGCATCCACCACCCTTATTGTCAGTAATGGCAACTGCTTCCCGTGTGGTTCGATTCAGTACTTTCGTGCACTGAAAGAATTAAAATAATAGTAAAATATATATTTTGAGGAAGCTTATGGAATTATCGATAGAATTTCTATTTGAAAAATAAAAAATGATATACAGGTCGGACTCGATTATCCGAAGTATCGATTTTTTTTTCACTCCGGATAATCGAATCACTAAGAAAAAATTTGAATCTTTGACAAAAGAACCTGAATATTATTTTATTTTTCGTTATTATATTTATATGATGCGGTGGTGTAGCCAGAATTTTTTTCTAGGAACAGTAGGGGTCTTTACAAGAAAAAAAAATTTTGACCAGCATACACAAAAAACACTTTTTCAAAACCCCCTTTTCTTAAATACGTTCTAAACTGCAAAACCATTCATATTGTATATTGCAATACCAAATTATTTCAGATTTATGCATACACATTGAAAAACAAGAACATCCAAAATCAATTCCGGATAATCGAGTCTAACATTCCGGATAATCGAATCCCAGTTAATCGAGTCCGACCTGTATTGGATAGTAAATACATCTTCTTGGCAATATATCTCATGCTCTCAGTAAATAAAATAAAATTTGCAAAACGAAAACAATCTAAACCTTACCATGTACCTTACCATATCATGGCTTCAATTCTTAGACACTACCAGGCTACATTAATGAACTATGGAACTTTCTCTCAGTGCACATTCACACCACAACCTTTGCAGCCTCAGAGGAGCGAACTATAAAGGTAAAATGCAGTAATGGCAAACCGTGTGTTTGTAACATAACGTCGACTAAACTTACTTACACCGTGCAAAATTGTGCACCTGACGCGTTAATTCTATTTGCACCGACGACGACGACGATGGTGCGCATCACAACCGCCACCAAAAGAGTAAGGTGGGGCAAAAGTTTCTGTTTCGAGATTTCTCGTTCAATTTAAAACGAATATTATGAATGTCAGGTCCTACTTTTGCCCCACCTTACTCTATTCACATATCATTGACAACCGAAGCGTATACCGAATTTTCGATTTGAAACGTCGACGACAGCGTTCTGTAAATGAACAGGTGCGGCTGACTTCCTGTTCGTACCACTGAATGACAATCCTTGTCGGAGATGCTGAATGTCGTATGATAAGTTTAACTAATATTTGATCTAGTCCAAAAGCAATCGTTGGAAAATATGGAATCCAGCCACATTTCAATGAACACAAAGTATTTATTATGGCAAGTGGTACGATGATGCTCTATGCCGATGGAAGTCAAGTAAATTTCCATTTCGAAAAGATCCTGGCCCGACCGAAAATCGAACCCAGACCCCTCCAGCATGGCTTTGCTTTGTAGCCGCGGCCTCTAACCATTCGGCTAATAAAGACCCCTAAGTTCTACAGAATGCAAATCAACAAAACCACGTTTGGAGTGCAACCCTGTCCGGTAAGAAATTATCCGAATTCGGTGCAAAATTTCCAACTCAATTGAAATCCAATTTGCGCTTCGCCGAATCCTTCCATGGTTTGGCTGGATTTTGTGGAGCATACCAACTACGTATTGCGTTTTGGGATCGCTAGTGGATTGCTTCTGGAATATATTTGCACCAACCACAGCGATGGGGGTAATTAAATGTTGGAAACAATATCCCGAACGCGAATTGGGTGCCGATTGGGAAAGGATACGGAAAGGGTGGAATTTGCGGTGCAGGAAATTATATCGGTTTTAATGATAATCATAATGGGAGAATATTAACGGAGAAGTCTATTGAAACATGTTGGGTATTTAGCGAAGCGCTTAGTGTAACTGAATTAGGATGATAAACGCAGCAGTTTTTTTTAAGTTTTGTTTATTATAGGAATAGGGGAAACTACCAATTTTTACCAGTAGCGATTAAAACATGCATGCTCTTCCATACTAAGGTTGGTATTTTCATCCGGTAGAAAATATTTTAGGTTAGGAAAATATCTAAATTTCCAACAAAAATCCAAAATCCAAAATCCAAAATCCAAAATCCAAAATATAAAATCCAAAATCCAAAATCCAAAATCCAAAATCCAAAATCCAAAATCCAAAATCCAAAATCCAAAATCCAAAATCCAAAATCCAAAATCCAAAATCCAAAATCCAAAATCCAAAATCCAAAATCCAAAATCCAAAATCCAAAATCCAAAATCCAAAATCCAAAATCCAAAATCCAAAATCCAAAATCCAAAATCCAAAATCCAAAATCCAAAATCCAAAATCCAAAATCCAAAATCCAAAATCCAAAATCCAAAATCCAAAATCCAAAATCCAAAATCCAAAATCCAAAATCCAAAATCCAAAATCCAAAATCCAAAATCCAAAATCCAAAATCCAAAATCCAAAATCCAAAATCCAAAATCCAAAATCCAAAATCCAAAATCCAAAATCCAAAATCCAAAATCCAAAATCCAAAATCCAAAATCCAAAATCCAAAATCCAAAATCCAAAATCCAAAATCCAAAATCCAAAATCCAAAATCCAAAATCCAAAATCCAAAATCCAAAATCCAAAATTCAAAAATTCAAAATTCAAAAATCCAAAATCATCGCCTAAAATAGCTTACATGGCTTTAAATGGGTTTAATTTGCTTAAAACGGCTTTAAATGGATTTAAATAGCTTCAAATGGCTTCAATTGGCTTAAAATGGCTTAAAACGGCTTGAAATGGCTTAAATGCCTTGAAATGGCTTAAAACAGCTTCTAATGGCTTAAAACGGCTTTAAATGGCTTCAAATGGCTTAATACGGCTTGAAATTGCTTAAATAGGCATAAACGGCTTTAAATGGCTTTAAATGGCTTCAATTGACTTAAAATAGCTTAAAACGGCTTTCAAAGGTTTTAAATGGCTTTAAATAGCTATAAATGGCTCTAAATGGCTGAAAATGGCTTTAAATGGCTTAAATTAGGGGCCCAGATAGCCGTAGCGGTAAACGCGCAGCTATTCAGCAAGACCAAGCTGAGGGTCGGAGGTTCGAATCCCACCGGTCGAGGATCTTTTCGGGTTGGGATTTTTTTCGACTTCCCAGGACATAGAGTATCTTTGTACCTGCCACACGATATACACATGCAAAAATGGCCATTGGCATAATAAGCTCTCAGTTAATAACTGTGGAAGTGCTCTGAGAAGCAGGCTCTATTCCATAGGGGACGTAACGTCAGAAAGAAGAAGAAATGGCTTCAATTGGCTTAAAGTTGCTTACAATGGCTTTAAATGGCTTGAAATGGCTTAAAACAGCTTTTAATGGCTTTAAATGGCATGAAATGGCTTTATATGGTTTTAAATTGCTTCATATGGCTTTAAATGGCTTTAAATGGCTAAAAATGTATTGAAATGGCTTTGAATTGCTTCAAACGGCTTAAAAGGGCTCTAAATGCCTTGAAAAGGCTTGACATGGCTGCAAGTGGCTTTATATGGCTTTAAATTGCTTCAAATGGCTAAAATAGGCTTAAATGGAATAAAATGGCTTTAAATGGCTTTAAACGGCTTTAAATGACTCTAAATGGCTTAAAATGTCTTTATATTGCTTTAAATGGCTGAAATAGGCTTAAATTGGTTTAAAATGGAATAAAATGGCTTCAAACGGCTTTAAATGGCTTTAAATGCCTTATAATAGCTCTAAATTTCTTTAGATGGCTTTAAATGGCTTTAAATTGATAAAATAGACTTAACATGGATTAAAACGACTTGAAATAGCTTTAAATGCCTTAAAATGTCTTAAAATGGCTTTAAATGGCTCTAAATGGCTTTAAATGGTTCTATATGGCTAAAAATGCCTTATATGGCTGAAAATGCTTTAAAATGGCTTAAAATTGCAATGACGTAAAATGCTTAAAATGGCTTTAAATTGATAAAATAGACTTAACATGGATTAAAACGACTTGAAATAGCTTTAAATGCCTTAAAATGTCTTAAAATGGCTTTAAATGGCTCTAAATGGCTTTAAATGGTTCTATATGGCTAAAAATGCCTTATATGGCTGAAAATGCTTTAAAATGGCTTAAAATTGCAATGACGTAAAATGCTTAAAATTGCTTGAAATAACTAAATATTACTTAAAATGGTTTAAGTTGTTTAAACTGCTTTTATATGGCTTAATCATTGATAGACAAGTTTATCAATGATCTGAAGAACATTCACACATTCTCCTTCAAATGCCGTAGTTTTCAGTTTCTCCCGTTTTCGCCCCCTTACTAGACTTTTCGCCCCCTAAATTAAGTTTTACAAATTTTCGCCCCCCTTGGACTTAAAAATCGCCCCTAGGGGGGATATTTCTTTACATGTATCATTGATTCCACCATACCACACTAGGCCAGGAGCAGAATTTAGCCAGACAAAACTCTAGCGCTTTAGGAGTGTATTTTTTCGGGTTGGTGTCAAATGAGACTTATCTTGAATTTATTTGTTCTTCAATTTGATGATGAAAGTTACTTGAAAATTTCTTCGCATAGGTGGCGCTGTGATGCAAAACTTTTTTGTTCTGCGTTCTAGAGCTTTCGCGTCTGCGGCAAAGTTTCAGAACGTGTAAAAATACGACAAGTTGTCGAAGACACCAAAGTTCTAGGACTTCAAAGAACAAAGTTATGGTAAAAAATATGTAAACCACTTAAATTTTACTTTTTTTATACTTTTTACGTCAAAATAGTATTTTTTTTATTTTAAACACCATGCCTCTCCTCAATTCGATAACATGCATGTACTCTGCGAAAATAAATCCTATTTTTATTTAAATATTTTAATTTTTGAACAAATTATTGCAATATATCATAGTTTTTAACATAAATTTACACTGAAAGTTACAAATTATTGCAAAAATTTAGCAATATTCCGAAATGAGCTATATTTCATCTACCAAATGTCAAAGTTTTCCGGATACAATTCCCATACAAATCTCGACATTCTAAGTTCTAGACATTCCAAGGATACTATCAGAAACCCCACCAAAATAACGAGAATATCGCAGAAACACTTAGAACTTCCGGAATTCAACATGCTGTTAAGAAAACACACGGGGAGCATCAAAATTCTACCGCAATTTCACCAGAATCTCAGTACTGGTGCTAGAAAATATGTGGTTCCAAATTTGATAGCTGTAATCTCAAGATCTCTTCATAGATGTTAAGCTAGTATTTAAAAAATCATCAATCACTGGCGTTGGCGAAGGCCGAAAACCACCCAGAAAATTCTTTGCTGTACATCATCATAAAATCATAGACATAAAGAGAATACCAGACTAATCGCAAAATTACACTACAAATTTTGTCAAATAACAGCACCTTCATGATTTGTGCAAATTGTCGCGTAATCGATTAGATTCCATGCATTTTCTTCATATGCATGATTGTATTAATTTTAGGCGTCACTCTGAATAGATTGCTCTTTACGTGCAGAATCACTCTGCACTCTGAATGGAAATTTCTTAACGTACAGCTTCAGTCACTGCTCATGTTCGAAAGTAGTAAGTACTACATGTTCGAAAAGTTTTTTATTCATACCAAAAATGTAGTAAACTTTGTGGATTTTGTTTTTGAGTAGATGCTACATGTAGTAAAGTTCAAAGTTTTTTATTCATACCACCCATTGTCTCATCAACATTCTTTGCGAGTCCCTCAAATATAGAAACTTTCATTTTCCAGTCCAGGGTTAAAATTTTTCTTTGCTCACTGTGCAAAAATATTTGTCAACACTTGTCCTACCCATGATTGCAAACGTGGACGCGCCTCTGATTCATAGCAATGCGTTGTTTGTAGTATGTTCGAAAGGTGTAGAAAGGAAAATGACACAAACATGTTCCACTCGTGTTCCACATATAGCGTTTACTACCGAGAATGTAGTAAACTCAACTTTACTACATTTTATTCATACGGCCCAATGAGTCAAAAAGGTGAGCCAACTCATCCATGATTTTTTAACTGCTGAGTTGCGTGATTGACATTTCACGCATGAAAAATCTCAAGCGTGAGTTATGAGAAATTAAGTTTTTCACAACACTGCAGGAGACATCAGTTTGATTCTTCATAGTATCAGAGTAGGCATTTGTCTAAGATTAGGTAAATACTTTTTTTTAGAATTGCTAGTGACATTACGACAAGTATTACTGTATGTGTTTTCTCATTATTTCTACTAGATTTTTCATCAGAAATTTGTTCAGGTATTTGCCCAAATATTCAGATATTAATCCGGAAATTTATAAAGAAATTAATATTTTCCAATGAATTTCTCCACTTATTGTCCTAGGGAATTTTAATTGGGATATCTCAAAAATTCAATATGGATTTCCAAAGGGGAACCGCAGAAATGGAAATTCTTCAAAGATAATTTCAGAAATCATCTGAATTCCTCCAAAATTTCTTTGAGAAATTTCTCAAGAAAGTCCTAACTCCTCCAAGACTTTATTCATCGATTTCCCTGGGACATCCTCCGAGTTTGCCGTCAAAACATCTTCTTAAATTCAATCAATAACTTCACCACAATTTATAAAAGCCAGGATATATAAAATATTTCACCTAGGGATTTCCCTCAAGATACCTTCTGCAATTTATCCAGAGATTCCATCTAAGATTACTACACAAATTCCTCCCGTAATTATTTTAGATTTTCTCAAGTAAAGGCTGGTTTGCTGATGACAAGGAATGTAATCGCTTATCTGATGGCAAGAAAAGGAACCGCTTATCTCGATTTGCTTCCAAGCAGAGAACACATTGATCGCTGTACCCCGTTTTTGAAGAAATTGAATTTCAAATAGCCCTCTCTGTTAGAAATTTCTCAAAGGATTACTTTACTTTTGTTGAGCAAAACAGTATACTTAGCTTAGTATTCTTCGAGGAAAGTCTCCAGGAATGCCTTCTGGAAAATAAATCCGTGTAATATTTTAAAAGTCAATCCTAGGCTAACCTCTGGTAAAACAAGGGTAAGTTTAAAAGTCACCCTTGATGAACAAGGTTCTGTGAAATAACTTTTGGACTTTTGAGGAAGTCAGGGTAGGTTTCATTGATAATTTTCCAAGATAATCGCAATACGTTGGACAGAAACTCTATAGAAGTTTGTGACGAAATAATCGGAGGAAAAGTTTGAAAAATTGCTGTAGTATAAACTGGTGGAGAAACTGAAAAAAAACTTTTGAAGATTGCATTTTTTTCGATTTCTGAGAGAAAACGTGGATGAATTCTTGAAGGAATCTACATTAACAGACGGAGGAATTCTTGCAGGGTTTCTTGGAAAAAAGAACCCTTGAGCTATTGTTTTCAAACACTCTGTAATAAATCTTACTAATTTTTTTTTTTTTCGAAAGTAGTTTTGTAGAAATCTTCGGAAGATCTCCTAGAGTAACAAATGGTGAATTCGGTTGAAGGATTAGTGTAAAAATATCTAGAGAAAATTCTAGAATAGTTTATGAAAAATTCAAAGCAATACCTGAGGAACTAACTAATTACTTAGGAGTTCTAATGGATTTCCTTGATCAAATTCTAGAGAAATTCGTCTTACCATTATTTAAAAAATCGCTGGAAGAATTTCTGGGAAAATCGGTAGAGGAATTTCTGGAGAGATCCCTGTTGAAAACCCTGTAAGTATACTAAATACATTTTTCAGGAGAATCTTTAATGTATATTTAAGTTGGTTTTTAATCTTTCTGCTGATCTCTTTTTTAGTTGAATCGTGGGTAGGACAATCCTTTGACTGTCCTACCCAGGTTTTTTCGTGCGTAGTACATGTCCTACCCACTTCCCGCGCCACTGTTGGTCTCCTTTCGATACATTTACAAAAAAAAAAAAAAAAAAAAAAAAAAAAAAAAAAAAAAAAAAAAAAAAAAAAAAAAAACTTAAAATTTAAGCTTCAAAACATAAATAACATAGCAGAGGGCGATTTCAGAATAGCTTAACCTCAAGGGGGTTAAAGCCAAAAAAAAAAAAACATTGCTTTACACAGTCCTCGGTTAAAGCTGTTACATCGAGCGGCATTTCCAATTTCCCCTGGCTTACATGCGGGAAGGAAGCAAAATACCCCTTCGGAAGCGCTACCGGATCGTTGTGGACTCCGGCTCCAAGCGGATATTTACTTTTCATTATTCATTCTCCCTTCATGAAAACGGAATTTGAACCAATGTGACGACGTTGATGGACGCCTGATTCCAGGTAAAACCCGTCCCTACTGACCGATCCATTGACGTCATCAATCTGCCGATTCAAGTGCCTAGATTTAATCCGAGAGCCGAGAGTAGAATCAACGTGATTTAATCAGAGCACTTTTCTGTTTGTTTCATTCCCGTTTCAAGGTTTCGGACAGAGCATGCAGACCACCAGCACGATTCAGTCCGGGATCAATCAACAGCAGCAGCAGCCGTCACCGACCAAAAAACAGCTGAGCCCGGATCATCCCAATCCGGCGCTGCCAATCACCGAGGTAAGTGCGATTGACCCTGTGTGCAGTGACCTCTATATGCAAAAAAATATAGTTTCATACATTGGGGGATGTGAGTTGAAGAGAAAGGTCAAGTTCATGAGCAATGTTCAAATTCATCAGTTTTGTAAAAAAGTAGTTTTTCAAATTCCTCATGGTAACAGAGCCGATAAGTTACTACAGTTACTTCCAATTGAAGGAGTTAGAAGCAAAGTGGTGTAAGTGACAAAAATATACTTTTGAGAATAACGAGTTTAAAGTTTTTTTTACCAATTTTATTTTTAATACACTACAAACACTTACACCCCTTTGCTATTGGCCCCTCAATTATCATCCTATTAGCCACAACCACAATACTTCTCATGCAATGACAACTCCTGGAATTTATTTCTGACACACTCCAAGTCCCAAAACACTCCATTATCTTATCCTATGCTTCGACCACTGCTCGTTTGGTGGTCAAATCACGACCTTGTTGACCAGCCATTAGCGATGGCCCAAAGTCTACGGGGAGACACTCCCGGATGCCACCCCCTCCAACTCCAATCCGAAAGCTCCCAAGCCGTGCAGATAGATCCCACCGAGCAGAGATAAAAGGCAGCTTTGGTCGAGCAACAGGAGGATTATCTTCTCGCCATCCCACGCCATGACCCAGCTGAGTACCCCCCGATGGCCGGCGGGAATCCGTAAAGCAAACACACCAAGGAACAAGGACAAGGACGACCACGACAGCGACCAACGACGACGACGACAGACGATTCAATTTTGTCTTCCTCGCAAAACCAAACACCCCTCTTGGAAGAGCTACTGTTGCGACGATGATATTTATACGTCGGTTTATGGTAGGGAAAATTATCATCATGCCGTTGGAAAAGAATAACCATCACCAGCAGTAAATTAATTCTCAACATACACGCAGTAATAATGATATTGTCTTCTTGGAGGGCATGGAGTAGTGGTTAGTACACACGCCTCTCACACCGAGGACCTGTGATCAAATCCCATCCCCGAGATTAGTCACTTAGGGTTTCGTTCTACTTCGTCGTAAGCGCTATTATTCGTCGTATCAAACTTGAAATGTTCCTCTACGGCGGATTTTCCAACTTACCTGCAACATAGACTCATTTTCCAAGTGTAATTTTGTGAAAGCTGTCATGGTTCGTACACGTTCGTACACTTGTACACCAAAAATGCAATAAAACTACTGTATTTCGATAAATAACTTCAGTTCAATCCACTTTGCAATTTTTCACCGAAATCGCATGGACGAACACGATTTGAGAGAAATGATTAACGATCGACACCAGTCACACCACTTTATGATACAAGTTTCTTCCTGCCCCCTGTGTGACATACTTCGCCAGCCACTTATTTTTACTATGGAAAACCTTCGTACTTCTTCACTGAAAGATTTCATTCCAATTACACGCCATAAAAGTTCTATAATTCACGGAATTTTATGAAATTTCCTCACCAATCGCGTAAAATTGAGAATGTTAACAAAGTTCAATCTCGAATCGTTTGAAACTTTGCAATAAGAAGCTTTTCAATTCGACGCATAGTGTGGCCAAATATGAGCTCAGTTGCCTTCTAAAAACCCCACTGCCGAAGTGAATCAAAAGTGCCAAGAATAGGTTCCGGTTCCCTATATTGAAGTGTTTCATTCAAAAGGTTCGTTTTATGGATCTTATGGTGCAGAATTAACCAGCAATGGAATTTACGATAGAATCGGGCGCCAACAACTGAAAGCACTGAGTCCTGACATTTTCTAACCTAATCTAAGCGCTTGCACAGCCAATAATGAAAAGCATCCTGGAAATATCTTAATTGATTATGGTATTTTCCTGTCAGTATTAATATTTGCAGAATATCGGCGATATGATACAAATATTAAGATGGCCAGGCCCACTGTGCAGACTTTAGGGCTGAAGGCAATTGATAAAATTATGACGGTTAGGTTATTCACGCATGAATAAACTTATAGGCAAAAAAAAATCAATTCTAGAAAGGAAGAAACAGGGACAACCGTACCAACCGTTTCAATTCAGGGTAAAATCGTTGGGAGTAGTGTTGCTATGAAATTTGATGTACACTCCATGGTTGTTCTGCCTCATGCCCTGGCTCTAGAGCCTTGGTTTAAGCGCCATTGCTCACTCTCGGATACGAGATGAAAATTTATTTCGCCCCATTACCCGCTATATAGGAACCCGCTAACAGGAGTTATTTCCCATGAATTCATGTGTGCTATTTGAACGAAAATTATAATATTGAGTACTTAAAACAGTCTCACCAGATTTCAGTAGTATACCAACGCTAGTTATTTTTTTTTACCCCTGGATCCCGCTATTATTGCATGTTGCGCTTTGACAATCAACAGTAGCTTTTCGGTGGTCAGCGAAGACAGCATTTTTCGCTTCTGGTAGTCTTGGGATAATGGTGCATTGTCCCGTCATCTATGTACACTCCCGTGCATAAGTTTGGGTTCACTCCCTAAAAAACATGCAAAAGTTTTCAGTCCATATCTCTGTGATTGCACGTCCAATTCAAACTCTTTAAGCCGCATTCGAAAGGCAAAGAGTTATTCTTACTTCGTATGTATTTTTCCAAAATTATTCTTTGAACTTTGTATACTAAGTTTGTACTTAAAGTTGTGACATTTTTCAAAAACCACACTGAAAAATCATATCTGATTTCCTCAGCATTGGGTCGACCAAAATTTCAAATCAAAGTGTTATTAGAATCGTAATTTTATATTATTTTAACAGACCCCACGAAATTTTGGCGGAAATATCTAAAAAGTATTCAAAATCAATTAAACAGTCAGTCAAGTCATCGTGCAAAAGTTTGGGTTACCCCTCAGTATAGTGTATCGTGCAAAAGTTTGGGTTCACCTGAACTTACCTAAATCTGTGAAATCTTAAACCAGTGATTCCCAAAGTGGGCAAATTCGCCCCCCTGGGGCGATTTTCAGCTCCAAGGGGGCGAAAATTTGTAAAACAGAATATGGGGGGCGAAAAATCCAGAAAGGGGGGCGAAAAAGCCAACATGAGAGGAATTAAAAATAATTATTCACAACGACACAAACATAAGTCGAGAGAATCTAATATTAATGCATGTGAATAACAATCAATTCTAAGCTTAACATTTTCAGAACTATTTTATCTTGGATCGTTTATACCTCTAAGCATGGTCATTTCAAAATTATGATTGACAGTATTTGATGATTGATTGAAACAAAATGTGAGCGTTAAGCATTAAGGGTTTTTCATACCAAGGGAGTTTTGTGAATAATTGGTATTTGAGATTTTCCCAAGATAAAAATGATAAGTCGCAGACAATATTGAAAACACAGATTACATGTTTTGGAAGTATTTGTGACATGTACATCTATCAGTGTATTTTCAAAAAATGATCAAAATATTCAATATTTATTATTAAGAGCTAGGTTGAAACCATTATTGGCATCAGGTTTTCACAGAAAATTCTATAGTTCCCATTTTGAAATTTCAGTTGCTCGCATTTTTATTAGTTCTTCTGGTACTATTCATTTTATGAACAAATTTCAGTAAATTTGACAGACAAAAATCAGGTTCCAATAAAAAAAAACCGTTCCATACCCAAAACGTAATATAATGTATTTTAAAATAGATTTGAGGACATTTCGGATTTACGTAGGAATTGAACCTTCAGAACAACACAACGAAATCTGGAATTTCCTTGGTGTTAGATAGACTACCTGTTTTATTCATTGCTGTCAAAAATAATTTGAAAACGTTTTTGATTTTCATATATTTTTCATTATTTGTATTTAAAAGCATTTCCAAAAACGTTAAACATTTATTATTTACAGTTTCTGAAAATTATTTCAGCAATTTTAGAAATCACGTATACATGAATGTGAAATCACAATCAACGAATCATATTGTATATTACACATGAATAGAATAAAGTGGGTCGAACATGTATCGAAAACAAATTCAATAAACTAATAATATTTTTATTGAACATAATATTTATTGTATAAATAATCATTCTATGGATATTCAATTCAAGGACATTTTCTGCATGTATATGTGTTTTAGGGGGGCGATTCCAAAACATATTGGTCTCAAGGGGGCGAAAGTTAAAAAAGTTTGGGAAACACTGTCTTAAACCAATCATGTACGCACCATTATTTGCGCTCAAAAAAGCTTTAAACTATTAAAATCGGTTGAAAAATGGCAGAAATATGTATGTATGTATGTAGGTAGCCACCAATCCTTGCTTGAGTCTTGCTCTGCATGCGGTTCCACTCAACAGTAAGGTCAAATTTTATTACCAATCTACATTCAACATATCGCTGTATGAAGAGCCAAAAGGGGGGTGGCGGACCCGTAAGTAGAAACACTTACGCGAAACCCGCGGGAAATAGAGAATCTCCTTCCAGCCATATGATCCAATAGATCGAGTATTAGAATTTGCAATACTTGTCGAGCTTTCCACGGAAAGGTTTGTTTGAAGAAGGGCGCGTCAAATCTTTTACAACTGTTGGAGAGAAAAGTACTAGACGCGAACGACTAATACTTGTCCTCCTGACTCCGATTGGCACTCCACTTCATTGTCCAGTTGTAAATTCAATGATGCCCTGATGCTTCCTCCCTCCCCAAAACATGATAAATTCAATTATAGTGATATGTTATATAGTAGAACAGATTATAATATATATAATAATATGATAATAAAATATGAAAGTAAAATTATAGTAACAATAAAATATAACGCAGTGAAACAGCATCTAAATACATGTAGTATTATATCGGGCGACATATATTTTTCTTCTGAATATTTGTCCTACTGATGATATTAGGCTGGTCGAGGGAAGAATGATAAAAATAAACAAATAATTTGAGTAAAAATAAAAAAAAAGCGTTTTGTTAATAAAAATTCCGGATACATCAAAATAAAATTTCAGCTTCCATATGTTTAGGGAGGACAAACAAAATAATATTACATCCGACGCTTCGTTTCATTCGCTGTAGCCTACTGTAGTAAACAAGGACAATTACATTAAATTCATTTTTAAGTAGCAGCATGTAGTGCAAGGATGTTACGGCACATTTCCCTAGACTCCGGCTGACACCTTACTACATCGTCCATCTGTGACTTCTCTGATGCCCTAATGCACCCTCTCAATACGCAGCATATAATAAATGAAATAATTATAATTAAATATATAAAATGGAATTTATAGTTGTATATGACATGTTTCAGAATTTCCATTCTTTAAATGTGATGAATTGAACCTCATTAGGTAGTCTCCAAAATAAGGACAAATTATGACGAAAATCTACGATGACTCCATGATGCTTCTGTAAATTATGCCAATGAATTAATATAACAAACCAATTATAAATAAGTAATTCGTGCTCCTCCACTGGACTAGTAGCTATAAGGAATGAAAATTATCTGTTATTTTATGATCCAAAGGAATTATGTGTATACCTATTTATAACCTATGAACAGTAGATATAGTACAACGCTACACAATATGTATGTGTATGTATGTATGTAGGTAGCCACCATCCTAGCTTGTGTCTTGCTCTGCATGCGGTTCCACTTTACAGTAAAGACAACCTTCATTATCAAAATGAATTCAACATACTATTGTTTGAAGGGCCAAAAGGGGGTGTGGCAGACTCGTAAGTAAAGGCACTTACGCGAAACCCTCGGGAAATAGAGAATCTCCTTCCAATAATATGATCCAACAGAAAGTATACTGAAATTTGCAATATCTACCAAGTTATCCACGGGATGGTTTGTTATAAGAAGGGCGCGTCAAATCCATTACAACTGTTGGAGATATGCACCCATCTACAAGGATGTTAGGGCACATTCTCCTAGACTCCTGTTGGCACTCCACTCCATCGTCCAGCAATAACTTCAATGATGTCTGAATTCTAAATATATTATGAAATGAAATGAATATAATAATATATGTATATATCAATGGAATTTATGGTTATAGTTAATAAAATCGTAACTTTTTTAATTCACATAAAATCTAAAATTTGTACATGGACTACTATTCAAATATATTCATTACCAGTATACTGCCCATAACTGCATAACAGTCACATTCGACATTTTGACAATTTAGAGTTAATACCGGGGAGAGTCATCAAATGACAAATACTTTCGATCAACTTACCGAAATCTCTGAGATTGTTCTAGAAAATTCGAAAAAATACCAAGTTGTTTTGTCACATTGGTAATTATAACCACATAACAGTCACATTGAGATTATACATTCACTTATTAATGTAGTAGCAATGAAGTTTCCATCAGAAATATTTTTTGACTATTTACCTAATATGCAATATTAGCTGTACACAATTTCAGCCTCAAATAAGCATTTTTGTTTTCTTGGAAATTTTTATAAATTTTAGTTTCTTCCCATACTGCCACAAAACGCACACTTGGTGCTCCATTTACTCAATGCCTACTTTTGTCTAATGTTACATATATGTAGTAATGGGCGTTGGTCGAATATGGCTGTATTGTAACTGAAAATCAATGACAGTGATAGTGAGAACAACAATTTACTACATTTAACTAAATAAAATTTTGGTCATTAGGATTTGAAATTTATAAAATTTTATAATGATGGGGAAGAATAATGAACGGAAAATTTATCTGATTCTCCTTGACTTGGATCGCTGCAAATTAATAATTTACAGCGATCCATGTCAAGGTAATCAGATAATTCTTTTTTAGACTCTATTTTGATAAAAATATTTAAATGAGTCCTACAACGGCTGTGATAAATCCAACCTCGAGAACTACCCTCTAGAATAAGAACGAAATACATTTTGTAAGGTAGAAAGGGTTCATTCAAATATTACGTAACGCAAAATTTGACAATTTTGGACCCCCTCCCTCCCCCATGTAACAGCTTTTGTATGAACAATTTCAAATTTTTGTATGAACCGTAACACTATGTAAGACCCCCTCCCTCCCCCTGTTGCGTTACGTAATATTTGAATGATCCCAAAGATATGCTGAAGAATAAAGAGCACTGATTAAGTTAGTATTTCCGATATGCAGACTCTATGATGCTCCTGAAAGCTTAACTGATGAGGATAACCAGATGTAAGTGAGTAGGCAGCCGGATCCCATTCTTGACATTCTAAAAGTGGAACCTAGAAGTGTCCAAGTAGTTCTCTACCGTTATTAGCGTGATTAAAATATAATTGAATCAAAAGAAATAATTATTGCAAATAAACGGGGTAAATCTAGGAATAATTTGTTTGTTAAATCGTGTGTGGTGTTCTAATATAGTCGTAAAACTGCTTCAAATTGATTATTCAGCTTGGGCAAGAGCGATCACAGACTTAGTAAGACGAAAGTCTCTGCTACTTAACGGCTGCAACGGTAACTAATTCACCAATAATTTCACGTGTACTTCAATCGGCTTCCTGCAGCTAACAGCTTACGGTCCTTGAAAAAAAAAAAAAAAAAAAAAAAAAAAAAAAAAAAAAAAAAAAAAAAAAAAAAAAAATAATGCGGAGAATCAGGTACTGTGAAGGGGTTGTCAAATGGTTACAAACTTATATTTTCCATTTTCCATTAATACTGAAATCTTTCACTACTGCACTACATAAAAAATGATTGATTGGTTAAACAATAGTAATTTGCAAAAATCTTTTAAATTATTCAACTTTTATGTTATTATTTGAGAAGCAATAATTCGGATATACTTATATGTATAAATAATATAGGGGGAGATCCCCCAGTGCCGGACAGCACCCAATACCAGACAAAGTCGAAACATTTAGAAATCATGTTCCAATCAAGATAGCGTATTAGTAGAAAAGAAAGCTATTATGTAAACTAATGTTTGTGTAGAATAACACATCCTTGAAATATGCATGCCTTTTAAAAAAGTAGAAAAGTTTGAAAATCTTTAAAAAATGATGTTTTTCCTTTTTTTTAACCTATTTAGTAAATATTTTAACTATGAAAAAATACTTTGGATCCCGCAAGCATGATCGAACATAATCCTAATTTGATAGTATAAATGTATCTTGTACCATAATTGAACTAAATATGGACAAATAACAATTTTGGTTAAGCACCTCCTGTCTCTCAGTTTCGGACAGCTTGATTTGTTATATGATATCTTTATAATTATTGCATCAGTGTCTCAAAATACTTTCATTTTTCATGGGTTCCCTCGATCATGGTATCAAACTGCAATAAAATTAAGAAGAATGAACATTGAGAACAACATCGTAAAATGTGCTATTTTTCATCATACATGAAAGAGGTTTTTAATAGGCATTTTGCAAACTAATAAAAACTCAAATTATTCTAGTAAATGTTGCAAATGCATTGAATTGGTAATTATAAACTATGCCTTTAGTGTACACATTCAATGATAATCAAATTTACAGAATTCGAGGCATTTCCAGATCGTGTCCGGTATTGGGTGCCACCTTTCAAGATCGATCAATTTGTTACTGAAATTGATCATCAAAATGCAATGTCAAAACTCATATTCATATTTACAATTTTATTTTTGTACCCTATAAAAATGATAATACTTATCGTAAATGGGTAACACGAGCCCATAAAATCAATATTTTTCGAATTATTACTTTACTGGCTTAAGTGTCCGGTACTGGGGGATCTCCCCCTACATTCTACAATTACACACCCGTTCAAGGACACGTTACATACTCGTAGATGTTCCATTTATACAAAAGTAAAATACACAATTGTTTAATAAGCATTTTAAATAATTCATATTATATCTAGAAGAAAACAAAATCTATCAATATATTTATTAAATCAAAATTCACAAAACATCAATAGCAACAGACTCGCATCGCATTATTTAATTCCAGACCAACATTTTCCTCATTGCCTGAAAATTATCGTCCCATGTACCGATGCACGAGTTCACCAATCCGACGCCCGAGCGGCGCCGCATTCACTCGTCTCCATGGTCGCGCAAATGATGTAAATAACACGGCACCGCTCAAACGTCAAACACTGAACTCGTGCATCGGTCCATACACCTACTCGTACTCATTCGATGTTTATCAGCAGACATTTACAGATGTTAAAACTATCATCAAATTGGGAACAATACAAAACATCAATACATACACATGCAGGGAGAAATGAAGATTCATAACACAAGCTGCCCCACCTCGATTTTTCGTTCAATGTTGCTCCTCTCTTAAACATATTCTCCGCATCACAAGTAAAGTCGCATACGCCGCTACCTTTCCATCGTCCGAGACCATTCACTAGACAACCAAGCAACATTGTTGCCGTTAGAATTTGACTACGATCGAAAACAGCACCACTCACACATCGAAAAGGCGAACTTTTGTGCTGTGCCAGAAGCAAGCTTTTAACGACTGATTTCCCAGCTACCTCTGATTTCGTCAAAACAGTGTTGTCAATTTTGCTGGTACGGAATTTTCATTACGACTTAAACGTATTACACGGACACAACAAAGGCGGAATATAATATATAATTAAGTGCTAGCTGGAATTAATCAATGTTAAATAATATTAAGGATGGATCTCACCGAAATGTTGTTGTCATTCTTTATGATTTTCAACATCAGTTGAACAGGAACGGAACACTACTGATTCACTATTTGATTTCTAACCAATAATCTTCTTCCAACAGAACACATTCGCAGCCATTCACCTTTTTTCCGTTCACTAAATGTTCATTTGCCCCATACTCCGTCCCCAAGTACGTCCGAACACCGTTTACTTAGTCCATCTCAATTTATTTCAGTGGAGCTTTTCGGATTTCGTTTTCGAGGAAGCTTTTTCACTTTTTCTCACACACTCGAGAGCTAAAACGGCGCTCATAATCATCACCCTTGAACTAGATTATCACTTTGAAATTAATATCCTCCATCACTCAGTAATAGCATGATCACTGTTTAGTATCTTGAACAACTTTTTCAATATAAACTACACAAAATTTCCGAAAATACAGCAAAATATATCGGAGCACTAAATTCCCAGACAACCAAACGGCAGTGCTGCCAAAAAGCGTGTGTAAAAAATGGCAGAAATATTGACAAAAATGATGTGCGTGTGGCTCAGGTGAACCCAAACTTTTGCACGATTTGCATCATACTGAGGGGTGAACCCAAACTTTTGCACGATGACTTGACTGACTGTTTCATTGATTTTAAATACTTTCCAGATTTTTCCGCCAAAATTTCGTGGGGTCTCTTCAAATAATATAAGATTACGATTCTAATGACACTTTGATTTAAAATTATGGTCGATCCAATGCTGAGGAAATTAAATATAATTTTTCAGTGTGTTTTTTGAAAAATGTCACAACTTTAAGTACAAATTTAGTATACAAAATAAAAAAAATGTTTTTGGAAAAATACATACGAAGTAAGAATAACTCTTTGCCTTTCGAATGCGGCTTAAAGAGTTTCAATTGGACGTGTAATCACAGAGATATGGACAGAACACTTTTGTATGTTTTTGAGGGGGTGAAACCAAACTTTTGCACGGGAGTGTATATATCCACCAAAACCAACACTAAATTGTACTTCTTGATGGTCAACCACAAGCCAAAGCTACTTCCTCCGATCGAAAATCTTTTCAGTGAGAACACTGCTGCTAGATGCATACACTAATTAACGTAATGAATGCAGTAATCACTATTTACAAAAAAAAAATGTAAATTCTTGAATTCGACGCACGGATTTTTTTTGAAAGTACTGAATCCTGACATTTTGAAACAAAAAAAAAGTAAAAATACATCAAAATAAAAAAGAGATAAACATTGAGATAAAAAATATGTAATGTGAGACGTACTTAATATAACTCTCATGCACCCCCGCTAATTTGAACGGTACCTCATGCAAATCATCGGGGTTCATTTTTAATTTGAACATCTAGTCACCCTAGAAACGTGTTTCTGATTACCTCTTTCACTGTTTTGTTTTGATTCTGCGCTCCATTCCACAGCGTTCCATTTCACTTTACTCTGTTCCATGAGCTAAATGACGTTTGAACCATTTTTAATCTGAACGATGTGCAAATTAGCGGGGTACAGATTAAAAAGTGTTCAGATTAAATGTGGTCAAACCAACGGGGGTACCCGGTATATCAAAGTTATTGTTTAATGTACAGGAGCAGTATTATAAAGCAGGCAACCTGTATGAATTATTGCTACATAAATAATATAATATGCTTCATATATTGAGTGAAAAGGATGGTGATAGACAAGCGAGTATTTGTTCATACTATTCATGTTATAGTTCACGATTGTTTGTTAGTTGATGTGTTTGTAAGAGCCTTTAAACATATCAATCGGATTTTGACATATGACGGTCTAAAATTTCTTCCAATTTGTTAACTATTGGTGAGTAATTTCTCTTAGGTATTTTTGGAGGCATTTCAGTGAAAAGTAGAGAAACTTTGTGCATAACTCTAGATGTCAGAATAGTTTTTGCGTTGCCATTTCAAAAAATTAGCAAAACATGGTTCAAAGTTCTACAGACACTGCAGATTCCGCTAAAATATCTGCTTTTTTATTCAGGAATACGTCTTAATTCTTACAGATGTTACGAAAAATCCTTCAGAAATACAGCCAGAAATTTTATCCATACTTGGACCTTGTTTTTTCTTCAGAAAAAAATATCAATTCATAATTTAATAATTCAAAATAATTATTGATAAAAAAATGACCCTTGTAAACTATCCTCGGTAAAATATTTCTCAAATCTCAGAGAACGAACATAAAGCTCGTCATAAAATATATGTTTAGGCGCTTGGTGATGTCAGTCCCGAGAACAATCATTGAAAATGTACTTAGAACCAAAAAAGAAATATATGCGTGTAGTTTTTGAAAGCATTGTTTCCATTTCTTTCCATCCCTGACATAACATACCAGCTAGAATTTTATCATAATAATAAATGAAAGCTTGCAGTATTTTAAATCGAAATCTTTCTTCATTATTGTTGCATTAGGGTATCGTGTTATAACCAAAATTGCACTCTACGTATGTTCAGGAAAGTCGAAAAAAATTCCCACCAAAACAATTCTCACCTACATGCGGAACCAGCTACTTTAAATAAGGCCTTGCTTTTTAAAGATGCACATTTGGATCCGAGGACATCCACAAATGGCCACTGCATGTAATGTAATGGTACGCTTGTATTTTGTACCACATGTGCTTTTCAGATGGTGCTTGTAGTCAATACAAACTACTCTTAGGTTTAAAATTGAACTGAAGAAGGTTCCCAGACATTTTCCGCGTCATTGTTAGTAGATATTATGCATTTTCTGAATCTTTAAGTGATCACAATGGTAAAAACAAAAACAAAAAAAAATCGAATTTGTTAACACCCAGATTTGGCTACATAAAATTCACGGCTTGTTGTCAAAATTGGGAAGACACTATAGCTCAAATTTGATACCGTACTCCGGGGGCAAATAGATAACTGTTTTACAACATTTTGTCATGTCACCCCTCCGCACTGAACCAAAATAAGCTTCTAATCGTCACCTACGTCTAATCGTGAGCTACGAACTACTAGCCAACAAGGTGCCTTATGCTAGTAATTGGGCAAGCACATTCTCAAGAAGTTGTGTTAGCCCTGTTGGAAGGCGCGTGCTACCGATAATCTGAAGGTATTTTATTCAACTCCGGAGGCGCGCTGTTTTTTATGCGAGTTCCTTTTTCAGTCGGCCATTCAATTGGCCTGCCTTTCTATTCAAGCTGAACGTGTTCAACGAAAACACAGAGAGCAACACACAGAGAAATGGCAAAGATTTTTCGTCGCAACGAGGTGCTTGGTTGGTGGTAGTTGAGCGTCGTTGGTTGCGCTGAGCTGTGGTAGTGACGAAAACTTTTTATTTATCGTCACCGTCACTGATAGTCTGTCAAATCTGGTGACTAATAACAACTCTGCTCTTGAATCTAAAAATCTTCTCAAAATTCTTACAACTTAATCATTCCATTGCAAAATTTAACTTTGTAAATCTGCATGATACGCCTAAATGTAGGTACTTTTTTAAACAAAACCGGGGCCTTCCTTAGCCGAGTGGTTAGAGTCCGCGGCTACAGAGTAAAGCCATGCTGAAGGTGTCTGGATTCGATTCCCCATCGGTCCAGGATCTTTTCGTAGTGGAAATTTCCTTGACTTCCCTGACCATAGACTATCATCGTCCTGCCACACGATATACGAATGCGAAAACGGCAACTTTGACAAAGAAAGCTTATAATTAAATACTGTCGAAGTGCTCATAAGAACACTAAGCTGAGAAGCAGGCCTTACCCCAGTGAAGACGTAATATCAAGAAGAAGAAGTGAATTTTTGTTGGAAATTTAAGGCTAAATATTAGTTTTTCTTCAAATATTCTGATTTTTCCAGTGCTGGTTTTCATTTTTTGCAAAAATATCGATGGTTTTTTATAGTAAATTCCCAAAATTATAATTGCTTATCTTGATTGATTTACTGGTTGAAAATATATAGGGGATCTTACGTATTACTTTCACGTATATCTTTTGTAATTTTGACATCAGCAGACAAATTCCGTGTTTATCTGTTTACATTTATGCGTTGCTCAACTCTCTATCGATTCACACCGACAGACTTGTCAAAATGCTTTTGGAAACGTTTTTACAACGCTGCGAACATTGAGGCATTTTGGCATTTTGAGGCATGTTCATTTGAATTGATGACATCTGAATTGAGGGATATTGTTCGTTCAGTCTCGTAAATCTCGTCAGCGGGAAGTGGGCAGAACAAAAAATGATCTGAATGTTTTCATTGTTGTGTTTTGATAGAAAAATACTGGTGTATTTGGCGTTTAAAATTTGGTTGCCGATAATAGTCGAATGGTGCCGAAGCCGTAAGTCTCCCTAGTTGGTTCTATTTTGCTTCTTTTCTTTTTTTGTATTGCCTAATTTGTTAAAACTTTTGCTTATGTTTATTTATTCTGTTAACCACTATTCGTGATCAAACGTCAACATCCCACCGCAAAATCGCTAGTGTTTGGAGGTGATTTTAACCACCAAATTGCCAAATAACCTCCAAAACATCACCTCCAAGTTAGATCTAATAACCTCCGTTATATGAAACTAGTGGTCCCGGCAAACTTCGTCTTGCCATCAAGTAGGCTGTTGAAAAACGCTTTTGATCGTCCCATAGAAAACAACAGTTTCGTTCGCGCTCGTTTTTTCAACTTTCCCGGTGAATATCCTGGGATTTTTATTCACACGAACACGTCGGAACCCTTGACGAACAAAACTGAGGAAGAATCATTCAAATCCGTTGACCCGTTCGTAAGCCATTTCGTGACATACAAACACCATTCCATTTTTATTTATATAGATATGGTAGCGCGTCGATCGTCACAAGTTTATCGTTAAACAGTCAATTGGATTGAACACATAGAGTTCATCTTCTTTAATTGCTTATTTGTTTGGCTGCCGTCTATGCTACACGCTAAGATGAAGCCTCTTCTCTCGGTCTCGGTCTCGGTTTGCTGCGGCCGTATCGGTTATTAATTTGGCCAATTTGTGGCCATATCCGGTTCCATTATCGATGACTAAGAAAGAAGATGGCGATAACCGGAGGAGAGTAAAACTTTTGTACCAACACGTGTGCCATTGACAACTACCAGACCTTCCCCGCCCCTGCTGGATCCAGACACAGACTACGGCCGGATCGAAACTCGAAAATAGATCCTACTTCCATCCGGTGTGTATTTCAGTGCAATGTGCGATAACTTTATCGGCATCCCATTGCTCGGTACTTGGAAGGATCCACTCCACCATGACTGGTGGTCGAAAACTTAATCTTTTGTGTTCAACTACCTAATGGATTCGGTTCAATATTAAATGAAATCAATTTGCACCTCTCCTTGACAAGTGTTCGAACGGTGAGGGAGGGAAAAGGGGAGAGTACTTTGCATTCTCTATTTTGACCACACAGCACACTGGTGGACTGGGGACGAAGTTCTGTGTTGCAGACAAGTGCATTTGTAGGAAAAGTTTATCGGCCTGCGTTCAATTGATTGAAGTGTTTAGTTTCTGGTTGCACATGCATAAGCGATTTGTCTTCTTGTTCAAAACTTTATATGGCGATAAATATTGATATCGATTTCAATATCAATATCTAGCTGTGGCAGAAAACTCTGCATCATATCGTGAATGACAAACTCTGAAACGAGAATCTAGATATTGGTTCCACCCTTCAATATTTATTGGCAATGCCTTGAGGAAACGCGATTTGTCTCTCACGAGTTCTCAACCCAGACATCGAAAAGTCGCATGTACGTTTCGTATTATACTATACGTTCATTTTGGGTAAGAACCGATTTTATTTATTCAACAACAATCTCATCCTAATTTGATAAACCAAACTATCATAAACATTTTGTTAACGGCATATTACATTTCATTTGCCGTAGCAGTTCAGATTTTTTACAGGTGAGTTGAATAAGGAGAATTCTTCCATTTTTGTAAGAATGAAAAAAAAAGTCTCATCGGTCCGTGTGTACGTCAACTTTTCGTGCTTCGTATTTTTCAAGTTCCGAAGTATTGCTGTTTGCATTTGGGATGCAAATCTAGACTAAACGTCCTGCAAATGCGGTAACACAAAACAGTCAAAGGACACCTAGCAACGATTAAATGAAGCACCGCCGCCCTAGCAAGAATAATCTATCTTTGACATCGCATTTCTTGTGAAAAATCTTACCGCGTTTGGTGCTCCCGCATTTTATATTTGCATTTCAAATGGTTGCTGAAAAAGCTGCTGACCAGATTTACCGTATGACTGATGTCCAGTCTGGTACACTGCGCAACAAACTGTAATCCGCCAATAGTCCATTTTACAAGAATAGCTGATCACCTGTTTCATTAATGAAATTTTGACAGGCGGCGGTGTCGTAACGTGTGAAAGTAATATCATCAATGTGGCCGTTTCGTAAAATGGTCTATAAAGGAATCAAGAAATCGTCGACGTATATTGCGAAAATGACGACCTTTCCTTCCACCACCCGGTAGTAGACGTACGTACGTACATACTCTGCCTTCGTGTATGACAGCTAGAAGTTTGTTTGTTTCAATCTAGTTGCAATTTGGTGGAGTTGCACCTTACGTATCATTTAACAAAGAAAGCATGGTCTAGCAACAGTTTGTTTGTTTAAAAGGCGTTTCTCATGTGTTTCGCGGAATTGTTTGCGAAAAGTTTCGATTATTTCAGGCGTTGGCTAATTTCGCCAGTAATGAACTTGTATTCCGAAGGGTGCAGTTAAGTTATAAGCAACAAGCTTTGATTAATGGGCCATGTGGTCGCTTTTATAGTGCATTGGCGAAGCAATTGTTCGAAGAGCTGGCGGAGTAGTGAGTAGAAGAGAAGATTGGTGATCTTGAGGTCGTTAGTTCGATTCTCGTTTATATTTTTGTTTTCTTTTTCTTTTTCTTTTAAGTATTTTTCAGCAAATAAGCAATTTTGACATAACTTAAATATGTTGCAAACAGACTCCACCTCTTGCGCTTTTTGCGTTGCCATTCAGTGCAATTGTAAGTCATATTTTCAACAATTGACAACTCGGATTAGTGTCAAGAGATAATTTTATTATTGAGTTGCAACAAACTGTGCTGCTTGGGCGTTTTCGTTCATCAGCCGGTGGGCGCTGAACTTTCCAATCGTCGGATAAACTCCTCCTCTTGGCCAACCTGAGCCTGACATGGGGAACAGACGTTATTGTGAGCCGCTCCTAACATGGAGTACGGAAGCTCCAAGTTTGCAGAAGTAAACCCCCTTCCCTGTCAGCATACGACCAAAGTTCGCACCGGGGTTGGTTACCCGACCTTCCCTAAGGTTGCTCGTACCCAGGCCAGTACCACGTGGAGGTAGGGATAGAAGTTGCTGGGCAGGAGGCTAAAGACCGCACATAGGGGTCTTGTGTATTCATTCATGTACGCGAGGTACTAGTGGTACGCCATGCCCAGCCATTTACCAACCTGATACCATCCTTACCAGCAGCATTATTATTCTTGAGCTGGTGAATAACATCCGTAACCTCCCTCGAAGTGAGGGCTTTCCATCGTCCGCAGTACTGACGAAGGCATTTCCTCCTTTGCCTCGATCTTCATTTCCTGCGCTCTCAGCGCCATTCAGGTGTTCGTCAAAGTGCTGCTTCCACCTTTCAATCACCTCACGTACGTCCGACAAGATGCTTCCTGAACATCAGAGCTGAATCATATCCAAGATGAATAGGTTATATGATGGGGAACTCATTATATTTCCCTGTTATCTGCAGGGATGTTGAGTGGACCGAAGTTGACTCATTTGAGGGAGATTCTGAATGAACTGGTTTTGGTATTTTTTTTACCAAATAGGTCGAGAGATTGTGAATGTTCAGCTTGTGCACCAGGCTCTAAACCGAACGCCTTTCCGACATCGAGCAACACCATGGCGGGCACGGCGGATGATTAACTCTCAAACCCCCAACGTCTGACTTTTCATTAAAAATGAACTTTAAAAAATCATAACTTGGCCAATTATTAATCAATTTTGGATCTTTTGGTCTCAAACAAACCGCATACTCCTCAAGATTTATTGTGTTCCGGAAGAAATGGGATTGGCCACTTGGTTCCGGAGTTATTCCGGATTCAAATGGGGTATATTCGTTCCGGAAGTGATAGTTCCCTTAGATTTTTCAAGATTAGCGGTTAGAAAATTATTCATTGTGTACTTTCTATAAGTAAAAAGCTGCCAGAAGGTCGATTGACATTGGTTCTCATTGATTCTGGCCATTTCGGATACCCGGTCACCTGGCACCGGTTCCTGAATGTGCCCAGAGAGGACATTTTCTGAAACTCAAAGAATACTACCGTACGACGGCTGATTTTTTATCCGGAATATCATAGATATAATGCCAAAGACCAATATGAGGTTCTGGCCACATCCGGATACCCCGAAATCGGTTCCGGTAGGGCCTCAGTGGGACACTTTTGTAATCTTACTCACTCATACCGTGCGACGGCTCAAAATTCCTGATTTATTATCCGGAACATCATAAATATAATTCCAAAGACCAATATGAGGTTCTGGCCACGTCCGGATACCCCGGAATCGGTTCCGGTGGGGCCTCAGTGGGACACTTTTGTAATCTTACTCACTCATATCGTGCGACGGCTCATAATTCCTGATTTTTTATCCCGAACATCATGGATATAATGCCAAAGACAAATATGAGGTTCTGGCCACATCCGGATAGGACACTTTCGTAATCCTACTCACTCATATCGTGCGAAGGCTCAACATTTATGAATTGTCATCATGAACATGATAGCTATATTGCCGTGGACCAATATGAGATTCTGGTTACATACGGATACCCCGAATTGTTTATCCAACAGCATCACTCCATAAATCAATATAAAGGTTCTGACTAGATACTTGAAATCTTAGCGAAATGCTGAGGCTGGTTCGAAGGAAACAGAACCTGAACTAAGACACAGAGCCTGGACGCGGAAGCAGAACCTCTTCGTGGAGATATAGCCTGGAGGCTGAGCTGTAGTCTGGAGGAAGAGTTAGCATGGACGAAAATCCAATATAGATTTGAAGGTCAATACGCGTTGAACAAATTCAGCGTGATGCGAATGCTGACTCATCTAAGGAACTGGTCAACAGATTTGGAAGGAGCTTGGTAGTCTGGAGAAATTGATGCTAGGTGAATTTGGTTGGGAGGAGCTCACGGAAGAGCTTGGCAACTAATTTCAATACTGTCGTTAGCAACTATAATAAGGGATACAAGGTGTAAAAAATGGCTTCATTTTAAGGACGAATACAAATTAATAAAATGATGTAGTTTATGAACCAGCATCAAAGCTTAACAAATGATATAGAATTTCATCATATGACTTTCAAAGACATTTTCAAATTTCTTTATTATTTAAACTTGGAGAACTTCTGCCACAAGATTAACTGATATTCTAAAAATAAAATTATACTTTTCTCTAGTCAATTGCATCAAGGTTAACAATAAAATGTATAAAAATGTATTTAGCATTGAGAACGAATTCCAAAAAACAACATGTTGTCATAAAGGATATATAGGATGAAATAGTCAGAAGAATTTGTAGCGAACATGTTTTAGAATTTTCTCTAGTTAATTATTTTTTTCAACAACATTTATGAAAGGGACTCTATAAATTTTGATAAGGTATAGTGCCGTTTGATTTTGGCAGAATTCCAGAAAAAAATCATGTTACCAATATCGAACCGTGTCTAAATCAAACAGTTGTTTTAATCATACTTTTGTATTTATAAACACGGATTAAATTTAACTATTTTGAAAAAAAAGACACAAAGAAACATTAAGATAACCAAGATCGGGGACTAACCCATGATGTATTTTTTTTTTGTATATAAATTTCAGTACAAGTCGGACTCGATTATCCGGGATTCGATTATCCGGAATTTTAGACTCGATTATCCGGAGTACGATATTTGATATTCTTGTTTTTCAGTATTTGTGTATAAATTTGAAATAATTTAGTATTGCACTATACAATATGAATGGTTTAGCAGTTTTGGACGTAGGTAAGAAAAGTGGGTTTGAAAAAGTTTTTTTTGTTGTGTACCGTCAAACGGGGTAACTTGCAACAGGGGTGAAACTTGCAACACAACGACATGTAACTGAATTGACGTTTTCTAAAGCATTAAGTTAAATTGTTCTAATTTGTTACACCGGTTAATGACCTTAGGTATAAAAAAAAAAATTTGGTGAGGATTTTGGTATTATTTCTACTTTGGTTGGTTTGCTGGAGGAGAAAATCATATCACACGTTTGATCGTATAAAAACAAGGCGGAAAATCGTTCCTAGTACCATACAAATGGGTTATAAATATTATTCTAGGTATTTGCTTTTCGCTACAGTATTTAATAGTGTACAAAAGCACTATAAAAAAGTTTTGTTAATTTGACGCTTATACACTGGAAATAATTGAAAACGTTTTTGACTACCCTTGTGGGGTAACATGCAACAGCAATTTTAATCTCAATGGCAAGATGTTTTCTGCCGCTTGTCATCAAAAACACATGAAAAAGCAAGGTTGACCATTTATTTGTAGAATTACATTAAAATTGTCAAACCTCAACCAACTTATTACACGTTTGGTAGAAAAAAGAAACATTAATCGCATTATTATTAAAATTTATTATATTTTATTCGTGAAAACTATGATTAATTCTGAAAATATGTTTCAAATGTAACTTGCAGATCTGTCATTATGAACTTTTTGCATGAAATATAAATAAAGCTATTTTCAATGACCAACAGAGGCCATTTCAAGACATGCGATCAATATATGATACGTTGCTTTGGTTAAAACATGAATGAAAAATATCTTATATGAAGCAAAACCTCAAAACCATTGCAGTTGAATAAAAAGTAGCACTAAAACTTTTAAATGGCTTTCTACTAGCCGTCAAGACTTGTGATTTGCTAAAAAATTCCACTTGTGGAACATATAAAATACAAAATCAATCGATTTTTTAATCGTATATGGTCAATACTCATAGTTCAATCAAAAATAATGATTTTTCAAAAATGATGGTACCTAGTTTCTGTTTATTGTCATGTTTTTACTGCAGTTAATTATTTAATGATTTAAAAAACGGTATTGATAACATTTTTGATAGTAAACTTCAGTCTGTATTGTGTGTTGCATGTTACCCCACATCAGGAGTAGCATGAAAAAAGCATATTTTCAGCCTCTCCTGATCCCAGGAAAACAAATTTCAATACAATAAATACCACATGGCATTCTTTACGTAGCGATTAGGATACCAGATTGTATTTGGTTCATCTAAGTCCTTAAAATTTTCGTCCAAATAGATTTGAAGTTGAAAAGTGTTGCAAGTTACCCCGTTTGACGGTACGTTCAAAAAATGTTTTTTCTTCTCAAGACCCCCAAATCGTCGGGGTTCTGCTAAACCGCACCAAGTGCCATTTTTTCCTAAATTGAGTTTTTACACCAAAGGACTCATATAACCATAACCTTTCTACCATAAAAATATCGAGTCATTTGAACAGTCCCTTGTAATCTTAGATCACAATTTTTATCTGGAAGGACATGTAAAACTGTAATTTTGTTCAGCCAGAGTGAACCATAAACCAACGCACGCCATCAGAGGGAATTCGATTTTCTAATATAAAGCAAGATTTTTTCAATTTTCCTCTATATCCTTACAATGTATCCATTCCAAGCAACTCATAGAAACAGAGGCCAGTGATATTGGGCAGCAATTGATTAATTTAAATTAAATATTGCTTCGGCACCGTTTATCTAGTTTCTTTGAAATTCGATCCAGCCACACCGCACCAAGTACTGTTTATCTGAAAATCACATTTTGACATGATGTAAAGACATTGACACGAAATAAATACTTACATTTGCATGTTATATAATGTATTAATTGATTCACACAGAAGCCGTAATGAAATAAGGATTTAATTTCATGTGATACTGTATGAACAACGTAGGTGGACTTGGTGCGCTTTAGCCAGGGATGAGAAAAGTACTGTAGCAAACATTTACCGCCTCTACATTTACATCTTTCTACACGACCATCAAAATCCAAAGCAAACCATGACGGTTCAAAACAAAAAAATGTCACAGCTCTTCAAAAATGTAATCTTCTTCTTCCTAACGTTTTTCAACCCCGAATGCGAAATGACTCGAGCACAGTGGTGACACGATTTTTGCGGTTTTCGGGGTTTTGCATTTTTGCTCGATAAAGGCAGTATGAAATTGAACTTGTTTATATGTATCGTAACGGAATGATTGTGGTCTTTCTGTTAGAGCTAATAGATTTCAATTAGTTGAAAACACAAGCGAAATATTAGCGATTGAATGATTTAACACTTTTTCCAATCATTCAGCTTGGAATAGCTGCCCGAAAATGGTCATAGTGGAGAGACAAAAACAGTCAAGCAGTGTGTGAACCGTTGGCAGCGCAACGCCTGATGGTATTGATGCTGCTGCTGCTTTGTGTTTTGGTGGAATGGCAGAATCGATGAACTGTGGTGAATTGTGGTCACAGTTCCCAAGACTGGCTTTAGCTGTTCAGAAAATAGCGTTATTGCCATCAAACCCCGTCAGACAGAGTGCGCTTGACTTGTTCCAAGTTTATCATCCCTCATTCAAGAAGTGAAGATAACATAGCGTTAGCGAACTAGATTACCACTCAGAAGGCACAAGTTCGAATCCCGATGAAACTTTTTTCTATTGTTCTATTCGATGGTAATGGAAATCGAACAAATTTAAGATTCTATGATTATTTTAATATCGGCAGGTTAATGTACAGTAGAAATGATGGCCATTTCTGGTGTGGACTTCACGCATTGAACTTGTTCAGCAAAAGTGCATCAAATGGGAGCAACTTGGTGCGGTTTGGCAGAGCAAATTCATGGTTTTCTACGATCATCACCATTTTGAACACATTACTGTTGTCTTGTTAGAATCTATGTATGAACGAACGCGTGAGGACCTTGAATCAAAACATTTTAATAAGTTTTATGAAAATGTATAACTCGCTTATTCAAAGATATATTATGGAAAGCGTAAGAGAGCCGTTGCATTAATTGTCCACATAGATACACAACGCAACAACATTTCCAGACCTTTGAATAACAACGAATTCTTCCCAATCATAGTATTGCTGTGTGCATTTGAAATGCAAATATCAAATGCGGGAACACCAAATGCGGTAAGATTTTCAACAAGGAAGGCGAAGTCAAAATTTAATTTTCTTTGCTAGGTTGGCGGTGATATGCATCAAGGTTGCTAAGTATCCTTTGGTTACTTTGTGTTACCGCATTTGAAGCTCAGTTAGACTGGATTTGCACGTCAAACGCAAACAGCAATACATAAGCATTTGTGACATGGATTCCAACATGCATAGTGATGATAAACATCATTTGACGTCAATTTTACTCGTGTTGTTGAAAACTACGAAACACATCCAACCATACCGAACCAAGAACCATATTTTTTATTTTTGTTCAGCCAGAGTGAACTGAGTGCACCATATGTTTAAATAAAATCCAATTACATCGATAATTTATGATGATTTACTTGTATGTTTCATCTCGGGTTACCTATTGGACACTGTTAATCGCATGTAAGCGATAAAAAATTTAAAATAATAGTCCACGATCAACTAGTACACGATAAGAATTAAAAGTCAAATATCTCAGAATAAAGTTTTTGGCACTTGGTGCGGTTTAGCAGAACCCCGACCAAATGTTCCTAGAAATAATATCTTGCTACGCCACTGCATCATATAAATATAATGACGAATGAAAAATATTTGAGTTCTTTATTCGCAGATTTCAACTTTTTTTAGTGATTCGATTATCCGGAGGATTCGATTATCCGGAGTGAAAAACAATCGATACTCGAGTCCGATCTGTAGTACCAACAGATAATTTAGTTGCATTGTATAATGAAAAACAAACTAATCTTAATATGTCTGTAGATTCAAATACAGGTTGGACTCGATAATCGAATCGCTAAAACAACATTTAAATCCGCGATAAAAGAAATAAAATAAAAACACGGTTTTTATCGTGTTTTTTTATGTTGACAAAAACGGTTAGCCAGAAATGTCTCATGGACTTATCGATATGGATCCAAAGCTATCTCAATAAATTCAACGAATATTACACAGAGTGCATATGAGTCTTATCAGAACAATTCTGGAGTAATCGCATGTTACCAGAATATTATATTGATCCATGGCATAATAGCTATGATGTGTAGCATAAATATCATGAATTTTGAGCCGTCGCACGATATGAAGGAGAATATTTACAAAAGTGTGGCACTGAGGTCCTGTCGGAACCGATTCCGGGGTATCCGGATGTGGCCAGAACCTCATATTGGTCTTTGGCATTATATCTATGATGTTCCGGATAAAACATCAGGAATTTTGAGCCGTCGCACGATATGAGTGAGTAAGATTACAAAAGTGTCCCACTGAGGCCCCACCGGAACCGATTCCGGGGTATCCGGATGTGGCCAGAACCTCATATTGGTTTGGCATTATATCTATGATGTTCCGGATAAAAAATCAGGAATTTTGAGCCGTCGCACGGTAGTATTTTTTGAGTTTCAGAAAATGTCCTCTCTGGGTACATTCAGGCACCTGTGCCAGGTGACCGGGTATCCGAAATGGCCAGAATCAATGAGAACCAATGTCATTCGACCTTCTGGCAGCTTTTTACTTATAGAAAGTACACAATGAATAATTTTCTTACCGCTAATCTTGAAAAATCTAAGGGAACTATCACTTCCAGAACGAATATACCCCATTTAAATCCGGAATAACTCCGGAACCAAGTGGCCAATCCCATTTCTTCCGGAACACAATAAATCTTGAGGAGTATGCGGTTTGTTTGAGACCAAAAGATCTAAAATTGATTAATAATTGGCCAAGTTATGATTTTTTAAAGTTCATTTTTAATGAAAAGTCAGACGTTGGGGGTTTGAGAGTTAAGTACAGGGCTTGTTTCCTCTTAGAATATTGATCACTTGAGTCAGCTGTAGCATCGTTCAACAGTCGCACAGTGCGTTGAACGTATGGAGATGCGGGACAAAAATCGAAACTTGAAGATCAAGCCATTTGAGCACCTTGGTATGGAAGGGTAAGTTGTTTGTGATCAAAAGAGCAACAATTTGCATAAATGACATATACTAGACGCATAATCGCAAAACTGTCCCAAGCGTCAATTTCATTATTTGCCCAGAAAAGTCTTGCAATTTGTACTTTTATTGCTTATAATGATGTAAGAAGTTATTTGCAAGTATGTCTCTTCTCACTTGTAGCTGCAAAAGTGACTTATACGCCTTTATGCAACAAAATCGCATTTTTTTTTAAATTTTTCAGTGTTTAATATGAAATTTGAATAAAATCTTGGAAACTACATTTAAAATATATTATTTTAAGCATGAACTAGCTCTGGTGGAATGTCTGGTTGAGCCAAGACTACATAGCGTTGCAAGATTTTCGGATTTTTTTATCACAAACAACTCATTTTCATACTTGTGCTAGTTAAGAAGTATACCTAAAAATAGTCAAAAATCTCGAAGAGTTGCAGGGAGTTGCAGCTGTATTCTTCAGACCTCTTAGAGGACACTCTAAGAAACATGTCTGTGAGTGATTTAGGTTGGAACTCGGTGGAACTTTTTTTTAATCGATAATCAAAGTTACATGTTAGTATTTCATAAGTTTGATTTTATAGCCAACTCAACGTGCCAATTTCTCATATTCAAAGTTAAAATTGGTGTTCTTATCACATCAAATATACTTTACCAACCTTCAGTCATGTTCTCTTTTAGATTTTGATTGAATAAATTGATTACGACACTCTCCGTGCTAGTTGAAAGGAATGCTGAAAACATGCGACAAAATTTGGATTTTCTGCTACTTCGACAACTGTCTCTTTCGACGGTTGTTGTAGATGTTTTAGTGCTTTGTAAAGCTTATAAATACTTGTTTCGATAACGGATGTTATCTATAAACACTTGTGGATACTTATTATCGCCGGAAAAAATAACTTGAAATTTGATTTTTGTCTATGGAGCAACGCACTGTGAGTCGCTTCGAAAGTCAAACTGTTCATTGGGTAAGATGTTGTTTCTGTTATTTACGGAAAGCTACAGTTACTGCGTATTGATCGCCTTTCCAAGCAGTTTGGATAACGTTGAAAAAGGGCTATAGGAATGAAAAGGTAATTCCAGATAGAAATTACCACTGATGACCTCCACGAAGAGTGGAGGTATCCGATTTGAAATAATTACAAAATGTTCGTACAATTGGGGGCTAAGTTTTTGAAGTTAGAAGCCTTCCTGTTTTTAAACGTTTTGATAGAACTCGTCTGTTTATCAGCTGTTATCTCCAACTACTTCAAGAAGTTCTTGAGTGATACATATCGTAGCATAGAACAATTCGTTATCAATTGTTAAATTAGAAAAAAGTATAAAACAGACGCATGAACAACTAATTTTATCATATAGTTTCTTTCAAGTGATTATTATTGATTATTATTGAGCCAATAGAATACGTCAGATTTCGGTAAGATGTTTACCATGCGCGGATCTTGGAAAAAATATGTTGCGAGATCAATGAAAAACTTGAAATCTAACGCCAACACCACTGAAGAACGACGGCTTAATCAAATATCTTTTATTTGAAGCAGCCTGATTCTCCAGTAGAAATCTTCCAGCAATCAAAGAGCAAACAAAAGCATCTAAACGACGCATAATTGAATCACGATTACAGCTCCAATTCGATTAACGTTTTATTTTGGTTACCTCGTAACTACACACCACTTGGCATTACAAAAGCTTGCCTAACTATTTACCCTTGACTTAAGACGATGGAAGGGAAAGTTCATCCTGCAAGTAGCAGGGAATTCCACCTTACCGTAATCAACTTTCTCGTTGCCCTCGCTTAGATAGGAATCTATTTTCTTTGTGATGCTATACCCGAACAGGAACGAATGAATCGTATCATGGCTCCATCCCACTACCCCGAACGCCATTACCCCGAATGCCACTACCCCGAACGCCACTACCCCGAATGGGTCACTACCCCGAACGCCATTACCCCGAATGGGTCATTACCCCGAACGCCACTACCCTGAATGAGCCAGTGTCTTGTTTTGCTGGCTAAAAATGTAGACCATACTGTTATAAATGATTGACCATGTATGCGTCTCTTATATTAATTAATGGTGCGTTGAATTCGTCGGTAAAATTTTCATCATATATTTTCCCTTCTTTCATATGTTAGCTACTCTATCGAAATATCTTGTTGGCAACTATCCTCTTCTTCTTGTTCAATGGCTATTCTAGACTCTCTTGTAACACTTTCTGTATGGAAATTCAACAAATTTTGTATGAGCATTTTGCGGACATTCAACCATCTCGTTTGGCGTTAAGAAAATGAGATTTTGATAAAAAAAATGCGTTGTTTTGACTGAGAGCTTTCCTGGTCAATTTATCTTTCCTGTACATGTGCCTCTGTGTCCAAGGAAGTCTAGGAAATTGTCGAAATTGTCAATACAATCAATGTCCTCCGCCACCAGAGTTCTAACCCATAACCCTAAATATAGTTTTGCTGAACAGCAGCGTGCTAACCGGTATTTCGACTCCTTGGTGGTGTTCATATTTCAATGTTGTTTTTAAAGAAGATTTTCCTTTCTGATGAATACAGGTTGTATCAAAGCATCACGTTGTAAAAGTGATTATTTACGTCATAGCTGCAAGCATTTTACCAGAAATTTGCCCTTCTTTCTTAAAGAGGCTGTTCATTCAAGTTTTCGTTCGATAAGCTAGTCACTGATATTTTCATATGGAACAGCTAAGTATTTTGAAAGCAGCATATCATTAAGGCATTTATCGAAGTAAAGCCCACTATAGATTTAATCAAAATTTTTCTTTTCCTTTATCTTCGTATATTAAAACAGTCAGGTCTCTCATGGAGCTGTTCATCACTTATCTGCAATTATCATTTCTTCATTGTCTTGAATCAAACACAACTAATATTTGTGATTATCTTATCGGAATTCAGCTGAATGATCCCTCGAATTAAGGTGAAGACAAATCGAAGCCAAACTTTAAATTTTAAAGAACATAAATCTGGAGAACCGAACATTAGTTTAAATTGAAAACTTAATCGTTTGGTCACCACCAGCTAGTGACCAATCGATTAAGTTTTCAGCTTAAACGGATGTGTGGTTCTCAAGATTTGTGCTCTTGAAAACTTAAAGTTTGACTTCAATTTATCTTCACCTTAACGAAAGTTTTTACTGTAGCGGCGATCAGAGGTCACCGTTTTTCAAGTACCGTTTTGATTCATATTACGGACACTTAAGGCTTCAGTGAACTTCAACTAATCGAAACATACCGTTTTGATTCATATTACGGACACTTAAGGCCTCAGGAAGTATAAGCCAGCATAGAGCATACAAAACAAATCATTATATATGATTCTTTAGCGTTATCGAGCGTTGGAAGACCTTAACTTTCGAATGGTGGGTAAAGATTACGCTTCCGCAACATGAATAATTTTAAATAAATCAAATTGTGTGGCCTTTTCATGATTCTTATTCCGGACGCTTCCTTACTTTTGCCTCATATTCCGGACACTTTGATTCGAATTCCGGACAGCTCATGCTAATCATTAATAGAGCAGTCAAATCATCAATTGAAATCGTCAAACCACTAAAGAGACATCTAAAGTAGTTGAACATTATAAATTTTCAAAGATATTTATGGAAAAAGCTTACTAAAACGAACCTCGAAATTGAGAACTTTTGAATGGCAAAAATTGAAACATTTCGTGTGAAATGTTTCCCATACAAAGTAGAGTGTCCGGAATTTGAAGCTGTCCGTAATATGAATCAAAACGGTATATAAATTGAATCGTTTCCTATACAACTTTAGCGTAATCAGGCCTTGCAAACACTTAAATTTCGAATGCTGGGTGAAAATTTGGATTCCACAACTTTAATTCACTTTAATCAACAAAAATGTTCGGCCTCTTCATGATTTTTATTCCGGACACAACCACACTTTTGCTTCATATTCCGGACACATTGATTCGAATTCCGGACAGCTCATGAAAAACACAATTAGAATAGTCGAATCATTAACTAAATGCACTAATCCGTTAGAAAGACGTCAAAACTAGTTGAACATTGTAAATTTTCATGGATTGCTATGTAAAATGTTTATAAAAATCATCTCTAAAATTGGGCACTTTTTGACGGCCCATTTTGAAACATTTCGAGCGAAATCTTTCCCATACAAAGTAGAGTGTCCGGAATTTGAAGCTGTCCGGGATTCGAATCAAAACGGTATATTAACGTTTCTCTGCCATAGTGGAAAGATTGTCTATCAAGTTCCATGGAACACACTTGCGGCGATCATATCAGGGTAATTTTCTATTGCCATTCCATTGCAATAGAAGAACCGACATTTAAAAACAATAGTGACGCGAGTGGGTAGCAGCGTCCAAAAGGAGACTTTACTACATCCTTATTTTGGGCATATTATAGCTATCCTTTTCATAACAAATTTACCCCTTTTCAAAATAGGCTGTTCTTCTGAGCATTGCAGTGTGGCTGTGTGAGTCTCACCAAAATTAGAGGACAACTACAAATGAAACTTTGTGTGTAAAAATTATTTGTTTTATATCTAGTTTTTTTATCACCTAATATTTGAATATTACATTGTTAAGCCGAAACTATTTTATACTCATAAGGAACCGTATCTACCTTCCGAATTAGTCTCAAAATATTATGAATTCGGGGTAATGGCGTTCGGGGTAGTGACCCATTCGGGGTAATGGCTTTCGGGGTAATGGCATTCGGGGTAGTGGCGTTCGGGGTAGTGTCATAGAGTCTGGACGGCTCCATCCCATTACCCCGAACGCCACTACCCCGAACGCCACTATCCCGAATGGGTCACTACCCGAAAGCCATTACCCCTAATGAGCCATTACCCCGAATTGTATGAGATACAATGCAGTATCTTGTGTTGCGTGCAAAAATAATGACCATACTGTTATAGAGAATTTACCATTCATGTATACGTTTCTAATGTAAACTGGTAATTAATGGTGTGTAAAATTCGTCGGTTATATATTCATCATATATTTTCCCTTTTTCATATGTCAGCAACTCTTTTGAAATATATTGTTGGCAACTATCTTCTTCGTTTTCTTTCTGGGACAGTGCCTGCATCTCAGCTCAGTGGGCACTTTCGCAGTTCAAGGGTTCATTTACAAATTTCATAACGCCAAAAATTGCCATTTTTGACACCCATCACCCTCTTCGTAATCACTTTGTACGGAAATTCTACAAATTTTGTATGAGGGGTCATGGGGGGGGGGGGTAGGTGGTCGAGCCAAGCGTGACAAGCCTTACAAAATTTTTGGAGGACTCCTACAAAAAGTGTGACAAAAGGGGGAAGGAGGAGGTGGTCGAAATAGTTGAAATTTAGCGTGACATAATTGGGTCCTAAAATTTGTAATGAAATCTTGTTTTTATTTAATAACACGAAAAAGCATGTTACTGTAATTACTTTAGCAATTTTTCCCGCTCAAATAATGGCTATTTCATGTTTAAACTTTAATTTAAAAATTTGGTCCATAAATGAACCTTGACACTTTTGATCATGTTTGACGTTCGCTTAGTCGACAAAAACTCCACAGGGGCTTTAATTCGACCACTGGGGTTGTTCCTATCTGACATTTCGTAAGGGACACGGAAAACAAAATACACCCAAAATTTGAGTTTAAGCCAAAGGATGTGACAAAATCTAATAAAAATGTTTTTGGGCTTAAATTAACGGAAAACATTAGAAAATTGAGTAAACATGTGTTTTTGGCCTAAACTTAAGCGTTTGGCACTAAAATTGGGACAGGGCTTTAGGACCCAATTTGTGTACCATCCCTGAGGTGTAACATTTCGAGGACAACCACCCACAACCACCTTCAGCGTTATGAAATTTGTGAATGGGTTTTCAACAAAACAAGCCTTTTATTGACTGAGAGCTTTCCTTGTCAATTTACCATTCTTGTACATGTGCCTCTAAGCCCAGGGATGTCAAGGAACTTTTCAATGCAATAAGATCCATCGGAGGAATTCGAACCCACACCCTAAATATGGTCTTGCTGGACATCTGTGTGCTCACCAGTATTTGGACTCCTTGATGGTGTTTAAATTTTTTTCACCAAAGATTTTCTTTACTTATCAATACAGGTTGCGCGATAGCATCACGTCGGTACAGTGATTATTCTCATCGTAACTACAAGCAATTCACCAGAAATTTGCCCTTCTTCTAAAATAGGCTGTTCTTCTTCAAAATTTTGTTGGATAAGCTAGGCCCTAATATTTCCATATGGAACAGCATTTTTTTTTTTTTTTTTTGAAAACAGGATATCCTTATGGTATTCTTTGAAGTTAACCCTACTAATTCTAATCAGAAATTTCCCCTTCTTTTATTCTCTTGCATTAAAATAGTCAGGTCACTTATGGAACTGCTCGCCACATTTCTGTCATCATCATTTATTCATAGTATTGAGTCAAATACAACTATTTTTGTGATTATATTATTGAAATTCAGCAGAATGAGTATTTAGTGCTAGTAGCCGTCGTTTTTCGGCTGCTTGGGCACGTCAGGAGTTAATCATCAATATTAACCTCCTTTTCCCGAGCAGCCTAGATAGCCGCGTAGTGTCGGTAGCGGTTGTTTCAACTGGCTAAGAATTAACACTACGGACTGCCTGTTCCAGTGGTAAAAGTCCACCTCACAGGTGACCTCTAATTTATGGTGTGATGCGTACCGTGCCTAGGAATGAATGGTTAGGGGGGTCTAAATAAAACCTAACCGCAAACGGAGCCTGTGGGGTACCAGGGCGCCCTCTACAGTATTGAGTCCTTCCTGTGCTACCCGGAGCAATGGTACAGGTGACCTTGTGTTTCTCCGAGATAATCGGCTGCCCTTCTTCAGTCTCTATCCTGAGGCTTAATAAGGGTGGGATTATGAATATGTTGACATTTAATTTAAATTATCACCTATATGGATTCGCATTATGCGTTTTACACAGTGTATTCTGTGCTCTTTCGCCTTTGGCGACTTTACATAGATACCGATCTGGTTTTTTCGTTGCTGGTCTTTTTCGTGCTGAGATTGCAAAAAGCTTAATCCTGCCTAGTTTGGGTAGTGGCTACGGTTAGGTTAGCTCAGATCAATCTTCAGCATAAAAGAACAGCAACGATCAATCTTTGCAGACTCATGCAAAATGGTGCAGCCCAAGTGGCGCTAGTTCAAGAACCCTACTTTCGTAGAGGGAACTTCTATCTAGGTAACCTTGTGGACCCAGTTTTTGCTACTTTCAGCAAACCTGAAATGGCAAACTCGCGCTCCATGCCCCGCGCATGCCTGCTCGTTAATAAAGCAATCGTTGCTACACTCATTTCTGAGTTAACTACCAGAGATGTATGTGCTGTCACAATCGATGTTTCTGTTGGTGACCTCAACAGGAAATACGTCTATTGTTCGGTATATTTACCACATGATGAACCATCCCCAACGGATGACTTCAAACGAGTTGTCGTACACTGCGTAACAAAAGGCCTTCCGCTGATTGTGGGCAGTGATGCCAATGCTCATCACATCATCTGGGGCAGCTCAGATATCAATTTGAGAGGCTCCAGTCTGATGGAATACTTAAGTAGTACAGATCTTGGATTACTTAACATAGGCAATCGCCCAACCTTCATGGTTTCTAATAGAGAAGAAGTGTTAGACATAACGCTCTGCTCGAATAGAATCAGTCACGAGTTGACGAATTGGCATGTATCAGATGAGGAATCATTATCTGATCATCGCTACATCTTCTTTGAACATTCAAATGTAACTTCGCAGACTTTGCGTTTTAGGAATCCCCGGTCAACAAACTGGGAACTCTATATTGAATTGGTTGCGACCAAATTTCATGGATATTCTCCGTCCATTGAAAATCCAAGTGATCTGGATGATGCCGTTGATACTACAACATCCTACATTATGGAAGCTTTTGAAGAAGCATGTCCTCTGCGGTCTGTAAAGACTACAAGAGGGACCCCATGGTGGAATTCCGATCTGACTAGACTCAGGAAACAATGTAGAAGGAGTTGGAACAGACGCCGTTCAGCTGGATCAGAGTCGTTCAAGTCGGCTCGCAAGGCTTACAAGAAGGCTCTTCGTTTTGCTGAACGATCCGGCTGGAAAAACCTTTGTACAAATGTTTCCAGTTTGAGTGAAGTCAGTCGGCTGAACAAAATCCTTGCAAAATCTAAGGATTTCCAAGTGAACGAAATTCGCTTACCTAATGGTGACTTTACTTCTTCCGATGAAGAAGTTTTAGAATGTTTATTCAATACACACTTCCCCGGATGTGTGGACATAGCATCTACGGATGAACCAAATGTCTTTTCATGTAGTTACAAGTCTCTGGCCTCGGCTCGCAGTATCGTAACTACTGAATCGATTCAATGGGCACTTAATAGTTTTGCTCCTTTCAAATCTCCAGGAGCGGATGGGATTTATCCTGTTCTGCTCCAAAAGGGATTTGAGTTTATCAAACATGTTTTGAAAAAGCTACTTGTAAGCAGTTTTGCTACCGGGTACATTCCCAGATCCTGGCGTGATATTACTGTAAAGTTTATCCCGAAAGGAGGACGTGCGTCGTATGAAGAAGCGAAGAGTTTTAGACCAATCAGTCTGACCTCTTTTCTTCTGAAATGTCTGGAACGCATAATCGATCATCACATCCGTGATGTTTATTTGGCAAACATGCCTCTTCATGTGAATCAACATGCTTACCAATTTGGAAAGTCCACTGTGACTCTTTTACACAAAGTTGTATACGATATCGAGAAAGCATTCACTCAGAAGCAATCCTGCTTGGGTGTTTTCTTGGATATTGAGGGTGCCTTTGATAACGTGTCTTTCGATGCCATATTGGAAGCCGCACGAAACCATGGGCTACCTACAATGATTACCAATTGGATTCATCAAATGCTCAAAAACCGACCGACATTGCGTCAAGCAGCGATTCAAAAATTGAGTGTTTGCGGATGCCCCCAAGGGGGAGTCTTATCACCACTTTTGTGGAATCTCGTAGCAGATACGCTATTGAGGCAACTCAATAATTGCGGTTTTCCAACTTATGGATTTGCCGACGACTATCTATCTTTGATAGTTGGTATGTGCATAAGCACCCTATTCGACCTGATGCAAAGTGCTCTTCAGGTAGTTGAGAGTTGGTGTCGCAAATATGGCCTTTCGGTTAATCCGAATAAAACATCTATTGTTCTTTTTACGGAAAGACGAAACCGCGATGGAATTCGACCTTTACGTCTTTTTGGCACTGAGATTAATGTGACTGATCAAGTAAAGTATGTCGGAATCATTCTAGATTCCAAACTTTCATGGACACCTCACATTGATTTCAGAGTCAAAAAAGCTTGCATGGCCTTCGGTCAATGCCGGCGAACCTTTGGTAAAACTTGGGGCCTCAAACCCAAATATATCAAATGGATTTACACAACAGTTGTTCGACCAATATTGGCATATGGATGTCTTGTGTGGTGGCAAAAGGGCGAAGTGAGAACAATCCAATCAAAATTGGGCCATCTCCAAAGAATGTGCTTGATGGCGATGTCTGGTGCGTTCTCTACAACTCCCACAGCAGCGCTCGAGGCCCTTTTCGACGTTGCGCCACTACACATATATCTTAAACAAGAAGCACTTTCTTGCTCTTACCGTTTATGGGTACTGGATCTACTGGAGAAAAATCCAGTGAATCGTAGATCTACACACACTTCGTTGTTTCCACTTTTGGTGAATTGGGACAAAATTGTCCTTGCTCCAAGTGATCTCACAATTGCTTGTCACTTTCCTTACAGGACATTTATCACACAATTCCCTTCACGGGAAGAGTGGATGTCTGGCTATTTGGAAATAAGTATATCAAACAATATAGTATGTTACACTGATGGCTCCCTTCTTGAAGGTAGAGCTGGTGCAGGAGTATATTCTCGTGAGCTAAGGCTGAATCAGTTTTACTCACTTGGTAGAAACTGCACCGTTTTTCAGGCGGAAATATTTGCTCTTTTGTGTGGAGTGCAATCAGCACTTCAACAGCGCGTAATGGGTAAAGTCATATACTTCTGTTCAGATAGTCAGGCTGCTATAAAAGCTCTTGCTTCGGCCAACTCAAGGTCGAAGCTTGTTATCGCATGTCGAACTCAAATTGAGGAACTGAATTCAGTCAACTCTGTAAACCTTGTATGGGTACCTGGCCATTCTTCCATCGTTGGAAATGAATTGGCTGATGAGCTAGCTCGCGATGGAGCATCGCATGACTTCATTGGCCCTGAGCCGGCTATTCCAATTTCGAAGTGCTGGGTGAAGCTTCAGATAAACTCTTGGGCGGCAACTCAGCACAAGCAATATTGGAATAGTTTGGAGTCATGTCGTCAAACAAAATTGTACATTACTGAGCCATCTCCAAGGGTGGCGAAGTATTTAACAAATCTGTCAAAGCAGAATTGCAGTCTCTTGGTCAGAGCGTTGACAGGACACTGTCGACTCAACTATCACATGGCAAATATTCAGCGTGCTGACTCATTTGTGTGTGATAGTTGTGACTCCGATTATGGAACTTCGTATCACCTGATATGTAACTGTCCAGTTTTTTCGCAAATGCGATTCCAATTACTTGGTAAACACTTATTAAGTGAAACTGAATTCAGAAGCCTGAATCTTCAGGACATTCTGTTATTCTTAACCCGCTGTGGTAATGAGATATAGGCTCTCTTTACGCTCATGCGTTTTGCAGTGCCCTATTTAGGGCGCTGTTTGAACCCATTGTGGTATGGAGCTACATGCTCTCAATTCGCTTATGCGATTTTCCCTCTTCAAGGGACCCCATTCCTATTTCCTCCCATCTTTCCCTTCCCTTTCCTCTCCCATCGGGTAGATGATGAAATAGGCTCAAATATGGCGATGGCACAAATCTCCCAACTGGTGGGGAACGTGCCTTTGGAGCCGGCCTTCTGATACCTGATACCTGATAACCCTACTAATTCTAATCAGAAATTTCCCCTTCTTTTATTCTCTTGCATTAAAATAGTCAGGTCTCTTATGGAACTGCTCGCCACTTTTCTGTCATCATCATTTATTCATAGTATTGAGTCAAATACAACTATTTTTGTGATTATATTATTGAAATTCAGCTGAATGAGTATTTACTGTAACGGTGATTAGAAGCCGTGGATTATCTAACATGTATAAGTGTAATAGCGTTTCTATGTCACCGCGGAACGATTATTTATCAGGTTAGTCTTTGAATGAGCTCCATAGAACAACACTTGCAGCAATAAAATCAGGAAGATCTTCTATTACCATCGGTTATGAAACAAAATTTTCAAGAAGATCTCAATGCTAGTAGCCGTCATTTAAAAAAAAAAGTGCGTGGAAGTGGGTATCGACGCCCAAAACAAAACTTTACTACATCCTTATTTTGTGCACATTATAGCTATCCTTTTCATAATAAATTCACCCTTCGTTTCAAAATAGGCTGTTCTTCAGAGCATTACAGTGTGGCTGTGTTAATATCATCAAAATTAGAAGACAAACCCAAATGAAACTTGGTATGTAAAAGTTGTTTCATGAAAATTTAGCTCCTTTTTTATCTACTAATATTTAAAAAAAAATCATTATTAAGTCAAACTTGTTTATTACTCATAAGGAATCTTACAATGTTCTCCCCATCTTCTAACTAGAATTAGTCTCATAATGATAAGGATTCGGGTTAATGGCGTTCGGGGTAGTGACCCATTCGGGGTAATGGCGTTCGGGGTAATGGCATTCGGGGTAGTGGCGTTCGGGGTAATGTCATAGAGTCTTTTGGACTGTTTGAGGTATTACACTACTATTGAGAAATGCCATTTCTATGAAAAAACATCATATATTATTTAGATATTTCAATACTTATTTCGATAGTCCATTTTACGGGACGTTTTGGAACAGCTGATCGCTTATTTTATGAATGAAATTTTGACAGAAGGCGGTGTCGTAACGTGTTAAAGTAACAGCAATATCATCAGGGTTGTCGTTTCGTAAAATGGTCTATTATGAGTGTCTGGTTTGTAAAATATGCATAAGATATTATTTGAGCTACTTTACTTTTTATGCAGGACTTTTTCATTTTCCGCTGATTGTGGGCAGTGATGCTAATGCTCATCACATCATCTGGGGCAGCTCAGATATCAATTTGAGAGGCTCCAGTCTGATGGAATACTTAAGTAGTACAGACCTTGGATTACTTAACATAGGCAATCGCCCAACCTTCATGGTTTCTAATAGAGAAGAAGTGTTAGACATAACGCTCTGCTCGAATAGAATCAGTCACGAGTTGACGAATTGGCATGTATCAGATGAGGAATCATTATCTGATCATCGCTACATCTTCTTTGAACATTCAAATGTAACTGCACAGACTTTGCGTTTTAGGAATCCCCGGTCAACAAACTGGGAACTCTATATTGAATTGGTTGCGACCAAATTTCATGGATATTCTCCATCCATTGAAAATCCAAGTGATCTGGATGATGCCGTTGATACTACAACATCCTACATTATGGAAGCTTTTGAAGAAGCATGTCCTCTGCGGTCTGTAAAGACTACAAGAGGGACCCCATGGTGGAATTCCGATCTGACTAGACTCAGGAAACAATGTAGAAGGAGTTGGAACAGACGCCGTTCAGCTGGATCAGAGTCGTTCAAGTCGGCTCGCAAGGTTTACAAGAAGGCTCTTCGTTCTGCTGAACGATCCGGCTGGAAAAACCTTTGTACAAATGTTTCCAGTTTGAGTGAAGTCAGTCGGCTGAACAAAATCCTTGCAAAATCTAAGGATTTCCAAGTGAACAAAATTCGTTTACCTAATGGTGACTTTACTTCTTCCGATGAAGAAGTTTTAGAATGTTTATTCAATACACACTTCCCCGGATGTGTGGACATAGCATCTACGGATGAACCAAATGTCTTTTCATGTAGATACGAGTCTCTGGCCTCGGCTCGCAGTATCGTAACTACTGAATCGATTCAATGGGCACTTAATAGTTTTGCTCCTTTCAAATCTCCAGGAGCGGATGGGATTTATCCTGTTCTGCTCCAAAAGGGATTTGAGTTTATCAAACATGTTTTGAAAAAACTACTTGTAAGCAGTTTTGCTACCGGGTACATTCCCAAATCCTGGCGTGATATTACTGTAAAGTTTATCCCGAAAGGAGGACGTGCGTCGTATGAAGAAGCGAAGAGTTTTAGACCAATCAGTCTGACCTCTTTTCTTCTGAAATGTCTGGAACGCATTATCGATCACCACATCCGTGATGTTTATTTGGCAAACATGCCTCTTCATGTGAATCAACATGCTTACCAATCTGGAAAGTTCACTGTGACTCTCTTACACAAAGTTGTTTACGATATCGAGAAAGCATTCGCTCAGAAGCAATCCTGCTTGGGTGTTTTCTTGGATATTGAGGGTGCCTTTGATAACGTGTCTTTCGATGCCATATTGGAAGCCGCACGAAACCATGGGCTACCTACAATGATTACCAATTGGATTCATCAAATGCTCAAAAACCGACATCTCTTCTCGACATTGCGTCAAGCAGCGATTCGAAAATTGAGTGTTTGCGGATGCCCCCAAGGGGGAGTCTTATCATCACTTTTGTGGAATCTCGTAGCAGATACGCTATTGAGGCAACTCAATAATTGCGGTTTTCCAACTTATGGATTTGCCGACGACTATCTATCTTTGATAGTTGGTATGTGCATAAGCACCCTATTCGACCTGATGCAAAGTGCACTTCAGGTAGTCGAGAGTTGGTGTCGCCAATATGGCCGGTTAACCCGAATAAAACATCTATTGTTCTTTTTACGGAAAGACGAAACCGCGATGGAATTCGACCTTTAAGTCTTTTTGGCACTGAGATTAATGTGACTGATCAAGTAAAGTATGTCGGAGTCATTCTAGATTCCAAACTTTCATGGACACCTCACATTGATTTCAGAGTCAAAAAAGCTTGTATGGCCTTCGGTCAATGCCGGCGAACCTTTGGTAAAACTTGGGGCCTCAAACCCAAATATATCAAATGGATTTACACAACAGTTGTTCGACCAATATTGGCATATGGATGTCTTGTGTCGTGGCAAAAGGGTGAAGTGAGAATAATCCAGTCAAAATTGGGCCATCTCCAAAGGATGTGCTTGATGGCGATGTCTGGTGCGTTCTCTACAACTCCCACAGCAGCGCTCGAGGCCCTTTTCGACGTTGCGCCACTACACATACATCTTAAACAAGAAGCACTTTCTTGCTCTTACCGTTTATGGGTACTGGATCTACTGGAGAAAAATCCAGTGAATCGTAAATCTACACACACTTCGTTGCTTCCACTTTTGGTGAATTGGGACGAAATTGTCCTTGCTCCAAGTGATCTCACAATTGCTTGTCACTTTCCTTACAGGACATTTATCACACAATTCCCTTCACGGGAAGAGTGGACGTCTGGCTATTTGGAAAGAAGTATATCAAACAATATAGTATGTTACACTGATGGCTCCCTTCTTGAAGGTAGAGCTGGTGCAGGAGTATACTCTCGTGAGCTAAGGCTGAATCAGTTTTACTCACTTGGTAGAAACTGCGGCGGAAATATTTGCTCTTTTGTGTGGAGTGCAATCAGCACTTCAACAGCGCTTAATGGGTAAAGTCATATACTTCTGTTCAGATAGTCAGGCTGCTATAAAAGCTCTTGCTTCGGCCAACTCAAGGTCGAAGCTTGTTATCGCATGTCGAACTCAAATTGAGGAACTGAATTCAGTCAACTCTGTAAACCTTGTATGGGTACCTGGCCATTCTTCCATCGCTGGAAATGAATTGGCTGATGAGCTAGCTCGCGATGGAGCATCGCATGACTTCATTGGTCCTGAGACGGCTATTCCAATTTCCAAGTGCTGGGTGAAGCTTCAGATAAACTCTTGGGCGGCAACTCAGCACAAGCAATATTGGAATAGTTTGGAGTCATGTCGTCAAACAAAATTGTACATTACTGAGCCATCTCCAAGGGTGGCGAAGTATTTAACAAATCTGTCAAAGCAGAATTGCATTCTCTTGGTCAGAGCGTTGACAGGCCACTGCCGACTCAACTATCACATGGCAAATATTCAGCGTGCTGACTCATTTGTGTGTGATAGTTGTGACTCCGATTATGGAACTTCATATCACCTGATATGTAACTGTCCAGTTTATTCGCAAATGCGATTCCAATTACTTGGTAAACACTTATTAAGTGAAACTGAATTCAGAAACCTGAATCTTCAGGATATTCTGTTATTCTTAAACCGCTGTGGTAATGAGCTATAGGCTCTCTTTACGCTCATGCGTTTTGCAGTGTCCTTTTTAGGGCGCTGTTCGAACCCATTGTGGTATGGAGCTACATGCTCTCATTTCGCTAATGCGAGCTTCCCTCTTCAAGGGACCCCACTCCTATTTCCTCCCATCTTTCCCTTCCCTTTCCTCTCCCATCGGGTAGATGATGAAATAGGCTCAAATATGGCGATGGCACAAATCTCCCAACTGGTGGGGAACGTGCCTTTGGAGCCGGCCTTCTGATACCTGATAATGGCGTTCGGGGTAGTGACCCATTCGGGGTAATGGCGTTCGGGGTAATGGCATTCGGGGTAGTGGCGTTCGGGGTAATGTCATAGAGTCTTTTGGACTGTTTGAGGTATTACACTACTATTGAGAAATGCCATTTCTATGAAAAAACATCATATATTATTTAGATATTTCAATACTTATTTCGATAGTCCATTTTACGGGACGTTTTGGAACAGCTGATCGCTTATTTTATGAATGAAATTTTGACAGAAGGCGGTGTCGTAACGTGTTAAAGTAACAGCAATATCATCAGGGTTGTCGTTTCGTAAAATGGTCTATTATGAGTGTCTGGTTTGTAAAATATGCATAAGATATTATTTGAGCTACTTTACTTTTTATGCAGGACTTTTTCATACCTTATTCAGGTGGTAGGTATTAAAAATTTTTTGGTTAGGAATACCTTAGTTTGGTTATTCTGCACCATTTTTTTTCTGCTCGGGTAACGATACACTAACCATAGAACTAAGGGGAAGGCAGAAGCTTTCTCTAAATTCTGAAAACTTGATTATCACCGACACAGCAAAACACTTTAAAGTAGGGTGAGATGAGAATATGACAACCATGTCGATTATAGCACAGTTCGGCTCGAGAAAGTTCACTGATGGCTGTTTAATACGGCATGTTTTCCGATAAGCATATCGCAGTCAGGTGATACGCTTTTGATAGTTTGTTCTTTTGGAGGCGCTTTCCGCTCGTTTGACACGGGATCAATGTGCTGAAGAAGCATTAGGGGCTAAAATTAGGTGGCGGAGGTGTTAAGTTGTAAATTGAACATCAATTAAGTCGCTTTCCAGGAATATCAAACTGGAAGGCTTTTGATAGATGTGCAAATTATGCAAATTGTTGACATTTGACATGACGGGTGGGGCGTGCCGTATTAGAACAGGTTACACGAGTTTGGGTAAACAGCAGATATTGAACTTCAGGAATAATTAACAATAAGGTGGCAGTGCACTGAGATTACGTACGAATCTCATAAGAGAGTGCTTGTAAATAATTTCAGAATAATCTTTTCAAATTTTTGGTAGTGATTCCCACAGAATTCCAACAAAATGTAGATGAGTCTGCTTTGGGAATTATACGCATTGTGGTCAGATTGTTATGACCAAATCCACTGACCAGTTTCAATTTAGATCTCCAATTATGATAGCATACGGGACCCATTTTATCCAAACATTAATCACCCGTGATTTTTGTGGCTATTCCCGAAACAACAATCAATTTAGTTGTACGTTTTGAAAAGCACATTTCCTAACCCGCACACAAGTGCAATAACTGCATTGTGCATCTGTCCAGTCGCTATTTTTTTTTTTTTTTTTTTTTTTTTTTTTTTTTTTTTTTTTTTTTTTTTTTTTTTTTTTTTTTTAATTTCTTTATTAGTATCATTCCAAACATTACATTCATTATTTCTTGTATCTAGGTGTTCTGTGTTATTAGACAACACTATCATCCTAATTTGGTAAAACAAATCTAAGATTTTATTAACATTTTGTTAACAACATATTACATTTCATTTGCCGTAGCAGTTCAGATTTTTTACAGGTGAGTTGATTTCACCTGCTTATAAGAGAAAAAAAAAAGTTTTTAATATACTTAACCTAACTTAACCTAATCATATAACGCATTAATCGTGGCAATAGAAGATTGTAACGATTTTTGCCTGAAATTATTGATTATTTTATTTGACATTTGTTCCAATGTTTCAACATTGGATATCCTATGTAACTCATTGGTACTATACCAGGGAGGAAGCCTCAGAATCATTTTCAAAATTTTATTTTGAATTCTCTGCAGAGCTTTCTTCCTGGTATTACAACAGCTAGTCCATATTGGTACAGCATACAACATGGCTGGCCTGAAAATTTGTTTGAATATCAAAAGCTTGTTCTTAAGACAAAGTTTTGATTTTCTATTAATAAGGGGATAGAGACATTTTACATATTTGTTACATTTGTCTTGAATGCCCTCAATGTGATTTTTGAAAGTTAAATTCTTATCTAGCATGAGTCCTAGATACTTAACTTCATCTGACCAATTTATTGGAACCCCTCTCATCGTGACAACATGTCTACTTGAAGGTTTCAAATAAAGAGCTTTTGGTTTATGTGGGAATATTATTAGTTGAGTTTTGGAAGCATTAGGAGAAATCTTCCATTTTTGCAAGTATGAAGAAAAAATATCCAAACTTTTTTGCAATCGACTACAGATGACACGCAGGCTTCGTCCTTTGGCGGAGAGGCCTGTGTCATCCGCAAACAAAGATTTTTGACATCCCTGAGGTAACTCAGGTAAGTCAGATGTGAAAATATTGTATAATATTGGTCCCAAGATGCTGCCTTGGGGAACACCAGCTCTTACAGGAAGTCTTTCAGATCTGGAGTTCTGATAATTAACCTGAAGTGTACGATTTGACAGATAACTTTGAATTATTCTAACAATGTATGTTGGAAAATTAAAATTTTTCAATTTTACAATCAAACCTTCATGCCAAACACTGTCGAATGCTTTTTCTATGTCTAGAAGAGCAAGACCAGTAGAGTAGCCTTCAGATTTGTTGGAACGGATCAAATTTGTTACACGTAAAAGTTGATGAGTGGTCGAATGTCCATGGCGGAATCCGAACTGTTCATTGGCAAAAATTGAATTTTCGTTGATGTGGGCCATCATTCTGTTCAAAATAACCTTTTCAAAAAGTTTACTGATGGAGGAAAGCAAACTGATTGGACGATAGCTAGAAGCTTCTGCAGGATTTTTGTCTGGTTTTAAAATTGGAACAACCTTAGCATTTTTCCATTTGTCAGGAAAATATGCTAATTGAAAACATTTGTTAAATATATCAACTAAAAATGATAAGCTACTTTCTGGAAGTTTCTTGAGGAGGATGTAGAAAATTCCATCATCGCCAGGAGCTTTCATATTTTTGAATTTTTTAATAATAGTTCTCACTTCTTCCAAATCAGTCTCCCAGGCATTTTCGAAAACGTTCTCTTGATTGAGAATATTTTCGAGCTCCTGAGTAACTTCATTTTCAATTGGACTAGTAAGTCCTAAATTAAAATTGTGAGCACTTTCAAACTGCATAGCAAGTTTTTGAGCTTTTTCGCAATTAGTTAGTAATAATTTGTTTTCCTCTTTCAATGCCGGTATTGGCTTCTGAGGTTTTTTCAAGATTTTAGATAATTTCCAAAAGGGCTTAGAGCCGGGGTCCAATTGAGAAATTTTATTTTCAAAATTTTTGTTTCTTAAATCTGCAAAACGTTTCTTGATTTCTTTCTGCAAATCCTGCCATATAATTTTCATAGCAGGATCACGAGTGCGTTGAAATTGCCTTCTCCTCACGTTTTTAAGACGGATCAAGAGTTTAAGATCATCGTCTATAATCACGGATTCAAATTTTACTTCACATTTTGGAATTGCAATGTTCCTGGCTTCAACAATGGAATTTGTTAAAGTTTCAAGAGCATTGTCAATATCAATTTTAGTTTCTAAAGAAATGTTAACATCAAGATTAGAGTCAACATACGTTTCATATATATTCCAGTCGGCTCGTAAATAATTGAAAGTGGAGCTGATAGGATTGAGAATCGCTTCATGCGATATTTGAAATGTAACAGGGACATGATCAGAATCAAAATCAGCATGAGTAACTAATTGGCTACAAAGATGACTAGAGTCGGTTAAGACCAAGTCAATCGTAGATGGATTTCTAGAAGAGGAAAAACATGTAGGGCTATCAGGGTATTGAATTGAGAAATATCCTGAAGAGCACTCATCAAATAAAATTCTGCCGTTGGAATTACTTTGAGAATTATTCCATGACCGATGTTTGGCATTAAAGTCACCAATGACAAAAAATTTTGACTTATTGCGAGTCAATTTTCGCAAGTCAGTTTGAAGCCAATTAACTTGCTGTCCAGAGCATTGAAAAGGCAAATAGGCAGCTATGAAAGTATATTTACCAAACTGTGTTTCAACAGAAACACCTAAAGTTACAAAAACTTTAGTTTCAAATGACGAAAACAGTTGATGTTTTATACGCCTATGAATGATGATTGCAACTCCCCCACATGCCCCATCAAGTCGATCATTACGATAAACAAAAAAGTTAGGATCTTTTTTAAATTTGGATCCAGGTTTTAAATGAGTTTCGGTAATAACTGCTATATGCACTTTATTAGCTGTAAGAAAATTAAACAGCTCGTCCTCTTTACCATTCAGAGAACGAGCATTCCAATTTAAAATATTTAAATTATTATTTGGATCCATTAGAAAAACGTAATCCAATAACAATTTTATTTGTAAATTTTACACCTACTTGGACTGCTTCAGTCATAGTGGTGGCTTTGAACATTGCATCAATCATTAGATTCAATTGTTCAGTTAGAAAATTAAAATCAGAGGCAGACATATCATCTGATGATTTCCCATTGGAATTTTCGGTAGACGAAGAAGCGGGGTAGGAGTTACCTGTGGCGGTAGGGTTTTTTCCATTTGATTTGAAACAAGTAGAATGGGTACTCATGGAACGAACAGGGGAAGAGTTCAAATTACCTGCTACGATATCGGCAAAGGATTTACCGTGGGTAGATACATTCGAAATTGAAAGATTCGAACGGCTACCCGACGGATTAAAATTTGTTTGTGAATGAGCATGAATATGATCTTCCTGGTGGGTATGATTCCTAATCAAGCGATCGTTAACTGAAAAATGAGCATTGTTCGATACTCTACCAGGCAAATTCCGGAAACGACCGTTATCGTAACGGATATTATCCTTCATCTGCCTGGCACGAGCCTCAACGACTCTTTTGCGTGAAATGCATTCCCAAAAGTTAGCTTTGTGAGGGCCCTTGCAATTGGCGCATTGAAATTTTCTGGTATCTTCTTTCACAGGACAGTCGTCCTTAGCGTGAGAAGAACCTCCGCAAATCATGCATTTAGCATCCATGCGACAATTTTTTGTACCATGACCCCACTTTTGGCACCGACGGCACTGAGTGGGGTTCTGGTAATTTCCTCCAGGTTTCTGGAAATGTTCCCACGTCACACGGACATCGAACATAAGTTTAGCTTTTTCTAAAGCTTTAATATTATTTAGTTCTTTTTTGTTAAAGTGAACTAAATAATATTCTTGAGAAAGCCCTTTCCGAACAATGCCAGATTGGGTTCTCTTTTTCATAATGATTACTTGGACTGGTGAAAATCCAAGTAAATCATTTATTCCATTTTTGATCTCTTCAGGTGACTTATAGTCACTTGAGAGACCTTTCAAGACGACTTTGAACAAACGTTCAGTTTTGTCGTCATAAGTAAAAAATTTGTGCTTCTTCTCTTCAAGATATCTGAGAAGAAGTTCGCGATCTTTAAGAGTTTCCGGCAAAACGCGACAGTCTCCTTTCTTTGCGATTTGGAAGGAAACCTTGATTCCCCTAATGGAGTTCAAGATCTCCTGCCTAAATCCCCCAAATTCGGAACAACTGACCACGATAGGCGGCACTCTTTGCTTCCTCACTTGAATCAAAGAGCCTGGGCTAGAGGCTGCTTCGATTTGGTGTTCGGAAAATTTGTCTAGAGCATCGAACTGATTGCTCATTTCAATACAATTATTCATTTCACCCTTGGAAGAAACTTCGCATTCCGGGGAAGCGTCCTTTCTTCCATTCTTGCCACGTGTAGTGACAGTTTTAAAACCCACTTTTTTGGAAGGAAGTAGTGAATTCAGAGATTCACCCTTCCTTTTGTTAGTTGTTGATACCATGTTTAGTTAATAAACGAGAAAGACGTGACCTTCGAGAGGTTTTTTCCCTAGACGGTGTCCAAGAAGGATTACCACCGCTAGCTTTCGCCAACGGGTCCAACGAAAAATCGAAGGCACGGGTCCAAACAAGGATCGTAAAGGGATCAATAGTAGAAAAAATAGTACTGAAAAGTACTGTTTAAGTAGCACTGAAAAGTACCGTTTTTAATTTTAGCACTGAAAAGTACTGTTTGTGTAGCACTGAAAAGTACTGTTTTATTGCTTTAGGTAGTTTTTAAGAAAACTTCCAAGAGCAGAGAGAATTCGTGTACGCACAGCACGAAGGTACGATGCGCACTGTCCAGTCGCTATAATTTATCGCATAGTTCTGCATCCGTAGCGTAATTAAAACAAATTGAACTTTTGCACATTGCACACGGTGGCTAATTGGTGGGCGGCGGCGACCAATAAGCATAACTATTTCAGGCTGTCATAATTAAGTACACCCCCATGGGGTGGGGGAACAGGTGCAATTTCGGACCCACAACTTCTATGAATAATAAAACGCTTCTCACTGGCGTCCTGAAAACGCTTCTCACCGGTATCCTGATCTTGAAACTTTCTCCTTCGAGTTGTAGTCCCGGTGCCAATTAAAGACTAATTATTAATATTAATGAGTTCATTTATAAGCTTATCACAGTTTTGCGTTTTCTTTGTGCTTATTTGCTACAGAAGAAACCACAAGATTGCAAAGGTTGAGGTGGAGGGTAGGGGTAGAACAAGTAGATGAAAAAGTCGAGTCTAGTACACGACACTGAAGACGGCCTTACAGTTGAGGTCGAAATACGCGTATCTGTCAAAGGATACAAACTCTAGTGGAATTAAATGGTATAGTACTAAATTCGGTTTTTTCATCTACTTATAGGTATTCTACTAAACAGCTCGAAGATTTATTATCAGGGGTAGAACAGTCAAACGATGAATGAAAACATCAATGAGACTACCGGTTTGGTTGGGTTCCTGCGATTAGGGAGGGAACACTTTGTCAGTTAGTTGGATTTGTGCTCCTAAATCCTGTCCACATAGAGCACAGTGATTGCTAAGAAAATGATGCGGTTTGCTCTAATTGACAGCTTCAGACAGATTATACTTCTATTGGGATTTATGTTATGGTCTTCGTAATCTGGCGTTTACAACAGCTTACACAAATATGTTTCGGACTGATAACAATTTTCCGTAGGGGCTTTGTTTAGTTTATCCAGTAATCATCCTTGAAGGAATAAATTTTGCGTCTCTTCTGATCAAAATCTGATCCACCAGGATGTGCATAGAACTGCACTCACACATAAGAACTGATTCATATCAACAAATAATCGTAGATATTCGTTTTCGAAGACAAGATACTGTAGACATGAATAAGTTAAAGCTTTTTTCTCTGGGGAAGATGAATCGATTCTTCACTAAAGCAAAATGTCATTGACCCCTTTAAGGACGACTTTCTTCTACACACAGATTTTGTACAGATTTGAGGTGGTCATAGCCCCTCCCGTAGAAAAAAGTTCCGCAGCGCTGTAGAAATGTTTCCAAGGAGAATTCCACCACTTGCTATGCTTAATAGGGTCCATTAGCAGTTGTCTTCCGGTGAAAGTATTTGTAATAAGTGTAATAGTAAAGGATGGGCTTCATTTACAACGAGGATTGCCGATCGGACCTAAAATTTTACGCCAAAAAGCTATTTTAGATATTTTTGTTATTTCTTCTTCTTCTTCTTTCTGGCATTACGTCCCCACTGGAACAGAGCCTGCTTCTCAGCTTAGTGTTCTTAAGAGCACTTCCACAGTTATTAACTGAGAGCTTACTGTGCCAATGACCATTTTTGCATGCGTATATCGTGTGGCAGGTACGATGATACTTTATGCCCTGGGAAGTCGAGAAAATTTCCAACCCGAAAAGATCCTCGACCGGTGGGATTCGAACCCACGACCCTCAGCTTGGTCTTGCTGATTAGCTGCGCGTTTACCGCTACGGCTAGCTGGTATTTCTATTGGTTGTTTATGCTTCCCAAAGATCTTATATGCGCAACATCATTTTTTCGCGGATATTCAAGATATGTAATCATATTTACGTGTTAAAGACGCCTCAATCCCTTGAAAATGAAGAGGGGTGTATTGCCCTATTGGGGCGCATTCTACCAATTTACCCTATGTACCTATTCATAAATGTTACAGGAAATGCAATATGTATTGAAAAAGCTTTTTCGAGGTGTTTTATTAAGATCATACAAACTGTTCTGGAGTATTAGTGATAGAGTATACGTTAAATATATGGGTAGACAACTTTCCTTCTAAGAGAGTGTAATGTCGTGCAGAAATTCAACACCGGACTTTCACTAATCAGTGAATAACTAATAATAACTAATCACTCATTTATTACTACGGCTATCGTGATACTAACTACACGGTCGGTAAAAGAGACCGATCATGGAGACGCATGGTCTTTTATAGGGTGCAGAACAAATAGCATTATTTCACAATCTATTGAACGGGTAAGTGTGCGGGAATAATCTACGTTCAAGATCATGACTACTTCTATACACTACTACTATTGCTAAATTACCACAGTATATAGTTGATGGATTCTGCAATGCTAATAGGCTTCACAACAGAGAGTATGACCAATTTCTTAAGCAGCTCCATTGAATCATGAAAACATCATACACGACATTCCAAAAATACTTAAGGTAAGCAAAATATTGTAGGAGTTTTGAATTATTTTCAAATTATACTTCAAATTATTTAATCTACTTGAATACTAGATCAACTAGGTCTTGAAAGGTTTACATTTTGTTCAAGTACAATCCCATGCAACACCATCATGTCTATAATATGACCTACACTCCATGAAGGTATCTGAGATATTCTAGGCTCTCCAAACTGTATTTGAGTTTTAACCATTCAATCTCATTCAACGCAACCAAGACTTGAAAGATGTTCCATGAAACAAATACTTGTCCAAGTATGTAGATCTATTGAACCTAAACAATTTACGTAATAACCCGTTTATTTATATGAATTACATCACAGCCCCACTATACGATGGATGAAATCGTTTGATCTATGAGTTTTCTCGCAAAAAAACGCTTTTTCGTGAGTTCATATATACATTTCGTTTCATCCCTTCAAGCTGAGATGTGATAATTCAAGGGGGCCTTCCTTAGCCGTGTGGTTAGAGTCGCGACTACAAAGCAAAGCCATGCTGAAGATATCTGGGTTCGATTCCCAGTCGGTCCAGGATATTTCCGTAATGGAAATTTCCTTGGTTTCCATGGGCATAGAGTATCATCGTATCTGCCACACGACATACGAATGCAAAAATGATAACTTTGGCAAAGAAAGCGCTCAGTTAATAACTGTGGAAGTGCTCATAAGAACACTAAGCTGAGAAGCAGGCTCTGTTCCAGTGAGAACATTAATGCCAAAAAGAAGAAGAATGTGATAATTCAAGCTGAGATGTGATAATTCAGCTTTGTAGTTGCAAACAGATTGGTATTTTCTTAAAATTTTGGTGTTTTTCTCATGGCTATTCCAAGTTTCAGTAATACTGATTTAAAATACAGATGCTCGAGGATACAGACTTGTAAATTTTAGTTCTTTTTCCTTAAAATGAAGATGAAACGAAGCCAAACCTCAAATTTTCAAGAGCACAAATCTGGAAAACCAAACATCCGTTTGAGCTGAAAACTTAATCGATTGATCACTAGCTAGTGTTTTCTATTCAAACGGGTGTTCGGTTTTCCAAATTTGTGCTCTTGAAAATTTAAGATTTGGTTTCGATTCGTCTTCACCTTAAAATCATGAACCGGGAAGGTAATGTGAGTTCATTTATGCTGTTTTGTGTAATATTTCAAATTCATTTTGACTCCTTTACGAATTTTTACGGTACTCCCATGAACGGTAGGGGAACTTTTGCACGATACACCATACTGAGGGGTAAACCCAAACTTTTGTACGATGACTTGACTAACTGTTTCATTGATTTTGATCACATTTCAGATTTTTCCGCAAAAATTTCATGAGTGCTCTTCAAAGAATATATGATTACGATTCTAATGACACCTTGTTTTTAAATTTTGGTCTTTCCAATGCTGAGGAAATTAGATATGATTTTTCAGTGTGTTTTTGACATATGTAACAACTTTAAGTAAAAATTTAGTATACAAAATTCAAAAAATGTTTTTGGAAAAATACATACGAATTAAGAATAACTCTTTGCCTTTCGAATGCGGTTAAGAGAGTTTCAATTGGACACAACACTTTTGTATGTTTTTATGAGGGGGTGAACTCAAACTTTTGCACGGGAGTGTATCTTCTGTCTTTGATTTCATGCTTCCGAATACAGAATCTAGGTCACTATGACCCATCCGTCCTGAAAGGGTTAACCTATATGCAAATCGACCAACTTCCCTGGAGGTCAAGTCATTTTCCCAACGTTTATCCCGGATGGTCGTTTCTTCTCTAGTTTCACAATGAAAAACCGCGCTCCATCATCCGTAGATGCTTTGGTCATACTAGTATCCACAACGACACCTTATTCGCCCGCATAAGAATCGGATAAAACGGACAAAAAGAGAATGCTAAACAAACATTATTATTATAATGCTCGACATGGGACCTAGACTCACACTCTCAACTTTTATCTCTCCATATACATAGTCACAAGTCGGGAAAGAGGCCACTGTGAGGTTAGAGGAACACATCTAACTCCTGCGACCTCTCACCGTCGACCGCTGTGCATAAATGGGGCTCAAATATGCTAATGCTTTTATTTGTTTTGTTTTTTTTTCTCTTTGGTTCCATTCGACAGGCTCCCAGTCCTGCCATGTCCCGGATGGGTTGGGCCTTGCGGACGCTCCTCGTATCGGACAACACCAGCTGCCTCAAGGATCGAAAGGTGAGTTTACGCAGGATAACGTTTGGAAAGGTATTTCGTGTCCTTTAGAAGAACGATGGAACCCAGCGGTATCAGAATCCGAATTTATTGTGGGATTTGATAGCGGAAGATGCTTTAAAGAAATGGATTTGCAATAGGAAAAAAATATTTTTTTTTTAAGGCGCAAAGAATGTTTTATTACCACGATTACGATTGATATGATCTTTCAAAATGTCTACTCATCTGATTTATTCCACAAAGAAGTTACTACTGAAAGTTCAGATTCATTGCGGATGAAATGCAGCCTGTGCATTATAGATACTAAATTTCCTGAAAAGTAGTTACTCACGCAAGTATTCTACAATTTACAGCTTAACGATGAAAGAGCATATCTCGTTCACCAACTAGAGATGGAAAAGCCTATTGCCTACTACATTCAACTCAACAGATAAAGCGTCGAGCAGTTCTTTTTTTTTCGTATTCTTGAGCCTGTTCAAAATAAATATCGCCTTTCCCTCGTGTTTCAAAAAGACATAATTTGCCATGTTATTGAAAACAAAAATAATATACTCTAATAAAAAGGTACTACATCAAAATTTAATTTTGAATTCACAATTCACCCTCGCCCTTCTGTCTCCCCCACAGGTGGGCGGCAAGTTTATTCGCAAGTGCGCCCCCGGTACGGAACTGGTCGACTGGCTGCTGAATCTGTCCCCCATCGTGCACACCCGAACACAGGCGGCCGGCATGTGGCAAGCCCTGGTAGAGGAAGGCGTCCTAAGTCATGGTAATTTATATTATTGCTGTAGTCTATAGTCTCCGCTCGTTTTCTCTTCTTTTTTCCGCTGCGATTCTCTTGAATATTCATAAGCGAGCTCCCTACCACCAGAGTGCGTTTTTATTCGCCGTAAAATATGCAATGGAATCGCGCGGGCCAAAGATGGAGCCAGCAGTCACGTTAAATTTCAAACGACGTATTCATAAGCATAATCTGTTTCATCTTTCTCCTTCCCCCAGTGGCAAAAGAGCAACCCTTCAAGGACAAATGCTTTCTGTATCGGTTCAAGGTGGACGAGGATGGAACGGCCGGTGGAGCGCCATCTTCCGACGATGTCAGCCAAGCAAACGACCACATACGGGAAGCGCTGCCTGGACTTCTGCACCGAGGTCCGGACGCCACGCTGAGAATGATTCTTCGGAAACCGTAAGTACAATGCCTTCCCTCCTCCCCTAGAGCAATGAAATGGCACCATTTCGAAAGTTTAATTACGAAGAATATTGAAGTCATTAAAAATTTAAAGGACATAAAATCACCCCTCTGAGGAATGGCTTGGTTGGTTGGTCGGTTGAGCGATGGCACTCTCTATCAGCTGTTGCTACGGAGCGAAATTTCGCAGAAATTAAGTCGTCTTACAACTCATTAAAACTTACGACTCATTCCACCCATTTCCAGTTGGATGTAACTCTATCGTTGACGATGCGGCCAACGTGACGATGTTTCTCTTCAAAGTAACTCGAATTGATCATGTTCATCAAGTTGGGCGATGGAGTGAATGTGGGATTGAAATACAGTCTGGTCTCCTATAAGACGCTGTCACCCGCTTTACGCCCATTGCAATTTCTCAGCTGTCGTTTGTTGAATTTAGGTTAAGGCCCATAGGCTCATATTATTCCACAGCCACAAACCAAAAAACATCTTTACACTAAAAAAACCGACTGAGAAATTGCGGTGAAAAGAAAGTGGGTAGCAAAGTCTTATAGGAGACCTGACTGTAGCTCTAGAATAAAAAATAAATTGAGATGTCTCAGTTTTCTGAATATTTTATGGGGGCCAAAGCACTATTTGATTCACCAAGAAATACCTCCAGGGATTCCTCCAGGAACACCTTCAAGGGTTCCTCCAGAATAACCTTCGAGGATTCCTCCAGGAATACACTCAAAGATTCCTCTAAGAATACCTTCAGAGATTCTTTCAAGAATACCTCCCGGAACTACCTTCAGTTATTCCTCCAGGAATATCTTCAAGGATTTCTCCAGGAATAACTTCACGGTTTCCTCCAGGAATACTTTCAGGAATTCCTACAGAAATACCTTCAGGGATTCCCTCAGGAAAACCTTCAGCGATTCCTCCACAAAAACCTTCAGGAATACCTTCAGGGATTTCTTCAGGAATACCTTCAGGGATTTCTTCAGGAATACTTTCAGGGATTCCTCCAGGAAAATCAACAAGGATTCCTCCAAGAATTCCATTTTTTTCATACTAATTAACACAAGTTATAAAATCTTCTGCCAGTCAATATGGCGACGATTGTTGATTTCAGCATAGACTGCCGAAGCTGCGTCAACCTCAGCCAGTGCTTATCGTGTAAATTTGTGCTTTTTGGGCTTGAGTTGTAATGCGGCGATTGTAATTTTAATTTCTTTATACAGGATCATGCATGTGCATTATACATAGCACAAATTTACATTAAAATCAAGACTACGCGTCACAACATTCCACGATTGGTCAAATTACGCTTTTGTTATTATTTAAAACTTTTTTCTGTATATAAGAATTCCTCCAGGTATACCTTCATGAATTCCTCCATTAACACCTCCAGGGATTCCACCAGAATCATCTTCAGGGATCTCTCCAAGAAACCTTCAGGGATTCCTCTAGGAGTACTTTGAGAGATTCCTCAAGGAATACCTTCAAGGATTCTTCGATAAATACCTTAAGGGATTCCTCTAGCAATACCTTCAGAGATTCCTTCAGGGATACCTTCAACGATTCCTCCAGGAATACCTTCAAAGTTTCCTCTAGAAATACCTTCAAGTATGCCTCCAGGAAAACCTTCAAGGATTACTTTACGAATACCTTCAGGGATTCCTCCAGTAATTTCTTCAGGGATTCCTCTAAGTAATTCCTTCAGGGATTCCTCCTGGAATTCCTTCAGGGATTCCTCCAGGAATTCCTTCAGGGATTCCTCCAGGACTACCTTCCGGGATCTCTTCAAAAATAACTTTAGTGATTCCCCCAGGAAAACTTTCAGGAATTCCTTCAGAAATACCTTCAGTGATTCCTCCAGGTACATATACATTTAGGGATTTTTCTAGGAATACTTTCAGGGATTCCACCAGGAATACCTTCAGGGATTCCACCAGGAATACTTTCAAGGATTCCTCCAGGAATACCTTTAGGGATTCCTCCAGGAATTCCTTCAGTGATTCCTCCAGTAATTCCTTCAGGGATTCCTCCAGTCATTCCTTCAGGGATTCCTCCAGGAATTCCATCAAAGATTCCGTCAGGAATTCCATCAGGTATTCTTCCAAGAATACCTTCAGGGATTCCTCCAGGAATATCTTCAGGAATTTCTCCAGGAAAATCTACAGGGATTCCTCTAGGAATACCTTCAGGAATTCCTTCAAGAATACCTTCAGTGATTCCTCCAGAAATACTTTTAGGAATTTTTCTTGGAATACTTTCAGGGATTCCTCCAGAAGTTCCTTCAGGGAGTCCTCCAGGGATTCCTTCTGGGATTCCTCCAGGATTACCTTCCGAGTTACCTCCAAAAATACATTCAGGGATTCCTCCAGGAAAACCTTCAGGAATTCTTCCAGAAAAACCTTCAGGGGTTCCTCCAGGAATGCTTTCAGGGATTCTTCTACCAATACTTTCAGGGATTCCACCAGAAAAACCTTCAGGGATTCCACCAGGAATACCTTCAGGAATTCCTCCAGGAATTCATTCAGGGATTCCACCAGGAATACCTTCAGGAATTCTTCCAGGAATTCCTTCAGGGATTCCTCCAGGAATTCCTTTAGGGATTCCTTCAGGAATTCCTTCAGGGATTCCTCCAGGAATTCCTTCGGGGATTCCTCCAGTAATTTCTTCAGGGATTCCTCCAGTAATTCCTTCAGGGATTCTTCCAAGAATTTCTTCAGGGATTCCTCCAGGAATATCTTCCGGGATACCTCCAAAAATACCTGCAGGGATTCCACCAGAAAAACCTTCAGGGATTCCTCTAGGAATACTTTCAGGAATTCCTTCAAGAATACCTTCAGTGATTCCTCCGAGATGAACTAGCCCAAGGCTAAAAATCTCGTTAATAAAGATAGAAAAAAAAAAAAAAAAAAAAAAAAAAAAAAAAAAAAAAATTCAGTGATTCCTCCAGGAATACTTATAGGAATTCTTCTAGGAATACTTTCAGGGATTCCTCCAGGAATGCCTTCAGGGATTCCTCCAGGATTACCTTCCGAGTTACCTCCAAAAATACATTCAGGGATTCCTCCAGGAAAACCTTCAGGAATTCTTCCAGAAATACCTTCAGGGGTTCCTCCAGGAATGCTTTCAGGGATTCTTCTTCCAATACTTTCAGGGATTCCACCAGAAATACCTTCAGGGATTCCACCAGAAAAACCTTTAGGGATTCTACCAGGAATACCTTCAGGAATTCCTCCAGGAATACCTTCAGGGATTCCTCCAGGAGTTCCTTCAGGGATTCCTCCAGGAATTCCTTCAGGGATTCCTCCAGGAATTCCTTCAGGGATTCCTCCAGGAATTCCTTCAGGGATTCCTCCAGGAATTCCTTCGGGGATTCCTCCAGTAATTTCTTCATGGATTCCTCCAGGAGTTCCTTCAGGGATTCTTCCAGGAATTCCTTCTGGGATTCCTCCAGGAATACCTTCCGGGATACCTTCAAAAATATCTGCAGGGATTCCACCAGAAAAACCTTCAGGGATTCCACCAGGAATACCTTCAGGGATTCCTCCAGTAATTTCTTCAGGGATTCCTCTAGGAATTCCTTCAGGGATTCCTTCAGTAATTCCTTCAGGGATTCCTCCTGGAATTCCTTCAGGGATTCCTCCAGGAATTTCTTCAGGGATTCCTCCAGGAATACCTTCCGGGATACCTCAAAAACTACCTTCAGTGATTCCTCCAGGAAAACTTTCAGGAATTCCTCCAGAAATACCTTCAGTGATTCCTCCAGGTACATATACTTATAGGGATTTTTCTAGGAATACTTTCAGGGATTCCACCAGGAATACTTTCAAGGATTCCTCCAGGAATACCTTTAGGGATTCCTCCAGGAATTCCTTCAGTGATTGCTCCAGTAATTCCTTCAGGGATTCCTCCAGTCATTCCTTCAGGGATTCCTCCAGGAATTCCATCAAAGATTCCGTCAGGAATTCCATCAGGGATTCTTCCAGGAATACCTCCAGGGATTCCTCCAGGATTATCTTCAGGAATTCCTCCAGGAAAATCTACAGGGATTCCTCTAGGAATACCTTCAGGAATTCCTTCAAGAATACCTTCAGTGATTCCTTCAAGAATACTTTTAGGAATTCTTCTAGGAATACTTTCAGGGATTCCTCCAGGAATGCCTTCAGGGATTCCTCCAGGAATTCCTTCTGGGATTCCTCCAGGATTACCTTCCGAGTTACCTCCAAAAATACATTCAGGGATTCCTCCAGGAAAACCTTCAGGAATTCTTCCAGAAATACCTTCAGGGGTTCCTCCAGGAATGCTTTCAGGGATTCTTCTACCAATACTTTCAGGGATTCCACCAAAAATACCTTCAGGGATTCCACCAGAAAAACCTTCAGGGATTCCACCAGGAATACCTTCAGGAATTCCTCCAGTAATTCCTTCAGGGATTCTTCCTGGAATTCCTTCAGGGATTCCTCCAGGAATACCTTCCGGGATACCTCCAAAAATACCTTCAGTGATTCCACCAGGAATACCTTCAGGGATTCCTCCAGAAATACCTTCAGTGATTCCTCAAGGTATACTTTTGGGGATTATTCTAGGTATACTTTCAAGGATTCCTCCAGGGATTCCTTCAGGGGTTCCTCCAGGAATTTCTTCATGGATTCCTCCAGGAATTCCTTCAAGGATTTCTCTAGGAATTCCTTCAGGGATTCCTCCAGAAATTCCTCCAGGGATTTCTCCTGGAATTCCTTCAGGGATTCTTCCTGGAATTTCTTCAGGGATTACTCTAGGAATTCCTTCAGGGATTCTTCCAGGAATTCCTTCAGGGATTTTTCCAGGAATTCCTTCAGGGATTCCTTCAGGTATACCGTCAGAGATTCCTTCAAATATACCGTCAGAGATTACTTCAGGAATATCTTCAGGGATTCCTTCAGGAATATCTTCAGAGATTCACGAATATCAGGAATATCTCCAAGAATACCTTCAGGGATTTCTCTAGGAATATCTTCAGGAATTCCTCAAGAAATACCTTCAGGAATTTCTAAAGGAGTACCCTCTAGGATACCTCCAAGAAAACCTTCAGGAATTTCTCAAAAAAATACCTTCAGGAATTTCTAGGTACTCCTAGGATACCTCCAAGAAAACCTTCAGAGATTCCTCCAGAAATAACTTCAGGGATTTCTCTAAGAAAATTTTCTGAGATTCTTCTAGGAACACCTTCAAGGATTCCTCCAAGAATACCTTCAGGGATTCCTCCAGGAATATCATCAAAGGTTCCCCAATGAATACCTTTAAAGATTCTTCCAGGAATACCTTCAGGGATTCTTCCAAGAATACCATCAAGGATTCTTCCAATAATACCTTTTGGGATTTTTCCAGGAATACCCTCAGAGATATCTTCAAGGATTCTTCCTCTTTTTATATTCGTGGAGGAATGTATTTCGGAATCCCTGAAGTAATGTATAGAGGAATTCTTGAAGCAATCTCAAGTTGAATGCTTATTGGCATTTCTCCTGGATTTTAGGAAGAATCCTCTAGAAAAATTGAAGAAGGAACCCGTAAATAAATGTCTGTCCTTGCGGTTCCTGCAGAAATTTTCGTAGGATTTTTTTTTCCTAGGAACAAATTAAAGAGAACAATACGAGAAAAAACTTGACAAAAAATCTGACAAATTATCTGGAGGAATCCTTAAATAAATAGTAAAGGATAACAGGAGTTATCTCTGGAAGAAATTTTACAGAGTTACCAAATTAATCCATTACCTTGAGGGGAATCCTGTCCATGACTGTCAGCCTAAGAATCCTTGGATGGATTAAAGGAGGAACTCCTGGAATTATTACTGGAGAAATTTGTGTAGGAATCTATAGATTAATTTCCAGAGGTATACTGGATCCTCGAGGAGTCCCAGAAATAATTTTCGAATAAAAATCTTAGAGGAATCACAGGAATGATTTCAAGACAAATCCTTGTTGGAGTTGCTGTAATTTAAGGTGATTATAAAACGAAGCCAAACTTTAAATTTTCAAATGCACAAGACGAGAGTATCTGACAACAGTTCGCGTTGAAAACCAATCAAATTGCTTGCTTGCTGGTGGTGACCAATGGGATAGATTTTCAACGCGGAACGCTGTTTGGTTCTCAAGTCTTGTGCTCTTGAAAATTTGAAGTGTGGCTTCGTTCTATAATCACCTTAAGGAGGATTCTCTGTTGAATTTGCGGAGCAATTCCTGGCAAAATTCATGAACGAATTTCTGGTGGAATATCTAAATAAATTCCCAATGGAATTCCAAGAAGATAGGTAGAATAGGTTGCTCCTCAAAGAATATGAGATTACAGTGGATCATTAAAATAACCAAAACGGCCACTATGGAAAATATAGAAAGCGCCATCGTAGCTTTGTGTGTTTGAAAGAACAGCAATGCTGTCACAATGTTAAATCCCATATACAAGGGCGCCTTTGTTTTGATGCGGTGAGCACTGACAAAAACTACCTTCAATGATCCATTCTAAATCAAAAGTTGATTTTAAATTCTGGTCCATCCAATGCTGTGAAAATTATCCATGTTTTTACTTGTGTTTTTTTTTTTCAAATATGTCACAACTTCAAGTAAAAATTTGGTAACAAAATTAAAATAATGTTCATGTAAAAATAGAGTTTGAATAAGCGTGTAATCACAGAGATGTGGACGAAGCTCTTGTGTATGTTTTTGAGAGGGTGAACCAAAACTATTATACCGGAGTGTATCTTTAGAGGAATTCCTAGTTGAAATCTTATATAAACCTGAAAAACAAATTTGAAGGAAATCCCTAGAAATTTATTGATTTTAAGAAGACGTTTTGACCTGAAAATCGACGGATGAATCACTGGGTAAACTCAAGGAGAAATTAGGATTTGGTTGAAAAATTTCTCAATGATTTTTTGGAGGAATTCAGAAAATTTCTTTGGAGAAATTCAATTTCTGTGGTTCTTCTTGGGAAAATCCAAGATAAATTGTCGAGGTATTCTAAACTAAATGTCTGATCTGATGCTAATCAAAATCTTATCTCCTTGCTTCGATTAGGTTTCGTTCTGTTTTCTTGGTTCTTGTTTGGTCTCTTTTTGGCAAAAGGTCTCTAATATTTTATTTTAGGGCACTCAGTCGCTACCAGCCCTGTAAGGACGAAAAGCTCTCTTAGTCTGTGGTAACGACAGGCATGAAAATGAGGGGATTAGAATCAAAGGGATGTCAGTAACAAAAACCTAATTTTGAGAAAATCTACTTTAAACAAACCAGTTTTCTAAGAATTACGTTTTTTTCTATTGAGCGTAAAATCAAATGAAAATATCGTTAGAACACTTGAAAAAAAAGTAAAATTTCCTCAATTCAACTCAACTCAAAACCAATTAGAATATCACTTGCACCCCTCTGCGTTTGAGCCCAGTAACATTCAATTTCCAGTCCAGGGTTAAAATTTTTCTTTGCTTCACTGTGCACAAATTATTTTCCAACGTTCCTCCTAGCCACGGTTTCGAACGTGCACGCGCCTGATACAAATGTATGAAATTCTGAATAAGCTGTGTACCATAATGTGTAACTTTAAGCTTCTAGAGATCGCTGAAGATAGCTTTTGGTACGTTATATATTCGTTTTCAAAAGTTTGGAAAGGTCATGAAATTTCAGACTTATATCTCTTTTCTCTGCATTCTCATACGTTAAGATTGGTTAAAAATTACTCTTATACCAAATCTATCTAATTCTATCAGGCAAAGGCAGTTTTGACCAAATCTCACCCCAAACGACGGTAGCTCAATAATATAAAAACGCATCAGAGTATGAATAAGGTCCTTAAGCCCTGTCCCAATTTCAATACCAAACGCTTATCTTTAGACCGGGAACATATGTTCACTCAATTTTTTCTTCATTTAATCCCAAAATACATTTTTTCACTATTTTTCAGATTTTGTCACACCCTTTGGTTAACACTCAAATTTCGGATGTATTTTATTTTCCGTGTCCCTTCCGAAATGTCAGATAGTTTTAACCCCAGTGTTAAAAAGTTTGAACCCTGTGGTGTTTTTGTCGACTAAGCGAATGTGTCAAGGTTCAAATTTGGACTCGTTTTTTTAATAAAAGTTCATATGATACAGTAATTATTTGAACGAGGAAATTTTCCATAGTAGTAGCAAGAACACGGTCTGCTGTGTTATTTAATAAAATCAAAATCCAACATCATACATTTTAGGACCCCATTCCCAGCTAAATTTCGTTTTGAACATCTCGATCTCGAAGCGAAGTAATTCACAACTACTTCAATTTTCCACAAGCATCTATCGCCTTCCACCCCTTATTCTGCTATGTTCCCCAGCAACTTTCCCAATTATTCTCCACCATCTGCTGATCTCACTGTGACAAAATATTGCAGCCCGGGTGTATCGCGAAAGAATCCTTCCCCCAATCTCCCCAGCACAGCGAGGTCATTGTTCCTGTCAGTGACGGGAAATTTTTATTACTTTTCCCGAAGACCCTCCGTGCAATTCGAAAATCTTCTGCAACCACCCACCCACCATGAATGCGAGGGGAAGAAAGCTTTATGTTTCAATTATTCTACCCGCAAACCCAATACGCTCCCGTCCCTCTCTCTTGAAAGTCAAGCGTTATCACCAGGACCACAGTCCCCCACTATGCAGACAGTCCCCCATTATTTTCACACAGCGGGAGGGGATGTGAAACAGGGTGTCCCAATGTCCCATATGTACATGAGAAAAGTCTTATTGTAAAAATTTTTAGTTACAAGCCTTCAAACCGAACTTCAAGCTGGTTTAGCCCCCTTTGCGTTAACTCTCTTTTTTTTTTGTTTGAAGTGAGAACTTAAGTTTGAACATTGTGGGTCACCCTAGTGTGCAATCCTTCCCACCCAGTTCCCGGAGCTTGGCTCATCCCGGCCAACAATGTTGATGCAACAATAAGGATCCCGAGATTAATGATAGTGGGATAAATGGGATACCAAGTTTGCATTTTACTGCAGTATGGGAGGAAACCAAAATTTCAAAACAATATTAATAATTAAAAAGAGCTTATTTGAGGCTGAAATTTTGTACAACTCATATCGCATAATGGGTGAATAGTCAGAAAATAATTCTGATAGAAATTTCGTTGCTACTACATTATGAGGCTCATGTATAATTTCATTACGGTTACAATTGCCGGTTACAATTGCCAATGTGACAAAACAACTTCACAATCTCACAGATTTTAATAAGTTGATCGAAAGTATTTATCATTTGATGACTCTCCATGGTATTAACTCCAATTTGTCAAAAATGTCGAATGTGACTGTTATGCAGCTATGGGCAGAACACTAAGCTGAGAAAGCAGGCTTTGTCCCAGTTGGGACATAACACCAGTAAGAAGAAGATGTAATATTGAAGTGTTAGGAAAATCCACGACACAAAATCAGAATAATCTGGGAGTTAATACATTGACTTCATTTGAAGGAATTTCTAAGATGCAGAACCCCCGTTTTTTTTTGTTTAAACTTGATATCGGCTGTGATCAAAACGTTTGTATAAGCAAGAAGCTGTAAAACAAAAACCGACGGGGTTGGTGGTCTGATGGCTACCGCTTCTGCTTAATAAGCAGAAGGTCATTAGTTCAATCCCAGGCCCGTTCCTTTCCTCGTACTTTGTAGTTGTAAATCTCTCACTTGCTTCTATCTTCCATTCTAAATCTATCAAACTCAAACTATTCGTTCATAGTAATCGCTAGAACCAGAGGCAGACAAGAAACCGTTTCCCTAACGCTTCCATTCTTCTACGCGCATGCCTTTCCTTACGCCTGATTCTTAGGCAGTCTGCTAACCACAAAAGCAAACCTCTCTGCCATGCCTTTCCCACAATCCAAACACTCCCGCATGAACTGGCGTAGATGCAGTGGTATATACGGTCTACGTGGGGGCCAGTATAATGCATCATCAATTCCTCCCCCTTCCCTACATTGGTCTGCATCCTGACGTGGCAGGCACCATTGTCGTCTAAAAATAGAAGATCACCAGCACTTATACACTGAGGATGCCTGTTAGTCCCAAGCAGTCATTCAGTTGGTTCCTTGTGTAAGTGCAGCTGATCTGGCGATACTGGAGTAGCATCCACGGGCGGCCAATCAAGCTCAAGCTCAAGCAAGAAGCTGCAAAACAAAAACCCACATAAAATTTAAAATCAACTCAATATTAAGAGCGCCATTTAAAAAGAACTTCCTGGATGTAAATCAATTCAGATAAATTCGAATAAACTACTGTCAATCACCAAATTCAACCGCGAATCATAAAAAAAATCTGTGAAGTGGGTTTTAATTACCGGTCCAGATATTTCAAACATTAGGATTTTGAAAAAGCTTTGAAGTTATCTTTGCTTCTGAGTTCTGAGACTAAGGGTTGACAACATTTCAAATTAATTATTTCGATTCCTAATAATTATTCAATTGTTTAATTTGCAAGATCGCTATTAATATTGCCAAGATATCAGTGTCCTATTGCTAAAGTATGTCATCATTAAATCACATTATACGGGCCACATTACACTAATGTTCAAAATCAGTTCGCGGGCCGCACAAAACCTCACTGAGGGCCGCATGCGGCCCGCGTGCCGCAATTTGGTGACCACTGGCTTAAGTGGTCCCCCTACTTATTTTCTTATCAAGCCATTTAAGGATTTTTACATAATTCTTGAAGCAACTAGGATTCATTCATAAATCTTTTGACAATACTTCAAACAATGTTTGCATGAGTATACTCAATAGACTTCTATGAAAATCTTTCCGATTAATCAGAATCCGTGTAATATCCTAGATATTTTGGGAGGAATCTTATTAAAGCAATTTTTTTGCAAATATCGCAGAGTTCCTTCTTGTAATTATTGAAGTTATCGCTCAAAGGGCTCCAAAGACATACTTTTGAGAAATTCTCTGGGAAATCCCTGATATATTGATAATCACTGATTATCCTCATTGAGAATCTTAAAAATCCTCATGAATGTTTAAGTACCTGACCAGCAAAACAACTCAATGTAAAACTCCAAAGACAAGAAGAAAAGAAGACAAGAATAAAAGAAGACAAGAAGACAAGAAGACAAGAAGACAAGAAGACAAGAAGACAAGAAGACAAGAAGACAAGAAGACAAGAAGACAAGAAGACAAGAAGACAAGAAGACAAGAAGACAAGAAGACAAGAAGACAAGAAGACAAGAAGACAAGAAGACAAGAAGACAAGAAGACAAGAAGACAAGAAGACAAGAAGACAAGAAGACAAGAAGACAAGAAGACAAAGACAAGAAGACAAGAAGACAAGAAGACAAGAAGACAAGAAGACAAGAAGACAAGAAGACAAGAAGACAAGAAGACAAGAAGACAAGAAGACAAGAAGACAAGAAGACAAGAAGACAAGAAGACAAGAAGACAAGAAGACAAGAAGACAAGAAGACAAGAAGACAAGAAGACAAGAAGACAAGAAGACAAGAAGACAAGAAGACAAGAAGACAAGAAGACAAGAAGACAAGAAGACAAGAAGACAAGAAGACAAGAAGACAAGAAGACAAGAAGACAAGAAGACAAGAAGACAAGAAGACAAGAAGACAAGAAGACAATTGCCTACAATCATTTCCAAAAAACATTTCGACTTATTCTTAGGTTTTTGCAAAGAGAGAATATTACAGAAGATGTTTAATGAACCACTAAAATGGATAATCCAGAAATTTATTAAAAATTTTATCATATTCTTTTCTTATACCGTTTTGTCTCAAATTCCGAACAGACTCATATTCCGAACACTCGGTTTTTGTATGGCGATTTGGTTGAAATGTTTCGCTGAAATATGTCACCAAATAACATGGAAATGGCAGTCAATTGCAGTTCAATTTTAACGTCTCAAATATAATTTATATTGCGGGAGTAGTGATGATTCTCTAGTTTGAGACCAGTAGAACAAGCTCAGATAAATTTATTTGCGAAATTATTTATTTTATTACGATTTATTCGTGCTGTTCGGAATTTGAATCAAGGTGTTCGGAATATGAGACAGAATTAACACAGTGTTCGGCATTTGAATCAAAATGTTGTTCCATACTCTTACGTAAAAACAATACTTAAACTAATTTAATCAACATTTTAACTGGTACACTCAACAGCTAACAGTTAGGCTTTGCGAAGAAATTGAAATTTACGCAAATATCAGCTAATTTATGGCAATCAGATGCATTTCAAGTCAACGGCGGCCTTAAGTGTTCGGAATATGAGTCAAAACGGTATGCATTTTTGTTATTTTCCAAGATTTTGCTGTGTGCGTCTGAAATGCAAATATCAAATGCGGGAACACTAAACGCGGTAAGGTTTTTAACAAGGAAGCCGAAGTCAATGATTGATTTTCTATGCTAGGTTGACAGCGATATGGATATTAATTGCTAAGTATCGTTTGGTAACTTTGTGTTGCCGCATTTGAAGCCCAGTTAGACTGGATTTGCACGTCAAACGCAAACAACAATACCGTTTTGATTCATATTTCGGACAGCTTCAAATTCCGGACACTCTACTTTGTATTGGAAACATTTCACGCGAAATGTTTCAATTTTTGCTGTTCAAAAGTGCTCAATTTCAAGGCTTGTTTTAGTAAACTTTTTCCATAAATATCTTTGAAAATTTATAATGCCCAACTACCTTAGATGTTTCTTTGGTGGTTTAACGATTTCGATTGATGATTTGACTGTTCCATTAATGATTATCATGAGGTGTCCGGAATTTGATTCAAAGTGTCCGGAATATGAGGCAAAAGTGAGGAAGCGTCCGGAATAAGAATCATGGAAAGGCCACACATTTTGATTTATTTAAAATTATTGAAGTTGCGGAAGCGTATTCTACACCCACCGTTCGAAAGTAAAGGGCTTCCGATGCTCGACAGCGCTAAGAAATCATACAGAATGATTTATTTTGCATCCTCTATGCTGGGTTATATTTCCCTGAGTCCTTAAGTGTCCGTAATATGAATCAAAACGGTATATATCATTAAATTATTCCTATTAAAACAACTGCGAGTCGGTCATAAATTTTAATTAATCAATTAATGAATATGTACCAAGAATTCTTTCAAAAATTCATCCCGAGATTTTGCTGAAAATATGTTAAAGAATTCCTATGAAAGTTCTTCTAGACATTCCTTGATGGAATTTTTCTTAATTTTACATACACTAGCTACGAAGCATACACTGCACGAGTTTTTCAGAGATTTCTGGAAGGATCTATCTAGGTCTTTGAAAAAAAAATCTACCCTGACTTTCCAACTATCTTGGAAGATATTATCATAACTTAGCTTAGCTTAGACTGACTACACATATCAATGGTTGCTATTCCGTGACTGACCGAAGTCAGTGAAAATGCACAAAGAATCAACTAGAAGTTCGGCTATTCAGTGCCTCTATTTATACATGGTCAATAACGGCGCCGGCCACGTCCTTGCAGTCAGGTGGGATTGAGGGAAGGAATGTTAGTGTGTAACCTTTGCTATTTGGAGACCGTGTTTGCCTCTGCATCTCCACAAAGGTTACTGGGAGGGATGTTTGTTAATGGGGAAGATCGTTGGGTCACAGGATTCACTTTGATAAGCGATTAGACCATGATAAATAATTTGACGCGAGCAAAGGATCAAACACTACTCTCTTGGAAGATATTTTCATAACAAACTAAAATCCTTAAAGAGAGATTCATAAAATATATAGGAAGCGATAAGAAATTTCTTTGATGAGGACCACGTGAATATTGAGTTACAGTTTAGGTTAACTTCTGTGTCCATGAGCCCTCCGGTGGTGTAGGGGTAATGCACTTTATCTAGTGAACAAGGATTCGTGCGTTCGATTCTCACCGAGGAGACGTGTAACTTTTTCGCAAATTTCATATCAATTTGTCCAAATTCCTTGGTTGAGCTATTGGAAGAGGAAAGCAATATATGAATAATATTTTAGTATACATGAAGAAATCTTCAAAAAAAGTTCGAAAATTTGTAAAATATTTTCAGAAAAAAAAATCAGAAGAAGAAACTGCAAAAATTCTTGAGGGATCAATAAAAAAACTAAGGGTGCATTCTTGGTGGAATATTTGAAACCCTGTAAATTGAAATTTGAGTTTCCTGGAACCTGTTTTTTTTTTTTTTTGAATTCGTGAAAGAAATATTGGACGCACTTCTGTAGTAACTTGTTGGATATACAAAGCTTAAATCATATGAAAGGGGTCTGCATGAAATGTGGCGATTTGAATTCGAAACTTGTAACCTTTTAAGTTACCAACTGGCTCGATAGCTTAGTTCGGAAAGCGCTCATCTAGCATACAAGAGTCCTGGGTTCGAATCCCAGCACATGGATTTTTTTTTTCATAATTTCACCCATAATTTATCCATCTTTACCACGCGTAATTTATTTATAAATCCAGGGTTATGTGTTTGGGGGAACCATTGCGAAAACTTTCGATAATATTGATGATATTCCAGTTTTGATAAATTTCTGGAGGAGTCCCTGAATATGTTTGGATCAAATCAAGTAAATTAAAATCTCTAGAAAGCTGAGGAACAGTTCTATGATAAATCTTTGCTGGAATTTCCAAAGATATTTTACTTAGAATTCCAGATGTAAGCTGAAAAAAATATTTTAAACAATGAATTACAGGGAAAATTTCCAGAGAAATCTTTGGGAAAGCATTTTGAGATGTTCCGGGAGTAATACTTGGAGAGATCTCTGTAGAAACTTCTAACAAAATTTTGGAGCAATAAGACCTGGATATTTTCTCGATGAGTTGTCTGGAGTAACCCCATAAAATTTGATGAAAGAATTTCAAAAACAATCTTTGGAAAATTTCTGGAGGGCTAGAGAAATTCGGGTTACAAAAGTTATTTTGTGACATCTGTAATTTTTTGATATGATATACAATTTTGTTTTGTCTTTTGAATGCCGTCAAAAGATATTTTTCATGTTTGCCCCAATCAGAGATATTCACAATCAAAGTAGGCATGTTTATGAGAGAAAAACAACAATAACTCCTAAACGGAAGAAGATAGCGAGTTTTTTCACTCCCCAAATTACGCATTTTTCAAAGCTCTAAAAGTGTTTCATAGACTACTTTGATGAGAAATTTGAATTGAAAACTCTAGAGCCAGAAAACCAGTTTTGTTCGGACCACCCTATGTCACTGCAGGAAAAAAGCTCTAAATCGGTCAATTTAAGAGATACAAAAAAACTATTTTTTTGGCAAAGTTGCTTGAAATTGAATGGTCTACAACTTTGCTGAAGCATACATAATATAATTTCTACAAATAAGAAAGTTAGTTACACAATTTCTATGAAAATGTGGTCCACCCTAATTTTCAATAAAACCAAACAAAGGGCTCAACTAATACAAACAACTTTGTAGAAGACCATTTTCGTCTAATGTTTCATTCTAAAGCTCAAAATACATCTTTCCGCGTAAAACTGATTCCTGGACCATAGTGCAATGTTGAAAGCACGATTATAAATTGATGTAGTCTGCACTGCACAACAATTTTACAAGACGTTGTTCATGGAGACACCCCTTTTCAGACAATGTAAACATTTACCCACAGGAAAATTGTTCTTCCCATCCGTAGTTCAAGAACCCAGTAGCAAAACTTTCCATCATTGTGCTCAGGCATCCCGTTGCTCATGAAGAACTTCTACTCAAACTCCTCACACTGCTGTACGGGATGACACTGAACCCGTTTATTTTGCTTCCGGTTTTTTTTTCTTTTTGCTTTTCGAAGGAACTAATTGCAAAGAAAAGTGGAAAGCTGCCAAATTATCTGCCAGACCCGGGAAAACTTTTCGACAAGTTGCGTAAATATTAACTCACGACTCCAACACAAAACTGACGCTTCATTTTGGGGCGGGCTAGAGCTAATCAACACCGAACGGGGTTGCAGATGGTTTTGGGAGAAGGATGATTTTTTGCTTGATTTTGATGAGTTTCGTTCGAATTTTAAACGCTTGCTAATTTGTTATGCAAAACAATTTTGGGTTCCGAAAAAAATGTTATTATCGTTGTCTTCAACCAGAGTACATATGTACTTTCGTGCTAAGTAGCCCGTCATTCGTTTTGGCAGCCATGCTGTTTTTGCAGCTCGCAATTTCAAATTGATAAAACTCAGTCAACATAAGTAATATTGATTCAGAAAAGTATCACTACTTGCGCTTACCTACAGAAAGTATGCTGATAATGTTTCAGCTATGTCAGTGCAAAATCAATTGATTTGCTTTAAATCGCAATCCTGAGACGAATAAGCCACAATCATCGATTCTCAGTATAAATTTCAATAACGGCCTACTTCGTCTTAAGAGTTCTAATCATCATTGTTGTTGTTGTTGCATTGGAAAAAAAATCTTCGTACTCAATAGATCACTCAATACAATCTGTGTGAATTAGTTATATGAGTTTAATTGGACATTTATGTTTAAAAACTATATTTTCTCCGCATTCTAGTGGTGCTCTTAGCAGGTGGCGCATAAGCTACAAGATCCTCTCGACTCCTTGTAATATTTTAGATTTTTTTCTAAAACTTACACCCCCACTGAGACAGACCTGCTTCTCAGCTTATTCAGAGTTATTAACTGAGAATTTTCTTTGCCATAGTTACTATTTTTGCATACGTATATTGAGCAGTTTGTACAATGATTCTCTATGCCCAGGGAAGTCAAGAAAATTTCCATTACGAAAAGATCATGGAACGACCGAAAATCGAACACATTTTCAGCATAGCTTTGATTTGTAGCTTCGGCCATTACCACTAGGCTAAGGAAGGCCCCAATATTTTAGATATCATCATTTCTAAAGGATATTCGATAGCAACCATTTTTTCCAAAATAGTACACTGTGAAATGCGTCGAAAACTCATAACAAAAAATACGAAGCCATTTGATCCCTAAAGCCATTTTATTAAATAACACAAAAGCTAACCAGAATAGAATAAAAAACTATAGACTTTTATCACGGTTTCCACCGTGGAATATGTTAGCAGTCAGTACCGCACGTATTGTTCACACATTTTGCTCAACTATGCAGGCATCGATTGCATTGGAATCCGATGAATTGAAACTCTCCACTCCTAACTGCATCATTTGATATGCACTTTGTGTCCAACTCATTCACCGTCCAACCAAGCCTTCCCACCAGCGAAACGCGCCCCCTGATTTGCAATTCAAATTCACAATCCATTTTTCCCGATTTGTGTTTCGTTTCATGGTTCCGGTTCGATTTCCTGTGGACGCCGCCACCACTGCCACCACAGATCTCACGAGCGAACGCACGAAGAGCTGGAACTGGTCTACGAGGAACTGTTGCACATTGCCGCCCTGTCGCACCTGTCGACGTCCATCAAGCGGGAACTGGCGTCGATCATCGTGTTCGAGGCACACGCACATGCCGGGACTGTGTGTAAGTATCACAGTAAAAAATAAATAAATTGTAATATCACGTCATTTTAGCTGCGCATCAGTCCAGTCGCAAATATGGTGTACAATTATATCTTTAAAACGTTCAAAAACAGTCAGCGACTGCTGAAACTTTAGGTCAATCGATAGAAGCGGATTTGATAAGTTTAACCGGGATATGGATCCTGGTCTAGAAAGCCGCGAAAGCCGCGTCTAATACCTCACGGTCACTTCACTACGCTGAAGGAAGTGAATTTAGTTTACTACCAGTTTTGTGTTGGTAATTGAAATCAAATTATTGATATTAGTCAAAAATTACGTCGACCGATATTAATTTACTTTTTGCTGTTCATGTCTGTACTGTTTATTTTGTTTCGCTAGAACACCTTCCAGGGTGTTACTGAACGTTCGTTCACTGGATACATTCATTGTTAATTGAACGAGTGTTCTATGGGATGTACCCAGTCAGTAGTGATTTCATAGACATGGAAGAGCTGTTATTTCGCTGGGAGCACATAAACTTCTCTACTTCTGTCCCAGTTACTTCTGTTCAAAGCTACGTTGTTTGTAGATGAAAAAACCGAATTAAGTACTATACCATTTAATTCCACTAGAGTTTGTATCCTTTGACAGATACGCGTATTTCGACCTCAACTGTAAGGCCGTCTTCAGTGTCGTGTACTAGACTCGACTACGTTGTTTGGCTGATTATGTTCCGAATATAAGGCAATTCTACTTTTGAATGGTTTTCAATCAGAAGTAGAATTAGAAATTACATAAATAATCAGTAGCCATTTCTTACAACGTCTGTCGTGTCGTAGTTGGTAATGCGCCTGTTAACCGAATTGGGTATCGTGAATTCGAAACGCAAAATACATCAATTGTATTCGGACAGACTGCAGCTTCTCAAATTGATGTCTGAGCTGCTCCAGATGATGTGATGAATCAGCAGAAGGCCTTTTATTAGGCAGTGTATGACAACTCGTTTGAAATCATCCATTGGGGATGGTTCAGCAAATGGTTAATACACCGAACGATAGACGTATTTCCTATTAAGGTCACCAACATCAATTGTGGCAGTACATACATCTCTGTTTGTTGGGTCAGAAATGAGGCGAGGCATGGAGCGCGAGTTTGCAATTTCAAGTTTGTTGAAAGTAACAAAAACTGGTTCCACAAAGATACAAAGATGGATCGATCCTGTTCAGGTGGACTTTTACCACCGGAACAGGCAGGTCATAGTTTTAATTCTTAGCCAATCGAAACAATCGCTACCGACACTACGCGGCTATCTAGGCTGCTCGAGAAAAGTAAGCTAATATTGATGATTACCTCATGAGTGTCCAAGCAGCCTCAAACTTTCAACACGCACGCATTGGTATCTCCCGATTACAAGTGAGAGCGAATTATTTTTAGATACTGAGTTCTTACGCTCTACAGCAGAGTGTCTACATCCTGGAAAAACCTGGAAAACCTGGAATTATCAGGGAATTTTATTCAACCTGGAAAAAACCTGGAATTCTCAGGGAATATCGGCTACACTCAGGGTGATTTTTGAAGAGGTAATACGTGGGGAAATATATTCTTTTTATAACAAAAAAGTTTTCAATCAAAATAATTTTCGCCACATAAGTTGTTGAGTCGTGCATTTTGTTTTAAATAATTTTTATTCATTCAGCATAAAACATGTTTAGACAAGGAAGCAGATAATAAAGATTGCCAAATTGACATAGGCAAGAACAGTTCCCAGTTCAAGTTGGATGTAGCCTATGAGCATGCGAAACATAGTCGACAACACACAATGGTCGGGCTCCATATAAAGGAGCGGCCAAAACTACCAAAACACTTTTTTGAGATTTTTATGGTTTTTATCATTTTAAAATATACCTCATGTATTATATTATTATAATTCTTAATTGTATTAAAATTTAAATTTCTTTCACTTTTATAACGTCAAAATGACTGAAGTCAAAAAAATGAAAAATTTAACAATAAAATAAAGTACAAAATTCATATTTAAGGAAAGCAATACTTTCCCAAAGTGACGCACTATCTGAAAGCTTATGGTTCAATACTTTTATCGAGCATGAGGATGAAAAAAATATTTGGTTGAAGTTTTAAAACTGTTCAATATTACACTTTAGTAATTTTGATGATTTTGTACATGAAAAACAACTCTTGTCGCGTCATGTCGCCGCGATTTCGAATATTGCACTTTAAAATTCATCCTTAGATCTTACAAAAAACGTTTAAATTATTTGCAGAAATTTGCTGATTTGCAAGTTAGAGCTATTTGAATAATTCAATATTTTCATACATTTTGACGATATTTTTCATACAAAGTTTATATAAAATATATTTAACCACTCTTCATACATATTTTGATCAAACTCGTTTTAATACATACAAAATGTGTGCTTTCAGCCAAATTTGATAGCATTTCTAATAAAAAAATCTTTTTTTTAAGTTACGTAATATGTGAATAACCCCTTCTGAAACAATAAGAACGCCAAATAACATATTCAGATTACATATTTCATCGATTAAGGCGATAAAATTAGTTTTGGCCAAACTTCGTTTTTTTCCGACCATTGTGCAACATTCCAATTCTTTATACAAACATGTATTTTCGCCTGTTCTACAAAAATAATATTTTTTTAGTCGAAATATGCGTATCTGTCAAAGATAAGTGATTAAAGCGGAATTAAAAGATGCAAGGTACTCCAATCTACTTTTTTGTTTCTCTATTGAGATTCTGCTCAAAGGATTCGAATACATTAAAAAGAAATGTTTTAAGGATAAAAGCAAAACTTACAACAGGTACGAAAAAATAGTACATTACTTAAGTCCTAATCAAAATTGTCTCTACAGTCATTTTTTGCTTTAATCCGCATGCAGTGAATCTTGGTGCAACATTCTAGAGGTTAAAGAGAAAGCTTCAGAGACTATTAGACATGTTCTTAATGATGTTTTTCTCAGATTCAGAGTAATGCTTCAGGAATTTTAATAATTCTTCCAGGGATTCCTGCTGGAATACTGAGAAACTCCTCCAGGGATGCTACCAGCGGTTTTTCAAAGTATGTAAGAGATTTTTTTCAGTTTTTGGTCCAAAAACTCTTAGAGCACTCCAAGCTACCACATCTAGTAATTTTCACAGAATAAACTCTGTAAGTTGTAATTTCTAAAAGAATTCTCACAGATCCTACAGGAGTTCTGGCAAAAAGGTTTATTCCTATGTTTAAAAATAATGGTTCCGCCACTTTTCAAGAGAAACCAACAATAATGCCGATTTTTCTCATATATTCCAGGCATTTTCTTAAGAATTAGTTCAATGATTTATTCACGAGTACTCTCAGGAATCGCTTATAAATTCCTTCAGGAACTTTTCGATGGAATAACTTCTAAACTTTTCCAAGTATTCCTCGATAAATTTCACCTGGGATTAATTTTCACAAAAAAATCATATAAAATTTCTCAACCTCCATGGATGTTTCAAAACTTTCAAGGTTTCACACCTGTAGGTGAATTCGAGCGCATGTTTTCTTCGAAGACTTTTCTTCAACCTCTCGTTTTTTTGCTAGTCAGTACCGTGCTGCATGAATACCTGGACGCTTAAGCTGCCATGAATGTTCACACTCCATTTTGAACAGTGTTCCTTTAAAAGAGATCAAAGTGTTTTTATGCAACGAGTACTTCCATGTTTTATCTAAGCAAAAATGATCAACTTTCCGATAGAATTGAAGAATTTACCATAAAAATAATTAAAACAATGGAGCATGTTCTTCTTCTACTTGGCATTAACGTCCTCAGTGGGACATAGCCTGCTTCTCAGCTTAGTGTTCTTATGAGCACTTCCACAGTTATTAACTGAGAGCTTTTCTTTGCCAAAGTTGCCATTTTTGCATTCGTATATCGTGTGGCAGGTACGATTATACTCTAAGCCCAGGGATGTCAAGGAAATTTCCATTACGAAAAGATCCTGGACCGACCGGGAATCGAACCCAGACACCTTCAGCATGGCTTTGCTTTGTAGCCACGGACTCTAACCACTCGGCTAAGGAAGGAGCATGTATTGTCCTTAAATCCGGACACCAGCACAAATCATGTCTGTAAGTCCGGATAGCTATTTATTAACATACTATTAATAAATCAATAAATGTAAGTCAGGAGATTCTGATAGGTGGATAAGCAAATAGGAAAGATTGGCGCGCAACGCGGCGACATCACGCCACGTGGTGCACCAATCAGGTGTACAGGTATAGGAATGTGCAAGGTATGCATAATTACTAATTAATAATTAGGCTATCAAAGTGTTTCGCTTGAGTAGCTCAGGCCTCTTTCATCATTGTGCAGTAAGTGAATAAAGTGTTAGTACATCTTAGTGAGCTTTTTAAAAATCGGAAGTAGTGCAAGAAATCCCTAACTGTAAAACTTTTTAATTAAACTGAATTTATCACGCTATTACAAACTGAAGCAAATCATATGTTTTTAAATGGTTAAAACACAAAAAAATGTGTACAAATGTGTGGTTTGTTTACCTGGACTAAGACGACTGTGGTTTAGGGCGGTTCAAAATTTAAAAATGTTCTGTGAAATTTTCAGCTCTTCAGGTGGTCATTTGAAGGTGGCCCAATGACAATGCACATTAATGTAGTTTTATATGGAAATTACTATGGAGGAATTTTGAAAAATGTTCCAAACACGCTTGAACTGTAATGTAATTAAAAACTTATTATTGCATAGTAAAAACTCATTCTTAAAATATAATAAAGAAATTTGCTGAAGAGAGAAGTTCAATCCGACCGATAGCAGATAATAAGTTGGTACTTACATTACAGTACTAGCGTGTTTGGAACATTTCTCAAAATTTCTCCATAGTAATTTCCATATAAACCTACATTGTCTTTGGGCCACCTTCAAATCACCACTTAGAAAGCTGAAAATTTCACAGAATACTATTTTTATGGTAAGGATTGTAAGAAACATATGGGATAATGGATTCTCGAACATTTTTAAAATTTGAATCGCCCTACGTGTGGGTTGAACTGCACCAATCACTTATTATCTAGTCCATTTTTTCCGCATAACGTTCTGATAATTTTTTATCATCACTTGTATCGATTGCTTAGACTTTTCTGCTTAATTATTTTAAATTGATTTGAAATGGTACCTAGATGATAAACGAATTTCAAACGACCAGCGTTGTTCAAAGCTAAAGTTATAATATAAATTCAACATGTTAACATATTATTTTGCTTTAAATTAACGAATAAGGGCATAGTGTCCGGATATTGGTACCGTCCGGATTTTGATTCACCACGGTAATGGAAGAAAATTTCTTCGCGCTGAAATTCGCCTACAGGTATATTACAGTAAATATTACATTTATTGCTCATTTCTTTTTCAGTGATTTTACAAATTAATCACGAAACAATTCTATTGAGAATTTCATCAAGAATTCAGAGATCATCGAAGGAATTCATACTTAGGCATGCTTAGAATTCTCATAAGTTTCATCAGATGTTACTCTAAAAGTTTCATTAGAAATTCCTCTTGGATTTGTTCAAAATTTTCTTCAGAAAGAATATGAAAATTTTTCTTGACATTTCCCTGGAGACATCCCTGGTTGAATTAGTGTAACAATTGTTTGAAGGTTCCCTTGGAAAAATTTTCAAGCAATTTTGGAGGAATTCATGTAGAATTTTTTTATTCTTGAAGAACGGGAATGTTGGAGAAAATCATAGGAAAATTAATGAACAAAATTCCGGAAACCTTGGGGCTCTTTGAAAAATATCAGAAACGATCTTTAAAGGGATTCCTGATAGAATCTCCGAAATAATTTCTGTGGCGATTCTTAAAAAAATCCTAATTAATTTATTAAAGGTTTCTTCGAAATTCTAGGAAGAGTTCTTTAGAAGGTTCCTGAAAAAGCACAAAACAATCTCCTAAGGGGTCGTCTATAAACCACGTGGTTATTTATGTGAGGAGGGGAAGGTTCTTGCCTGGGAGGGAGAAACCAAGATTATTATAATGACAGGTTTACCGATCTTAGCAGTCGATCACCGCGCACCCGGTGTGGTGAGCTGCGGGGAAGGCGGAAGTGACAGTTGGCGAGTTGGCTAGCTGGCGGGATTGTGTACTCAACCGTTTCTATGGGGTTGTTAGGGAATGTTTACTCCAACAAACATAAACACAGTGAAGTGAAAATTTTCTCCATCATTTTGTCGCGAATCAAATTTTCGTCTTTAATGTAGTATTCCGGTTTTTGTGTCGAAGAAAAGCAGATTACTTGAAAAATTGGTTTACAATTGCATGTAATGCATGTAAATGTGGAAATTTTGAATAGTGCAGCGGGTGAGAGCCACACACAGTGATGCCACATACACAGATTTATCTGTAATTACACAGATTTTTTCCTGTTCTGGCCTACAGATATCTGTGATCACAGATCAAAGATTTTTTGAGATAGAAAAGATTTTTAAGATTTTTGGACATAACACGAATTTTGGGTACGATTTTGGAAAATATACAAAATGATGTCATTATTCTACTTACGTTTTTCTTAAATACTTATTGAAGTAATTCAAACATTTCATAAACAATCAAATATCCTCTTGTTTTGGTTGTGTTTCAAGGTTTGCAGTTCACTTGGTAGTAAACACATTTTGCATTAATAATTGTCAACCTCTCTAGAACATGCTGGATTTATGTTTACAAAACTTCTTGTAACCGGATTTTTGTCGCATCACAGAATTTTACCACGATCTTTGGAGGTGGACTAAAGGTGAAAAAGATTTTTTCAACCAAAATCACAGATGAGAGTCGAAAAAAATGTGGCAACACTGATCGTGACATGACTTTTGAATAGACATGCATAGCTTATCAATCGATTTTTTGTCACATTTGATGAAATGCCAAAAAATGTTTTGATCAATCACGCACTTTTTCCAAATTTGTCCATTGTTTGAGATCCTGGCTCACAGTGACAGTTCGTATCAGCAGAATCTCGGCTCACTATGACGTACAGAAATTTCGTATCGGTTTCTCTCAAGGTATCTAGAAGGGAGGTAGTCCAATGTGTCAGATTTCCTATTCCGCCATTTTGAAATGCCAAGTGACAGCTGGCGAGTTTGTTTTGGTTGTTTGGCGATGCATGGCGTGACATAGTAGGTATGGAATGTTTCTTTTACACCACATCTGTGCGGTATACGCGGCAAAGTATCTGAATTGACTTCACTGTGTAATGCACTTATAGTAGAATGACTTAACTTACGAGATAAAGTTACAAGAGTACAACCGTCATCGTCAGACGGTGACACCGTGGCGCATCCTCTCTTTCATCGTAGACCATCGGTGGTGTGTGGCCAGTGTTGCCACATTTTTTTCGACTCTCATCTGTGATTTTGGTTGAAAAAATCTTTTTCACCTTTAGTCCACCTCCAAAGATCTTGGTAAAATTCTGTGATGCGACAAAAATCCGTTAACAAGAAGTTTTGTAAACATAAATCCAGCATGTTCTAGAGAGGTTGACAATTATTAATGCAAAATGTGTTTACTACCAAGTGAACTGCAAACCTTGAAACACAACCAAAACAAGAGGATATTTGATTGTTTATGAAATGTTTGAATTACTTCAATAAGTATTTAAGAAAAACGTAAGTAGAATAATGACATCATTTTGTATATTTTCCAAAATCGTACCCAAAATTCGTGTTATGTCCAAAAATCTTAAAAATCTTTTCTATCTCAAAAAATCTTTGATCTGTGATCACAGATATCTGTAGGCCAGAACAGGAAAAAATCTGTGTAATTACAGATAAATCTGTGTATGTGGCATCACTGGTCACGATAGCGCCTTTTATTATGATTGAATATAAAGTACTTAAATACGCATCATTTTACTTTTTCTAATAAAAACGAAAATGAAATGCATAGAAAACGTTGGCCCTTTTTCAATGTTTGTCCGAAAAGGTGCAAGGTACACAACAAAAAAACTAGCGATTTTCATAAAGTCGTTGGCAAGCTGAAGTTTTCTTGCAGTTTGAAAAAAAATCATGTCATATTTCGCGTGTAGTATCGGTGCCTCCCTCCCAGGTTCTTGCCAGTCCATTCGAATTTTAAAATTTTTGTATGGACAAATGACCACGAGGGGGGAGGGGGGTCTGAAGATCGAAAACAAATGATCATGTAGTTAATGGACAGCCCTGGTGTACTATGTATGTAAAAGTGTACTATGTATGTAAAAGTGTACTATGTAAAAGAAATTTACAGTGAAGCAAGCAGTAATACTTGTTATTATATCACGAGGGATTCCAACAAAATGTTTTAGAAATATTCTTAAAAAAAAACGTCTGTTCAAATGAGGAATCAAACTTTCATGTCGTAATACATATACTTTGCAATTACATTAACAGGAGCAGAATCCTTTGAAAATTTCTCTAGAAACCTGTGAAACCGGAATCAAGTGAAGATTCCAAATAGAACCTGACAAATATAATGATACTCATACCGTTTTCGATTAGATTCATGAGATTTTAAGTCTGGTTCACCCATTCAATTACTTTTAGACACCTTCTTCCCACATAATTGATAATTATTGAACATTGAAAAATAATTATAGAAAGCGATGAATGGTGCCAATATTTTGAATCACATCGAAAGATTTTAAAATTCCAAGCTTCTAATTTTAAATTAGAGTATAATCCTTTGGCTTGCAATCTAAATTATTTTTGGGCTTGTCTGGAATGTACTTTATATTTGTCCTATTGTTTTGCATCTGAGTTTCGGGTTTTGTTTGTTTGTTAGACCACTTTTAATTTGAACACTTTTTAATTTTAAAGCTCATCTGCACAAATTAAAAATGGTTTAAAAGTAATTCAGCTCGTGGAATGGAATAAAACAAAATAAAATGTTGTGAAATAAAATTCAGAATCAATACAAAACAGGCTTAAAGGGGTTCGTAGGGTGACTAAAAGTTGAAATTAAAAATGGACCCCGATGGTTTGTAAAAAACATCGTTCAAATTAGCGGGGGTACGTGGTACGCCGAAAAGTAAGGAAATCCAGCATTAATTTGATATATTTGATGATTTTAATGCGGTTCAAACCTATGTTCTGGTAATTAAAACTTTATCCAGAACATGATAACTTATAAGCGAAATTACCAAAGAGAAACTACCGTTCCAGCATTTTTTTTTTCTGGGAAAAAGGCCCCCACAAGACTCTGGCCCAGGGCCCCACATTTGTGAATCCAGCCCTGTTTGTCACATTCGACATTTTTACCAATTTCGAGCTAATACCGCGCAGGGTCATCAAATGATAAACACTTTCGATCCACTTACTGAAATATGTGAGATGGTTCTAGAAAACTCGAAAAAAATACCAAGTAGTTTTGTCACATTGGTAATTGTAACCGCATAACAGTCACATTGAGGTTAAGCATGAGCCTCGTCATGTAGTAGCAATGAAATTTTAAATTATTTTCTTGACTATTCACCCAATATGCGATATGAGCTGTACGAAATTTGAGCCTCAAATAAGCTTTTTTGAGTTCTTGGAAGTTTTAAGAATTTTTAGCTTCTGCCCATACTGCTATAAAATGCACAATTTGTGCTCCATTTTTTTCAATGCCTACTTTTGTCGAATGTTACAGATATGCAGTTATGGGCAGTATTGTTGTGACAGTCTCCGGTAAATTTCCCTGATAAACTAGAAGATTTCTAGCCAAAATCCTCCTAATTTGGAACAATTGACCGCGATAGGTGGCACTCTTTGTTTCCTCACTTGAATCAAAGAGCCTAGGCTGAAGGCTGCTTCGATTTGATGTTCGGAAAATTTGTGTAAAGCATCGAACTGATTGCTCATTTCGATGCAATTATCAACATTAACTAATAGACTGGCCCTAAAACAAAAAAGTTGTAAAACCCAACGAGGCACCCCCTAGATATGTGCCTTAGGGTAAGAAAAAAGGTCTCTCAAAATTTCAACTCATTTGGTTGCGCCACCAGCTGGCGCATTCAATTCGAAGTTTGTATATTGGGATATTTGTTTCGGCCCAGAATGACAAATACACTTGTTGATACCCTAATGAACATAATTGCAGAAGGTTGTATCTGGATGTAAGCTCATTCTCATTATCATTCTCATTACAGTTGTTGAAAGTTAGGCTTAGATCAGAACTCCCGTACAGTCCCTTGTTTGCATGCGCCTTGCGCCGCAGCTCGCCCAGCGTCATAGGTGGCTATGATGCGCCTAGTGGTAACCATCATTGAAGAAATACAGAGCTGTATTGCAGATCTACTTCAAATATTTAACACACCAACTTTATCAATTTTAATCATGATACAACCTTCTATAATATTGTTCGCTATGGTATCAAGTAGTGTTTTTGACATTCTGGATTCAATTGAACGCGATCATCAATTATCCTGAATCAAACAGTAGATGATGTACTGTTTTTCATATGTTTGAGCTGGAAATCCCATATTAACTTTAATTCAAATGCACCAGCTCATGGAGCGACCAAATAAGCTGAAATTTTCAGGAAGCCTTCCTCTAACCCTAAGGAATAATTCTGGGGGGTGCCCCGTGGAATTATACAACTTTATTTTTCTCCCATACTGATCTGGGCCAGTATATTAACTATTTCACCCTTGGAAGGAAGCACGTATTCCGGAGAAACGTCATTTCTTCCATTCTTGGCACGTTTAGTGACAGTTTAAATCCCACTTTTTTGGAAGAAAGTTGTGAATTCCGGGATCACCACAATGTTTGTTCGTGGTTGCAACCATGTTCAGAAAAAAGTGGCCTTCAAAGAGGTTTTTACCCAAGACTGTGTCCAAAAAGGATAACCACCGCTAGCTTTTGCTAACGGGTCTTCGAAAATTCGAATGCACGGGTCCAAACAAGGATTGAATAGGGATTAACAGATATAAAAAGTATCACTTAAAAGTACTGTTTGTAGCACTGATGAATACTGCTCTATTATTTTATTTATTTTTAAAAACTTCCAAGAGCAGAAAGAATTTGATTTAAAGAACCAGTAAACTAAGCAATGCAACATAATCGTAGACGCAGGATGTCCCAAACAAAAGCGGAACACAAAGTATGAAACTTTAGAACGTATTGCACAAAGAACTAATCGTGAATGATTGTGTAGCCCAAGTCATCCCAAGTATTGAAGCATTATAGTGCTATTACCACAGTTCCCTAAGGTATGTAATAGCCAGAACAAAAGATAGACATTACCATTAGCTGATAATCCCGTCACCCCACACGGAACCAATAATCGGGTCAGTGCCATAAAAATGACGATTATTACAGCAAAGTGTGCAAGACCATGCTAGGCGTGTATAATTACACATCACGAATAGCTTCCGGTGCAAAGGAACAACTCGTAGAGTGCAATCGACCAATTTGGAAAATGCATCACGTTCCTCACCTTCAGGCAACACCCGATGACACACTCAGCAGGAATTCAGAAAATTCCCAACCCGGGTGCTTCGACGTCAGCTGCTCCTCGAATGGCGAACGCCAGATAGGGGAGCTATCTATTCCATCTATCTACACTGTGGTGGAGCAATTTTATATGAAAAAATCAAACTGTGGAAATCTTGAAATACAACTCTCAGTCGTTTGTTTAGATTCCCAGAAGCTACTGTAAAAATTTGAGCGAAATTGATCATGTCTAAAGAGGGGCTCAACAATTTTGAAGTTTGTATAAGGTGAAGATGTATCGAAGCCAAAACTCAAATGTTCAAGAGCACAAATCTAAAGAACCGAACATCGGTTTGAGCTGAAAACATAATCGATTGGTCACCACCAGCATGTGACCAATCGATTAGGTTTTCAGCTGGAATGGATGTCTGGTTCACCAAATTTGTGCTCTTGAAAATTTTAGGTTTGGCTTCGATTCATCTTCACCATAAGGGGAAACCGATAAAAAACTTATATGTAATTACATTTTTACCATTGGAGGCGTTCTACATGATGAATTTCTATCGTTTTTGATTTGAAGATTCTCTAATCAATGAAGAAGGAACTACAAAATACCGGAATTCATTTCGCTTTGAATCAAAACAGTACTTCAAGACACTTACGAAAGAAATTCGTCAAAATTTGTGGGGAGTAACTTTCGATTTTTGTACCTTAATAAATATGGGCCACCCTAATCTACACTTACCCATGGATGGCTCCCGTTGTCAGCGTTGGAAAATGTCGGAATTTCAAAAGTGATGACGATGACGACGGTGATGGTGCGACTGATAACGAAAGCAGCTTTTTAGTGACAAAGCTCTCTTGTGGGAAAGTGGCAGGACTTGGAAAATGTCGCTACCTGGAAATTGTAATGATGATATTTCATTTTCACGTGCCGTTTAACACCTGTTGGACGCGCCGCGAAGCTTGTCTGGAATTATGATGAAATGTGGTGGTGATGTTTGCTCTGAACTAGAAAGATGACAGAGATAGATTTTGTTGGTATTACACCTCTACTGGGACAGAGCCTACTTCTCAGCTTGAAGTTTTTCCACGATTATGAACTATGTTTTCTCTACAAAAATCGCCATTTCATTCATTGTGGGAATCAAAATAGGAACGGAATGCATTAAGCTGGAAATGTATGGCAAAAAAAAAATGAAAATACTCTCACCTAAACTAAACTTAAATAGAAATAGAACCAGCAATTCGAATGAGCATAATTAAAATCGAGAATTCATAGTTTTCCAAGATCAACAATGTCATGGCTGGAACTGTAAACCAATTATGAACTCAGCTAATTAAAACTACATCGGAGCAAACAATCCAGCCTGTTTTGCTAGTAGCGTAAACAAACTCTCCATTCAGTTCAGCTGTTGATGTAGTTAGAACTTTTTATAAATCATGATGAACTTGAACTTCACTGCATTAGCTGCAGCATCAACCAGAAGTTCAATATCATTTCATTCTCACATCACCATATAACTTTTATGATATCACAAAAAGCGGAAAAGCAAACACCAACTCATTATCTCGATCATCCATGGATTCGAAGTTCACTAACAATCCCAGTGAATATTCCCGGTAAATGGCTCGACTTTACCTCCACCTTTTTATTTTCAAACCAAAAGCTTCAGAACCAGACAGCGTTCCGTTTTCTTGGAAAACTTTGCGATTGAATTGCCATCGCGATAGGACAGGTGAGCTCCGATGATGTCATCATTTGAGGCCAATTAATGCGAACCCTTCAGAACCGGTAATTGAATCAAAGTTTTTGACGGGTTTCTCCTGATTGACAAACAGTCTGGCGGCTGGGAGTCGTTTTGAGATGGAACAGAAGTGGAAGTTTAAAAATGATGCCATCGATAAAAATCATTTAAAATTTTGGATCAGTTGGTGAATGCCAAACGAGCTTAAACTCGATTTAATAACAATGCTAGATAGTCCAGTATAGCATCCCATCGGACTATGATCGTCAGATTGAAAAAGCCTCAATCTCCCATTTCCATTGCTTTACCGTTCAAAGTAGGGGTTTTATTCCTCTAACGTGGGGTGATAATCCACAAACAATTTATAGCAACAGTGTTCTTCAAGTTAGACTTATTTAGAAAGGTTTACCAAGCCTCGCAATCTGATTGCAATTGCATTAGATGAAAAATGGGTTCTTACGATGTTCTACCTATCATTATAGTTGCAGGGAGCAAAAAGTGAGGGATTTAATTTTGTTTCAATTTCAGATAAGGTATTGAAGAAAGCGAAAATTTCAATGAAAATGAAATCAAAATTTAACCAATGGTAGTGTTTAGATTATACAGCGCAACAAAAATAACATTTTTGCGTGTCTCAAGGATTGAATTGATTGTCTCCAGTAGATTTGGAGTCGCTGAATCTAACAATTTTTAGCTACAGATCGGCAAAGTTGTATAAATGCTGATTTAATTGATGTTTACATGAAATTTAAAGTATGATTTATCAAACTTTTTGTGATCCAGCAAAATTTGGTTGAAATTGCAAGATAAAATTTAAATTAAATTGCTTGCAGTCTCCATACAAAACTTTTCATTTCTCTTATATGGCTAAATACAATACTTTTCTAAAACACAAAAAAATAACTTTTGAGCATCGATAGTATTATGAACTTTGCATATAAGTATTGTTATACACATAAAGTTAGAATTCTGTGGAAAATTCAGCAAATAAAATGCCTTACAAGCTGGCAAACTTGCATGCAAATTGACTGAAATAGTCAAAATAGAATTTTCAACAGCCAATTCAGCAATCCTTAATTGAATAAATAGCGATATTTTGATACTTGAGACAAGAACGTGTTCCTCAGTGTTATCTAATGAGCGATTCTCGCTGAAACCAGGCCGCCATCGGCACCCTTCGTTAGAATTCCAATTTTATGTCACTGATCGCTAGTTTTCGATAAAACTTAAGGGTGGTCCTTTCTGTTTTCTCAAATTGGTGGACCCTTCGTACGCCAGCTAGCTGAACAGTTTGCGAAAAAGCCTATTTTTTCACGGGATATGTCTCATATTTCGCTTGAAACACATAGCAAACTTAGTGGCATCGTATAGAGAAAGGATATAGCTTTCATTTAAACTTGAAAAAAATTTTGGCGGCCATCTTGAATTTTGTTAGAAAAATCGATTTTTCACCATTAGCGCACCGCTAGTTTTGAATTCTGAGATCACCATCAGAAATCTGAGGAAAAATTGCGTAAGATAGTCTACAAAAACTAGGTGAGCAAAAGTATTTACCCTATGATATGAACGATTTTCTAAATCACGTTCTACTATTTTGACGTATATGGCGAGTGCAATCGATGCAAACATTATTTTTTGTACAACAAAGAAACAAGTTTTCAATCGTTGGTGTATTATTTGAGACAGATGAAGAATAGGAGTATTAATTTGAATGAAAATATCTGGCGGCCATCTTGGATTTTGACGCCATCTTGGTTTTAAGTAGTAGAATGAGTTTTCACCTTGTTAGCACTCAACATGTTGAATTTCAATGCTACCGTTACAATTATTCTTCTTTTTCCTCACGTTACGTCCCTACTGGAACAGAGCCAGCCCTTCAGCTTAACTAAGGACTGTTCATTTTATTAAGTGGACACTTTGTTTATGCTGTATCTTTTTTAATTATCGATAAAATCGTAATCGGTTTTCTATGCATCGTTCAAGTATTATTCTACAATGCAATGAAAATATAAGATTTTAGAAAAGGATTTTGGTTGAAGAGCTAAATAGTTTTTCCAAAAACTCCTCAGAAAAGCTGATTGTCAAAGTTTAACATTATTTTTTGCAAAACAAAAATCCTTATTTTTATGAACAAATTGAATGTTTGTATCCTTTACTATTGTGGGGGCCCAGATAGCCGTAGCGGTAAACGCGCAGCTATTCAGCATGACCAAGCTGAGGGTCGTGGGTTCGGGATGGAAATATTCTCGACTTCCCAGGGCATAGAGTATCTTCGTACCTGCCACACGATATACACATGCAAAAATGGTCATTGGCATAGAAAGCTCTCAGTGAATAACTGTGGAAGTGCTCATAAGAACACTAAGCTGAGAAGCAGGCTCTGTCCCAGTGGGGACGTAATGCCAGAAAGAAGCAGATCCTTTACTATTCTAATAAAGGTGTAGCTTTAAAAAAATGAATTATATTCCACCATTCACTGACATTAGGTAACATTAGGGATTTATCCATTTATGCCCAAATTTGTTGATAGACCATCCTTTTCCCCCCAACAAAAGAGAAAAGTAAAAAGCGTGTTCAAAACTAGTTTTGATTACTAAAGAAACTATATTTGTATAAACGAGAGCTAAATCGTGAGTTTAAACCGCAGTCTTAAGTATAATTTTTTCTCTTTATGGTCGTTTTAAAAAAAAGGCTCATACTTTTAAAATTATATACGCATATTTATGGATCTACAGCAAATTGTAAACGTTTTTCTCTGAATATTTCTATTGATAATCTCAGAATAACATATTAAGAAAATAATATGTGGAAAATAAAATCGATTATATTACAGCAGTGTTGCCAATTTTGATGATTGTCATTGTGCTTTGAACGGTCTTCTAAAAATAAAGCAATTGTTTTTCTATTGTGCTCTAAATATGAAGTGGGGACTAAATAAGTGACTCTATGAAGGTGGTAGTAATTTTTAATGTTAATACTATATTAGCACTATCGTCAGAACTTACTTGGAACCAAAAATATTCTACTCATATCAGTTTCCTTCAAATTTAACATATTTTTCTACAAAATATCTGGGAAAAATGATTTTTTAATATCTGGTGAATTGTTGCTCCAAAACTAACTTGATTTTTCCCATCAGGCCTCTGATTGATGTTACTTTCGAAGAACAAGCCTTTTTAGAAAACAAAAAATGCAGATTGTCGAATTTTCCAGTCAATTTCTAACAATCATTGATTTTGATATCCTCAAAAAATCGACCATACTAAATGTTGTTCCTTATTCGTGTGCAATTAAATTATTTTGGAGAATATTGTATTATCACAACATTCTACAATACTAGTCGAACGATGTATAGAAAACCGATTGAAATTTCATTGATAAATTAAAAAGTTACAGCATGCACAAGGTGTCCACTTTATAAAATGAACAGTCCTTAGTTTTAAAAACAAATTATCAAATAGGATTTTTTAACGCTTATTTGCTACCTGAATGATTCTTCTGCATATCTTCGAGTTGTAAAATAGCATTATTTCTTCCATTTATTTGGTCTAAAACCATTGATACAAATTAACAATCAGTTGAACAGCTGAGATAAGATAAGAAAGATAGAATCTGATTGTTTTTTTTTTTAACGGAGGCCTTATAATTCAACATGGTGAGCACTGAGATGGTAAAAAATCATGCAACTGCTAAAAACCAAGATGGCGTCGAAAGCCAAGATGGCCGCCAGTTTTTCTAACCTCGAAATCATACACCTGCGTTTCGGCATTACGTCCACATTAGAACAAAACCTGCTTCTCATCATTCAATTTCGCTATTTTTTCGCGGGCGGTACTAAAAACGATACTTTATGGCTTACAAAATCAAGGATGTTTTTTGCTTCAAAATTTAAGACTTTCATTATAAATTAATGCACTTTTGTCAATGTTTCACGTTAGAACTACAGATATTACCACAAGGCTTACTAATGTCCCGACACGCAATCTATAAACTTCATACAATGAACAACAATACATAGGGTAAAAACATGTTTGTTTAATACAATCAATGTTTTTTGACGGTTTTCATCTATTGAATTTATTTATTCATTATTACTGAACTCAAAGATATGTCGAAGAATTATTCTGTTGTCAGAAATCGCATTAAAAAAGAAAATTCCTGTTTAATAACCTAGATTTATAACTAATAAAGCTGAGTATCAGGTTCGGTTCCAGTAGGGACGTAACGTCAGTAAAATTAAGAATAAAAAGAAGAGGAGTATACGTAACCTTTTTTTATTGGTAGCCTCTAAACTCGACATGCTGAGTGCTATCAAGGTGAAAAATTAATTCTACTACCTAAAATCAAAATGGCGTCAAAATCCAAGATGGCCGCCAGATTTTTTCACTAGAAATAATATTCTTATTCTTTACTCGACTCGAATAAAACACCAAAGGTTGAAAACTTGTTTCTTTGTTGTACAAAATATGATGTTTGTATTGATTGCACTCGTCATATACGTCAAAATCGTATAACATGATTTAGAAAATCGTTCATTTGGGAGGGAGGCACCGGTACTACACACAAAATATGACACAAATTTATTTCAAACTGCAAGAAAAATCAAGATTGCCAACGACAATCAAGGCAGACTTGATGAAAATCGCTAGTTTTCTTTTGTTGTGTACCTTCGATCGTTCGGGACAAAATTGGAAAAAGAGCCAAAGTTTTCTATGCATTTAATTTTCGTTTTTATTGGAAAAAGTAAAATTATGCGTATTTGAATACTTTTTATTCGATCAAAATGAAAGGTGCTATCGTGACATTACTTTTGAATAAACATGAATAGCTTTTCAAGTGATTTCTTGTCACATTCGGTGAAATTCAAAAATATGTTTTCATCAATTACGCGCTTTTGTAAAGTTTGTCCATTGTTTAAGATCTGGGCTCACAGTGACAGTTCGTGACAGCAGAATCTCGGCTCACCTTGACGTATATAAATTTTGTATCGGTTTCTCCCTCCCAGCTATTAACTATTTTGTTTTTCAAACAACTTTCTGCGTGGACTCACATAGCCGTAGTGGTAAAGGCAAAGACAAATTAAAGACCCCGATGTCCCTTGCAGTTGCCCAAAATTTTATGGCTCATAAGGTAATCTAGAATGCCGTGAAAAGTGTACTGCGATCTGTCAAACTTGGGTACCTTTTGCACTACCGAGGGACCAAATGCAGTACTAGAAATGGTACCCAATCTGAGCCCGAGTGCGACGGACCTGGTAAAGGTGCAGCTACTCAGTAAGACTAACCAAAGGTTATAGGTTAAAATCCCACCGGTCGTGATTTTTTTTGTTTTTTTTTTTAGTTTTCTAGCAAGGATTATCTTCGTATCTTTTATGCAATATACGGGGGGGAGGCATAGATACTACACACAAAATATAACACAAAGTCATTTCAAACTGCAAGAAAACTCCAGCATGCCAACGACAATCAAGGCAGACTTGATGAAAATCGCTAGTTTTCTTTTGTTGAGTACCTTCGATCGTTCTACACAAACATGGAAAAAGGGCCAAAGCTATCTATGCATTTCATTTTCGTTTCTATAGGAAAAAAGTGTAATTATGCGTATTTGAATACTTTTGAATAAGCATGAATAGCTTTTCAAACAGTTTTTTGTCACATTTGATAAAATGCAAAAATAAGTTTTGATCAATTACGCGCTTTTATCATGTTTTTCCATTGTATAAGATCTGGGCTCACAGTGACAGTTCGTGACAGCAGAATCTCGGCTCACTATGACGTACAGAAAATTTTTATCGGTTTCTCCCTCCCAGGTAAATACCATTGCTCACTTAGTTTCTGTAGCCTATCTTACGAAATTTTTCCTCAGCTTTCTGATGGTGATTTCAGAATTAAAAACTAGCGGTGCGTTAATGGTGAAAAATCGATTTTTCTATCAAAATTCAAGATGGCGGCCAAATTCAAAATGGCCGCCAAAATTTTTTCAAGTTTAAATGAAAGCTATATCCTTTCTCTATACGATGCCACTAAGTTTGCTATGAGTTCCAAGCGAAATATGAGACATATCCCGTGAAGAAAAACCCAAGATTTATCAAAAAAAATGGGCTTTTTTGCAAACTGTTCAGCTGGCTGGCGTACGAGGGGTCCACCAATTTGAGAAAACAGAAAGGACCACCCTTAAGTTTTATCGAAAACTAGCGATCAGTGACATAAAATTGGAATTCTAACGATGGGTGCCGATGGCGGCCTAGTTTCAGCGAGAATGGCTCAATACAAAACATAGGGACTCAATAACAATAAATTACTTCATTCCACTCTATCCAGCTTTTTAAGCTGGCCTGCTATAAATTTTGATTCACCACTTTCTGACATTCCTTACCAACACTAGAATTTTTATAGTTGGATCTAAGTAGAGTTACTGTGCACGTGCTGTAGCCTTAGGTGCAGGAGCCTCATTGCTTGCAAGCGCACGGGCGCTCTGTACATTGTGAGACCTTTTCTGGTGCGCCTCATTTTTCTTGAGATGTGTCTCACTGTGGTCTCATGCGCTCCGTCACATGTGCTGTTTAAAAGTCGGCGCAATAATTGAAGTGATTACAAAAGTTTTCAACGAGGATCGAAATTGTTACTCTTGGATCGCGAATTTTCGACCATGTCATGTAGGCCATCTAGACACCTGTAAAATGAGGTGAAAACAGTTGTAGAGGCTCTTCGTTACTAAGCAGTTGTTTCACAACTGTAATACTGATGGCGAGCCGTAGCGCCGAGCAGCGCATGAGACGAGTCTCCCTGAGAGCACATCACCTAGCGCACGCTTTTAGAATTTTCGTGAGCATCCGTCCAGCGCAGCACACTAGGATTCCGAAGAGCTGAGAGACGGTTTGGTGGGAGGCTCGTCAGTACATTTATGTGCTCCTGCGAAATATGTAACTCTAGATCTAAGTAAGATTCTAGAACTTGAAAATTTTTAATGTTGATAAAGTGATGTCAAAAAATTGCAGCCTTGTTCTTTAGAAATGGGTATCGATAATCTTTAAATTTTCTATTTTATTCTAATTTTCTGATTGTTTAAGGTTGGCAAAGATAATTTAATGGTCCAGATTGATGCTGGTAAGAACGTGGCATTACTATCGGTAGTCTTATAAAGTTGAAATACAAGTTGAAATGTTTTCTTCAAAGATCATGTGTATGCCATTTTATTATTTCTACTGGAATATCTTAATGGAAATTAAGAGGAGCTTTGAAAAACGAACGTGGTGGTTCTAGACCGTGTTAGTTTTTCTAATCATTGCTTTTGTTATGTTGGTGCGTTTACTCAGTCGTAACAACATAATGCACTAAAATCTATAATCTACCCCCAATACATGTATTGTCATCCCACTTATGTTGGATGTATGTTAGAACAAGCCCATGCGCAAGTAAGCCGAAGATGGGAATGGTTAACCCAATACGGCAGCATAATGCATAATGTATGACGCTGGCGCTGATCATTTACAGCGTAGTCCTTTAAAAATACCTTCCCTTACAGACAATTTGTAAAGATGATAAACTTTGGGCGTTCTTTTTTCTGATCATCTGCTTTTTTTAAATACAGAACGACCGAGCCACAAATCTGCTAAACGATAAAATGTCATTGTCGATCATATTCCTTGAAAAACTATTGAAATTTCCATTGGTTTGGTGTAGCAGCTGTTTCCATTTATTCATTTGTGGTTCTACGGTGCCTAAAATGGTGAAATAATAATTAAATTATTGGTAATCTATGGACCAATGCACGAGTTCACTATTTGACGTTTGAGCGGTGCCGTGTTATTTACGTGACCTGTGAATTCGGCACCGCTCAAACGTCAAAATAGTGAACTCTTGCATCGGTCCATAAAGAACAAAAGAAATGGTAACCAAAAATGGATACAATGAAAATATTTGACAGTTCAATAAACAATTTGAAATCATTGCCCACTAAGACCAAACCGTAAAATCTGAAGACAATAATTGTCAAAATCAAATCACCCCCTGCAGTTTTATAAAAAAAATGTATGTAAAACGATGGATTCCAATCAGTTACACTATTTCACAAATTCAACGCAATTCACGTTGTCTTTTTTATGTAATGTTATAACAAAAAAAAATCAGCTTGTCTCAAATTTGGATCGATAGACCTTCCTCTTTTATTTGCCGTTCAAACCAAAAAAAAATGCATTGGGGGGTCTAGTGCAACTTTCTTGTTTGATTTGTTGTTTATGAAATGTACCGTAAATCAATAAATTTAGCTTAGCTTAGCTTAGCTTAGACAAGCTGCACCTATCAATGGTTGCTATTCCGTGATTGACCGAAGTCAGTGAAAATGCACAAAGAATCAACTAGAAATTCAGCTAGGATTGGCCATAACCTTCTTCAGTGTGCATAATTCAGTGCCTCTATTTATATAGGGTCAATAACGGCGCCGGCCACGTCCTTGCAGTCAGGTGGGATTGAGGGAAGGAATGTTAGTGTGTAACCTTTGCTATTTGGAGACCGTGTTTTCCTCTGCATCTCCACAAAGGTTACTGGGAGGGATTTTTGTTAATGGGGAGGATCGTTTTGTCACAGGATTCACTTTGATAAGCGATTAGACTATGATAAATAATTATTTGTGAAATATAAACATGCTTATATGTAAATATAATATTTTAATTTAATATGATCAATTTCTATGTAGAGGAAAATTATGCCGACACTTGAGGTGACGAACCATTCAAAGTTTGTTGAACAAATATCTAAATGTAACATTCCTAACATTCTTATTCTTATGCCGACACTTACAGTGACGAACCATCCAATGTTTTTTTCAATTACAAAAATAAAAGTAAAAAGAAAGAGGTGTTTTGAAAAAAAAAATTAAACATAAATAATTCATGAATCAGAGTTTATGATTAAATGTGCAGTCAGACATATTTTATAGATTAGAAATAGTAGCATGAAACGATCTCACCAATTGATCCGTCATCCTTGACTGAGCAGCAACTATCCACTTTCAGCTTCACTCGTTTGCTCGGCAATATAAAAGTACTCAGAGAAAATTGGCGCGCGACCCGAGAGGGAAAACAACTGACGACTTCTCGGGCTTTCTTGACGCACTGCTCAGGAGCAAGCGTCAAGGTTGAAGGATAAATAAGAACTAATCGAACGCGGCACTTTTTCACTTTACTCGTCCGACGCGCGACATGTTTGATCCTGCCCTCATCACCCGCCCCCACAGGAGCAAGCGTCAATGTCGAAGGATCAAACACTACTCTGTACCGTTAATCAATAAATTTAGGTGAGGTAAACTTTTTTATTTATTTATTTATTTATTTATTTTAACAAAAATTTTGGAAGAGGGAAAAACCCCTTTGAGTGATTTCGTACCGAAATCTTTCTCAAAGAGGCACAAAACCTCTTCATCTTTTCATACAACATTACAAAACAAGTTAAACATGAACTTAAAACTAAAGGCTCATACGGCAAAAATATGACCATAGCAGAGCCACAAACTGCAACATGAATCCATTGTTAAATGAAGTATGAGTTGACTTCCAAAACAGGATGAGGTAGGGGGTCTGCCAAAAAAGAATCCATCTTCATATCTGAAAATAAAAATAAAAAAACACACACAAAGCACGAGTATCAAGCAATATATGAGATTTCATTCAAAAAACCAAATAAGAGTTTAAGTATATGATAACATCTTGTACCCAGTATATCCCGAATAGATACAGGAATTGGATGACCATAATTTATTATATTATTAAATAGTTTATTTCTCGGTAGAATGAACCTAGAACATTGAAGTACAATATGATCAATGTCTTCATAAGATTCACCACATTCACATAAATTTGAATCTACAATATTGATACGATATAAATGATTGTTACAAATATAATGATTTGAAATCAATCGCGAAAATGTACAAATAAAATTTCTGGATCCTGGTATATTTCTAAACCAAGGAAAATGATTGACTTTTGGACAAATTGAATGACACCATCTTCCTTTATTACTGGAGTTCCAGCAAGTTTGCCAATTATCAAGGGAATGTATTTTTAATTTAGTATAATGTTCAGAAGGAAAAATATCACGATCATAAGTTATACCCCGATCAACACCAAGTTTAGCCAATGAATCAGCCTGCTCATTACCGTATATTCTACAATGAGCAGGAATCCACACAAATTTAATGATAAATCCTTGACTATGCCAATTGAATAATATTTTTTTCATCATGAATAAAATATGATGAGTTTTGAAATTGAAAGAGATGGAACTCAAAGCACGAAGACAACTCAAGCTATCAGAACATACAATGTAAACATTTGGTGGGCAATCCTTTATCAAGTTACAGGTAAAGTATAATGCAATCAATTCTGCAATGAATATGGAGCAAGGAGATTTTAATTTGAAAAAATGAGCCAAAAATTCATTGTATACTCCAAAACCCGCGATACCTTGAGCTAAAGATCCATCAGTGAAATAAAATTGTGAAGAAGTAATTCCATCAAATTTACGCATAAATAAAATATTGGCAAAAGAAGAATAAAGATGGTTTGGAATTTGTTTCAGTTCATGGAATAGAGAAAAATCAATCAAAGGTTGAAAAGTGTGAATATTAATTTCAAAATTATAAAAACTATTATATGAAATTGGTACAATATTTTCAGATGAGCAATGAATGTAAGATTCCAATATTTTGCTCGTTGGGTTAATCTCGAATAAGGACTTCAAAATATTGATAATTGGATGATTATTTGATAAACAATTCATCAAAAATTTACAATTCAATTCTTGAAATCGAATTTTAAGTGGTACAACACCAGTCAATATTTCTGTTGTTTGAGTATGAGTTGAATTCATAAGTTTCAAACAAATTCTCAAACAACGAAATTGTATTTTTTCAAGTTTGATAAAATGTGTTTGTGCAGCACTTCCAAAAGTGAAACAACCATATTCCATTACTGAACGAATAGTAGTTTTGTAAAGTGTAATCAAATCAGATGGATTAGCACCCCACCAAGTACCTGTAATAGTACGGAGAAAATTGATTCGTTTCGAACATGTTTTTTGAATTTGTTTAATTTGAAAGTTCCAATTTAATTTAGAATCAAACCATATGCCAAGGTATTTAAATTCATCAACTTGTTCAATTTCGATTCCATTAAGATACAAATTAATGGATATGTTCGAATGTTTTCTCGAAAATATGATATATTTAGTTTTCTGAACTGAAAATGAAAATCCGTTTTCATGAGCCCATGAATCAATGTTATTTAAGGCACATTGCATAAAATGACTAATGACTTCTCTATTTTTGCCACTGATAGAAATAACATTATCATCAGCAAATTGAAGCAAATAGCAACCATTTGGAATTATTGATGCCATATCACTGGTAAATAAATTGTATAAAAATGGACTTAAACATGAACCTTGTGGAAGTCCAAAATAGCTATATCTTAATAACTTTGAATCTCCATTGTGAAAAAAGTTCATAATTTTGAAAGAAAATAAATTACATAAGAAATTAGAAATCATATTGGGAATTTTTAAATTATGCATCTTTTCGAACAATAAATCGATTAGAACAGAATCATAGGCTCCAGAAACATCAAGAAAAGTGGAAACTAAGTCCTGTTTTTTATTGAATGAAAGTTGAATTTGTGAAGCTAATAGTGAAACACAATCGCGAGTACCTCGACCTCTCCTAAATCCAAATTGAGAAGATGAAAAAATTTTATTATTCTCGGCCCACAATTCAAGACGATTCAAAATCATTCTTTCCAAAAGTTTACGCAAACAAGATAATAAACTAATAGGTCTCCTACTATCAGCTGATGACGGATCTCTACCAGGCTTTAGAATACTGATAACTTTGATTAAACGCCATTCATAAGGAATAATATTTTGAGTTAGGAAAGCATTATATATTGAAAGTAAATGGAGTTTTCCATCATCCGGTAAATTTTTTAACACAATAAATTTAATATTATCAATACCTGGAGCAGTATTTTTAGTAATTGATAATGCTAAGTTAAACTCAGCTAATGAAAATGAACCACAAAGTTCAGGAAAATAATTTAGTGAACTATTTTTAAATTTAATGGAACGTGGGACAAAATCAGGACAAATTTTTGAAGCAAACTCATGTATCCATTTTTCCGAATATTCTAAAACATTAGGAATGGTGGGATCATAATTTCTTAGATTTCTGGCAACAGACCACAAGGTAGATAAAGAAGTTTCTCTATCTAAATTTTGAACAAAATTTTTCCAATAATTTCTCTTTTTGGATTTAGTTAGCCTTATGAATTGTGCCTCAGCTTTACGATATAGAAAGAAATGGTTTCTGGAGCCTGATCGACGAAATAATTTAAAAGCATCAGATTTAGTTTTCAAAGCAATGGAACATTCATTATCCCACCAAAAAGAAGGGCGATTTTTTCTAATAGAACATGACTTATTTTTCTTATTTTGAGATTTATGCAAACAATCAATCAATAATTTTGAAAAATTATTGTAATTTTCAATTGGAGATAACAGTTCAACAATATCAATTAACGAAAGAGATACCAGATCAGAAAATTTTGTCCAATTTACATTTGTACAAAGGTCAGGAGCATTAAATTCATGGACAAAATTATCTTGGACAGGATTTTGAATTTCAATTAAAATTGGTAAATGATCACTACCATTAGGATCGTCAATAGTTTTCCAAGAAGATTTCATAGACAAGCTATTAGAGCATAAAGATAAGTCAATACACGAATGATGATTCGGTGGTACAACAATCCTAGTAAAAGATCCATCATTGAGGATATGTAAATTTAAGTCATCAATTAGTTCCATAATCAATGAACCTCTACCATCCGTTTTCTCACTACCCCAAGCAAAATTATGTGCATTGAAATCACCTAAAATATAAAATGGGGGAGGAACTTCGTTCAATATACTTCTAATTTGCGATAAAGAAAAAGTGGTATTAGGAGGAATATAAAAGCAAATAACTGAAAACTCACACTTTTCTTTTTTAACAGAAATAGCAATATATTCAACTTGTGAATGTATTGACAAATCTAAATATTTAAATTCTATATTTTCACGAATTCCAATAAGAACTCCTCCATACGAAGAATCTCTATCTTTTCGAATAACATTGAATTTAGAAACATGGAAGAATTTTGATGACACTAACCAAGTTTCATTTAAACAAAACAAATCAATATTATAACTGCTTATCAAAACTTTTAAACTATCAATTTTTGGAATAATACTACGACAATTCCATTGTAAAATATTCATATCATTATTTTTTATTTGAGCCATTACGAAGAGAAAAATGAAGACAAAAGAGGGCCAAAAGAATTCAATTTATTTAAAAAGGAAGCCAAAATAGGTAAAAATATTTTAATTATTTTTTTCCAGAAATCACTCAATCCTAAAAATTCTACTATTTCTTCTAAAATGTTCAAAATTGAGTTATCAGTATCTACTTTAGCTTTGTTTTCCGATAAATTGTTTGAATTTTGATTTTTATTGTTAGATGTAGGATCAGTCTCTATTTTACGAAATCCTGGAATATTTTTAGGAGAAGTAGTATCATTCAAGGATGGAAAGTGCAAATCGAAAGAAGTAGATGGTTGAGGTTCAAATATTTGATTGTGGTTGTTAGAAGTTTTATTGTTTATTCTTTTCCTTTTGCTAGGAGGTTTGTACACATAATTACCAAAATTTTCATGGTCTACATTACCATCATCATCTGACAAAATTTCAAAAGTATTTGCAGAAGCAATGTTATCAGTGGATTTCATTACTTCAGCATACGACAAGAGATTTTTATTTTTTAGTTTTTGGTTGAATTTTGATTGATTTTCGATATAAACAGCACATTCTTTTAAAGAATTGTGTTCCTGTTTAAAATAAATACATAAATTAGATTGATTCTTGCAAGTGGATGACGAATGAAATTCACCACATTTAGAACATTTTTGTTTGTTAGAGCAAAAATTCGAAGTGTGACCAAAAAAAAGGCATCGATCACAATGCATGAGCTTTGGATAATAAAGTCTCACGCGAAAAATAACATTATCAACATTAACGTAGTCTGGCAGTACAGATCCAGAAAACGTTATCTTGATACAATTAGAATGTACATACTTGGTATCATTCCCATCAATAAATAATTTTGATAAACGGACACAATCCAGTATCTCGACAGGAGAAATGGATTTGTTTTTAAAAAAACCTGAACCATGATTTCTAATGTCATCACAATTCAATGATTCATCATATATTATTCCATTAATTTCGCATGAATCACAAGGTGCATACACGCGATAGGAATTAAAAAATAACTTGGATTCCAAGAGAGCATTTGCTTCATCTCGCGATCCAAAAACAATTCTCAACTTGTCCAATGAAATTTTTTTAATTTCCTTTACACATTTATACTTTTTATAAATCTCAGAGGAAATCAGCAAAACATTAATGGGTTTCTCCTTTTTTCGAAAATATACGACAAAAGGCCCAGAAAAACTAGAAGGGTAAACTTTTACACGAAATGGTTTGGTCAAAGAAGAGGATTCAGCACAATCGGAATTTTCTTTAGGTCCCCCCTCATCCCCGTCAGTTTCCATAATGGAAACTTCACACAGATAGAAATAACAATGTCAAATGAGAACTACAATAACAGGAAAAGAAATAAATAATAAAGGTAAAATTATACTCAAGGTTTTACAATGAACGAAACTCCAATGACGATAAAAGTGACCGAAAACTTGAATTCCAAATACTTGATAGGCAGCTCTTGAATTATTCACACTGGGAAAATCCTCCAAGCAAATCGTCAAAATTGAAATTCAAAGCTTCGGAAAATTCGAATCTGAAATGGAAAAAAAATGACAAGCGAGGAAAAAAACCGTCTAACCTGGTCAAGGCCTACTTACCGGGTATGGAATATTATCATAATAACAAAAACATTTTTTTATCAATGAATTTCAGAATACACCACATTAAACGCCCAAGTATGCAATTTTCTTTGAAGTCAGCAAGCCGGTCACAAAAAATTTATTTATTTTTTTTCTGAAAATGAATTTTTATCCTCAATGCAAATTCAAAACTGAGTTCACAGAACATATATGGAATTAATGAAATATTTCATTTAAATAGTGTCTTTATATACCCTTCAACAGTTCATCAAACATTTCCTAAAAAACCAGGTTTTCCATGGTATAATTATTTCAAATATCAAACCAATTTAAGGAATATCAAAAGTAGCTATCAGGTAATGCGGCATCACGGAAATTGTGATAATTGAAATCAGATCATAGCTGTCTTGACAGTTTTTACAGTTTTTACGGAAATGATCAACTTCTTCCCACTGATCAACTAAACCCCGAATTACTGTATGACAAACAACCTCTTTTAAATTTTGGTTTGCTACTCAAAAGCAATATTCATATTTCTTGCTTGGTTTAGGAACAACAGGTCGAAAACACAAAAGTTCGAGAAGATAAAAGGTCGAAATTAATATGGATTATGAAAAATTTCTCCGTCTTTGAAAGAATATTTTTGACCTTCTGTCCCTTCTTTATTCGTCTTCAACTTTTTGTCCTTCCGACATATTGATTCTGTCCTTTTGACCCTTTTGTCATAGATTGCAGAATATTGACAAAGTGACAGCCGTAATATACCTAACATATTTTCTTGAATTCAATATTTCAACCCAATTGCATGCGGAGTAGTGCAATATAGACACAATTGTATTCGTTTGTTGTGAGAAATGACAGAACATTGCTTTTGTTTGCTGTGGAAAAGAAAACACAACCAGAATTGCCGACGAATACAACCTTCCTTGTTAAATTGACGTTCTAAAAACAGGGCGAAACTGAAAAAACTAAAAAGGTGATAGATGGTTCTTTTTCAGTGGTAGTAAAAACGAAATCCCGAAGCAAAGAAAGCACCACGGAAGATGAACTAAACACATAAATTTATGTGTTCACTTTACACTTGATTTCTAACCTCTACTTTTTTATCAGGTTGCCTAACTGCAAGTAATTTGCGTTTTTCATTATTTTCCATACGTTTTGACAGTTCTCCGACTACCTTGTGTTGGAAGTTTGAGAAATTTGAGAATCCAGCGTAGCGCGATCAGTGGGTGTAATACAAACAACAGTGTCGTCGCTCGGCGGCCAGTGAAAGAAACTGAATGTTCAAAAGGTTGTTGCTTGTACTTTTTGCCGCTGGCGCCAACTGTTAGCGTTTAAGAACGAAATAAACAGTCGTTACCCTATTGAAAATGAAATCCAACAAACATCAAATCAAACAGTGAAAGATTGATCGTGTGATTTAGTGTTTTCAACATGTTGCTTGGAGATCTCAATAAGGTGCTGTAATGGGTTTTATAATAATTTTACCATGTTGTACGGAATTCTAATAGTATAAACAAATAACATAAACAAATTTTACCAGCTTTGAAAATGTTACTCAGAAACTTCACGTTTTTACGAGCTCAAAAACGATATAATCCAGCTTTTTAAAAGCGCTAATGGCTGCCGCAAACACGCTCACTTTCGGGTAGGGAACAGTCGATTTGACGTTTGGCTTGGGTCGTTTTATATGAGCCTCTGTACGCGCTATAAATTCTTTTGTTCTTTTGGCTTTTACTGTGCGCCGTGTGTTGGTGTTGTCTCGCTCTCTCTCACGGGTAACTTGAAAACAGGGCGCACAGTAAAAGTCAAACGTTTTATAGCATGCATAGGCTCATTGAGCGGACCCAAGCCAAACGTCATATCGACTGATCCCTACCAGAAAGCGAATCCGTTTGCAGCAGCCATTAGCGCTCCTAAAAACCTGGATACTCGAACAAACATCTCAGGCCAATTGGAAAAGTGTCCGATCACACCAAAAATGAGTCAAAATAATCAATTTTATTTCAATCAATCCAGTTTGTCAGATCTCAAGTACCCATTATGTTTCGTATAGCTACATGTATTCAAAACTTATAAAAGCTCCAACTCGAACGTCTTTTGATAGAATATCAGGCTTATTGAAACAAAATTTTAAAAACAAGTGAAAAACATTTTGTAATCGAAAGGTTAAAAGTATTCTGTCGGTGTATATTTGATTATACGTTCTGTATGGGATAGTTTTGGCTGCAAAATTGTGTTTTCCTTTATATAAACCCATTTTTTCCCGAAAGAAAAATTTAAAACTTTCAGGGTATTCAAGTTTTGTTTGGATATTTATCCTAGTCAAAAAAAAAATGAGCCGTTAGGTACAGTTAGGAATATCTCACGGGTTTTATATTTGAATGCGACCTCCTAAAATTTTGTTAAGCTTGTCACGAAGTACTTGACTTTCTGGTGCGTGACATAACTTGTGTACCCCTTAAATGCCTAATTGTCACAGTTAATTTCTGAAATATAAAACCTGACTTAATTCACCGATGGTGAGACTGAACCCTTCTTACATTTCCATACAGGTATGAGATAATTATTATTCATCATTCATTTGGAACCTTGTACCAGTATAACTAAACTTTAGGATGTTGTGACTATGTTCTATCTGCCCTAATAGTTTAATGGTTTGCGAAAAAGTCCTGGAAACTACACGTCAAAAGGCGGATATCAAACTTTATTAGTTTTCATACGCTGTCCGGTGGCCCCGGGGTCCGGGGTTTGCCTCAACGCGTGCCCCCGCGGTCGGCTCGGGTCCGGTTCGCGCCGGCCTCCGGCCGCGGGGCCGCTGCAGTCATCAATAAACAGTCAATTCAGAACTGGTACGGCTGAGGGAATAGTTTAAGAGGGTCTTTAAACCCATGTTGCCATCCTGTAAAATAATATCAAAAAAATGAAAAATTGATGTCCTAAAATGATTTTGCCAGCGATTTTTTTAAGATTTATGTGCAGGTTTAAATTAAAAAAAGGGGAATTTTAGAGATTTTTGAAAAAAAACGTTTTTTTATCTGTAATTTATAATTCGATTGCAATATGATTGTGAATGATATCAGAGCTTTCAATCGACGAAAAAATAGCTTAAATTGGAATAAAAATAACTGAGAAATTGATCAAAATGTAAAAAGTTGAATATTTAAGAGAGGTTACAGTGTATGCGCAAATCGAGAGCTCAAGCTTTAGAAGTCAATAACGGCGCCGGCCACGTCCTTACGGTCATCGGGGAAGGGAAGGAATGTTAGTAAGACAACCATTGGTTTTAGAGACCAAAGAATCTTCTGCATCTCCATAGTTGTCATGGAAAGGATAATGGGTTAGTGGGATAAGGTAGGAATCTGGGAGTCATCTTTAGTTGATGATGTGATCCTTGATATATTCACGCCTGACCGGATTCGCGATATTATTCGAAAAATGAATTGTATGCCGAACAAGTGTTCATCGTTCGCCCTCGCAAGAGCAAGCAACGCGACCAAAGGATCAAACACTACTAACCTGTGAAATCATTACAATGCAGCCATTATTTAAATTAAATTAAAAAACGGTTGGTTGGGAGCGATTGGTTTGCTCGGCGAAGTCATTCACTTTTGAATGTTGTGCAAATTTACAAAACATACTAGCCACCCACAGGTTTTTTTGTTTGCGAATTAAATAAAAAAAAACTGGGTGACTTACTTTTGGGCTTATTCTACGAGTGGCGTGAGGTGAGAATTGTCGACTCGAGTGAAGTGACTCGTCGTGTAAATCAAATGGAATGTCACTTCACTCGAGTCGATAATTGTCACCTCGCTATGCGAAACCGACCGTTCTCACCTCACGCCACTCGTGGAATAAACCCATTTGCCTTCGAACAACTCTCTGAAACTCATGGAAACTGACTACAACTTCTCGATTAATTTTTCAAATCGACGTAAGTCACTTTCATACTGTTTTGAGGAAATCTTCTAAAACTTCTAAAACTGTTTTAAAATTAATCAACTTTTTAACTTAAATTGACGCTTATATTGAGCTGATCGGACTCTGGGTTCAAATCCTGGCCGAGCACGTGGATTTTTTTTTCATAATTTCACCCATAATTTGTCCATCTTTACCACGCGTAATGAGTTCATTAATTAATTAATGCGGATTGGATTACCGAATAGCTCAATATAAGCGTCAATTTATATTAGAGTGCTACTGCCTCTCTGTAGTAGTCATGTCGTCACTTGAGTGAGAACGACACGTTGATAGCCTTCCCACATCTTTACTCTTCCACAATACAGTTGTTGTGGAAGCGATGTAGGTACGATAGGCAAACAGTTTCAACACTAAATAAATCGCACTCGCTCTTCTCGCGTGTGTAGTTAATATGAGATCGATGGATATGGGTTATGAAAGGGGTCCGCGTGGTCTGTAGGGATTTGAATTCTAAACTTGTAACCAACTTAGTTATTGGGTCACCAAGTGGCTCGGTAGCTTAGTTGGTAAAGCGCTCGTGTAGCATACAAGAGTCCTGGGTATATAACATCTCATAGGTCTGACAACCACTTATAATCACATACCATTGACGATTTATAAACATACTCTCAACATAATAAAGATGAGAATATAAGCTATAATCACAGACAAACAGACGTAACACTTAGAACAAATCTCGATCCAAATTATAGTCACGAGGACATGTACGCCCAATGCTAGAATTAGTGTATTTGGCCGACGGGCCAACAGATGGCGGTAGTGTGTAAACGTCAAACGCGAACAAAAACAATGCGAGCGCTACGGGTGGCGGATTGGCCACCTACCATATTTTTGAATCGACCGTTAAAAAGGTGGTCGATGGACAATGACGAGAGTGTGACGTCTGTTTGTCTGTGCTATAATGAACAGTTGTTATAATTAGGTGATTTTTCAGCATTAAAGACTCACAGTTCAAGTGTATATGACGACATACTTCATGTGCTGTAATTGAGCTATTTTAAAGTACAAACCACATATATATGGCACAAGATGACTAGATTATAATACAGGCAAATGTTCTGGTTATTGTGACGTTATTTGAAAGCTATATAACTTGCAAAACACAATCGTATTACATACTATCTGCTTGAAATGTCCAATGTGCAAAACGAAGGAACTTACAGAAAAAAACACAAAATTGCCTCCAAAAATACATGGCTATCATAACCTGACAAATGTTTCCAAACTAAAAAATCTAAGATTGTTTTTCATCACGGAGATGAATAAAATTAAAAAGGATGGTGTTCAACGATATTTGAGAAGTTTATTATGCGGATCAAAATTAATGGTGAAACTTTCAATTTCACTTTTCAATAATTCATGGGCCATTATAATAATTTCTAAATGTATAACGAAGCCACCCAAAATTGTGCAGTTTTGTATAATTTTCTTCAATTCTCACGAAAAAATAAGATGGCAGATTTTTAATATGGCTTACAGCGCCGTCTAAAAATATTGGAACGGTTCAATTGTTTGATTAAATTTTTCATACTCAATTGTTTTATATTGCTGTCAATGACGCAACTTATCAAATTGATTCTGACTTCTAATCAATTTATTTAATTTAATATAATCGATATGCAAATGAAATAGATTCGAAGTAAGGTGATTCAAGCTTTCAACCGGTACTGTAAGCCTGATTATTTATTTAGCAAAATGTGAAATGTTTGTGTATGTTGATTCAGATATGAGTAGAAATTACGTTGTAATAACGTCTCCAGAGCATCTTAACTAGAGGATTTAGATTGACTTATAATAACGTTCATAATACATCATAAGAACATATTTTAAACATATTATCTAAAAAATCATTTGTTTGTTTTCTCAATAATGTTTATAACACCCAAATAACTTAAATATAGCTTCTTGCTTAGTGGATAGATTTTAATCTGTCAAACGTCAAACATTACTCTACAAATGTCAACAATGTGAAAATTGCAGTAATGTTACAGACCTCACGCAGTAGCTATTTGTTATTTTCGACGATATTCATCAATTTGAGAGCCTATTTGACTACAACAATTTTGGCCCACACAGAAGAAACCTGCTTTATTTTTACACTAGTGAAATATACATCATTTGGATCATGTGTTTTCTGCTACAACAAGAAATTTGAAATTATGGTGCCGATATACACAAAACACTCTGGACTACGTGATGAGCCAACCACGGTGTTAAAACCGTGCGTTTATTTTCCAATGTAAATATATCAAAATTCGTTATTTGCATGTATAAAACACCGAATTCTAGTTGAAGAAGCAAACGCAGTTGGCAGAAGTTTTGTTCACCTAAAAAAAATATTTATTTTGTCAATTCTCAGTACACTCTGAAACCACCCTCTCAGAAGTTTAAAGTATCAAACCGATTGTTTTTTTTTTGTGATAATGAAAAGCAACCGAACTTAGAAAACCACCTACTAACGATTTCATTACATTCAATTTTTCTCCACAAGGTTTGATTATGGCATTTTTGTCCCAACTTCAATAGTCGATGTTAGAATGACACACAACATGTATCGACGATGATGGGTATATTGATGTTTGAATCTTGTAAAAGAATCGTTTAAAATGCATTATTACAACATACATTTTATTATGTACGTTCATAGAGCATCCAATCAACCGAGTCAAGTTGTCATTTTTGCATTTAATGTTTTGGGATGACTTGTTTTCCGATAGCTATTTTATAACATTTATATAACACAAGATGTTATGGTATTCACCATTATAACTCTTATATGACAAGATCTGCTATTTGCTATCTGAAAAGATGTTTTCGGTGTTACTTGGGCCACTCCACACCCTTTTTTTGTAGGAACTTAAAATTTAAGAGCTGTATGGTACATCACGGGAACGATTAGTATGTATCATAGCAAAAGCTTTTATTCTATTGAGAAAATACTAGCCTTCGTGCAGGTTTTGAAATAATGCACTATGCATGAAAATCCAACGTTTTGTTTTTGGCTTTTTCCATCTATAATGAATTCAAAATGGCAAGAATTGGTACTAAAAAGACGGAAAAGGTGTGAAATTAATTTCTTCGTATCTTTGTTAGAGTGTTTAATAATGGGTGACGATTTCACCCACTGTTCTAAACAATTCCACTCAATGCCACTCAATCCCATTCTGCTCCACTATATTCCACACTATTCTACTCTATTAAACTCTATTGCAATTTATTTCCCTTCACATCTTTGCTACTCTTTTCTACTCTAGATCATAGATTAGACCACTTAATTTCTCTCTATTCCACTCCATTCAACTCTATTCCACTCAATGCCACTCTATTCTATTCATTGTCATTATATTCCACTATATTCTGTCATATTCCAATGTATTCCATTATATTCCACTCCATTCCACCTGACTCGAGTTTTATGACGCGGGTTCACACCTTGCTGTATTCCATTCCAATCCATTCTATTCGACTTTGCTATTTCATTATACTCGACACTATTCTACTCTATTCCACACTACTCCACTGAATGCCACTATATTGATGAAGACTCGTTTTGAAAATTTGCTGAAAACTATCAATGGATGCATGCCTGAGGAAAAAAACTGTATGATGTTCCACAGGAATTATTATAGATATTTTTGGTTTTATCTAATAAAATAAAGAAACATCGCACGTTGGATGTAACGTTGTTGAAAATTCGATACATTTATCTTAAATCTTGAATATGTATTGCCAGTTTTAACTCTTCCTTGAATGACGTTATTTTAATAGATCATTCATATAATGTTTCATTACACAAAAACGAGATTACTAAGATAATGAAACTATTTCTCCAGTTTATTGTCTTTGAAAACGTGAGTAGGGGTACAAATCGACCATTGTGGCAGCCATCTTTAGATTCCGAGATGTTTCACCTTAAAAACTACGTGGTCATAGATAGGGGGGCATTGGCCAAAAGCACGCAGAGCCACGAGGGGGAGGGGTTTTGAAAACTTAGATAAAAATGATCACGTGATTTATGGACGGCCCCTATGGCCAAACAGGATACCATTATGGCCATAAGCGGTACACTTTCTCCTTCAGATTCTCCTCTAGTCATAATTCCCAGCTAATGGCTCTTCCACTCTTGACCACTATCCACTCAGACAAAACCATAATAACAGGAGCAAACGAATCCATAAAGATCTTCATGTCATCACGATATCCATCAGCCGGGTACTCGTGCCTAACTGTTTCGTCAGTCAGAGGTTTAGGTCTTTTTCTCATCCAGAATACTTAAGCAGATTGGGTCCACGGCGAGAAAATGGCTTTACTATTTCCTATCACATTGGGCGCCAACACCACCATTATGAACTCATTTATGTGCGTCGCTTCTTACAGCTATAGGGTAGGTGTACCAATTATGGATGCAATATGTCAACAGTAGTAATAAAAATCAAGTTTTAACCGCGTGTCAATTACTAGTTAAAAGCCTTGAGAATCTGTTGATTTAAACAGTTTTACTACTAAATTGACTTTAAGCTGCTAAAAATTGATTTTAAAAAGCGTTGTCTTTGTACCAATTATGGCAATAGCGTTCCTAGCATTCGACATAAAAGTGTACCAATTATGGACTATCGAATATTTGCACGAAATGAATTCAAACGCCATCCAGAGCGAATGATAATGCAACGCTAATATGTAATGCTCATAAAACTTTCCATAAATTTTGTGTTAAATAGATTTTGAATCATTGCAATGGGTTCATGGGAGAAAATCAATTTTCGAAAAGGAGTCGAAATGTAGTGTAAATGCAAATTATGATACAAAACAGCACTAATGATCTCACATTACTTTTCCAGTGCCTAATATTAACGAAAAAAGAGGGAAAATTTAAAAATCGAGTGTCGCTGAAAACCCTTCTCTATCATGAAATTAGCATTTTCCGTCTGCGAACGTTTTCGAACGTGTGATTGAAAAATCTTAGTAATTGAGTACAAAACACGCAGATAATGCCTTACCAAACCGTCCCGTCGTGGAAGTAACCCGTGAAATAGCTTTACTTCTTTTATTTTACTGATCAAAAAATGTAAACAAACCTCCTCCAGAGTATTGCCATAATTGGGCTATCATACACTCTTTGTACCAGTTATCGACATAGTGGAAATAACACGATTTCCAACTTAAAACAGAAGATTTGATTGCACACTAGCTTTATTTATTCATTTGTTCTCACTAGGCATCATATTTTCATCGGTTGAAGCAGTTTTTTCGGATGAAAACATACATTTCGTAACGGGTGTCCCTTAGCAAACTGCTAAGAAGGTGACATAAATGTGAGGCAAAATTTTCAAATGTTAATTTTTCGAAGCTTATTGCACGAATGTTCTTTTCAAGGTTTAGTTATCATCAAAAACAAATAGTTTTATCATTCCTGTGAATATTAGCCGTTATATTCTAGTGAGACAATGAGAAAAATCTTTTTTTGTTCCTACTATTGCCATAATTGGTGCTATAGTCATAATTGGTACTTCTACCCTAGATGTGTGAGCAACCTGCGGTAGCAAAAAATACATCACACCGGTAGCATCATTAGGATTTTCGGTTTTCCTGTCTGAGACAGGAAAAAGAAACCGAAAAGTTTCAGCGAAGTCATTAAGTCAACCATCTGCAGCTGGTGTTAGACTTTGTTTGGCAATTGGCACTTCGGATTCATACCGGGAAATATCATTGAGTAGATTCCTTGGAATCTGTCTGGAAAGTTAGTGAGCTGTCAGATTTGGATAGAAGAAAACGAAAACCCGATTAAAGTTATTGAGAAAGACGCTTTTTCCTGGTAAAATGGGAGCAACTAAATTGCTTCAAAATAGGCATAATACAAGCATGTATGCTGAACCAACACATGTCTACTATAAATCATATTCAATCGACAAATAATGAGCAACTGACATCCAGCTTACGATTGTTATCCCGTTGTAAATCGTACAATTATCGTGTCCCATTTATCAAACACCGAAAGACTAATGGCTTTCTGTATCTCTCTCTATCTCATTACAGTATTCAACCAAGGTGACGAGGGTCGCTCCTGGTACATCCTGCTCAAAGGTTCGGTCGATGTGGTCATCCATGGCAAGGGTACCGTCGCGACGCTCAAAGAGGGAGACGATTTCGGCAAGCTGGCCCTGATCAACGACGCTCCCAGGTAGGTTTCCCTTCACCGTTTGCGGGATAATGCTGAACTATGGTGCTGCAACACGGGTGATTTAGATAGATGGGTAGATAAAGACGTCATCCGAAGATGGTTTAAAGCAGGAAAGATTACCTGGTATGTTAATCGAGGGTCTTATATTTTTTGCGATGTTGTGGCTCGTCCTATTTTCTTTAATTATCGGAAGCTCACAGAAGCCGTTGGTCGCTATCGTGGCAGCATCCCAAAATTAATCGCTTCTAATGGGTAATTTATGCGGCGATGATCCTTGCAGTAGGGCGACCACCAGAAGCAAGGTCGGACGGATAGAAGGATTACCACTAATTGGAGACCTAATTTTAATTCCCGCAATTCTATTTATTCACACCAGCTTGAAGTTAATGTTTTCAATCACGTTTTTCTCCTTAATCCGCTTGCATAACCCGGGTTCGGCTAACCGCAAAATTATGAAACCACCTCGTACTTAGAGCGGCAACCATCGTGCTCAAAGAGAACAACTGTCACCTGTTGCGAGTCGACAAGGAACACTTCAACCGGATTCTGCGGGATGTCGAGGCGAACACGCTGCGGTTGCAGGAGCACGGCAAGGACGTACTAATCCTGGAGCGGGTCGCTAAACAGCGAGGACACTCGGCTTTCAAGTAGGCAACTCACTGACCTTCCGACCGTTCGCTATTCTTCTAGCATCCTCACATATGTATACGCATAGTTTAGCATTGTCACTCATTTACAAGCTGCCTGTTGCACAAACATAATCACTGTAATTTGTTCAAATATATATCATACGTGGGTAAAGATTTACCAGTGCATGTAATTGAATCCATCATTATCATTATCATTTTAGGACCAAATTAAGTACATGAACCGACAATTTTCACCCCTGGTGGTGTAACGAACTATGTTTGCAGCTGTATGATTTTTGGCATGGTATAATATTTTTATAATAACATTAGCTGGAATTTAGTAATACAATTTATTTTCCTTGTGCAATGGGATAATTTTCGGCCTATCCACACTCTTCTTCTTCTTCTTCTTTTTGGCATGGAGCTGTAACTTTGTAGAGAAAAGAGATAGAAATCTGAAATTTTCTGACTTTTCCTAACTTCTGAAAACGAAAATTTTCGTGCTAAAAGAAGCTCTTAGCGACCTCTAGGATTGGCGCTACAAAAAAAGGTGACATTTAACATGACTAAAAAAAAGAAGCTCTTAGTGACCTCTAAGCAGTACCCTGAATTCTCATACTAAGAACAATGTCTGGTAAAATTTCAGGCTAATTTGATAAAGATACTGAAATCTTAAAGTTCAAGTTAAAAATGTGTTTAAGGACTAATTTCAAGGTTTGAAAAATCATAACTAGCATGTGGAAAATAAAAACCACTTGCTTTTACCACTATTTGAAAGCTTATTCTATTCTGTTCAAGTTTGTCGAACACGCAAATAAGATTAAATGGAGTTCAAACATTGTTTGATCATGATTTGTTCTCCACAGTATCCAAAAATCACAGTTTTCTGAATACATATGGTAGAAAAAACACACATCGACATTAGTTTTTCAAAACCTAGTCAACAGGAATCGAACGAAATGAATCTATGAATTCATTAGCCATTAACAGCTTACATGTTGCTTTAAGCTAAGTATGCTGTTTCGCTCAAGAAAGTAAAGGAATTCCTTGACTGAAAGGGTCAAGAAATTTCCTACAGAGAACCCCCTTTGAAGTGACATTTCTTCTCAACTGCGTACTGCGATCAGAAAAAAGTGATTTTCTTGACCATTTCTTGGGAGAAATTTTCCACGCATCGAGATAGGTGATTCCTTTTCTTGTCAGTAGCAAACCGGCCTTTAAGCAATAAATTACAAAAAATGCCCAAAGATCGAACACCGCATCGCAACCTGATGATAGTTAATTCACGCATGACACATGTACCAACCAATGAATGAACTGAACAAGTTAGCATTGCTTTTTCATTTTGAGTGATGATTGCTTGGATCGCATTTCATTGACGATTGAGAACGATTTGAAAACAATTACACAGTTCGACAAAAAAAGTCGATCTGAATGCACAGAGGCCGGACACCCCGGGCTTGAAAGTATAAAAATAAACAAAAACAATGGCGTTTTCAGAATGTTCATGTCTGCCCCAGGTCATTTTTAAAATATACTTGAATATTTTGCATTTTTTATTAAAAAATCTAATCTCATCAATAACCCGACACAGTGTTTTATATTTAGGACAGCAGAATTCATGTACGTTTTAAACTTGAAAAACAATATGAAGGGTTGTACTAAGTTTCTCATGGACCCCCCTCCCCTTTTTTGTACCCTCCCCATTTTTAAAGCATCGCAAATGATGGAATATTTGATATAAATGGTTGAAAAAAGCGATTTTTGTGATACTACAATCCACCAGCTATCTTTCTAGAAATATCGTGGTTTATGAACAACCCCTTTACCATACTGTGGAACCGTCCACAAATTGTTTGTTCATTTTAGGGTGGGGGAGGGGGGGTTGTCTGTTCAAAGGTTACGGTTCATGTGCATAAAAAATAATGTAGAGTTGATCACAAGGGGAAGGGGATCTCTTGTTTACAATTATGAATTTTAAATCTAACAGGCTTACGAACTTTTTACTTATTTATATCAAATTCTTTGCTAGTGTAATTGCATCTTTGCTTCGTTTCTGACATACATATGTACAGCGCAATGACAATACTTCATTTGGGCACAAACAGTGCCTTTTAATTGTTATTGGACATTCAAGCATTTTCACAAATATCAAAAATATACATTTTCAAAACGAATTTATTTATAGTTCACGGAGATCTACAATTCCTTGAGATAACAGTAGAGTTTATTTGCAACTACCGTAGTTTCGGGTGAAATTGATCATTTTTCACGGTTCTTTTAGTCTGTTTTCTATAATGTTAACAATGCCAAACAACTAAATACAGGAAAACAAGTACGAAGGTGAGCCTCATCGACTTATATACCGAAATTTTCTAACAAATGTCATTTTAGTGTTAACAAATACCTCTTAAATATAAAATCAGAGGATCTCATTTAGGGGTGAAATTGATCACTTGTCAATGTCATTATTGTTAGTTTCCAAAACAACTCTATATGATAAATTTGAGTTCCCTGAATCCGAATATGCTTATAAAATTCTTAACAATGCAATATTTATATAAATAACGAATAGTTATATCTCAAGAATTACGCGGAAAACGCCTAAATGTAAGCAATTTCCTCAGGAATTCAATGATATCTAACAGAAATTCAATTATTTCAACCATATGAGCGAATTGGTACGATTTTTGGTGATGAAATCTGTTTTGGGGATATATCTCAAGCATCCTCACAAACTTTCAGGTTTATACCATGTTCAAATCCTTGCTTATAAATAGAAGTGCATAGGTGTTTGTTAATACTGCACCGTGCATGATTTTGAAATTTTACGTTATTTTCATATTAATAAACATTGTTTAACGCAAAAAACTTCACAACACACAATTCGACAAAAGTTACGACAAGCAACGTTCATTTACTGCAACTTACATTGATATTTGAGCTCCATTAGAATAAATAAAATCGTGTGATACGATGATCAATTTCGCCCTTCTGATCAATTACACCCGATTTTACGGTACTTTATCTTCTGTTTTATTTTTTGTACATCACCTTTTTATGCTTTTGCTTCAATATAAATTAGAATTTCGGATGGAGAAAAATAAAGTGGAATATATGTATCATGATACTTTTTAGTTACCTTTTAAATACATGTATGTATTGAACAACGAAATATTTTGTTTTGGTTGGTGATTGTCTTTTCTGTTCTTCTGGATATTTTTGTCGAACTAATCCCCAACAATATGTTCCCATTGCATTGACGTTATTTTTCCCTTTAAACCGTTGTTCGATGTCCTTAAAATCTTGATGTGCTCGCTCACCCTGGTCGTCTGAAGTTTTTTATGGCTAGCTTTTTTCATAGCACTGGTTTGTTGTCTGGGTACTTATCAAAAAAAGGAAGTAATGGGCATGCTGATTCATTATCCCCATCATTGCTCCTGTCCCACAGGTAATCAAAACATGGAAACTTTGGATTACCCTTTTCAGCCCCATGAGAATATTGATCAGCTTGAAATCTGCAATTTTTTCCATTTAAATTCAGGGTAATAAATCAAATACAAAATGTCTTGCAGCACGTTATATTCCTCTTTATTTAAGTGTAAGTGTAAGCTACTGGAATACTGGTGTAAACATTTCCATTGTGCAGTAACAAGGCTTTTGAAGACTCTGTTAGTACACTTATCGTGTTCGACCTCGAAAATTTCAAAAAGTCGGCGAATATTCCTTAAATATGTTATTTCGTTGTGTTCATCGAACGTTGAGCGGAAATCATCGACTTTCGATCTGTTTGCGGATCTGGTGCCTGTTTTTAACAGTTTTTTCTTCCCAATCTGGATCCTAACAATTCAAAAAGGTTTGAAGGCAAATTTAGATCCCAGGTTGAATCATCAAAACTAGCTTGACCAGGTCGGGATTATCAGCATGACCCGCCGACGTAGACGGTTGTGGATGATATGATGAACTTGTTGCTATTGTAGGCGTCGGGTCTATTAGCGGTAAGTCATCCTCGTGGTTATCAGGACAAGAAGTTGTTTCCTCCTCAGCATCAATCTCGTCAGATGGTAAGACTTTTTCTGGTAGAGTACATGACGACCTTTTTGGATATTGAATTCCATTCCTTTGGCATCAGTTTTTACCCACTAATAAGGGCATTAGACATAAGTAAGAATGCATATGAGCCACACCAGGAGCTGACCATATCATAGGCACTGCAAGTATTGACCGATGTTCGCTCTTGAGCAGCATTGAATGGCAGCAAACACAATGATTAATTTTAGACAAATCGTTGATCCACAACCTTCTAAAGTACTGCTTGTACTTGTCAATTACCAGTGGAATGAAGTTTATTTGCTTGAGCCTTGGCATGTAAAACCACTAAGAGACTTCTAACCAAATCACACTTAGAGATATCCATTTTCACCTTGCAATTAACACTTTGTATTTCACTTGAATGAAGAAACATATCACGTTGTAAAATTATTTTTTATAAGTAAAGGTATAAATCAACTCAACAGCCGAATGTGAGGTGATGTTTGAAAAGATGAGTTTAAGCCACCCACTCGAAAAAAGCAAGTTTGAAAACAAAACAAAAATCAATCGTTTTTTGTAAATTGATCTAACTTGGAAATCGTTGGCCAGGAGGCACAAGTATTATTTGTTTTACAATTAATCAATGTTAAATGTAACGATTTCCAATAGCTTCAATATCAGCATTGTTTATCCTTCAATGTTTAATAGCTAGAGCAAAGCAGTTTACGGGCACCATATTGACAGGATATTCATAAGAAGGTAAAGTTATCACAAGCATAGTATTATTTAAAAATTTGTTCAAAGTCCGTTGATCTGTCAGGGAACATTCATAAATTACGTGGACTTTTTTTTAAAACAAGATCCCTCTCCCCCCTCGTGGCCTTTTGTCTATAAACAAATTTAAAAAATCCACGTGGTTTATGGATAGCCCCTTGATCTAAAATTCGATATTGTAAACATGAAACATAATAGCCTGCAAGGGCCCTTCATAAACCACGTGTATATATTTTTGGTATTTTTCATCCCCTTTCCCTTGTGGTCAACTCTTCAATTTTTTTATTTTTATTTATACGAACCGTAATCTTTGAACAGACCCCCCCCCCCCCCACGGTGCTCCCCTGACCGTTATTATCAGAAAAAAATCTCCATCATTCATTCGCCGTGATTATCAGGATAGATATAATATTAAAATTTGAATCAAATTTGGTTTATATAGTTAATTGTAACTTCTGAGAAGAGTTTTGAATGAGAAGATAGACGAAATTTGTAGTTACGTCCTTTTGGAAGCGTAACCATTGAAAACACTTATTTCCAATAGAATAATTAGGCATTCTTATACCTTTGAGCATATTCAAATATTTTCAAAGGCACATTGCCCTTATATGGCGCCAAAGTATTTTACAATCAACTGATTTTCCAAAGGCTCAAGTGTTTTAAGGTATTACGGAGCTAATTTCATCATATAACCAGATTAGTTCTTGTAGCTCAATATTCTGGCTAGCTTGGTGAACGTATATACTCACGATTTAGTTTATTTTACATGCAATTATTGTTACCTGTTGTACATCGAAGCGAAGAATACGACAAGGAATACTTTACGAGTTAAGTTTTCAATTATGGATAGCAGTATATGGAATAAAATAAAATTAACAACGTAGAAAGCAGCGATACAAAATGGAAGAAAACAATGCAAAGTTTAGAACATCCGTTGTTATTTTGTTTAATGGAGTTCAAAATTGTAGCATTTACAGAGCTTAACTTTAAATGTTTGTCTTTGTCAATTTGGAATACTTTGTGGAGCTCCCAAAGTATGATTTTTTTCGTTTGTGATTAGTCATAGCAGCTGGTGAGTCTTTACTTCACAAGCACAATCTGCAATCGAAAAGAAATAAAAGTTAACATGGAAATCTTCAGATTGTGTAGGATTGAAACCATATTCTGGTATGTAGTCCAGCAGGTTATCAACAGGGCCACAGAACAATTTACGATTTTCCGGTAATCAAAACGTAATTTACGTAATTTACGGAATTTACGTAAAATCCACGAACAACTCTGTTTTAAACATATTTTAAATATCTTTTCAAAAATATACCCCTTGACTTTGAATTCCATTACCATTACCAATACCATTAGTGTTCAATGAGCACTTCCACAATTATTAACTGAGAGCTTTCTTTGCCAAAGTTGCCATTTTTGCATCGTATATCGTGTGGCAGGTACGAACATACTCTATGCCCAGGGAAGTCAAGAAAATTTCCATTACGAAAAGGTCCTGGACCGACCGGGAATTGCACTCAATAACCTCCAGCATGGCTTTGCTTTGTAGCCACGGACTTTAACCACTCGGTTAGGGAAGGCCCAAGGTAGCTAGTTGAGCTATAACAATATTTTATGAATAATAATTATGACAGGAAAATTGTTCCGTAATGCCTTACAGCGCTTGAGCATTTGAAAAAATAATCAATTGTGAAAGACTTTGGCGACATATAATTGCAATGTGTCATTGAAAACATTTGAACATGCTTAACGGAATGCCTGCTTAAAAGAATGCCTAATTATTCTATTGGAAACTAATGTTTTCAATGGTTACACTTCCAAAAGGACGTAACTCCAAATTTCGTCTATCCTCTCATTCAAAACTCCTCTCAGAAGTTACAAATAACTATATAAACCAACTTTGAATCAAATGTTAATATTATATCTATTCTGAAAATAACGGCCAATAAAAACCCGGTTGAATATTTCAGATTTCCTTAGAATTACTGGACTTACACATTCAAAAGGGCGTAACTTCAAAACGGGCCCTACGATTTTTTTTAAATTTTGCCCAGACAAGCAGCTTAGCTATAGAAATCGACTGATGAGCACAGATTTGATGGAGATTTTTTTCTGATAATAACGGTCAGGGGAGCACCGTGCCCCCCTAAAATGAACAACCAAATGAATGGACGGTTGCACAGTATGATCAAGGGGTTATTTATAAATCAAGATATTTCTGGAGAGATATCTGGTGCATTGCAGTATCCAGTGGATTTATATAAAATATTTCATCATATCATAAATACCTTAAAACGGGGAGGGTACAAAAAAGGGAGGGGGAGTCCATGCAAATTTAAGTACAACTCTTCATATTGAATTTCAAGTTTAAAACAAAATATGGCACATGAATTCTGCTGTCCTGAATAAAAAACACTGTATCGGGTTATTGATTAGATCAGATTTTTAAATAAAAAATGCAAAATGTTCAAGTATATTTTAAAAATGACCTGGGGCAGACACGAACATTCTGAAAAAGCCATTATTTTTGTTTATTTTTATACTTTCAAGCCCGGGTGTCCAGTCTCTGTGCCTTCAGATCGACTTTTTTGTCGAACAGTGTTATCATCATCGACTGAGAAAAAGCAGTGCTAACGTGTTCATATTTTAAACCCGCCAAAGCTCGCGGTGGTGCTCTTGGCTCACCCACAGCGGATTTATAAAAGTGCTTCCTAGATTTCTATTTTTTATAATTTATTTTTGTAAGATAAATTGTAACTTAAATCGGGATAAAGTTTAAGATGTATAGAGCCATCATGTTCTGGAAATTAAAAATCCGAAATTTCCATACAGGTGTATTTTTTAGAGAGAACACTCTCTAAAAATAGTGATTTTCAAAAACCTTGAAGCACAAATCTCAACCAAACTATGTTAAAACTTGCTGCAGTCATAAAAGTGTGTTCGACAAAAGTTCGTAGAATTGAATCAACTACTATGTAGAGGTATTTTTGATCATTTTTGGTGTTCCGTTTGATAGTTATGAATTTTTAAAGCTTGAATTTAGCTCAGAAATACATAATTGATTTGAAGCATAGAAATTGCAACAATTTCTGTTCAGACAAAGCGCACCAAGTGTCAAAAAGTAATAAACTGATTGATTATTGCTTTTATTGAGTCGATTTCAGACCCCGATAGAAGTTTTTGTTAGATCTATGGTGTCTGTAGGGAATGTTCTAGAACCCGCTCATTGGACCAGTATATTTTGGCCGGCACTCAAGATTTTCAAGATTTGACTGAACGCATATTTGAACATTTCTGGTGTCCAATGCTCTGCCCTGCAAAACTTCAATTTTCAAGCTATTGTAATGCTACTGATTTCAGGCTCAAAGGTATAGATTATTGAAGAATTTACGATACTGATATCGAAAAAAGTATTTAACGTGCTAACTGATGTAAGACTAGACGAAAATTGATTAATTTGTTATAAAATCCTTCTGTTACTTACAGATGTTCAAAATAATGTTCCGACATAGATTTTTTTCTTGTGATAGCCTGATTCAAAAAATAGGCAGTTTAATTGGAAGCAGTATGTATGGAGTATAGATATTTAACTCGTGAACATTTGGCCGAATGAACATTCGGCTTAGTTTTGCCTTCTACGAATAAAAGGCTGTTCTTTATATTTATACTGTTCCAATATTCAGTGACACTTAGGAGATATATTTTAATTTGAATTTTCCCTTCTTTTTTTCAGTAGCTACAGTGAGACCATTGATCTTTAGAATCTATTATATCTTGGACTACATAATTAAACCTCGAGTCTTCCTTGTAGATTCTTTTAAAAAACATCATGTTCCTTAATTGATTTTCTGACAATTAATATCAGTTTTTCAAATAATTTTTTTTTTTTTTGCAATTTCTCATCGTAATAGGCTGTTTTTCATCACGCCAATCTGTCATGAAACGGCCTACTTTCCTGCACTGAAGTATGCAGTGAGGGAATAGTCATTACGCAACTGAAACCAGTGCTGTAATGATTAATTACACAACGCTTTCTCATTACGCAACTGTTTTGAGTTGCGTAATGAATCATAACACAACAATTTTTCAGAAATTGTAAAATAATGCTGAATGCATTCCGATATAATTTCTTATACCATCAAGTGGTCTTCTACGAAATTTCAAAAAATGTTGTACGTAACTCGTTGCAGAACTCGATTTTTACAGCACTCGTCGTAATTATCCTACTCGGCAAGCCTCGTAGGATAAATTTACGACTCGTGCTGTAAAAATCATCATTCTGCAACTTGTTCCGTAAACTTCTATTTAAGTCTTGGATAGAAACATTTTTTTTTAAATTCCTAAATGGATCATCTGGTCGAAAACGTCAAATACAGTGAGCATGTTAGTAATTAATACTGAAAATGCAGAAGAAATGCTTACTCAATAGAAAAATAGCTTATTTGAAAAAAAAACACCTAATTAAGAGTAGGTCAAAGGCATTGAAAATGTAGGATACAAATATTAGAATATGTAGTATTCGTTCCTACAATGAAATTTGAAGTAATCAGATCGACTCTCCATAACTCGATATCAAAGGGACCATCGACTTATAGAATTATCGAGTTATAGAATACACCGACACAATAAATCCCAAAATCAAACGAACAAGTATCTGTAATCCCAATACATTTATGATCACTTCTGCAAAAAAGGAATATTATTTTATTGGCAGTATTTTAAAAGCTACCATTTAAAAACTTTTTTTCAAAATTCTCGAATTCTTCTTTTTTGTGACAATCAATATTTTCTTTCCAATGTTTTTTTAACTTTCATTACATTTTGCAAGAATTTAGTCGAAGTTTCCCCGAATAAGAAAGATTTTTAAATAAATATCGAGTTGTGGAGAAAAATTTACCTGTTCCATGACATCGATTAGTGGAAATATTAAGCTATGGAAATATCGACTCATGGAGAGCACGGTGTATGGAAATTTGAAGGGACTGATAAATCCATCGAGATATAGAATACCGAGTTGTAAAGAGTCGACTGTAATCACCAGAAAAAATTCTAATTGAAGTGTCAGTAGCTCTGTTAATTTCTATTGATTTATTTATCTATTATTGATATAATATTATACAGCCATTCAATGAAAAACCGATCTAGTGGGTTTCCGAATTCCGTGAAAATTTGCTATTTTGTTCCGTATCCGAAATAAGGATACACGTATTTTTGGATTTTTTGATTAGGGTGACCATTTCCAAAATAGAGTGACCAAAAATATCGCGATTTTGCAAAATTTTTATTTATAAAAAAATTATAACTTTCGAACCGTTCGACCGATTTTCAATCTTTTTGGACGAAATGAAGGCTAAAAATTTTGACTTTTCAGGAAAAATATAAAATTTCACAAAAATTGTGTTTTTTACATGAAAAAACTCAATAGTTTCCGTTTTTTCGTGTTTTGAAGGCCTCGGGACCAAAGGGGCTATCGCTGTTCTCATTTTTTCTTGAAAGTTCAGAAAACTTTACGTATACTGTCAAATTTTCAGCGATGTATGTTTTTTAATTTTTGAGATATATTTTTTTGAAAATAAAAAATCAGTCATTTTTTATCGGCACACACTGTAGGTCTCAGCGCATTAGATTTGTAATGTTTAAAAAAAAGCTTTCATTCCATAAAAAAAGATTGGAAATCGGTTGAGCTGTTCAAAAGTAATGATTTTTTTAAACATTACAAATCTAATGCGCTGAGATCTACAGTGTGTGCCGATGAAAAATGACTGATTTTTTATTTTCAAAAAAATATATCTCAAAAACTAAAAAACATACATCGCTGAAAATTTGACAGTTTACGTAAAATTTTCTGAACTTTTAAGAAAAAATGAGAGCAGCAATAGCCCCTTTGGTCCCGAGGCCTTCAAAACACGAAAAAACGGAAACTATTGAGTTTTTCCATGTAAAAACACATTTTTTTTTAATTTTATATTTTTTCCGAAAATTCAAAATCCTTAGCCTTCATTTCGTCCAAAAAGATTGAAAATCGGTCAAACGGTTCAAAAGTTATAATTTTTTTAAAAATAAAAATTTTGCAAAATCACGATTTTTCTGGTCACCCTATTTCGGAAATGGTCATCCTAATCAAAAAATCCAAAAATACGTGTAGAGTAAGGTGGGGCAAAAGTTCGACCTTAGTGGTATAATCGAAGTTTCCAGAAAACCAATAGCAGTTGAAACAAAATAAATACCATACAGTGAACCTTCAACATATTGGCTATTATTTTGCTGAACATACATGTGTCAAAATATTTATCCATTTTTAGTTATAACAGTTTCAAAATTGATTGTCCTAAACGAACTTTTGCCCCACCGGTGGGGCAAGAGTTCGAATCAAGTGTGGGGCAAAAGTTCGCTGGCTAAAACACTAAATATTGATACTTTTATGACAGGCATACTTTATACCAGCCGTGAACTTATGTTTGCCGAAAAATACACACTAAATTTTCATCAAAAAATAATCCAAAACAGGGTTAATTTTAGTATACCTAAAAATAGCAGTTTTTCGCAAAACTAAGTGAAAATGTAAAATTTTGGTGATATTTTTCGCACGATCAGGCGAATTTCACTAAATTTGAAGATAATATGTGGATTTTGAGTAATTTGAATTTTTTCCGTGATTTTATGCATGGGTCGAACTTTTGCCCCGCTGATTCGAACTTTTGCCCCACTATGGGCCAAAAATTGTTTCCAAGCATTTATGCAAAAACTAATACACCTCAAGGCATCCTTATGGTAGACCTAGAAACGCCCTTACATAAAATATTGAAAAAGATTTTATCTTTATTTGGTTCCGTGAAACGAAAGTTTGACCAAAAATTACAATATTCACGTCAAAAAACAACAAATAGCCATAATTTTTCCAAATCTCAACCGAGTCTTATGATATTTGGAGTGAAAGTCTCCTACTTGATAAGCATTCGAACCACCATGTCATTTATAAGTTTTGTTTTGAATTGAGTTTGAAATCTTGAAAAGGAACTCTTACCCCACTCGAACTTTTGCCCCACTTTACTCTATCTTTATTTCGGATAAGAAACCAAATAGCAAATTTGCACGGAATTCGGAGACGCACTAGATCGGTTTTTCATGAAATGGCTGTATATGTATATATGATATATATTATTGATATGTTTATCCTTCTAATAGAAGAAGGGAAAATTTCAGTTGTTGCAAGCAGAACAAAATTAACACAGCAAAGCTTCAAGGAACTACCTACGATGATAAGAAGGTGAGACTAGCTTTAAAAATATCAATTATTTTGATGCCAATTACTATTAGACTAGTAATATAAGGAAAAACAATCTATGTTCTAAAGAAGGGATATTTATAAAATTGAAAACAAGTCTTTTTTACGTTATCAATTGTAGCACAAAAAAATAACCGTCTGCTAATGTTTTAAGAAACACAAACTACTAACGCGGAAGCAATGATCGAATGATAGCCTGGACACGGTGTGCTGAATTGTCAGATGTGTCCCAAATCAACTTAGTGACTCATTTATTATTTCTAAGTTGTCTGTCGTGCAGTAAAGATCTCATTTAGGTCACGTCTTTGGATCCTGCAAACTGTTTTCAACCAGTCAAACTTTATTCCATAATTCATCCGTTGCCCATTCAGCAGATGACATTAAAATGAATTATATTCGGACAAACAACATTAAGCATCAGATTTGGTCATCTTTGAACATTGAATATTCTTAATATTCCTTCAAAACCTACCTACATTTAATGCTTTTTTTTACAATTCTTAGCATAATAAATTTAAATACCGAACATAACTCTTTAACATATTTTAAAAAGCAAACCTGCCAGTAAAACTGTCATTGATTTCCAATCAAAATATCACATCTTCCGTTCTTCGATTCAAATCATTCATAGGAGAGTTATTCGCTTGAAGCGATTATTATTAGTTTTATTAAGGAGATTTTCAGCCCGTGGCTGGTTTATCTCCACTTGAGGCGATTATCAAACTAGCTAAATATAATCTTTTATACCGATAATTAAAAAAAAAAATAATAAATGACTTTGGAAAAAACTTTCGGGGAAACAGTACATTCGGGGAAATGGTTTTCGGGAAAATGTCGGATAATCTCGAGTGATTGTGCTACTTTTCCCCGAATGTCGTTTTCCCAAATGTCATTTCCCCGAATGTCAGTTCCCTGGAAGACCCGTTTCCCTGAAAGCCATTTCCCCGAATGACCCGGTGTTGCAGTTTAAAAATATGCAAGAATAGTCTTTGGTGACAGGGTGCTGAACTAAAAAGAACGATCAGCAATCAAAAGAAGGATATTTGTGACCATTCTCGATAAAACCATATTGCCAAAAATGACGGTATAACTCGAAAGAACCGCCAATCAAATAAAGAAGGATGGACATCTAATGGCCTGTTCTTTCACCACCTTGAAATACAAAAGTTATGACAATTATGAGTGCTAAACATGTTTCGGGGAACTGGGCTATTCGGGGAAAAGTAGCACAACCCATTCCAGTTCATGCTATTCTTGTGGTTTAGCTATTACACATTCTTCATGCTGGCTATTCTTTCTAAGGTAATTTCGTTTCTTCATTTGCTCTGCATCAGTGCTTACATACAGAAAAGTTGTAGCATTTCCTACGCTTAGGTACGGCTATGCTTGAATAAAAATGAGGTTATACTTTTATCTGGATAACGGTAATTTCGATGACTGACTTTCTTGGGATGATGCTACCGGGCAAATGGCTTACAGGTATTGTACATAAAAAAAATGATTTCCATCAGTCTTCAATTTCTTAAAGTTAAGTTGTCAATTTCCCCAAACGACTGCTTGAGCAACCTGTCATACTTTTCATCCCGCTTTAATTTCTCGGAAAAGCGTTCACCCCGAGTAAGTGGAACGCTTGTTTGCATATCGTTAACATTAATCATAATCGCTTTTCGCGCCAACAACAAAAGCGAATGGCACGGAGCTCGAGCGAAATAATTTGACTCGAAAGTGAAGGAAACACGATCGATTGTCTGGCGGGAACAAGGACAAAGTCCCTCGTCCGTAAAAATGTCAACTTGATGAAGGTGGTTCGTGGATAAGTAGGTACGTGAAGGGATGCAAAGGCTTGTAATGCGAAAGAAACCCGATGCGCTTTGAAGTTTTTTTTTTCTTTTTGGGGAGATAAGAAATTGTGAGATCATCACAAGTTTTTGTATTGCACTCTTTTAACATAAGATAAAGTGGTATCAGGTATCTTGACAAGTTGCCGAAAAAAATATGTTTTGACAATTTTTAAGCAGATGAGCGTTATAGCAGACCCAGTGCTTATGGATTTCTTCGAATTCTATGACCATGAACACTAAGAAAATTTATATCTTCAGAAAAGTTAGTCATTTACTCAAGGGCTATTTTAGTAGAAAAATTAATACAGGATGGAGGTTAATGGTCAAAATTTTTGAAAGGTGGGAGTTCGTAAGCATCGAATTCAGGGTTCTTTGCAGCTCATCCGGAATCCAAGAGAGAAGTATGTATATTAGAAAACACATTCCAAGTAAAAAAAAGTTTCTTTTGTTCGACGAGTAACAACTTCTAGTGCTACCATCGAGAAGGAAAAGTACTTTACAGCTTCAAGCTCAAACACATCGGCACAACACTATATCATTTCACCGTTTCTACCTTCAACAATAGCATCCATCCTTCCTTTTTTCCCATTGTTGCATGTTTACCAGGAAATTTTAATTAGGAAAATTTGTTTACCTTTAGCTACCTTAGGCAATCCCTCCTCCGCATTGCATGAACCAAGAGGCAACTCGCATCCATCATCATCCTTTCCGGTTGGTCTGAAAAACAATGTAGCTAACTGAAGCATTTCGCCAGAAACATTTCCTTTTGTTGTGTCTTTCCACCTGTTTTCTATTTTTTGGACAAATCTGCACGTGTCCTCATTACTTTCTGTCATCAAACCGTGAAAAGTGATTCTTCTCCATTTCCTCGAATCCTATTATCCCAAATGCCATTAACCCGAAAGCTATCACCCCGAATGCTATTACCCCGGAAATTTCAATAATCATGAACGGTATTGCCCTATGATAATGGAATTCGAGGTAATGTTAAGAGGGATCATGGGTCGTTCGGAGAACAGAAATTCGGGATAATGGCATTCGGGTTAATGTCTTTCGGTGCCATGAGGTAGAATCGCAAAAAGTGACGCCCCGATTTCCCTCCCATTCGCAGATACACTGTGATGTCCGGCACGCCACAAAAGATGCTGGAACACCTGCTGGAGACAAGACTGGGCGGTCAGGCGGGACCAAACGATCCGTTTTTGGACGACTTTCTACTGACCCACATCGTGTTCATGCCGACGCCGATTCTGATCGATGAGCTGGCGAGCACCTACCACGCCGACACCGAAGTGGACATGCGGACCGCGAGCGAAGAGGACCAGGAGTACTTTATGACCTGCAAACGGCGGGTGGTGCAGTTCATCCAGCGGTGGGTCCTGGCGGTGCGACATGCCGTGTTTGACGACCCGCTGGCGGTGGAGTTTATCGAGGTGAGTTCGAACATTGAACTGCTTTAATCACTTTTTGTTGAATGAATTATATGCTAAGATCCCTCTCACAGCGGAACAAAAATAATAATTCTAAGCAAGCAAAATGAGTCATTGATTTCATGGAAAAATGATTTTCTTTCGAAAAAAATAAGTATTTCAACGTTTTGTCCTTTAGACGTTTTGGAACCCGACGTTTTATCCCTCGACGTTTCGTCATTCGCCATTTTTTCTCTAAACCGAAAAATCGAAATTTTCATTGTCATATAAGAACGTTTAGCATAACGGACAGCTCATACAGAAAAAAACATAGCTTTATAAAGGCATTCACTTTATCTATCTTCGTAGTTGTTTACCATTCAAATTTATAAATTCAAAATTCAGTGCGCATCGTACCTTCGTGCTGTGCGTACACGAATTCTCTCTGATCTTGGAAGTTTTCTTAAAAACTACCTAAAGCAATAAATCAGTACTTTTCAGTGCTACATAAACAGTACTTTTCAGTGCTAAAATTAAAAACGGTACTTTTCAGTGCTACTAAAACAGTACTTTTCAGTACTATTTTCTACTATTGATCCCTTTACGATCCTTGTTTGGACCCGTGCCTTCGATTTTTCGTTGGACCCGTTGGCGAAAGCTAGCGGTGGTAATCCTTCTTGGACACCGTCTAGGGAAAAAACCTCTCGAAGGTCACGTCTTTCTCGTTTATTAACTAAACATGGTATCAACAACTAACAAAAGAAAGGGTGAATCTCTCAATTAACTACTTCCTTCCAAAAAAGTGGGTTTTAAAACTGTTACTACACGTGGCAAGAATGGAAGAAAGGACGCTTCCCCGGAATGTGAAGTTTCTTCCAAGGGCGAAATGAATAATTGTATCGAAATGAGCAATCAGTTCGATGCTCTAGACAGGCTCTTTGATTAGAGTGAGGAAGCAAAGAGTGCCGCCTATCGTGGTCAGTTGTTCTGAATTTGGGGGATTTAGGCAGGAGATTTTGAACTCCATTAGGGGAATCAAGGTTTCCTTCCAAATCGCAAAGAAAAAGGAGACTGTCGCGTTTTGCCGGCAACTCTTAAAGATCGCGAACTTCTTCTCATACATCTTGAAGAGAAGAAGCTCAAATTTTTTACTTATGACGACAAAACTGAACGTTTGTTCAAAGTTGTCTTGAAAGGTCTCTCAAGTGATTATAAGTCACCTGAAGAGATCAAAAATGGAATAAATGATTTACTTGGATTTTCCCCAGTCCAAGTAATCATTATGAAAAAGAGAACCCAATCTGGCATTGTTCGGAAAGGGCTTTCTCAAGAATATTATTTAGTTCACTTTAACAAAAAAGAACTAAATAATATTAAATAAACAGAAAGCTTGAATGCGCCAATTGCAAGGGCCCTCATAAAGCTAACTTTTGGAAATGCACTTCACGCAAGAGAGTCGTTGAGGCTCGTGCCAGGCAGATGAAGGATTATATCCGTTACGATAACGGTCGTTTCCGAAATTTGCCTGGTAGAGTATCGAACAATGCTCATTTTTCAGTTAACGATCGCTTGATTAGGAATCATACCCACCAGGAAGATCATAATCATGCTCATTCTCAAACAAATTTTAATCCGTCGGGTAGCCGTTCGAATCTTTCAATTTCGAGAATCTACCCACGGAAAATCCTTTGCTGATATCGTAGCAGGAAATTTGAACTCCTCCCCTGTTCGTACTATGAGTACCCATTCTACTTGTTTCAAATCAAATGGAAAAAAAAACCCTACCGCCACAGATAATTCCTACTCCGCTTCTTCGTCTACCGGAAATTCCAATGGGAAATCATCAGATGCATCCACTCCAAGTGATATGTCTGCCTTTGATTTTAATTTTCTAACTGAACAATTGAATGGGATCCCAGCCGAGCACGTGGATTTTTTTCATAATTTCACCCATAATTTGTCCATCTTTACCACGCGTAATGAGTTAATTAATTTAAATCAATATTAGAGTCAACATACGTTTCATATGTATTCCAGTCGGCTCGTAAATAATTAAAAGCGGAGCTGATAGGATTGAGAATCGCTTCATGGGATATTTGAAATGTAACAGGCACATGATCAGAATCAAAATCAGCATGAGTAACTAATTGGCTACAAAGATGACTAGAGTCGGTTAAGACTAAATCAATCGTAGATGGATTTATAGAAGAGGAAAAACATGTAGGGCTATCAGGGTATTGAATTGAGAAATATCCTGAAGAGCACTCATCAAATAAAATTCTGCCGTTGGAATTACTTTGAGAATTATTCCATGACCGATGTTTGGCATTAAAGTCACCAATGATAAAAAAAATTTGACTTATTGCGAGTCAATTTTCGCAAGTCACTTTGGAGCAAATTAACTTGCTGTCCAGAGCATTGAAAAGGCAAATAGGCAGCTATGAAAGTATATTTACCAAACTGTGTTTCAACAAAAACACCTAAAGTTTCAAAAACTTTAGTTTAAAATGACGAGAACAGTTGATGTTTCATACGCCTATGAATGATGATTGCAACTCCCCCACATGCCCCATCAAGTCGATCATTTCGATATACAAAAAAGTTAGGATCTTTTTTAGTTTGGATCCAGGTTTTAAATAATTTTCAGTAATAACTGCTATATGCACGTTGGGCCCAGATAGCCGTAGCGGTAAACGCGCAGCTATTCAGCAAGACCAAGCTGAGGGTCGTGGGTTCGAATCCCACCGGTCAAGGATCTTTTCGGGTTGGAAATTTTCTCGACTTCCCAGGGCATAGAGTATCTTCGTACCTGCCACACGATATACGCATGCAAAAATGGTCATTGGCATAGTAAGCTCTCAGTTAATAACTGTGGAAGTGCTCATAAGAACACTAAGCTGAGCAGCAGGCTCTGTCCCAGTGGGGACGTAACGCCAGAAAAGAAGAAGAAGATGCACGTTATTAGCTGTAAGAAAATTAAACAGCTCGTCCTCTTCACCATTCAGAGAACGAGCATTCCAATTCAAAATATTTAAATTATTATTTGGATCCATTAGAAAAACGTAATCCAATAACAATTTGATTTGTAAATTTTACACCTACTTGGACTGCTTCAGTCATAGTGATGGCTTTGAACATTGAATCAATCATTAGATTCAATTGTTCAGTTAGAAAATTAAAATCAAAGGCAGACATATCACTTGGAGTGGATGCATCTGATGATTTCCCATTGGAATTTCCGGTAGACGAAGAAGCGGAGTAGGAATTATCTGTGGCGGTAGGGTTTTTTTTTTCCATTTGATTTGAAACAAGTAGAATGGGTACTCATAGTACGAACAGGGGAGGAGTTCAAATTTCCTGCTACGATATCAGCAAAGGATTTTCCGTGGGTAGATTCTCGAAATTGAAAGATTCGAACGGCTACCCGACGGATTAAAATTTGTTTGAGAATGAGCATGATTATGATCTTCCTGGTGGGTATGATTCCTAATCAAGCGATCGTTAACTGAAAAATGAGCATTGTTCGATACTCTACCAGGCAAATTTCGGAAACGACCGTTATCGTAACGGATATAATCCTTCATCTGCCTGGCACGAGCCTCAACGACTCTCTTGCGTGAAGTGCATTTCCAAAAGTTAGCTTTATGAGGGCCCTTGCAATTGGCGCATTCAAGCTTTCTGTTTATTTAATATTATTTAGTTCTTTTTTGTTAAAGTGAACTAAATAATATTCTTGAGAAAGCCCTTTCCGAACAATGCCAGATTGGGTTCTCTTTTTCATAATGATTACTTGGACTGGGGAAAATCCAAATAAATCATTTATTCCATTTTTGATCTCTTCAGGTGACTTATAGTCACTTGAGAGACCTTTCAAGACAACTTTGAACAAACGTTCAGTTTTGTCGTCATAAGTAAAAAATTTGAGCTTCTTCTCTTCAAGATGTCTGAGAAGAAGTTCGCGATCTTTAAGAGTTGCCGGCAAAACGCGACAGTCTCCTTTTTCTTTGCGATTTGGAAGGAAACCTTGATTCCCCTAATGGAGTTCAAAATCTCCTGCCTAAATCCCCCAAATTCAGAACAACTGACCACGATAGGCGGCACTCTTTGCTTCCTCACTCTAATCAAAGAGCCTGTCTAGAGCATCGAACTGATTGCTCATTTCGATACAATTATTCATTTCGCCCTTGGAAGAAACTTCACATTCCGGGGAAGCGTCCTTTCTTCCATTCTTGCCACGTGTAGTAACAGTTTTAAAACCCACTTTTTTGGAAGGAAGTAGTTAATTGAGAGATTCACCCTTTCTTTTGTTAGTTGTTGATACCATGTTTAGTTAATAAACGAGAAAGACGTGACCTTCGAGAGGTTTTTTCCCTAGACGGTGTCCAAGAAGGATTACCACCGCTAGCTTTCGCCAACGGGTCCAACGAAAAATCGAAGGCACGGGTCCAAACAAGGATCGTAAAGGGATCAATAGTAGAAAATAGTACTGAAAAGTACTGTTTTAGTAGCACTGAAAAGTACCGTTTTTAATTTTAGCACTGAAAAGTACTGTTTATGTAGCACTGAAAAGTACTGATTTATTGCTTTAGGTAGTTTTTAAGAAAACTTCCAAGATCAGAGAGAATTCGTGTACGCACAGCACGAAGGTACGATGCGCACTGAATTTTGAATTTATAAATTTGAATGGTAAACAACTACGAAGATAGATAAAGTGAATGCCTTTATAAAGCTATGTTTTTTTCTGTATGAGCTGTCCGTTATGCTAAACGTTCTTATATGACAATGAAAATTTCGATTTTTCGGTTTAGAGAAAAAATGGCGAATGACGAAACGTCGAGGGATAAAACGTCGGGTTCCAAAACGTCTAAAGGACAAATAATTTGTCCATCTTTACCACGCGTAATGAGTTAATTAATTTAATAACCATGCGGATTGGATTACCGAACAGCTCAATATAAGTGTCAGTTTATATTAGAGTGTACTGCCTCTCTGTAGTAGTCATGTCGTCACTTGAGTGAGAACGACACGTTGATAGCCTTCCCACATCTTTACTCTTCCACAATACAGTTGTTGTGGAAGCGATGTAGGTACGATAGGCAAACAGTTTCAACACTAAATAAATCGCACTCGCTCGCTCCGCGTGTGTAGGAACAAGAGATGGATGGATATTGGTTATGAAAGGGGTCCGCGTGGTCTGTAGGGATTTGAATTCTAAACTTGTAACCAACTCAGTTATTGGGTCACCAAGTGGCTCGGTAGCTTAGTTGGTAAAGCGCTCGTCTAGCATACAAGAGTCCTGGGTTCATATCCCAGCCGAGCACGTGGATTTTTTTCATAATTTCACCCATAATTTGTCCATCTTTACCACGCGTAATGAGTTAATTAATTTAATAACCATGCGGATTGGATTACCGAACAGCTCAATATAAGTGTCAGTTTCTAATATTGATGTTAACATTTCTTTAGAAACTAAACTTGATATTGACAATGCTCTTGAAACTTTAACAAATTCCATTGTTGAAGCCAGAAGCATTGCAATTCCAAAATGTGAAGTAAAATTTGAATCCGTGATTATAGACGATGATCTTAAACTCTTGATCCGCCTTTAAAACGTGAGGAGAAGGCAATTTCAACGCACTCGTGATCCTGCTATGAAAATTATATGGCAGGATTTGCAGAAAGAAATCAAAAAGCGTTTTGCTCAATTAAGAAACAAAAATTTTGAAAATAAAATTTCTCAATTGGACCCTGGCTCTAAGCCCTTTTGGAAATTATCTAAAATCTTGAAAAAACCACAGAAGCCTATACCGGCATTGAAAGAGGAAAACAAATTATTACTAACTAATTGCGAAAAAGCTCAAAAACTTGCTATGCAGTTTGAAAGTGCGCACAATTTTAATTTAGGACTTACTAGTCCAATTGAAAATGAAGTTACTCAGGAGTTCGAAAATATTCTCAATCAAGAGAACGTTTTCGAAAATGCCTGGGAGACTGATTTGGAAGAAGTGAGAACTGTTATTAAAAAATTCAAAAATATGAAAGCTCCTGGCGATGATGGAATTTTCTACATCCTCATCAAGAAACTTCCAGAAAGTAGCTTATCATTTTTAGCTGATATATTTAACAAATGTTTTCAATTAGCATATTTTCCTGACAAATGCATTTTTCCAATTGTAAAACCAGACGAAAATCCTGCAGAAGCTTCTAGCTATCGTCCAATCAGTTTGCTTTCCTCCATCAGTGAACTTTTTGGAAAGGTCATTTTGAACAGAATGATGGTCCACATCAACAAAGATTCAATTTTTGCCAATGAACAGTTCGGATTCCGCCATGGACATTCGACCACTCATCAACTTTTACGTGTAACAAATTTGATACGTTCCAACAAATCTGAAGGCTATTGTACTGGTCTTGCTCTTCTAGACATAGAAAAAGCATTCGACAGTGTTTGACATGAAGGTTTGATTGTAAAATTAAAAAAACTTCAATTTTCCAACATGCATTGTTAGAATAATTCAAAGTTATTTGTCAAATCGTACACTTCAGGTTAATTATCAGAACTCCATATCTGAAAGACTTCCTGTAAGAGCTGGTGTTCCTCAAGGCAACATTTTGGGACCAATATTATACAATATGTTCACATCTGACTTACCTGAGTTACCTCAGAGATGTCAAAAATCCTTGTTTGCGGATGACTCAGGCCTTTCCACCAAAGGACGAAGCCTGCGTGTCATCTGTAGTCGATTGCAAAAAAGTTTGGATATTTTTTCTTCATACTTGCAAAAATGGAAGATAATAATATTTCCACATAAACCAAAAGCTCTTTATTTGAAACCTTTAAGTAGCTATTAACAAAGATTGACTGGACTTTGATGATGATAATTGGATTTCGGCTTTCAGTCACGAATTAAGCGTTGATTATTTTAAATCATTGCCAACGTTTCGATCCAGTTGTTGGGATCTTCTTCAGGGCCTGTTGTTTATTGTGTAAATTAAAAAGGTAGTGTCGTGTTACATGGATTTGTGTTTCTTCTACTCACTCGATATGAATCAACTTGTCGTTTATTCGTGTAGCGCACACGGTGTTTGTCTCGATTGGGTATCGCACGGGTCTTACTGTAGGGTCATAATAGCTATTAGGATTTATTTTTGTATTGTAATTGGGTTGGGCTAGCTTACTTCATCACCAGCACCCTATATCGGATGGTGGGTGGGTGGTACAGAACAAGAATTTTACACCAGAAAATTTGGCGAAATACAACACTGTGCCTGTTGTCTATTGCCGTCTGCTAATCACTGTGGGGTATGCATATTCGGTGTAGTTTGGGTGGTGGTGTGTGTATGTGTTTGTGAAGTGTCAATATGATTCTGGTTATGTCTGCTATAACAATTTGTTGACGACGCATTTCTCTCCTCTCTTCGATTCTTAATCGATACGAGGAGGTGAGCGTACGCACAGCTTAAGTTGTCGGTGTCTGTCCGACGGTTGACCGTATTAGAGGTGGTCGCTATGTGACACATCTCCAACACTTGCAGAGCCTGTTTCTTATATGTTATATCGACGATGGAAGGGTTGTTGATGTTGAACCGGTGATGGTGCGTGATACAGTGGTCCATTAATGCAGTTTTTTCGCGAAGCTGATCTATTTCTGGATCCGTGTATAGATGGCCCTCAGACAGACATTTCTCCAGCGTATTTACGTGTGTTTGATGTCCGTACATTCGGTTTTTGAGTTTGTTTGTGGTCATACCGATGTATTTACTTGGACAATCTTGACAGTCGATTCTGTAGATTATGTTGCTTTTGCTGAGGTGGGGTACCGGATCCTTGGCATTCTTGTAGAGATGTCCCACTGTGTTTCTATAGTTGTGTGAGACTCCTATGTCTGTGTTGCTGTGTATTATTCTCTTTATGCTGGGAGTTAGACCATGGATGTATGGGATTGATCGATAGATGGTGGGTTTCGGTGGGTTGTCCATACGAGGTGGTTGATGCAAAAGTCGGTTGATGAGAGTGTGGGGGTAATCATTCTTGCTCAGGTGTTGGTGTATGAGTTGTACTTGCTCTTCGCTACTTCGAGTGGTGCTCAATTTACGGACGCGATCAATGAAATTGTTGACTACCGCAAGTTTTTGATCATTGGGATGGAAAGAGAAATAGTTGAGGATCCTGCCTGATGATATTGGTTTGGCATACCAATCGGTTTTAACGCTTCCGTCTTCGTTCCGCATTACCAGTAGATCAAGGAATGGCAATTGTCTATTCTCTTCGACTTCACATGTAAATGTTATGTTAGGGTTCAGTGAATTGAATTTGGCCAGAATCATATTAATGTTGTCTTTATGTAACACCAAAAATAGGTCATCAACATATTTGCGTATATACAGCGGTGAGATGTTGGTCAACTTAATTGCTCTGGTTAATATATTTTCCATCACAATATCGGCAAGAATGGGAGAAAGTGGGCTTCCCATTGCTGTTCCTGATATTTGTACGAAATATTTTTTCCGAAAACAGAAAAAACTCGCACTAATGCAAAATTCGACGATTTCAAGGAAGAGATCCAAATTTATGCTTGTGTTATCTCTTATGTAATCCCACATTGAAATTATGTCGTGAATAACTACATCCTTGGTCACATTTGTGAAAAGTGACACCGCGTCGAATGACACCAGCACGTGGTCGGGTGGTATTGTTAGCTGATTGACGTATTCACAGAACGTATTGGAGTCCACGGCGTTGTACTGGCTTTTGAATGATTTTCGGAGTATATCGGCAATGTACTTACACAAATGGTACGTTGGAGAAGTTGTGTCGGGAACTACTGGTCGGAGAGGCAAGTTTGATTTGTGTGCCTTCGGTTGACCATATATACGGGAACAGACGGCGTTGTAGCTTGTGAGCTTGTGTTTGGTTCTGGTGTCTATTAGTTGTAGAGCGTGAAGTCTTTGCACAATGTTGTTGTTTTTCCGTTCGTATCGGAGAGTCGGATCCGAGCTCACCCGTTGGTATGTGGTGGTGTCTGCGATCAGCTGTTCGATCTTACTATCGTAATCTGCTAGACTCATTATGACGGTACGGTTGCCTTTGTCCGCTTCGGTGATTAAAATGTCCGGATTTGTTTTGATGAATTTCTTGGTGATGTTGATAGCAGATTTGCAGAATTTTGAAAGTGGATCGCTAGTTAGGGAGTCGTTTCTGTTGATGAAGTTCTGCATCTTGTTGACAACCTGACATCGAACCTGGTCACGGATTGTTGGCGAATCATGGGCAGATAGAGTACTTTCTACCTCAGCTATCAGGTGAAACCATGGTACCTGTGCTATATCGATGTACGGTAGTGCGAATTTTGGGCCGAGGCTAAGAAGGATCAGTGTTTCTGGTGGAACGGGTTTGTTGGTGGCGTTGAGAATAGCGTTAGGATTTTCCGTCGGCAATTGATGTTGGTTGGTTTCTACGGACATGTTCATCAGGCGATTTTATTTTCGTGTGGTTTGTTGTGATTTTCGACGAAGGTTATCGTAATACGCAAACTCTTGGGTGAGGAAGTAGTGTGCGTATGTTGCTGAGTCTGTTTGGTGAACGATTTGGTCCCTCAATTTTTCCAACTCTTGATTGAGCATTCGCACTCTGTGGAAAGTGTCTTGAATCTCGATATTCAGCAAGCATTTCTGGAACTTGGACACGGACGTGGATAGCTTTCGATTGTAGGGACTCCTTGATGCAATCAGTTCATGCGTACACCGAAGCGAGTGGACAATATGCTGTGGTGTGATCCCGGATCGCCGACATTTAAGCAGGAATTCATTGCGGCTTTGCATGTTGCCCAACTTTGTGTTGTTGTTAGCATAGCTTTTCATGAGTTGGACTGTTTGTATACCATATCGTTCACTGATTTCTGTGTAAAATGATGTGCGTGAGTTGTCGCCATTGCTGATGTTAACAAACACCAAACAGACCAAACATAGGAGTCTCACACAACTATAGAAACACAGTGGGACATCTCTACAAGAATGCCAAGGATCCGGTACACCACCTCAGCAAAAGCAACATAATCTACAGAATCGACTGTCAAGATTGTCCAAGTAAATACATCGGTATGACCACAAACAAACTCAAAAACCGAATGTACGGACATCAAACACACGTAAATACGCTGGAGAAATGTCTGTCTGAGGGCCATCTATACACGGATCCAGAAATAGATCAGCTTCGCGAAAAAACTGCATTAATGGACCACTGTATCACGCACCATCACCGGTTCAACATCAACAACCCTTCCATCGTCGATATAACATATAAGAAACAGGCTCTGCAAGTGATAGAGATGTGTCACATAGCGACCACCGTGATCCGCGTTCACTGCCGGATCCGTGTTCACTGCCGCTTTTAAGGCAACATTCGGGATACCATCGGGTCCCGGTGCCTTGTTTGACGCGAATGATTTCACGACTTCTACGAACGAAGAGCTGGCAGAAGTCGTGAAATCATTCGCGTCAAACAAGGCACCGGGACCCGATGGTATCCCGAATGTTGCCTTAAAAGCGGCAGTGAACACGGATCCGGACATGTTCAGAACCACGATGCAACGCTGCATTGATCAAGGAATCTTCCCGGATGTATGGAAGCGACAGAAATTGGTGCTACTACCAAAGGCGGGGAAACCACCAGGTGACCCGTCGGCGTATAGACCTATCTGTCTACTAGATACGACAGGCAAGTTATTGGAAAGGTTGATTCTCAACAGACTAGTACCGTATACGGAGAGTGCGGACGGCCTGTCCAACAACCAGTTTGGATTCAGAAAAGGTAAATCTACTCTGGACGCCATCCAGTCGGTCGTTCAAACAGCTGAGGTGGCAATCGAGCATAAAAGGAGCGGCATCCGTTACTGCGCGGTTGTCACTTTGGATGTGAAGAATGCGTTCAACAGCGCAAGCTGGGAAGCAATAGCACACGCGCTTCACCGCCTCAAGGTACCGGTGCAGTTGTGTAAGCTTCTAGAAAGCTATTTTGATGGTAGGATTCTACTGTATGACACAGAGGAGGGGCAGAAAAGCGTTCGAATTACCGCGGGAGTACCTCAAGGTTCAATCCTGGGCCCGCTGTTATGGAATGCGATGTACGATGACGTACTGAGGCTGCCCCTTCCGACGGGTGTTAAGATTGTTGGCTTCGCCGACGATATCACCCTAGTGGTCTATGGTGAATCGATGGAGGAAGTAGAGTTGACAGCAGCGCACTCTATTTCCCTGGTTGAGGAATGGATGAAGTCTAGGAAACTAGGACTGGCCCGTCACAAGACTGAGGTGGTGGTGGTCAACAACCGCAAGTCCGAGCAACGGGCGCTTATCTCGGTAGGTGATTGCACCATAGAGTCCAAACGATCCCTTAGGCATCTTGGGGTAATGATTGATGACAAGCTGAGCTTCGCTAGCCACGTTGAATATGCCTGTAAAAGGGCATCTACGGCTATAGCGGCGCTTTCGAGGATGATGTCTAACAGCTCTGCTGTAATTGCCAGCAAACGCAAGCTGCTGGCAAGCGTGGCGCTATCCATACTAAGGTATGGAGGACCAATCTGGTCAAAAGCGCTTATAACGAGAAGAAACCTAAAGCGGTTGGAAAGCACGTACAGGATAATGTGCTTAAGAGTAGCAAGTGCATACCGGACGGTATCTAAAGAGGCCGTGTGCATCATAGCCGGGATGACGCCCATCGGGCTCATCATCAAGGAAGATGCTCAATGCTTCAACCAAAGGGGTACCAGAGGAGTCCGCGACACGTGTAAAGAGGAAACGCTCAGAAGCTGGCAGCAGGAATGGGATAACTCCACTAAGGGTAGATGGACCCATCGGCTAAAACCAAATGTGTCAGATTGGTATGGTAGAAGCCATGGGGAAGTGAACTTCCACCTGACGCAGTTTCTGTCAGGACATGGTTGCTATAGACAGTACCTGCATAGGTTCGGGCACTCAGAATCTCCTGCGTGCCCCAATTGTGCTGGTGTAGAGGAAACAGCGGAGCATGTCGTGTTCGATTGCCCCCGTTTCATTGTTGTGAGAGGTCGCATGCTCACTACATGCGGAGGGGACACGTCCCCCGACAATATTATAGAGAGAATGTGTGCGGATGCCGAGTGCTGGAATGCAGTAACTACGGCTGTCACTCACATTATGTTAGAATTGCAGCGTCTATGGCGCGCCGACCAAGAGTTGGCTGCAGAGGATTAGCCCTGCCGAGGCTGGTCCCTTGTAACATTGTTTAAGTCGGCTAGGAGAAGCAGTTTGCCTAGGCTACTTCTGCTACACGTGTTGGTCTTCCCGAAGAAATACCGTAAGGTGGTTCCGGGGAGATGAGGGTCTGAGTCCAAGGGTCATGTCGATGCACTGTTCACCACTTGAGCAATTCTAAATGAATTGCTCATGCACAGTGCATAGGCTGGTTTTAGCGGGTCGTCGTTGGTGCGTCATCCCCGCATTCCCTGAGTTATCTTCTCAGGGGATCTGTTTGCAGATTTCCCCCTTGTAAAAAAACAAAAAAGGGTGCTGGTGATGAAGTAAGCTAGCCCAACCCAATTACAATACAAAAATAAATCCTAATAGCTATTATGACCCTACAGTAAGACCCGTGCGATACCCAATCGAGACAAACACCGTGTGCGCTACACGAATAAACGACAAGTTGATTCATATCGAGTGAGTAGAAGAAACACAAATCTATGTAACACGACACTACCTTTTTAATTTACACAATAAACAACAGGCCCTGAAGAAGATCCCAACAACTGGATCGAAACGTGGGCAATGATTTAGAATAATCAACGCTTAATTCGTGACTGAAAGCCGAAATCCAATTATCATCATTTAAGTAGCTATGTTGTCACGAGGAGAGGGGTTCCAATAAATTGGTCAGATAAAGTTAAGTATCTAGGGCTCATAATTAGCTTAGCTTAGCTTAGACTGACTACACATATCAATGGTTGCTATTCCGTGATTCACCGAAGTCAATGAAGATGCACAAAGAATCAACTAGAAGTTTGGCTGGGATTGGCCATAATCTTCTTCAGTGCCTCTATTCATACAGGGTCAATAACGACACCGGCCACGTCCTTGTAGTCAGGTGGGATTGGGGGAAGGAATGTTATTGTATAACCTTTGCTATTTGGAGACCGTGTTTGCCTCTGCATCTCCACAAAGGTTACTGGGAGGGATATTTATTAATGGGAAGGATCGTTGGGTCACAGGATTCACTTTGATAAGCGATTAGACCATGATAAACAATTATTTGTGAGATATAAACATGATTTTGAATATAGTAGGTTCAATTGATATGAAAAATTATAAAGTAGAAGAAAAAAAATGTCTACACTTGAAATGACGAACTACTCAAATCTTATTGAACAAATAGCTAAACACAACATTCCTACAGCTTTATTAATTATGCAAGAAAAGAAATCTGTAAACGTAAATAATTTATGAATAAGAGTTTATGCCGACACTCACAGTGACGGATCATTCACAGTTTGTTGAAAAATCATATCTACGTCCCACCGTTGTAACGATTTAATAGACAGTCACACATATTTTACATTTTTTGAATAAATGCATGAAACGAGCTCACCGATTGACCCTTCATCCTCGATTGAGCAGCCACAATCCACTTTCAGCTTTAGTTACTGCATACGGACTAACTGAGAAACGCGAATCTTTTTCCGCACTCGCACCACGCGGACCGAACACGTTTGGTCATGGTTCGTCGCTCACCCCACAGGAGCATGCATTGCAATCAAAAGACCACACACAACTCGCTACTCTAATCAGCATGCTCATTTCACAAACATGCATGCAGAATAAACCATTTCATTTCCGTTATACACTTTTTTCACAAACTGTACCAGTCGTTTCACCGGTTTCACCAGCCAAATCTAGTAATTTGCGGAGACGATGAAATCGTGACAGATAAATTTTCAACACATCCATTCGCGGGTGCTGCCTACTGCGATCCCAGTTAAGTATCTAGGGCTCATAATAGATAAAAATTTAACTTTCAAAAATGACATTGAGGGCAATCAAGCCAAATGTAATAAATATGTTAAATGTCTCTATCCCCTTATTAATAGAAAATCGAAACTTTGTCTTAAAAAGAAGCTTTTGATATTCAAAAGTTACATAGAATATCCAATGTTGAAACATTGGAACAAATGTCAAATAAAATTATTGATATATTCAGGCAAAAATCGTTACAATCTTCTATTGCAGCGATTAATGCGTTATATGTTTAGGTTAAGTTAGGTTAAGTAAATTGAAAACTTTTTTTTTCTTCTCTTATAAACAGGTGAAATCAACTCACCTGTAAAAATCTGTACCGCTACGGCAAATTAAATGTAATATGTTGTTAACAATATGTTAATAAAATCTTAAATTTGTTAAACCAAATTAGGATGATAGTGTTGTCTAATGACACAAAACACCTAGATATATGAAATAAATGTAATAGTTGAAATGATACTAATAAAGAAATTTAAAAAAAAATGGCGATGATATTTTAAGAATTTTCAACAAATCTAAAAAATTGTGTAGACTGAACTATTTTGTAAAAAAAAAATAGATTAGACTTCTAAAACACATTTTTTATAGGATATATAAGGACGTTTTGCATAAATACGTTAAGCATAAAGCTTATACAAAAACACATAGCATTTTAAAGAAGGCATTCTCTAAACTTATCTTCGGAGGTATTTGCCATACAAATTTATAGATGTAAAATTGTCATATGAGAGAAATCTCTCAATTGATAACTGTGGAAGTGCTCATAAGAACACTTAGCTGAAAAGCAAGCTTTGTTTCAATTGGGACGTTACTTCAGAAAGAAGAATATAAGTAGATCATAATTTTCGATTCGATGTCCTTCCAACGTACGAAGAAAAGTGTTTCTCTTAACTAAAGAATTTTCTGAGCACTTGCACCGGTGCAATAATCAAAAACTCATCAAATTGAAGGCGATCCGCCATCTTGCTAACTAGCATTCGATTGCAATTCAAATGCACTTCTCATGATCCAAATGGGAATGATTACCAATTGGCAAACAGAATGCCAACTCGATTGCCATCCTCTCACGTGTCATATGATCTATCAGTTGATGTTCTCGGAAATTATCTCGGTCCCGGTCTCACATCGATTCGGAACTTTGAGTGTCAGACAACTTCGATCAACATCAGATATTCAGCAGGGAAATTAAACTCTTTTATTCGGTTTTGGAGCAAATTGAGTTTGCCCATCCCGAACTTTCTTCGCAATTTCTACGCATTGGTATGCATCTGTTGTGACTTTCCAAAATGCGAAAACGACAGAATAGTTTGATGTGATATTGGAAATGGGGACCATCATTGGAATGGCATGTGCAGCACGGGAACGTAGGAATTCGATTTGCTGCAGCGTTCAATTGTCACTGCACAACTGGGGGAAGATGGCTCAAAGAGCGCATGTGGTAATTATTGCGAATTTCCATTGTCCTTACTTATGATTTAAGACTCGTGAAGACATTATTAAGACAACACATTCACGAATAAACCCTTTGGAACTCTCAGTCTTTTCTTCAATTCAGTAATGGATCGCTACAAAAGCCGACAGAAGCTTGATTTTGGTATGCTAGCTATGGCGTGGATGCTTCTTAGGTTCTTTTATAGACTGTCAATTGATGCAGTACGAAATTATTTATTGTCATAACAATAATAAAGCTGTAATCAACGTTGATGGGAATGCAAATCCGCAGAATATGGAATCATACTTCCAGACGAAAAAATCAATTTCGAACCTTGAAGAGGGTTTTGGGCATTACATGTCAGTTACTCGGTTATGATAGTAAAAAGCATTTCTAACTACTTAAGATTAACAATTGCATGTTTATTTGAATAAAGTTCAATTACCATTGCTACACATTTAGTGAGTAAGAAACACGTTTGACGCAACCTGATCAAGAGCAGTGTTATATAATTTTCAAAGTGCAAAACATTGTTTCTTGCCTTCCTAGAAAAGTCTTCTAGGAACTTTCGAAGAATTTGGAGGATATGTATATGATAATCATATGGTAGGTGTTCAGACAGACCGGTCTAGATGATGTTTTGGTGCTCTAAAGATACGTTGTTGAAAACTCCATCAGTTCTGTATTTTCTGATGCTATTTTGATACAGATGTATCACCAAATAGATAAGTTTCATTATTACAGCAAATATTGCAAATGTTGTGATATGTCGAATGCCTGGGGTACGTTTTCCTGGAATCATAAAAAACACTTGGTGCAGTCTAGTGATTCTTTATATGAGACATAAGCGGAAGTAAAATGGAATGATTTGGGAACATTCCAGCAGTGCTGAGTTCATGAGCTCGGCGTCGAGAATAATATTGTAACATGGACATGACTTTCTCATCGCTAAAAATTGTATTATGTTTCGTTATAGATCATTGAGCTACATTTCCAAACTAATAAACAGTCGAAAAAATCAACAACAAAATATCGCATTGACATTAACTATCTTTGCTCTATGCAAAAAAAACTTTTACTGAAATAATTTAAAGCGGATCACATTACTCCTCAAGAAAAGTTCAAAACAAAAATTGCGCATGTTCGTTTGTCTCACGCTTTGACAGCTCTGGCTGCTCGATTGACTCACACTTTGACAGAAAAGTCAGCTTTCGCAAATCTCTCTTATAAAGGATCACTAGTTCAGTCTGTCTGAACCTCAACCATATGGTCGGCGTTAAGTCAGAGTGAACCAAGCACAAAACTTGGGAGAATTGGATTATTCTTTCATTAGATGCAAAATTACCTTATCTTCATTTCACTTTGATAAAATTTATTTTTGGCTAAAATCTTGACTCATGACACGCATATGAGCAAATGTTTTTTATGACTTTTGGAACTTTTTGTATTTTTGGAAATTGTTTGAAAAATTGTATTCTTATATAACCTACAAATGCCTGGGGTTTATTTAACGTGTAATATAAAAAATAATACCATTTATATTTTTCTACTATCAACGTATAACAAAAGAAGAGCTTGATGGTATTAAAATAATTTCAAAACGGTTTTCCGTTAATTACCGTTTTGACTCATATTCCGAACACTTAAGGCCAACAGTGACTTCAAATGCATCTGATTGGCATAAATTGGCAGATATTTGTGTAAATTTCAATTTCCTCGCAAAACCTAACTGTTAGCTGTTGGGTGTACCGATAATAATGTTGATTTAATTAGTTTTAATATTCTTTTTACGTTAAAGTACGGAACAGCATTTTGATTCAAATGCCGAACACTGTGTTCATTCTGTCTCATATTCCGAACACCTTGATCCAAATTCCGAACAGCACGAATAAATCGTATTCAAATCAACAATTTTGCAAATGTTGAAGTTATTGTCATAGGAATTTTGTTGTGGCTCCAAATTTTATTTTTTTGGCACGAGTCACACCTTTTTACGTAGTTTTCTATGTCTTTTCTCATATTAGGCCATTTAAAAAGTGTGCCTAATCGAATATGCATTCTTCTTGCTCCCACATGTCCTCCTAATGGTGCATCATGGAACTCATGCAAGATTGTTTCGATTTCTTCCTTCTCTATAAGGATTCTTTCATCATCTGCGTTGTATAGAATGATGTTTACATCTAATTTCCAAGCAATGTATTTAATTATTTGTAAGATTTCGTATTGCTTAATTTTTCTGAATGAGATTATGTGAATTGTTTCTGCATTCTTTACAAAGTATTAGAAGAAATTAGAAAATCAAAACGACGAACCTGGAGATCCTATTGTGAAAACATAGAGAAAATTCCAGATATAGCTAAACTGCAAAAAGTGCTTTCCAAAGACCATTCAAATGGTCTGGGAAATTTAAAGAAAACAAATGGTGATTTTACTGTTAACTCACAAGAAACCCTTGAAATGTTGATGGAGACTCATTTCCCAGGATCAAACTTAGTGTTAAGTGATAATGAAGAAAGTATAAACGTTGAAGATACTTATGGGCCGACCGGGACTATAAGATATAATTCGCTTATACCTGAAACCATTTTCACAAAATCTAAAATTGAATGGGCGATGAACTCTTCCGAACCATTTAAATCTCCGGGAATGGACGGTATATTTCCTGCACTGCTTCAGAAGGGTGGGGAAATACTGCTGGATTCTATAACAAATATTTTCAAAGCAAGTTTAATGTTAGGCCATGTACCAAAAATATGGACCCAAGTACGAGTTGTCTTCATTCCTAAAGTAGGAAAAAGAGACAAAACAAATCCAAAATCTTTTAGGCCAATAAGTCTAACATCTACTATGCTTAAAATCATGGAAAAGATAATAGATGTATATATCAAAACAGAATACCTACAAAAGATTCCTCTTAACAGGTATCAGTATGCATACCAAACTAACAAATCTACAGTCACTGCTCTACATAATTTGGTTACAAAAATAGAAAGTACTCTCGATAGAAAAGAAATTGCTCTTGTAGCGTTTCTTGATGTAGAAGGTGCTTTTGACAATGCGTCATTCAGTTCAATAAAAAAGTCAATGGAAAACAGGCATTTCGATCCTGGCATTATAGCTTGGATTATGGAAATGCTGAAAAATAGAGAAGTATCTGCTGAATTGCGAGTATCATCTATAACAATAAAGACCACTAAGGGATGTCCTTCAAGAGGCGTATTGTCGCCTTTATTATGGTCGCTTGTTGTTGATGATATTCTTAATAAATTGACAGAACAAGGCTTCGAAGTTATCGGTTTTGCTGATGATGTGGCCATAATAGTTCGTGGAAAGTTTGAACATACACCATCACAGATTTAATGCAGTCTGCACTAAACTGCATTTCGCGGTGGTGCCAAAACGAAGGGTTGAATATAAACCCATCGAAAACCGTTTTGGTACCGTTCACTCGCAGACGGAAAGTAACTTTTAAAAATATAACAATTGAGGGATGTATTGTCCAATATGCATCCAGTGTAAAATATCTAGGAGTTATTCTAGATGATAAACTTAATTGGAACTTGCACTTAGAGCAGGTAATGAGCAAAGCCACTATTGCCCTGTGGGTGAGTAAGAATACTTTTGGTAAAAAATGGGGTCTCAAACCTAAAATGATTCATTGGATTTATACGGTTATTGTAAGGCCCAGGGTAGTTTATGCCGCACTACAGGGTGTCCGCAAATTATCCGAACAGCAAAATATTGGAAAAATGATCTCGCATTGAAAACAATGAAAAATCAATGTCCATGTACCTTTTATAATACACCTATATGTTAACACAAAATACAACTTCAAATAATTTCTAAATGGTTGCTTGTTACTGAGATAGGCAAATTTAAATTTTTCGGAGACATTTTTCCTGAAGGCCGCTAGTCACACTGGAGATGTGTTATCCCTAAAATCTAAAAGAGATGAATCCAAATGTCCTATTATTATTTGAAGTTACCTGCAGTTTAGTGGCTTCAAGTTAGACTGGAAATAGAAAATTATACGGTTTAAATCCAGTGAGTTCTATGGACATTTATCTTCCGTCATAAAGCTCGAAAAACAACTCCTTTTAAGACACCTCAATACATTTAACTTGGTTTTGCAAATATTTGAAATCGGAAATGTGTCAAACTTACTTCTTAAGAATATAGTAAGCCAATACTTAAAACCATGCAAGAATATTTTGTTTATTATGCTTGATTGTATAGAGCCATGTCTTCAAAGTTTGTACGGATAATTTGCGGACACCCTGTAGTATGGTGGCCTAAAACAAAGCAAAGCACAGCCCAAAAAAAGCTAGAAAAATTGCAACGCTTGGCCTGCATGGCTATGACAGGAGCAATGCGTAGTACGCCATCAAAGGCCTTAGAGGCAGTTCTAAATAAGCTTCCACTACATCAACACGTGCAAATGGAAGCTGAAAAGAATGCACTAAGACTGCGAAGAACGAATATCTTTCTTGAAGGAAATCTTTCCAGACATCTAAGTATACTGAAAGATTTTCAAATTAATCCATTAGTAGTCATGAACGAAGACTGGATGGAAAGAACCCTAAACCTAGATATACCATATAAGGTGGTTGAAACAGACCGCCAAATGTGGGAATCGGGTGGGCCTAGTATTTCACCAGGATCGATTATGTTCTACACCGATGGTTCTAAAATGAGTGATAATACAGGGGCTGGAATAACAGGCCAAGGAGTTAATGTTTCAATACCAATGGGACGATGGACAACTGTTTTCCTTGCAGAAATATACGCCATATTAGAGTGTGCTTCTATATGTCTTAGAAGAAAGTATAGACATGCAAGTATTTGCGTATTTTCAGACAGCCAGGCGGCTCTGAACGCATTAAAATCCTATACATGCCAATCAAAACTGGTTTGGGAATGCATACAAGTATTGAAGCAACTGGCTATGAAAAACCAGGTGTCCCTGTACTGGGTACCAGGCCATTGTGGAATCGAAAAAAATGAGAAAGCTGATTTTCTGGCTAGACGAGGATCGAATACTCAATTTTTAGGACCAGAACCCTTTTGTGGAGTTTCAAAATGTGTAATACAAATGGAAATAAAAAAATGGGAGCGTAATATGATACAGTCGAACTGGATTGGTACAAATACATCAAGACAGTCTAAACTGTTTATAACTCCAAATAAACAAATTACAGAAAAACGTCTAAACTTAAATAAAAAATCATTCTGTATAGTTATTGGACTATTTACAGGACATTGTCCAGCTAGATATCATTTAAAGAAGATGGGTCGAAGTCCAACTGATATCTGTCGGTTTTGCGACTGTGAGATAGAGACCTCTCAGCACTTGCTATGTGAATGCTCAGCACTATTTGCGCAAAGAAGACAGTATTTCAACAAGGGCATACTGAGTCCTTTTGAAATTTGGCAAGGAAATCCCAATAAGGTAGTTGAATTCATTTTAAGAATCATACCAGATTGGGGCACGTCAACGGCAGTTACTCTTAATAGTAACTTGTCGTCCTGAAAATATGCGAAAAATAAACAGGGGTGTAGTGTACAGAAGTTTGGTAATATAAAATACTAGTTTTGTTCAGTGTATGAAAGTGCAATTTAGTTTGGCATCGCACAAGCCTATCATTGTGAAGCTTTTACATTTTTGACATATCACCAACGAAAGCTTGTTGGTTCAGAGGCGACGCGAGATAAAGTCTCGATTGGAGGGAGTGAGATGGTAGGAAAAGAATGTGTGGAAAAGAGATGGGTTTGAGAATGAAGCGGATTGTGTAAATCAGAATGATTTTGAGGCAGTTAATTGACGAGTTTTGTGACGCACGGTCATATTGAGTTTTTGTCGTCGGATAAGTTTCGATTTAATTCAGCGCATCGTGGGTTGGAGTTATGAGGGTGGTTTGCGCTGATTGTATCCAGCTTGATTCTAATCTTCATTAGAATTTGAGAATCAAGTAAAGCTGAAGAGTTAGTTTACGACAAGGGGTATACCACCAACAAAGGAAAAAAAAAACATAATAAAGTAATCCACTGCTTCATTAACGGATGTGCACATTTCGAGTGTATACCAGTCAGCATTGATGAGGATACGTTTTAGGGGTTCTGTTCTGTGAAAGTCCAGTTGAGCAAATCAGCCATCTCTACGAATTGAGTGGGAAAGGGTAACCTTACAGACGTTTCCAACGCAGGATGATCTAGATCAAGGCTGATCAACGGTTCTAACGCTTCGGAAACTGTGCAGTATGGTACAACCGATTCATTCGTAAGCACAAGATGAAGCATACCCAAATTTCTATTGAAAATAGAATTGATTTGCGTCAAGCCGTTGATATTAAATCCGTCAAGGAGACTACTGCACCCAATTTGAAAGTGCCACCGCAAAACATCAATGGAAGGAGCTTCGTTCGATGAGGTGTTACACAATAATCCAGATTGGTTGTAATCGCCAAACAGAAGCGCGAAATCATTCACTTCCAAATGCGAGAGTATAGAGTTAATCGAATCAATGTGGCTATCAATGATGTGCACATCGGATTTGCGAGCGGGGGGTAAATACATAACACCAATACTTGTTGTTCTATTCGAGGTTTTGATTTTGATCCACAGATGTTCCAAAGAAGAGCTAACCGGTGTAGGATCAAGGCAACAACTTTGTCGCCTGGACACAGCAATCAGGACCCCCCCACCACGAGCTTTATTACTGTTGAGATGGTTCCTGTCGTTTCGAAAAACCGTGAATTGATTGTTGAATAGCTTCAATCTTAGTACGTAACCCACGAACGTTTTGATAGAATATCGTCAGCACGTTCACTGGGATAGGAGATTTATTTTGATTGTAATAGTATTGTAGTATTAGTTATAGTAATAGTTGTAGTATTGTAATGTATATTTATCAAAATGGCTTTTTGCCCTTAGCGAGTTCACCACTAGAGATCTAAATAAAAATTATTATTGATTGAATTCCGGATAGCAAGTGAAGTGTAATTATAGATTTTCATAACCATTTCTTCTGTTTTAAGCAGACATTGGTTTGGGAAATTTGCAATGCGGTGATGATTATGTTCTCCTCAAAATCAACGAACGGGTGATGCATAGGGACCTGATTTTCCTGGCATTTTCGGAAGATCAGCCATACTGTTAGTTTTGGTCCGTCATCTAGCCGTACACGAAACCGACTTGATTACTTCCCTTGAATTGGTTTGCTATTAGCTATTAGTTGGTTGGTTGCTATTGTCCTACATTCCGACTTAGTCATTTGTTCCACTGCCTTGAACATCCGTTTCTGTGCCCTCTGCAATGCCATTCAAATGTTCATCGTAGTGCTGCTTTCAACTTTCAATCACATCGAGTCCATCCGATAAAATGTAGGGACGTGACAAAATTTAAAAAAAAATCGGAAGAAATGTTTTTGTACTAAAACTAACGATGGACATTGAAAAATGAATAAACATGTGTTTGTGGCCTAAAGTTGAATGTTTGGTACTAAAATTGGGAGAGGGCTTTATAACCCTATATGTTCGAAACCAGGGTTCAATGATTTCGATCGGCTAAGATTGTTATATATGTAGAAGTTTTTCGAAAATTTGAAACGTTGGAAGAGTTAATTGTGGAAAAGTTTTTGGAACATGTAGCAATCCTTTCTATATCGTTAAGCCAACGGCTTAAGCGCCACCTTTTATTTGAAGGACCGTTAGCTCGGATTTAGATCCTGGCATGAGACCGCTATCTCAGATCAGGCGCAATAGTTTAATAACGGACCGGATTGTTTACAAATTGACCAAGACAATGAAGCAAATTATCTAAAGCTAATAAATCCTACCAAAATTGCAAAAGAAAACCGTACAGTCGATTTGCTAAATAGACCAACCAATTTGCGAAAGTTTCATCTTAAATGACGTTACCAACTAGTGGAGGGAGAACTGAATGCGAAGAAACTTTTATATATCACCAATCATCGCTTGTTAAATTTATTTATCAGATTTGTTGCTTCAGCTTCACAGATAGATTGAGGCTCCCACATTGTCCTTTGATGACTACTTACAGTTGGTTTCGTTGCCAAGCTAGGAAATCCAATCGTTGTTCGAGTAGTAGTATCACCTTTGGTTGTTGGCGATGAATAGCGAGCTTACCTTTAACTGACGTAGAGCAGACACTAGCGCGATCCGTGGGTGACGAAGAATTCAGGGTAGATGCGTCCCTGTCCAGTAGAATGACGAGCACGTGGATAAGGCTCGATATCGTCCCACTTGACAAAACGGATCGGAATTCGAGCAGTATTGCGAGCCCGATTCTGATTATGCACTTTCACAACGTTGCTTTAGTATTTCCACGAAACGCCTAGTCTTCCTGTACACCAAGAACACGCAGAATCGAATTTGTTCTGTCAACTTGAACCACTTGAACTGATAGTTCTGGATGAGGCTTGCTTCCACTACGTCGTTGAAAAAGGTGGTTAAACTCCGGACGAACCGTCCACGTTGGATTGGCCAATCCTGAACTAAATCACTATTAAGCACACGTGGTTTCAAAACTACCGTCGTGCGGGGTGACATTGGTCCATAAGGGTGACTTTGGGCCAACATTTTTACAGCAAGCTAACAACCAAATAATGAAAACAGTGTGTCAAGCTTCTAGAATACGTTACAAATAGCCAATAGATGGTCATAGATTAGTTTTTTGGCGCTCCTACTAGCCATGACATGCATCGAAAGAGGCGGTCAAAGTTACCCCCTAGGCCCAATGTCACCCCGCACGGCGGTACTGAAAACTTCAAAACAACTTTAAAAAAAAACTTAGATTTCAGTTTGAAATAATTTAACTTAACTATTTGAATTTTCTTCTAGATTCACTCCGACAAAATTTCGACTAATCAATTCAAGCATTCCACTTTAAATAAAACGACGCTCGCGATAAAAATTTGTCTAGACCTAAAAGCTACAACGCAGTATGTCTGCAAGCTGTAAAATTTTTAAGAAACCCTAGATTGGAAATTGGAAAAAGGATGGAATTATCCACAGGCGTAAAAGTTGTGCAGAAAGTAAATTAACACGATTTGCCAATGAGTATGCAATTCGTATAACGCGCGCGGCCTTTTGATTTCATTTCATGCCGACATTTCTAAATCGAGCTTTTAGACTACAAGGTGGTAGCACTTGTGAGAATGGAATGAATGCTCTATGGATCTTATGTTGTAGGATACACGGAAATAAATTAATTTCTCATTTTAACAGTTAACAGAAGGAACCAAACATGAGGATTTATTCAATTTGGCGAATAATTCAGTTTCTTACAAACACTAAACAAAAAACAAACTCTAACACAGGTGGATGAAACGGCATAAACGGATAAAGATTGAACGAAATTAAACTTTAAAAAATGAAAATGTTCATTTGTACCATATAAGTTTTAAAACGTTATACATGCTATAAACCGTGACGTCTGATTTTTTTTATTTTACGTGTTAATATTATATTTTAAATTATATATTCCGTTTATAACCATTTCTTCTTCCAGGAGATTGCAACAGACGTTGAACAGGAGGGCGTACTACAGGAGGAGGCCAGTATCATACATCACGTGCTGACGCAATTATCACGATATCAGGTAAATTTGGTCAGATAATCTGTCACATCTCCATAGGAGACATCCCAAGTAACAATTCAACAGCAACTTGGCATTCGTGTGGATTTATTACACAGCGTAACAAAAATGACATTTTTGCGTGTCTCAAGGATCAAATTATGTGTCTCCAGTAGATTTGGAGTTGCTGAATCTGATGCCATTTTCAGAAATGTTCCAGCACGTCACAATTTTTAGCTACAGGTCACCAAAGTTGTATAAAACACTGGTTTTATTGATGTTTATATGAAATTTAAAGTATAATTTATCAAACTTTTTTGTGATCTAATCCACTAAGCATGCAATTTAGCACTTAAACTTTCGTTTTTGATCAAATTTGATTGGAATTGCGCGATTAAATTTGGATTAAACGGATTTTTTTTGACATGCCTGCTGTCTCCATACAAAATTCGTCGTTTTTTCTTATATGGGAAAATACAATACTTTTTTAAACCATAAAAAAATAACTTTTCCGCATCGAAAGTATTATGAACTTTGCCGATAAGTATTGTTATACACATAAAGTTTGATATTTATGGCAAATTAAGCAAATAAATTGCCTTACAAGCTGGCAAACTTGCATGCAAGTTGGCAAAAATAGTCAATTTTTGCATTTTCAACAGACTTTATCTCAAAAACTAGACGTGCTATGATATTTTTGAAAACAGCAATGGATTCAGCAACTCTTAATTGAGTGAATAGCGGTATTTTGGTGCTTGAGACAAAAACGTGTTCCGCAGTGTTATTGTTTTATGACAGTTACGTGAATGCTATAATAGTTAGAGGCGACGTTTAACGTAGCTAAAATGTGATATTTTGTAATTCTACTCTTGGCTGTTTTCAAAACCTTTTAGAGGTAAAACATAAAGTCAAAATTTTGTAACTACAAAACCAGCTTTGTTGCAACATACAATACCTTATTTATACTGCTTGCCGTGACTGAACGACTCTTATTTGTTACGGTTATGATAAAAGACCTTGTTGTCATAAAAGCTTCTTTCAAACTACATGATTTCCACTTGGTTTCTGTCAACTTACCTTATTTATACCTCTCAAATCAGTATTTGGGCACCTAAGATTCGAAAACATTGCAACTGTTTTACTCACCGCACCGACAAAACATCACTAATACTGCGTTATTACTAAAAACACACTTATTTTGAATAAAAATATGCAAAACTAATATCCGTTCTCATATTTTTTGCATCTATTCTTCAAAACAGCACCCTCAATCCGTCAAACTTTGTTGAATGTTGCTTAGTTATCATATAAACCGAAATAAAGCTGAATCATCTTCGATCAGCATTTATTAAGGCAATGTTACATCCACATATGCCAAATCATAGCAGTGTGCCCTTATTTGTGTATTTATGGTAACAAAACAGCATTTGTCGATTACACTCTACCAATTATGGTTCCGCCATATTAATTTCACTCCGGTTGCCACATTTTCACTTTTTTCGAATCATATTATCTCCATAAATTCGCTCATAAGATGCTATGGTGTGATTATTAAACTGACTGAGTATAATTTAAAGCACAATTACTGGCCAATCAAACCAAGAAATGTCGAATTCTTCACCTAGAACTAGAAATATGCCACTTTCAGAGGGGGCACAGGCAAATTTACTTCTTTTCCATCACATTTCACAATAAATCTTACTCGGCACTAAAGATTTGAGCACCATATCTTAAAAAAATCACTTCAAATAACACGCACTTTGAAATAAATTAACACAGACATGTTTTCAATCTTTTTTTTTGCTTACGTTGGAATAAATCCGGCAAGATCGAAGTTATGATAAAATCATTTTCAAGATGAAGCGAAATTCATCTAGAATAGGTAGCCTCAAAATAGCTACCATTAATGCTATTTTGCTTTATGTGTGTGACATAACTATACACTTCATAGCCTCTTTCAGAGTGGGCCAACTAGCCACGTTCTAGTCTACAAGAGGTTTTGGGGGATGCTATGAAGGCAACGCACGCTATGTCTGAACCAGACGATTATGAAAATCGAATGTATCGATTTGATTCATACATAGGGTAGGTGTACCAATTATGGCCATAGTGGTTCCCTATTTCGCCATACGTGATATCTTGAATGCCTTCACATTTTGAAAAATCTTTTGTGTTTTAGCAGTAAAATAAAGGATAAATCTTGATGTTTAAACATTCAAAAAGATTAAAAATGTAAAAGTTATCCAAATTTTGCATATGGCCAAATAGGGAACCACTATGGCCATAACTGGTACACTTTCCCTATTACGGACAGCTTCAAATTCCGGACACTCTACTTTGTATGGAAAACATTTCACGCGAAATGTTTCAATTTTTGCTGATCAAAAGTTCTCAATTTCAAGGCTCGTTTTAGTAAACTTTTTCCATAAATATCTTTGAAAATTTATAATACCCAACTACCTTAGATGTCTCTTTGGTGGTTTAACGATTTCGATTGATGATTTGACTGTTCCATTAATGATTATCATGAGCTGTCCGGAATTCGATTCAAAGTGTCCGGAATATGAGGCAAAAGTGAGGAAGCGTCCGGAATAAGAATCATGAAAAGGCCACACATTTTGATTTATTTAAAATTATTGAAGTTGCGGAAGCGTATTCTTCTCCCACTGTTCGAAAGTAAAGGGCTTCCCACGCTCGATAGCGCTAAGGAATCATACAGAATGATTTATTTTGTATGCTCTATGCTGGGTTATATTTCCCTGAGTCCTTAAGTGTCCGTAATATGAATCAAAACGGTACATCGGATTTTTTCTCGCTAGAGATCAGTATTTGGTCTATATTTCCATAATTGGGAGGTTTTGAAATATTCTATCGGTGAAATTTTTTTCATACATTTTGTATGGGCTGCAATGCGTCGAAAACATGATTTTCATGGGATTTTGTATGAAAATTGGCTAAAAAGTGGAAAAAATCAAAATTTCACCGATGGAATATTTTAAAACTTTCCGATTATGAGAATAGAACCCAAATACTAAACTCTAGCGAGAAAAAATCCGATGCACATTCGATTTTTATAATCGTCTGGTTCAGACATAGCGTGCAACAGTGTCTTGACCGTGGTTTAATGGGCGTTCATTTATAGCACCCTGGAAGTAATTCGTAAAACTAAAATTGTTACTTGGGATGGTACCTCCATATAGAATCGCCAAAATATGAATATAGAACTGAATTCATAACGCGCTTTTACTGTGTCTTCATTCAACAGGAGGATCGACAGATGAACGCGAGCCAGAAGTGGAAATTGCCACCCAACGGACAACCCATTTGCCTATTCAGTGGAAACACACACTCAAAGACTGTTATACGACCGGATGATGACAGTGAGTACCATTTTTCCTATTACTCCAATGACCAATTTTGGATTAGTTGTAAAAGTATCCCGAGTGGGGCCCAGTCTGGCGATAGGTAACAAAACAATGTGCAGTGGTGGTAAAGTTCACATCACGAAGCACCTCATGAGTGTAAACCAACGCAAAACAAACATGACACACTCACGAACACGCTAGGTGTGAAAGTCCGCACCCGTCTGCTCGAGAGGACATGCCAAAAGAAGTACCAACAAGATCGGGAACGTTTACTCAAGAGTAATTGAACAAGGTGTGATTTATTAAGGTTTTGGTAGTTCGTACACAGCAAAAAATTCTCAAATTTACATGGCACCTAATTTTTTTATGATAATCATGTAAAATGAGTTTTGAACTGAACATTCAAGCTAATTAATGTAAACTGTCTTATTGCATTCGAAAATACTTACAATCTTGAGTGAAATTGAAACATTTCATGATCTTACATCCAACATTTGCCAATATTGCTTGCTTCCTTGCATCTTGAAAGTCAAATTGCAAACAAGAATGCTCGGTTTACATGATTCTACGCTGAATATTCTGCCAAAAATAATGCACATGGATGGATCGAAGGCTTGTCATATCATGTGCATTATTTATGATTGAATTTTCAGCGTGAAAATCATGTAAACCGAGCCGTTTTTCATGCAACATTCTTCGAGAGAAGACAGTTTGCGTTCAATATTAAGGATTTTGGTAACAATGTTGTATATATTGTAGGGTGCCAATGAAAATCGATTTTTCTAATTTCAAAAAATGGTAGTGCTCAAAAGTTTTGTCTCCTCGAAAAAAGTCCCCATGCAAAATTTGAGCTCAATCGGACTTCATTAAGTGGATCCCCAAAGCGGTCAAAGTTTGGCTTTTTTGACCCATGAAAAATCTCTAAAGGGGGGGGGGTACATGAAATTTCCGAAATCGAATTTTTTTTTGATGCCAATTGTCTTAGAAATGCATGAAACGTCGAGATCTGGTGTTATTTGGAATTTTTTTTTTTTTTTTTTTGAAAAATCGACCTTTTGGGACTTAGTAAATTTTTGAGTCGGGGGAGTGAATTGAATTTGAAATGAACGATTTGAATTCAATTGCTGAGAAATTCAAGGCAACAGTATTGAAACATATCCTATATCATTATTGGCCACTGAAAGCATATTATATGTGATATTTCATTAGGGTGGTTCATTTCCTTTCCTTTAGGGTGGTCCTCTTTGTTAAGAAATAAAAAAACATAAAAAATAGAGTTTTAATTGAATATTGAAGACAATAGTATTGGAACACCTCTCACATTATCGTAAGCCATTTTCTATATTTAATATGTGGTATTTTATTAGGGTGGTTCACTTATTTTCCATTACGGTGGGCCTTTTTGTCGAAAAATCATAATTTGAATGGGATATTAAAAACAATAGTATTTTATCACCTCTTTCATCATCGTAGGGCATTTCCTTCATTAGATTCGTGATATTTTATTAGGGTGGCTCACTTATTTTCCATTGGTGTTTGCCGAAAATAAAAAAAAATCAAGAAATTTTGAATTTGATCCTTATTTTAGCACAATAGTATTTTAACACCTCTTTTATAATCGTAGGCCATTGTCTTCATTTTTGTTTAGAGAGGCTTTAAATTTCTCTGAATTCATGCGCCTCTAGTTCCATTTGATATGCGACATCATCGTAGGACACTGTTAACATATTTCATTAGGGAGTTTCTCTCATTTTCCATTAGGGTGTATCATTTTTCGTACAGTTTGAAACCATGATTTCTCGCAAAAGTCTCGTCCACTTTCCTTAATTATGGTGTCATTGAAAAAAATTCAACCTTAATATCTACAGACCGAAAGATTATGGTGTGGACTACTACATAATATTTGCGTAATGTTCGACGAAAAATGTAAAGGTAACTTAGTCAACAACAAAAGAGGTTTCTAGAAAGCCTCTCATTGTTAGAAAGGTCCTTTTGAAAAGTTTTGCGTGATTTTCATTCGGAATGCAACACTTCACTAAGCTGAACCAGTTCGGAGTCCTACAAAATCCGCTTGCTACTTCGTGATTTCAGATGCACTCATCTCAGAGATCAAGCATTGATCCTTAGTGACCTTTCCAATTTAGTTTTGCAAATTCCGAAGGAAATTGCAGAGAAAATTCTGAAGGAAATACCGAAGGAAATTCCAAAGGAAATTCCAACGGAAATTCCAGAGGGAATTACGAAGGAAATTCCAGTGGAAATTCTGAAGGAAATTCCAGTGAAAATTCCGAAAGAAATTCCAGAGAAAATTCCGAAGGAAATTCCAGAGGAAATTTCGCAGTAAATTCTAGAGGAAATTCCGAAGGAAATTCCAGAGGAAATTCCAAAGGAAATTGTAGAGAAAATTCTGAAGGAAATTCCAGAGAAAATTCGGAAGAAAATACTAGAGAAAATCCCGAAAGAAATTCCAAAAGAAATTCCAAGAGAAATTCCAGAGATAATTTCGAAGAAAATTCTAGGGTAAATACGGAAGGAAATTCCAAAGGAAATTCCGAATAAAATTCCAGAGGAAATTCCGAAGGAAATTCCAGAGAAAATTCCGAAGGAAATACCAAAGGAAATTCCAGAGAAAATTCCAAAGGAAATTCCAGAGAAAATTCCGAAGGAAATTCCAGAGGAAACGAAAATTATAGAGGTACTTCCGAAGAAAATTCCGAAATAATTTCAAAGCTTCAAAAGAAATTCCAAATGAAATTCCGAATCGAATTTAGCATGAAGCTCCAAAAGAAATTCCGAAGGAAACTCTAAAAGAAATTCCGTAGCAAGTTGCAAAGTAAATTTCGACTAAAATAACGTAGAAAATTTCAAATCAAATCCCGAAGGTAGCTCCAAAAGAAATTCCAAACGAAATTCCAAAGCAAATCCCGAAAGAAATTCCAAAGCAAATTCAAAAAGAAATTCCATAAAAATAAATTCGAATGGATTTTTGAAGGATGTTCCGAAGCAAATTCCAAAGAAAACTCGGACGAAAATTGCGCAGAAAATTCCAAATGAATTCCGAATTGCAAAGGAAATTCCATAAGAAATTTCAAAGGATCTTCCGAAGCGAATTCCAAAGGAAATTCCGAAGGCAATTCCAGAAGAAATTCCGAAAGAAATTCCAAAGGAAACGCCGAAGAAAATTTTGAAGAACTGAAGAAGGAAATTCCGAAAGTAATTTCAAAGAAATCCAAAATAACTTCCTGAAGCAACTTACCGAAAGAAATTCATGAAGAAATTCCAAAGGAAATTCTGAAGTAAATAAGATATGAAATTCCGAAGAATACATAGGAATTTTAAAGGATATTCCTAAGAAAACTCCGAAAAAACAATTCGAAGGAAATTCCAAAGTGAAATCCGAGAAAATTCAATGCAAATTCTGATGAAAATTACGTAAAACAGTCCAAAGGAAAATTCCGTAAAAATTCCAATCAAAACTTCTAAATAAAATTCCGAAATCTCCATAGGAAATTCCAAAGGTTATTCCAAAGGAAATTCCGAGGAAACTCTATAACAAATTTGGTAATAAAAGTAATAAAGGAATTCCAAAGGAAATTCTGAAGAAAATTTGATAAGTAGCCTCAAAGAAAACTGCAAAGGAATTTTAAAGGATACTCCTAAAGAAATTTTGACGGAAATTCCAAAGTTAATTCCGAAGGAAACTAAAAAAAATCCAACGGAATTTCCGAAGCAAATTTCAGAGGAAATTCTGACGAAAATTGCGTAGAAAATTCCAAAGGAAATTCCAAAAAATTCAAAAGAAATTCCGAAGAAAATTCCGTGGAAAATTCCAAAGGAAATTCCAAAAACTCCATAGGAAATTCCATGAAAAAACTCAAAGCAAATTCCGAATGAAATACAAAAAGGAATTTCTAGGGAAATTTCGAAGAAAAAATCACAGCTCCAGAAGAAATTCCAAAGGAAACTTCGATGGAAACTTTTAAAATATAAGGGAAATCCCGAAAAAAAATTAAAAAAAAACTGAATAAAATTCTAAAAGAAATTCTGAAGCACATTCCAAAGGACATTCCGACGACAACTCTGAAAAATATCCAAAGCATATTCAAAAGGGAATTTCTAAGGAAATTCCAACGAAAATTCCAAAGCAAATCCCGAAGCAAATTGCAATGAAAAAAGGAAGTTAAAAGGAAATTTCGTAGAAAATTTCTAAGGAATTTGCTATGGAATATCCAAAGCAAATTTGTTAGGAAATTCTTAAGAAAACTGTAGAAATTCCAAAGAAAATTGTAAAGGAAATTTCTAAGAATATTCCGCACTAAATTTCAAAGGTCCAAAAGAAATCCCAAATGAAATTCCGAAGAAAGCTCCAAGGAAAATTTCGAAGGAAATTCCAAAGTAAATTCTAATGCTTCGAAAGAAATTCCAAATAATATTTCGAATACAATTCTGAAGGAAGCTCCAAAGATAATTACACAGGAAATTCCGAAACAAACTCTAGAAGAAATTCGGAAGGAAACTCCAAAGAAAATTCCAAAGCAAATTTCAAAGTAAACTCAAAAAGAAACTCCGAAGTAAATTTCGAAGAAAATTCCAATGAAAAGTTCAGAATGAAATTCCAAAGGACACTTCATAGGAAATTTCGAAAGAAATACCACAGAAAATTCAAAAGGGCACTTCTAAAGATACCGAAGAAAATTCCACAGGATATTCCGAAGCAAATTCAGGATAAATTTCCAATTTTAATGAAAATGCCGTAGAAAATTTCAAAGGAAATTTCGTAGAAAAGTCCAATAAAAATTTTAAAAGGAATTTCGAAGGAAATTCCGATTAAAATTCCAAAGGAAACTCCAAAGAAAATTCCGTTGAAAACTCCAAAGAAAAAATCCATATGAAATTCCGACGAAATATCTATAAGGAACTTTGTTACATCTTTGAAGAATAAACGAGAACTGATTGTTAAAACTGGAATTGCCTACGTTGTCACAACCGAATCGCGTGTACTATAGCAAGCAGAAGGCAACGTACTTTTGTTTCGGGAATGAAGGAGCCCAAGGCTGAGAATCTCTTTTTAAAATATAAACTAAACACTTTTGTTGCCCTTCATCGTCGCCCATCAAGCTATTGTCATAATTTGAATACGTCAAAAATTATTTCGTTCCTTTTTTATCTGTATTTTGATTATGGCAGTTAGAGTTGTGCTTCACTGAATTCACTGATAATTGTTATTGGAACGTTTTATTTTAACTATTCAAAAGAAAACCTTAATGAAAATATCTTAACGAAGAGTTGCATGCCAATGAAGAATCATGATTCAAAACTATACAAACAAAGTTGATTTGTTAGATCTGTTGAGATTTTTTTTTTTAATTTACAAATTAAATGATCACCCTTATGCAAAACTGAGGACAATAGCCCCAATGAAATATCACTTATTATATGTTAACAATGGCCTACGATGACATAGGAGATGTTTAATTACTCTTGTATTTATTATTCCATTCAAATTCTCAATTTTTTTTAAAGGACCACCGTAATGGAATATAAGTGAGCCTTCCCAATGAAATATCACGAATCTAATGAAGGAAATGCCCTACGATGATGAAAGAGGTGATAAAATACTATTGTTTTTAATATCCCATTCAAATTATGATTTTTCGACAGAAAGGCCCACCGTAATGGAAAATAAGTAAACCACCCTAATAAAATACCACATATTAAATGTAGAAAATGGCTTACGATAATGTGAGAGATGTTCCAATACTATTGTCTTCAATATTCAATTAAAATTCTATTTCTTATTATTTTTATTTTTTAACAAAAAGGACCACCCTAATGGAAAGTAAATGAACCACCCTAATAAAATATCACATATAATATGCTTTCGGTGGCCAACAATGATATAGCATATGTTTCAATACTGTTGCCTTGAATTTCTCAGCAATTGAATTCAAATCGTTCATTTCAAATTCAATTCACTCCCCCAACTCAAAAATTTACTAAGTCCCAAAAGGTCGATTTTTCCAAAAAAAAAATTTCCAAATAACACCAGATCTCGACGTTTCATGCATTTCTAAGACATCTGGCATCAAAAAAAAAAATTTGATTTCGGAAATTTCATGTACTTAAGGGGTCCACTTAATGAAGTCCGATTGAGCTCAAATTTGGATGGGGACTTTTTTCGAGGAGACAAAACTTTTGAGCACTACCATTTTTTGAAATTCGATGGCAAAATTTTTCCCATACATTCCATTGGCACCCTAATATTGCTGTTTGTATTTGAGATGCAAATCATGACTAAACGTCCTCCAAATGCGGTAACACAAAACAATCAAAGGACACCTTGCAACGTTTATATAAATCACCGCCGCCCTAGCAAGAAAAATCTATCTTTGACATCGCATTTCTTGTTAAAAATCTTACCGCATTTGGTGTTTCAGCATTTGATATTTGCATTTCAAACGCACACAGCAATAATAGATGTGTTTATAGGTTTTATCATTGAATAATACATGAGAAATGGCTTTGTATGATTGAGGCTAAAATTACGTTACGTGTAAATCTAAGATTTTTTTTTGGTGTGTAGTCAAAAACCCTCGAAAATCTTAAATCTCGGAGGGGAAATACCATTTTTCCTAAAAGCACAATTGACTCTGAACAACTCCGAACAGTTCACGAATCACTTTAGCTTCGATGACTCTGGAGCACGACAGATGCGAATAAATCAGCACCCTGACGCTCGCGAGCATTTGGTTTTGTGTATTTCTCTCTTCTGCAAATTTCTTTATTATGGTTTGAAGAATAAGTTTTTACTATGGGATAGTAAGTTTGTACTTACATTACAGTACTAGCGCGTTTGGAACATATTTCAAAATTTCTTCATAGTAATTTTCATATAAACCTACATTGTATTTGGGCCACCTTGAAATCACCACCAAGAAAGCTGAAAATTTCACAAAACATTATTTTTATGGTAAGGACAGTAAGGAACATATGGGAGATTGGATTCTCAAACATTTTTAAATTTTGAACCACTTTAGTGAACAGCAAGTACCCAAATATTTCAAAAATGATCTATAGTTGAACAAGGCTAGCTCCACAAAGAACACCACAGAGCTGAGACTCCATCCATAAATTGCCAATCGCCACACCAATATCAGCTCTCCAAATAACAATGCCTCACGCTTTTTTTTTTTTTTTTACTTAATCATTTATTTGTTAGGCTCATGCGCCATTAGGCATTACGGAGCCGAGTTCTTTTGATTTTGAATACAAATTCATGGTGTTTTCTTAATTTTCTATGTTAGTTTTGGGGAACCGAAAAACTCGCGGTTTGGTCGAGGTTAGGGGTAACAATAATTTCAAGGAAGGGATAGGACAATGGGATCGTTCCGTTGACATTCAGCAGCTTTAAGTTGTGACGTGTTTGCTTTGCTGCTGGTCGAACGTTGAGTGGACAATGACAACCTGTAACGATACAAAAAAACGGGTTTCGAGGGGACACAAGGTGGACAAGTGGACCGACAAGAAAGGGGAGTTAAACAATGATGTTAGCTTGTTTCAAAAAATTGTACAAAATCTTCATGTACACAAGGTCAAGTTTACCCAACACATCCCTAATGTCTTCCTTTTCTGGTTTCCCTTGGGCCCTGAGGGTTGCACAAAAATCAGATCTGGCAAAACCGTATTCGGGGCATTCCCAAACTACGTGGTTGATATCTTGGTAACCTGCACCGCAGCTGCAGTGATTGCTATCTGTGAGCCCTATTCGATAGAAGTGAGAGCCTAGAGAGTAGTGATTGGACATAAGACGACACATTACCTTAATAAAGTCTCGGCTTAAGTCCAACCCCTTGAACCACGGCTTCTTCGATACCCGCGGGAGAATGGAATGTAACCACCTGCCCAATTCTCCGGCATCCCACTTTTGTTGCCAGCTGACCAATGCATGTTGACGAGCCATTGAAAAAAATTCATTGAAGGCGATTTGTCGATCATAAATATCGCCTTCCATAGCGCCCACCTTGGCAAGCGAGTCCGCTTTCTCATTGCCCGGAATCGAGCAATGCGAAGGGACCCAGGCCAAGGTGATAGTATATGATTCATTCGATAGAGCACTCAATGTAGATCGTATTTCACCGAGGAAATACGGAGAGTGCTTTACCGGCCTCATTGAACGAATAGCCTCTATGGAGCTAAGGCTATCCGTAAAAATGAAATATTGATCAGAGGGAAGAGAGGCAATTCGCTCTAATGCGTAATGTATAGCAGTTAATTCTGCGACATACACGGAACAAGGGTTCTGAAGTTTATATGCGGCGCTATGAAACTCGTTATATACACCAAATCCAGTGGAATCATTTGTTTTTGACCCGTCTGTGTAAAACCTTTTATCGCAGCTGGCGTGACCGAACTTGCTTGCAAAAATTTTTGGTATTTGCTCCGAACGAAGCAGATCTGGTATTCCACGGATATCTTGCTTCATGGTCAGATCAAAAACTACAGCGGAACTTGAGAAGTCAGGGAAGCAACCGTGATTGGGAAGATTCAAAGAAGGGTTAACCTCCAGAGTCATGTACACGTAGTACAATGTCATAAATCTTGTTTGAGGATTTCGTTCGATTAGCTTCTCAAAATTTTCAATTACCAACGGGTTTAACACTTCACAGCGGATGAGGAACCTTAACGACAATTCCACGAACCGATCTGATAAAGGCAGTATTCCTGCTAATAACTCTAAGCTCATGGTATGAGTCGAGTTCATACAGCCTAAAGCGATCCGAAGACAGCGATACTGAATACGCTGGAGCTTCAGAATGTGTGTTTTCGCGGCGGATTGGAAGCAAAAACTACCGTATTCAAGAACCGACAAAATCGTGGTGCGATATAGCTTTATCAGATCATCCGGGTGGGCTCCCCACCATGTTCCTGTGAGTGTACGCATGAAGTTGATTCGTTGTTGACACTTCTGATACAGATATCTTATTTGTTTTCCCCAGGTGCATTTAGAATCAAACCAGACCCCTAAATACATATGTGATAAACCTTGAGAGAGTTCCTTACCCATGAATTGAAGCTCTAGATCCGCAGGATTACGCTTCCTAGAAAAGACAACTAACTCAGTTTTCTCCGGAGAGAATTCGATACCCAGCTTTACAGCCCATGCGGACAAATTGTCCAGAGTATCTTGCAACGGTCCTTGCAAATCGTCCGCCTCTGGTCCTGTGACAGAAACAACGGCGTCATCCGCAAGCTGTCTTAACGAGCAATTTCTCATGAGACAATCATCAATATCTCTTACGTAAAAATTGTAAAGAAGAGGACTTAAACACGAGCCCTGGGGGAGACCCATGTAACTTATTCGCAAAGTTGTCGAGTTTCCATGTGAGAAAAACATATGCTTCTCAGACAACAAATTATACAAGTAGTTGTTCAAAATCGAGGAAAGTCCACACTCGTGGAGTTTGTCTGAAAGGACATCTACGCAAACTGCATCAAAAGCCCCCTTAATATCCAAAAAGACTGAGCCCATTTGTTCTTTTTGAGCATAGGCCAGTTGAATTTCAGTAGAAAGCAACGCAAGACAATCGCTCGTTCCTTTGCCTCTGCGGAATCCAAATTGAGTATCTGAGAGAAGGCCATTCGATTCAACCCATTTGTCCAGCCGAAAGAGAATCATCTTCTCTAACAACTTTCGAAGACACGACAACATCGCAATAGGACGGTACGAGTTGTAGTCCGAAGCAGGCTTTCCTGGTTTTTGGATGGCAATAACTCTCACTTGTCTCCAATCATCCGGAACAATGTTGCTCTCCAAGAATGCATTGAATAAGTTCAACAAGCGCCTCTTTGCGACGTCTGGGAGGTTTTTGAGCAAGTTGAACTTAATCCTGTCCATACCTGGGGCAGAATTGTTACATGAAAGGAGAGCGAGTGAGAATTCTGCCATCGAAAAAGTTGAGTCCATTTCATTCCTTTCGTCTGGATAATCTCGTGTGATCGTTTGCACTTGGACAGAATCCGGGCAAACTTTCTTCGCGAAGTCGAATATCCATCGAGAAGAGCTTTCACGATCCTCATTTACCGATACCGCATTGCGCATTCTTCTTCCGACCGTCCAAAGAGTTCGCATCGACGTTTCCCGTGATAGACCATTAACAAAATTCCTCCAGTAACCGCGTTTCTTTGCTTTCACGAGGCTCTTGAACTTGCGGTCAAGAGAACAATACCGATCGTAGTTATCGCGCGTGCCACGTTTCCGATATTCTTTAAACGCATCTGATCTTTCGCGATTGACTCCGGTACATTCGCCATCCCACCACGGGGTGGGCGGCCGACGTCGTACTGAAGATCCTGGAACCGGTTTACGCTGAGCTTGAAGAGCACTGTTTATAATCAACGCGGATAAGAATTGATATTCTTCCAGCGGAGGAAGTATCTCGACCGATTGCTCACCTACGGAGATCGCTTCAGCATATTTTCCCCAGTCGATATGCTTCGTGAGGTCATACGCTACGTCGATCAGGTGTGTTCGACACGAATTATTGGTAACTGAAATTTTGATAGGCAGGTGATCACTACCGTGGGGATCCTGAATTACTTTCCACATGCAATCCAATGATAATGAATTCGAACAGATTGAGAGGTCTAACATACTAGGGGGATCTGGAGGTTTTATTCGTGTTGCTTCCCCAGTGTTCAAAATGGTCAGATTGAAGTAGTCGCAAAGATCATATATTAAGGTTGCGCGATTGTCGTCCCTCGGTGACCCCCAGGCTGTACCGTGAGAATTAAAATCTCCTAGGACCAACCATGGCGCAGGCATAGCTTCGCATATTGCCGCTAAATCTCTGCGAGACATTGTAGCGTTTGGCGGTATGTACACACTGGCTATGCTGAGGCTTTTACCTCGGGCTGTAATATGACATGCAACTACTTCAATGCCTGTCATCAAGGGGAAATCGATTCTATAAAAGGAGTGATGCTTGCTAATCCCTAAGAGCACCCCTCCATATCCATCCCCTCGATCCAGACGAATAATATTAAAATCGTGGAAAGAGATATTTTTATCAGAAGTGAGCCATGTTTCACAGAGAGCAAATATGTCGCAGCGAGTGCTGTGTACTAAAAATTTGAACGCCTCCATATTTTTTAAAAGACTTCTACAATTCCACTGTAGTACTTCGATCATATCTCCGACCTCATTGACCATATTAGCCATCGAAAGATACAAACGAGTCAAGAATCGGCCACTTTGAAGCTATTTGCTTCAGAAAAGGTTTCACCAAGGAAAGTGCCATGTTGAGCAGGTTCCTCGTTTCGGGTGAGAATTGAAACATTTCGAAAATGAAATCCACTATCCCAGAAAGAGTCAGTTTTCCGGAAGCATTATTTTGCTCCTGCTGACGAATTGGTTGTTCTTCTGGGCAAAAAACTGGGACAACTGGGGTTTTAGAAGTTCCCGGAAGTGACGGAAATTCTCCAGCTGAAAACTTGAAGCCTGGAGGTGACCCCTTTTTGGTGATTCCGCCATTTCTTGATTTTGTCAAAGGCTTTGAAGAAGCGTTTTGATCAACAGGGACGTTCTGAGAAGCCTGTTGCTTCAAGCGCCGTTTTGTAACAGCACGCTTCCTTTTCGTCCCTGTCTCAATTATTGTATACTCTTCTCCATCCTCAGAGTCAGAGCATTGATCGTTATCCGGCAGGGATGCGAAGATATTGTTGCTTTGAAAGGTATGGGCCGATGGAGCAACAGTCGGAGCGATCTTTTTCAGCATGTCTGCATAAGAACGCCTGGACCGCTGTTTCAGAGAGTTTATGGTATGTTTCTCCCGCTCTATGTACTTCGGGCATGCACTGAGTTCGTGAGGAGCTTGGCCGCAAGAGGTACATTTTGGCTCCATATTGCAGGAACCTTCGGCATGTTGTTCGCCACACTTACTACAACGTGGTTTGTTGCTGCAGTAAGGTGCAGTGTGGCCCAACTGCCGGCACTTTTCACAGTGCATAACCGTCGGTACATAGAGACGAACAGGTAACCGTAGACGCCCAATCACGAGGACGCTTGGTAAGGCCGACCCGGAGAAGGTTACACGGAACGAATTTGACGGCTGTTTTGAGCCATCAGGCAACACTTTGTTCATTTGATTGGCATCAAGAACAGGAGCCAGCGGAACGGCACGATTTTTAAACCCACCAGCTCCCGACATGATGTCTGCGCGAGTCAAATTGTGCTCCGTGACCACTCCATAACATTCGACATCGCGACTGGGAATGTAGACTCTGTACTCCATCAAAAAGAGCTCAAAGGCAGCAATTTTGTTCGCTTGGTCGCGATCACTGACTGTGACACGCAACTTATCACGGCTGGGTGAATCTATCTCGAGGATACCTCGAAACGATTTTGCCAGATCCCTTTCAATTTGGAGTTTGTTCAACGGTTTTCCATTCGCTTTGGGCCGAAAGAAAACCAGAAAGGGACCCTTAGATCCGGGTGGGTAAGCTTTATGGCGGGGGGGTGCCGGGTTCGATGAGGAACCAGAGGGGGAAAACGCATGGGATTGGCTTGAACTGCCAAGCAGACCAGAATGTGTAACCGTTTGCTTTTGAGACGAATGCGGTGAGTCTCCTGACAATGCAGTACCTGAGTGTACTGAAGGCACAGCTGAAGGAGATAAAGGAGGAGAAGGAGTATCATCATCGATGGTCTCCATGGCCTCACTATGTTGGGTTTTTAGAATTTTATTCATCTGACCCAAAACTAACTCATCGTCAGAAGAGACTAAATATTCCGGCGTGCCCCCGCCAGTATCATTTGGTTCCATTGCGGAGCAATTTTTGCTCTACCGCAAAGGAAGATCAACACAGCGCTAATGAGCGAATTAACTTCACTTAATTTAATCACACTATTGTCAAAGGAATTAAATAATAACCAACTCACATACTACAACTAGTTTGGCGAGAAATTCCTAATAGTGTAAAAAAATAAAAAACGAAAAAAAAAAATATTTACAAAAAAAAAATATTTACAAAAAAAAAATATTAACGAGAAAAAAGAAAAAAAAAATAACGAAAAAATATTAACAAAAAATATATTTTCAAATAAAAAACATATATTCACAAAAAAAAAAATGAGGCGGAAAAAAATAATTGAGCAATAAAGCACTCCGAGACCACTGTGTCACACGGTGTGTGAATATTACTCCAAAAAAATGTTTTGAAAAAAATATCAAAAATTTGCCAATTAATTGAGCGGAAGAGCACTTCGAGACCACTGTGAGAATATCACTCTAACAACGGGGACTAACAGCGACCAAGTAATGCGGATGGTATGAAACTGGGGAGGAACAATACCTACAATCTCCTTTCTGCTGCTCTAGCTACGAGGACAGATGTACCGGCGTGGTCCAATCTATTTCTGCAGCTTGTTTTGATGCGATGAAACGATGACGCCGATCGCTTTTGTTCTGCCACGTGGTGCGAATTAGATGATGCCTTTTGTGGTATTATCACCACCGATTGATGCTGGTGGTGATCGTCAAGTTAAAGATGTTCAGTCTACCAATCTGGGCTCGGCCAATGGTAGCTGCTCCTTGTGCGGGTGCACTATCGGCGGTATGCTTTCCGATCGTAGCCAGGAAAAAACCCATATACTTGGGAAAAACACTGGTGAACTTCGGTTTCGGTATATCACTGCGCGATAGTCGACTGACTCGGGCGAGCACTCAACAAGGAATGAATGCCTCACGCTTATTTGCCTCGTCATCCGGTTTGAGGTCGGATCGTTCATCCTCCACAAAATGAAACAGCCCAGCCTGTGCAAAAGTTGCAGCGTAAAAGCTCAACAGTGTCTTCATTGACTGATGGTGTTCACTCGCCAGGAATCCTAGAACCGGGAACGGAACCAACTGTACTGGAGATTTTTTGAACGATTTCGCCTCATATTTCGGATTATTTCGCCACAGTTCCATTGCATATTCAACCGTCTTATGAGGTCCAACGAAACATTCCGTAGAGATTCCATCTTTTTCGTAGTTCCGTGTTTCATACATGAATTCAAAACCAATTGCAGAGGTAACCAATTTCAACATAGGATTGCAGGTTCGGTTGATGATATCGAGATTGTCGAGCGGTGGATAGAAACTTGGTCTGGTAATGGTCGCCGTGATCAGAGATTCGTAGGAGTTTCTTAGAATGAAGCTTCCTGTAATGAACATGGTTACGACGAAGCGATGTACTGCGGGTCTGGATCTTTCATGAGGATTATTGATTAAGATTTGCACTAGCTCCAAGACTGTTCGCGAAAGGATGAACCGAGTTCGGTCGACTATCCAAAGCAGCATCAGGACGGTTAAAATGGCTAGCAAAACGCAGATCCAAGTCAGAGCATCGAATGGGTCTACCAGAAGATATCCCAGTGGTCGTGGTCGATTTGTTGGCACAATTATAAAATAGGTAGACATGCTTCGATGCATGGAGAACGCTAGTTTCTGAAACGCTACTATATTTCCGAATAGCATGAAGTAAGCGTCAATAGGTTCCATATAAGTGAAATTATGCCGACTTGCAATCGTTCTCCAATACTCTTGGAATCTTTTTAACTCGTTCGACGGACAGAATGCAATGTATGGTTCAACGCGATGTAAGTCCATAAGTGTGTCTTTGGAAGTAACAGATGTTGCGTTAATTATCAGCTCTCTAGTTGGGAAATCGACATGTAAAGATCGATAACTAGAATCGTTATAAAGTATAATAACGGTATTGTAATTTATCATTTCCTCGTAGTCTGCATCGAATTCCATCTCTTCCATCAAGATGATTAGTTTCTCAACACTTGTGTACTGCAATACATTAAGACTATCAGTTTTGAACAACATTTGAACCCTATTATTCATACTTTGTGAGACTGTACTGAGAAAAATATCACACAAGTAAGGCGTAGTAACGTGTCATCTATCAATTTTGTATCATTCAGCACCACCAGAGGTGTGTTAAACTTTGGCAAAATTTGTTCTTGCAAAAAAGCTGAGCGTTCGAAACTGTCCATGACCAGCACTGTTTCGGTGACATTTGGACAGAACCAGGAGTGAGTTTGAATGATGAATTCCATCAACAGCGGTGGACCAGCTTGCGGTGAGTTTGTTAAACCCGTTTCTGTAAAAACTACAAGGAAAGATGTGCAGATTACAAGAACGATCTTTGTTGACATTGCGTTTGACTATTACATGCGCTATGCTTACGAACATGGTTTGCAGTGTAATTTTATATTTGATCTACGTCTGCTGAATAAAACTAATCGACCAGGAATGTATCTTGATTGCAAACATATACAATTTAATGAAATTTCATGTTCATTCCATAATTTTTGAGTGACAATGTATGGCCATTAGTTTAGTAATGTGATATTTGATTGAGATTAGCAGTGACTCAACGCCACCTTCAGCTTTATTTCACCGTTTATGGCAGATATGATCTATGTGTAATGCATATTGCTACAGTTGAATAATTTCATGTGGAGACCTTAGAAAGAATAAATATCAGAAAATCTCAAAAGTCCATCAGCGTAGACAACGATAAAATACATTTAGGAACTTGTAATCAGAAGACACAGTGTGTTTGTTTGACAAATTGAGACATGGATTTGCGAAAAAAAAATACACATTCTAGTGAGACTCGAACTCACGACTCCATGTACGCTAGACTATTATTAACTCGTTAACCCTGCGTCTTATTTTATTGCCAAAGTTTACTGCCGTTATACGCATAATTGTCCCATGTTCCAAAATATGAAGCCGAGAAAAACGCGATTAAAGATTTTGGCACATTTATGCTCTAAATTGATAGAGGTTATAATAAATTTGAATAATTTCTTCACAATAATATTAGGAAATGGGTGTTCTTCAGAGTCAAGAGTTAGTTTCAACTTAAAAATATGAATTTTACTATGAAATTATAAGTGGGACGGTTATGCCTAGAAATACGGAGTTTTGGGGGAATTTCTACGCATAAGAGTCCCACTAACTGTAGCAAACCAATTTTGACCAAGCACACTGCTCTTGATGGTAGCTTTGACGTGAATATTATACCGAAAGGGATTGTAAAGCCTATGTTGAGAGTCCGTATGAAGGCTCAGGTGGCATTTGGCAAAGTGGAGTCGTATGAGGGTATGTACAGGGGATAGGCAAAATGATTGAGGTAGGCAAAATTTTCCTAAATTCAAATGCTGATAGCGATATGAAAATTTGATGAAATTGTATGCATCGGAAGCAATCGACGGCAAACTTGGTCCAGTTTCAGGAACTTGCTTGGCCATGTCATTGCTTGGTCATGTCCATATGGCATTTTTTTCTGTCGCTTGTTTTTTGTGCAGTGTGTCGTATTAAGGCGAAGTAGGCCGTCATTGAAATTGTACGCGTCGTTGATGATTGTTGCACAGCTGAAAAACTATCAGCATACTTTATGCATGTTAGCGCGTACAGTGATACTTTTTCAAGTCCATATAAACTATCTAAACTGAGTTTTATCACTTTGAAAAGCAAGCTGAAAAGTCATCATTGTTGCCGAAACGAATGACGGGCTACTTAGCCTTAAGATTCATTGGAAATCTTCAGAAATGTGACCAAAACTTGTTCCGGAAAATGTGTTCAATCAAGTAAATATTGTCCGGAGCCATTCGAATTATGCATTAAACTTCAAAATGATGCTGCCCTGAGGGAAATGGCCAATTAGGCACATATCTGAAGCAATATGAATATGGGCATCAAACTTCAAGGCTTTCATAAATTATGCTTTTCGAAGCATTTCCAGAACCACCGATTGCTATGACCATTCTATGGTATACCTGGAACCTACTCCAGCTGCCCCGGAGTATATGGCCGAATCAAAACATGTCCGGAAACACATCAGTATGGGTGTAAAACATCAATATTTTTGAAGGTGATGCTTCTGGAAGCATTTATTATGTAACTTATTTCTATGACCACTGTATATTAGGTTCCAGGCGCCCTCGGAGGAAGTGACGAATAGGGTCCTAAAGCCCTGTCTCAATTTTAGTACCCAATGCTTAAGTTTAGGGCAGAAACACATGTTTACTCAATTTTTAAATGATTTCCATTGGTTTAAGTACAGAAAACATTTTTTTTATGATTTTTGAGATTTTGTCACACCCTTTGGTTTAAACTCAAATTTAGGGTATATTTTGGTTTCCGTGTCCCTTCCGAAATGTCAGATAGGAACAACCCCAGTGTTAAAACTATATGCCCTGTGGCATTTTTGTCGAAAAAGTGAATGTCAAACAAGATCACAAGTGTCAAGGTTCATATTTGGAACCATTTTTAAAATTGAAGTTTAAAAATGTTATAGCTGTTATTTGAGCTGGAAAACTTGCTAAAGTAGTTGCAATAACATGCTTTTTCGTATTATTAAATAAAAACAAGAATTCATTAAACATTTTAGGACCCAATTAGGAACATTTCAGGAACCATATCAATACGGGTCAAACTTCCAGGTTTTTGAAGGTGATACAACCGGGAGCATTTGCAGAACCACTACTGGCTGCCATACCACTGTATAGCAGGTCCAAGTGCCCCGGGGAATGTGATCATATTTCGAATTGGCCACTTCTTTAGGGGCCCCTTGAATCTGCTATAGAGTGGTGATTATTACATCTTGTGGTTCTGAGAACGCTCATCATTATCCAAAGCACATGGAACCTACTGTTCACTGCTTCCGGAAGCATGAAAATCAAAAATATTGAAGTTTGTTACCCATATTGATATGATTCTTCCATGTGAGAAATTAGCCACTTCCATCGAGGTAACTCTAACCTACTATACTGTGGTCATGGCAGCCAATGGTTCTGGAAGTGTTTTCGGAAGCATCTCTTTTTAAAATCTTGATATTTGATACCCATATTGATGTAATTCCAGACAGGTTTTGATTTGGCCACATCCCCCGGGGCCCTTGGAACCTACTATACAGTGATCCCGGTAGTCGGTGGTTTTGGAAATCCTATGGGAATCATGTCATTCAAAAATTTTGAAGTTTGATGCCCATATTGTTATGGTTCCGAACTTGTTCCTAATTGGCCAGCTCCTGATAAAATATACATGATTGGAAATACAAACATGACTGATAATATTTTCCGGAAACAGTTTTGCTGTCATATTTCTGAAGATTTCCAAAGAATTTTAATGCGTCCGCATTCTATTTCCTATTAGTTCAAGTTTCTAGGAAAATTGTAAACATTTATACTATTTCACACTGTACAAAAATACAAACAACAGAAATAATGCGACTTGTATATAACCTCAGAAAATCCTGAACATCTTCGGTTTTCGGTGGCCAATATGCATGGTCAAGCAAGTTAATAAAACTGAACCTTATTTTCCGTCGACTGCTTGCGGATGCACCCAATTTCATCATTTTTTCATAAAGTTATTAGCATTTAAAATTAGGCAATTTTTTTTCCTATCTCAAACATTTTGCTTATCCCCTGAACAGTACCACAGTGCTTTTATGGTGTGAAACAGGTATAGCTCTACATAGGATGTAAAGTCATAGTAAAAAGATGATATGAGCTCAATATTACACAGCATGATAAAACCTCCAAATTTGGCACTTTAGTTGAGTTTGATGCAGGGAAATACATAGTGGGACAGATATGCGTAGAAATTCAGTAGCGAGACAGTTATGCGTAGAAATTCAACAGTGGGACAAATTGACTTGGTATGCTTTTCATAGAGTCTTCGAACAAAGTATGTTTTCTGAAATTGTTTTCCAATAATATAGGATAAAATAGACTATTTGGCTACAAAAACTCAAAAATGACGAAAAGTAACATGGGACAATTATGCGTAGAACGGCAGTTTAATCACCGCATGACTTCATCATAATGAGCTTTTATTGACTTTTATCGGTAAAATCGATACTACTCAAAGTGGAAGGGAGCAAGGAAAGTAATGAAAGAATATGATGGATACAATCGCAAGCGAGCGACGAGAGAAATTAATAGAATAATTGAAAAATAACAGAGGGCCATAGGGTAGGTGTACCAGTTATGGATGCAATATGTCAACAGGATGGATAAAAATCAAGTTAAAACCGCGTTTCTAAAACGTAAACATAACTTGTTGGTGTTAATTACTAGTTTAAAGGCATGCAAAATAGTTGAAATAAACAGTTTTAGTACTAAATTCACTTTAAGCTTCCAAAAATGGTTTTTAAAAAGCGTTGTCTTTGTACCAATTACAGGCAATAGCGTTCCTAGCATTCGACATAAAAGTGTACCAATTATGGACTATCGAATATTTGCACGAAATGAACTCAAACGCCATCCAGAACGAATGATAATGCAACGCTAATATGTAATGAAGTGATTGCTCATAATTTTTTTCCAAACAAATTGTGTTAAATAGATGTTAAATCAATTTATTGCAATGGGTTCATGGGAGCAAATTAATTTTCGAAAAGGAGTCGAAATGTAGTTAAAATGCAAATTATGATACAAAACAGCATTAATGAGCTCACATTACCTTTCCAGTGCATAATTTCAACTAAAAAAGAGGGGAAATTCAAAAATCGAGTGTCGCTGAAAACCCCTTTCTACCATGAAATTAGCATCTTCCGCTTGCGAACGTTTTCTAACGTGTGATTGAAAAATCATATACCGAACCGTTCCGTCGTGGAAGTCACCCGTAAAATAGCGTAACTTCTTTTATTTCACTGATCAAAAAAATGTAAACAAACCGCCTCCAGAGTATTGCCCTAATTGGGCTCTCATATACTCTTTGTACCAGTTATCGACACAGTGGAAATAACACGATTTCCAACTTAAAACAGTATATTTGATTGTTCACTAGCTAAATTTATTCATTTGTTCTCACTAGGCAACATACATTTATAGACTGAAGCAGTTTTTCGGGATAAAAACATACATTTCGTAATGGGTGTTCTTTAGCAAACTGGTAAGAACTGTCATATGAATTGTACCCCGTTTGATATAAAGTCGTTTGGCATAATGGTCATTTGGCATAATGATTTACTAAGAATGAATATCGGCTTTTTTGAAGCTTTTAACAAGATCAACACCACCGAGCCCATAGCAAAAAAAAATGGTACGTTTTCAATAAGCATGGTGTTCGTTCAGAGATTTTCCGAAATTGTTGTGACATTAGAGAGCATAAATAAATAAAACTTGTAACGGGTCTGGTAGAAGATTTTCTCGGAATGATATTTTTTTCTATATCTCAGAACATTGAGTATCTTTGAGCTTGTTGTGATATACATATTTGAAAATATTAAATTGGCAAAGAAAGTTCACAGAATTGGGTGAATTTTAGACATAAATTCAATACTTTTTCATTAATCCATAGATTAATGTAAATTGAAATATTTTGTGATTGGCAAATAATAGATGACACCTTATACCTTCAATGTGGATAAAGTATTTTAAACACAATAAATCATTTAAAAGTTTTTTACTAACTTGATGTGTAAGCATTATCCTGTACGAATATGAAATTGGGCTACTGTACATGTCCAAAGAACATATTTGAGCAGACATAGTTATTTTGGATTACACATAAAACATTTTTTACCAAAAATTTACGAGAAACCTTAGATTTACAACCTCTTTGTCTAAAAATCGAATTATATAAAGCAATGACATATATTTTTTTGGCATTGACATACTTGTAGAAATTCAGTGACCATCTTTAAAGGAAGGAATAGTATATTATGAAAACACTCAAAATTTATTTTGCCAAAAATAAGCATTGGAAAAACATATTTTGTATAACTGTATGACAATAAATCGAGTTGCAAAGTAATGACATGTAGTTCTTAGTAATAAATTTGATTGTATAAAAACAATGATTAGGTTTGAACAGAAAGAGAAATTTTTGAGTACACTCAAAATTTATTTTGCATAAAAAACTACAGGAAACCCAAGGTTTTAACTTATTACCCTTTAAATCTAAGTTCAAAGAGATTACATATATATATATATTTTTTTATTTGCTTATAGAAGTTTGGTTAAAATGTTTGGGGTAAATGAAAATTTAAGATTACACTCAAAATTTATTTTGCTTAAAAAATTTAGAAAACTCTCTTTGTTTTAAACAGTTTGCTTGTGAATCTAAACTTGAAGCGATGACATCCATTTTTTCGAGAACTCTAGAAAATATGTTTGAGCAGAATTAGAATTTATAGAAAACACTCAAAAATTCTTTTACCTAAAACAACTTAAAATCATTTTTTAACTGTTTGCATGTAAATCAAAATTCATTAATTATATGTATTTTTTCGACAATGCATTAATTGTTGCAGTCTAGTCAACGCGTTAGAGCAGATATAAGGCTTTTTTGTTTACACTTATTTTTTTACCTGAAGAGTATCTAAAACTCAAGGTGTTAGTCTGTATTTTGTATTTTGAAAAAAAAAAATGCTTTAAGATGTCTGATGAACATGTTTGAGCAAAAATTAAATATTAGATAACACTCAAAATTTATTAAACTAAAAAACGGACATATACCATTATTTTACCTTTTTTCTTCAATTCAAAATTCAAAGCGATGACATGTTTTTTTAACTTTGATTGTTTGCATAAGTTGTTTGGACACAAATAAAGGAATTCACGAATCATCGCATTAGGGGGAGATCCTCCAATACCGGACACTGAAGCCACTAAATTCATAATTCGAAAAATTTTGATTTTATGGGCTCGTGTTACCCATTTATGATAAATATTATCATTTTTATAGTGTACAAAAATAGATTTGAAAATATAAATATGAATTTCGACACTGCATTTTGATGATGAATTTTAGTACCAAATTGATCGATCTTGAAAGGTGGCACCCAATACCGGACACGATCTGGAAATGCCTCGAATTCTGTAAATTTGAACATCATTAAATGTGTACACTATAGGAATAGTTTATAATTACCAATTCAATGCATTAGCAACATTTACAAGAATAATTTGAATTTTTCTTAGTTTGCAAGATGCCTATCAAAAACCTCTTTCATATATGATGAAAAATAGTACATTTTACGATGTTGTTCTGAATGTTCATTTTTCTTAATTTTATTACATGTTTGGTACCATGATCGATGGAATCCATGATAAATGAATGTATTTTGAGACACTGATGCAATAATTACAAAGATATCATATAACAAATCAAGCTGTCCGAAACTGAGGGACAGGAGGTGCTTAACCAAAATTGTAATTTGTCCATATTCAGTTCAATTATGGTACAAAATACATTGATACTATCAAATTAGGATTATGTTCGATCATGCTTGTGCGATCCAAAGTATTTTTTCATAATCAAAATATTTACTAAATAGGCTCAAAATTAAGGTGATACGTCAATTTTTTTAAAGATTTTCAAACTTTTCTACTTTTTTAAAAAGGCATGCATATTTCAAGGATGTGTTATTCTACGCAAACATTAGTCTACATAAGGACTGTTCATTTTATAAAGTGGACACTTTGTTTATGCTATATCTTTTTTATTTATTGATAAAATCGTAATCGGTTTTCTGTGTATCGTTGACCTATTATTCTAAAATGCTATAAAAATATAAAATCTTTGAAAATGCTTTTGGTTGAAGAGCTAAATAGTTTTTCCAAAAACTCTTAAAAAAAGCGGTCCGTCAAAGTTTAACATTATTTTTCGCAAAACAAAAATCCTTATTTGTATGAACAAATTGTATGTTTATATCCTTTACTATTCTACTAAAGGTAAAGCTTTAAAAATATCAATTATATTCCACCATTCTATGACATTAGGTAACTTTAGTGATTTACCCATTTATGGCCAAATTTGCTGATACACCATCCTTTCACTCCCAGCAAAAGAGAACAGTAAAAAGCGTGTTCAAAACTAGTTTGGATTACTAAAGAAACTATATTAGTATAAACGAAAGCTAAATCGTGAGATTAAACCACAGTCTTAAGTATAAATTTTACTGTTTATGGTAGTTTTACTCAAAAGTCTCATACTTTTAAAATCATGTACGCATATTTATCGATCTACAGCAAATTGTAAACAGTTTTCTCCGAATTTTTCAATTGGTAATCTCAGAATAACATATTATGAAAATAATACGTGGAAAATAAAATCGATTTTATTACAGCAGTGTTGCCAATTTTGATGATTGTCAATGTACTTTGTAGGTCTTCTAAGAATAGAGCAATTGTGTTTCTGTTGTGATTTGAATGTGACGTGGGGACTTACTAAGTAACTCTATGAAGGCGTAAGTTATTTTTCATATTAATACTATACTAGGACTTCCATCAGGACGTACTTTTACACAAAAAATTCTACTCATATCAATTCCCATCAAATTTAAAAAAATTTCTTTAAAAATATACGGAAAAATTGATTTTATTATATCTGTAAAATTGTTGCTCCAAAAATAACTTGATTTTTTCCATCAGGCTTCTGATTGATGATGCTTTCGAAGAACAAGCCTTTTTTGAAAATAGAAAATATAAATTATCGAATTTTCCAGCCAATTTCTTACAATCATTGATTTTGATAACCTCAAAAAATCGACCGATCTAATCGTTGTTCCATATTCGTGTGAAATTTAATTATTTTGGAGAATTTTCATTATCACAACATTGTACAACACTAGTCGAACGATGTGCAAAAAACCGATTGAAATTTCATTGATTAATAAGAAAGATACAGCATGCACAAGGTGTCCACTTTATAAAATGAACAGTCCTTAATAGCTTTCTTTTCTAATAATATACCATCTTGATTGGACCATGATTTCTCAATGTTTCGACTTTGTCCGGTATTGGGTGCTGTCCGGCACTGGGGGATCTCCCCCTACATTTTATTTTAAAAACCAACAGTTACGAAAATACATTTTTCGTGATACTAGTAAAACAAATTTAAGCATGATAAATTTTCAGTGAACTTCAATTAGCTGATTGATGTAAAAAATACAAGTCTTCGTTTCATTTATGTAATTATCCACAGATCCCAATGATGTATACGTCATACTAGTTTGACAAATATTACGAGTTACAAACAAAAACCCAATCCATGACAAAAATACAAATACAATTTCATTATTCCTCAAGGAATGAGAGCTTTAAACTCTTTCCGGATCATTTGTGAGGGACCTGAAAATCGAAAAAATAATTTTTAATTCGCAGGCAAACAGTTTAAAAAGGGCTTTTAGTATTTTTTTTTTTAAATAAAATAAATTTTGAATGCACTCATAAATTTTATTTTCTGGACGATCATGTTAACCAGACTTTTATAATAATAATTATATCGACAAAACATGATGTCATCGCATTAAACTTTGATTCACAGGCAAATAGTATAAAAAATGGGATTTTCGTAATTTTCTAAATTGAAATCAATTTAGAGTGTAATCAAAAAATAATATTTTCTCACAAATACATTCAATAGACTTCAGCAGTCATCTTTTAGCCTTGAAATCTACTAGTTATTGCTTTGAATTTCGCTTTATAGGCAAACAGTGTTAAAAAAATATTTTTTAAGTAGTTTTTTTTTAATAAAATATATTTTGAGTGTAATCCAAAATTTCTATTTCTGGCCAAAAATATTTGCTGGGCTTCTTAACTCAAATAAATGTAGAAAAAACAACATGTCACCGAGTCGAATTTTGATTTATAGGAGAAAAGTTTTAAAAAAATAGGGTTTTTCGAGATTTCTTGAGTAACATAAATTTTGAGTGTGACCGAATATCTAAATTTCAACCCAAACATGCAAATTGTGGTTCCGTAACATATTTTTTACCAAGAAAACCATAATTTATCACCTTAAATATTGTTACATTGCTTCATTTGTGCCACAAATCCGTAACAAATGATACTAAGAAGCATCTTTTGTTAAAAAATAAATTCGGATTACTATCATTTTATATATATTCGAATGGGTAATGATCTCGAATAGTGTCTGATTCCTCTGCTGCAAAATAAAATGAAAATCGCTGAGAAAACGACGGAGATATGTATTGTAAAAGTTGGACTTTTAATTTTTTCTTGACCTTTTATTGTAAGCATAAGTTTTCTCCCCCGTGGTAGTAGAATAGTTGAACGTTTCCAACCGAAAATATTTTTGCAACGCTCACTGTTCCTAGAGGATCAACTAGCATAAATTTTGACTTAATAAAATGCAAAATTAATTCTATAGAACTATCAGTTATCGACCACACACTTTTAAGAATTTTTTTGAATCCTCACCATAGACTTTATTTTTTTTTTGCTGAAACTATGTTTATTTTATGAGAACGTTACTATTGATAACAATTTCGGGATTAAAGCACAATTGTAGGATACCTTTGGCGTTAATGAATTAAAATTTCTTCAATAGTACATGCCTAGGAAAATTAAAAAAAAAAACATTTCTACGAAGTTCTAGCGAAATACGTTAAAAAAATAAAATATGTTAAGAAATTTCTTCAGAGAATTATTGTTTAACCTGGATTTCAACAAAACAAAAATCACCAGAGATTCATCCAAGTATTTTCCAGAAACTATTTCGTTAAATAGTACTACCAATTTTCCTGGGAATTTTTTAAAAAATTGTTTGAACAATTTTACTAAAGGTTTTGCAATTCATTTTTGAACTTCTCAAAAAAATCTAACATAATTCCATTATGTATTTTTTTCTAGAAATCTAACCACTCTCCATTTTTGGTGCAAAACTACTTCCGGAATAACTCAACCACTTTTTAAAGATTTCCTTACAAATTACTCTACGATCACTGCATATCCACATCAAATATCTAGTGTATTACACTACAAAAAAAAGTTGTGAACGAACTACTAGAGAAAGTTGATGGATAATTTCAGCTTTAATTGAATTAGGAGATATTATCTAAATTCCTGTCGGAAAATTCAAGAACGTGAACAAGGATTTTGCCAAAAATCTGACAATATGTCTCACAGAAAAGCGAAAGTGGTTTTTGTGGGATTTATTACAAACAATCTTATGTGTTTTTTCTTTGTCTGTTGGAATGGAAAACGATGAATATTTTTGCTGAAGGCATTTGTGTTTAAATTCTAGTTTTACACAAAAATCACCATTTTGATGTAGATACCATTTTTTTCTCATTGCAAAAAAATCCTAACAAACTTTTTTTGGAGGGACTACATTCAAACCTCCATGATTCGATGTTCCATGACTCGATATCGACTCATGAAACCATAGTAAAATCAAAATGCCATGGTCACTATGATGGTCCACTCAAACAACTATCCAAGTCCTTTCTGTTTTCTTACTCGATATATCGGCTCATGGAGGTTTGTTTGACTGTATTTTTGATTATTATGGTAGAACTGAAGAAGTTTAACGCGAAAATATTATAATAGATCTTCGAGCTGTTTGGTGGAATACCTATAAGTAGATGAAAACCCGAATTTAGTACTATACCATTTAATTCCACTAGATTTTGTATCCTTTGACAGATACGCGTATTTCGACCTCAAATGTAAGGCCGTCTTCAGCGACTTGAAGAAAACCATCGTATGTAAACATTATATATTTAATCTAGATATAGTCATAATTCTAAGCCTTCCTTAGTCGAGTGGTTAGAGTCTGCGGCTATAAAGCAAAGTCATGCTGAAGGTGTCTGGGTTCGATTCCCGGTCGGTCCAGGATCATTTCGTAATGGAAATTTCCTTGACTTCCCTGGGCATAGAGTATCATCGTAACTGCCACACGATATAAGAATGCAAGAATGACAACTTTGTGGAAGTGCTCTTAGAACACTACGCTGAGTAGCCTGCTCTGTCCCAGTGGGGACGTTCATGCCAAGAAGAAGAAGAAGAAGAAGAAGAAGAAGAAGAAGAAGAAGAAGAAGAACCTTACGTTGGGTTTCGTTCTACTTCGTCGTAAGCGCTATTATTCGTAGTATTAAACTTAAAATGTTCCATTACGGCGGATATTCCAACTTACCTGCAACATAGATTCATTTTTCAAGTGTAATTTTGTGAAAACTGTTACAGTTCGTATACTTGTGCACCAAAAATGCAATAAAACTACTGTATTTTGCTAAATAATTTCAGTTCAATTATCCATTTTGCATTTTTTCACCGAAATTGCATGGACGAATACAATTCGAGAGAAATGCTAAGCAGTAGACACCACTTTACGATACAAGTTCCTTCCCGCCCTCCTGTGTGACTAACTTCGCCGAGCACTCATTTTCACTATGGAAAATCTTCGTACTTCTTCACTAAAGGGTTTCATTCAAATCACACGCCGTAAAGTTCTTTACCTCACGAAATTTTATGAAATTCCCTCAACAACCGCGTATAATTGAGTATGTAAACAGAGTTCCATCCGTCGTACTAAGAAAAACAAAAGCTGGTGTGCATCAATGTGTGCGCGATGCTCGGCGTTAAAAACGATTCCTTCGATTGTATTGTTTTCGCAGCACTGTAAGCAACCGTCATGATTGATCGGTCAAAAAAGGAATTGTGTTTATATGTTTAAGCTGAATTTTTATGGCGATCAATAAGAACGTGAAAAATTTCCACTCCCATCAAAAATAATCTTTTTTTTTATCGTTTTTGGACTTCTTTAAGCCGAATATTGTATAAGATTTTAAATTCATTAAAGTAACTAGTGGTCCCAGCAAACTTCGTCTTGCCATCAAGTAGGCTGTTGAAAAATGTCATTGGAGCTCCCATACAAAATAACATATTAGTTCTCCCCCGTTTCACCAAATTTTCCGAAAACTTTCCTAAACTTTTTCGTTGCACGAATACGTCAGAACCCTTCAAGAAGACAACAGTGAAAGAATTGTGGAAATATATTGTCCCGTTCTTGAGCCATTTCGTGACATACAAACACCACTCCATTTTTATTTATATAGATAATGTGTAGTAGTGTAAATCAGTGAATCAATTGTGACCCAACACGCAGCAACAAAGATATTGTCACCTCCTATTCTTGTTGCAACAATTTTATTCCGCAACATGAGTTTATCATCACTTGAACAGAATATGACAAAGATCGATCACCACGTGCGCAGCGATTTTCTGGGCTTCGCATTGCAATTTTCGAGAACTTTCTCCGTGTTGGTAAACATTGACACATTATCAAACAGCATCCATAAAACAATTTTGGTTTTGTGTTTAAAATAACTGATTAATCGCGAGTTGAAAAGGTTGCAACAATGTTGCGCTCTATGATTGTCATGACAATTTTGCTTTTGATTGTGTCCTTATCCGCAACAGTTGCGACAAACAATTGTGAACGAGCTTGTTTTGTTGATTGTTTTTCGTCTATTTTGATGATACAGTCGACTCTCCACATCTCGATGTTCTATATCTCGATATCTCTCCCTATGTCGATGAATTCTTCGGTCCCTTCAGTCTGCATACATTTTCTCTCTCCATATCTCGATATCCTCCTTATCTCGATATCTCCATATCTCGATGTGCACCTGTTGATTGTTTGTTCCAAATTTTCTCTCCGTATGTCGATATGACCATAATCAAAGGTGACTAGACTAGATTTTAGGGATTCAAAACAATTTCAGAATGTGAGATGACGTGAGCTTATTTATTATTTTCCTGACAACGGAGTGATTTTATGAACACTAAAAAATGTGTTCTTTGTCTCGATCTCTCCGTATCTCGATGGTCCCTTCGATATCGAGATGTGGAGAGGCGACTGTAATTTGATTCACTGGTTTTTCGTGCTGTGATTAATGCTGGGCATCGGCCTTGGATTCAGCTGAGATGCATGTTAGAAAGTTATTCGGAGGTTGCAGCCATTGATCTCATTCGAATTATTTGATGAGTTTTTTCCATAATATCGGGACAAATAATACTTTTTATTATTTTATTGACAACGTTATAACATTATTTAAGTTAAATCGTGTTGCTGTTGCTGGGATCGTTTTCAACATTTCGGTTACCACACCGGACAGCGCACAACTCACACGCGCCATACTTCAACTCGCCGTGATTTGAAACCGGATTTTTAGCGTTGCGCTGCATTCTTACGCTTTCCATGAACTTACGCTTTCCATGAACTATTCAGATATTAGTCGCGACCTGAGAGAGAGAGGAGACAGTTGGCTTAGATTGCGAGCTCCCAAAAGTCAAGGGAACCTGTCATCAACTGTCACTAGAAAACCGTGCATTCAAAGGGCAGAGCGTGAAAAACCGTCAAAATTTTACCAAACAAAAACTGGATGTGATTGAAAGTTCAGATTGTTTTCCTGTGCTCTGGCATATAAAATCATTGAATATTTAAATATTGTCGATTGGACTCAAATTGCTATTGATTGAGCCAGTTGTCAGTGAGCTGTCTCCTCTCTCTCAGGTAGCGACAATCGTGGACCGAAGATAAATAATAAAAAAGGGTGTTTGACTTGAATTGAATCAATAAATAATGAATGTGTCAGCAAAAACTAATTAACATTAATGCTAGAATAGGGGCCCAGATAGCCGTAGCGGTAAACGCGCAGCTATTCAGCGAGACCAAGCTGAGGGTCATGGGTTCGAATCCCACCGTTCGAGGATCTTTTCGAGTTGGAAATTTTCTCGACTTCCCAGGGCATAGAGTATCTTCGTACCTTCCACACGAAATACACATGCAAAGGCATAGTAAGCTCTCAGTTAATAACTGTAGAAGTGCTCTTAAGAACACTAAGCTGAGGAGCAGGCTCTGTCCCAGTGAGGACGTAACGCCATAAAGAAGAAGAAGAAGAATGCTTGAATAGTTTGTCTCCTCAGATGTCGACATACATTTGTTTACGTTCATAATAAAGCATTAAAAATAGTTATATTTTAAACCAAAGTTTCATCAGTCGCATCACTTACCAAGGTGAATCCTGGTCATGTAATTTTTTAATCCTTCCCACTAACAAAAATCCTTCCTGCCTCAACCGTGGAGATGCAGAGGTGATCTCGGTCTCTGGTAACAACGGTAGTCACACTAATATCCCTTTCCCTCCTTTGATGACCGTAAGGACGTGACCAGCGCCGTTATTGACTTCATTATATTCTGAGCTCTCGAATTGTGCACATTGATAATGGTTAGCTTATCCCTAGCCCCGATCATTGGTTCTCTGTGCAATTTCGATTGTTCTAGTCAATCACGAAGTAGCAGCTACGAATTGTACGGTCATCTATGCTTATGCTGAATTTTGATGGCGATCAATAAATTTTATAGGAAATTAATATATTTCATCATGCTGAAGGAATGGATAGAGATGCCCGTAGATCTATATATTCTAGTAAAACAAGGCTGTTCGTTTTAATTGGGAATTGATTTATTCCATGCATTGCAGATTGAGTCACATAATTCTCTGGAGTACATAAATGTGCTAGTGAGTCTCCGCCCAAACCGTCTGTCAGCTCATTGAAATCCTAGTGTGCTGCGCTAGCTGGACTCACGAAAATTCTGGAAGCGCGCGCTTGGTGATGTGCTCCCGGGGAGACTCGTCTCATTCGCTGCTCGGTGCTACGGCTCGCCATAAAAATCCAAGTTGTAAAACAACCGCTTAGTAACGAAGAGCCTCTACAACTTTTTCCACCTCATTATGCAGGTGGTCTCCATGATATGGTAGAAGACTCGCGATTCGAGAGTTACAATCGTTGGAAAAATGTGTCATCAGTTATTGCGCTGTGATTCAATAAGCACATGAGACGAAACCGCATTGAGGCACATCTCTAGAAAAATTAGGCGCACCAAGAAAGGTTTCACAATGTACAGCGTGCCCGTACGCTTCCGAGCAATGATGCTCATGCACATAAGGCTACAGTACGTTCACAGTTACTCTAATTGCAGATAGACAATCACCAAAGTTTCAACGTTTCAATAAGCTATTTAGTGCTTTCTCCCGTTTTTTTTCCGTCCGCGTGACATACTTTCAAACACAACGACGGTGTATTAATTCGCCTGAGCACACTTGCAAACCACTTAATAACACATTTAAGAAGTGTTTCCGCGCAGAACGCCGCAAAGCTCAAAACCCACCCATACACCGTTAGTTGCCACAACAATCTCAGCTCTCTGAAAGATAGTGCCTTCCGTTCAGGTTCCTTGGGTTTCCGGTTAAGGTCGGAACGTTCACTGTCCACAAAATGGAACAATCCAGCCTGTGCAAACGCAGAGGCGTAAAACCTCAACAATGCCAACAAGGACCGATGATGTGCACTTTCCAGATAACCCAGCACCGGAAAAGCAACCAGCTCTACTGGAGATTTCGCATACAGTAGATGTTTGTATTCTGGACTGTCTTTCCACTTTTCTTTCATCATATTCATTATTTCGTAAGGTCCGACGAAACATACGGTTGAGATTTCTGATTTCTGGGTGTTTTCAGTTTCGTACATGAATTTGAACTCTATTCCAATGTAATCTATTTTCTTCATGGGATTACATGTTCTGTTAATAATATCCAGGTTGTCGAGTGGTGGATAGAAACTTGGTCTGGAAATGGTCGCCGTGAGTAAGGACTGGTAGGAGGAGGTCAATGTGAAGCTACCTATGATGAATATGGTGATTATGAGTCGTTGCTTTGTTGGTCGAGATCTTTCATGCGGGATGTTTATCAGAATCTGCACTAGTTCCATGACTGTTCGTGAAAAGTTGAACCGGGGGCTATCAACTATCCAGAGAAGCAGTAGAACGATTGAGATGGTTACCAAAATGCAGATCCAGGTCGGCAGATCGAATGGGTCTATAAGGAGATATCCCAGTGGTCGCTTTCGATTTGTTGGCACCAGAATGTAATAAGTGGAAACACTTCGATGCATGTAGAAGCTTATATCTTGAATCGTTTGTATCAATCCAAACAACATGATATTGATATCGACAGGTCTCTCATAAGTAAAATTATGCCGACTTGCAATCGTTCTCCAAAACTCCTGCATTGGACTCAATTCAATTGAAGGACTGAACAAAAGACGTGGTTGAACGTGATGTAAATCCTTAACTTCTTCTTGGGCTGTTACAGATGTTCCATTGATTATCAGTTGTTTCGTTGGAAAATCGACTCGTAAAGATTGATAACTACTATCGTTATAAATTATATAAAGCAACTTGTACTCAATTCGTTCGCGAGATGATGTATTGGGATACCGTTGAAGGAATTCCTCCTCTTCCATCAGAACGATCAATTTTGCAGTACTAATGAACTGCAAAAAATGAAGATGATTAACTTTTGAACTAAAATTTCAGCTAGTATTTCACGAACTGTGTGATTTCGGAACGAGAAAAATATCACGCAGGTAAGACCCAGCAACAAGTCATCCAACAATTCAGTGTCGTTCAGCACTACAAGAGATGTGTCCAACTTTCATACAATTTGTTCTTGCAAAGGAGTTGTGCGTTCGAAGTTGTCCATAACCAGCACTGTCTCGGTAACATTTGGGCAGAACCAAGAGTGAGTTTGAATGATGAATTCCACCAATCGCGGTGGAACAGCTTGCAGCGAATTAGTTTGGCAAATAGTCAGCCAAACAACAAGGTAGCTTAAATCGTTTACAAAATGCGACTTTGATGGCATTTTTGTCTAACGTTGGGTGAATATCGTTACTTCGTTTGTCGATTAATGTTACAATTGATCTGTTTCATAGAGAGAGAAAGCCTTCGCTTTCTTTGTACACTGAAACCTCAATTTAATTAACTTATATTTACGTTGATTCCATTTGCGTATCATCACGCAAAAGGAACTATTTATTTAAAGAATACGCGGCATTCGCACTAGTTTTTTTTAGTTTTCAACATGAAGCTTGTGTAAAACCAAAGGAACTCCTTTAAGTTAACCATATCCTTCGTGGTGATCTAAGATATGTTTTCTAAGCGTAAGTGCAGTTAAATGATTAGAGATATGCCTTCTTAAACTCATGAACTTTTTGGAGTACCTATACTCCACATACTATTCAGATTCATAAAAGAAACAAGTAACTCAAGGCTATCATTGTCAAAGACAGTTCATCCAAAATTTTGCCACCAGGTAGCGCTAGTGAGCAATAAACTTTTGTGTTTCAGATACCTCAGGAGCCTGGCCACCTAGACAGATGGCGTCTTCGGCAAAGTTTTTCAGTACACACTTAAATTATTTCACCGACCTCAGCAAAACTTTTCGCCGAGAACCCAACAGCTGAAAATTCGGTAATTTTCAATGCCGAATCTCGGTACTTATTTTACCGGAATTTCGGCAACCCAAAATTTTTGCCGAGATCTAGGCGAACTTTATCGAGATCTCGGTAAAAGTTGAACCGAGAATCGTCAAATTATTACCGAGATATCAGCTGTTGGGTTCTCGGCGAATCCGTTTAAGTGTGTAGGTCAAGGGCTATCATTAATTCCAAAAATTCGAGATTTTTTCACCAGGTGGCGCTAGTGTACATGAAACTTTTATAAAAATGGCGTCTTCAGCAATGTTGTTAGGCCAAGGGCAATCATTAATTGAGCTAGTTGATTCTAAATTTTGTTAAAACGTTGTTAAAACGTTTCCAAGAAGCTTTTAACAAGGCTGTCAGTGTGAATCGATAGAGGATTGGGCAGCGCATAAATGTAAACTAACAAACACGTCATTTGTCGAAATATGTCCGAGAAAATGGCAAAAGAAGCGTGGCATCAAAAAAATGCAATGAATTCGTAAATTCGCTAACATAATTCCAATTACGTAAAGGTTTTATGTACGTAAAACCTTTTTTTCGTTCATTCGACCTATAATCTAAATAGAGGTTTCAGTGTACATAAAAGTAGAGTGTTATAAGCTAAAATTGAATGCTATCGCTTTATGGTGTATTGCATCGTGACTATCAAACCGTTAGATCTCCATCAAAAATGGACTCACAAAGTACACAAATGGTACTACAAAGCTTTTAGGTGTCCTAAGTTTAAATAAGAATCAACCAGATGCACTTCACTCAATCGAAGCAGAGCTTCAACATCTAGACGTTGCTAGCCATACAATATATATAAGCCCACATTAGAGTTCCACCACGGTTAATAGAGTTCACCTTACAAACTCACTACTGGTTCTTCCCAAATATCACCAAAACAGCGATGGTCCTGAACAGCTTTGCCCTTGATCGAAACAACTGAGTTGCAAATAAGCTTTGTGAACGATTCGTTTTGAATGTTTGACGTTCACTACAATCAAAAGAAATTGTTGTTTTGATCTACTTCATTTATTTAAGGCTCAATGGCGTGCAACACTCTACGGAACCGGTATTATTTTTTGTAATTACTTTGTACGAATTGATGACAACCTGAGTAACACCGAAAACATCATTTCGATTGGAATATAAAATATCTTGTTATTTGAGAGTTATAAAGGTTAATTTTATAAACTCTGTTGTAATGATTAAGCTACTAAATGCTTTATATAACGACTTCAATCAAATTCAAGTGTCCCGAATGTTACTGAAGTGTTTTTACACGAAATTAAAACATCGATAAATGTTACAGTTTCAAGAAATCTTGCGTGCCATTTCGATCTCATAAAACATTTGGAAATTGATTAAAAACGTCTTATTCAAACCTGGTTAGAACCAGTGGCAAAAATATTAAAAAAAAATGGAAATGAGATAAACGCATCCTGAAAGGTCTCTCAAGTGGAAAAATCAAAAATGGAATGAATGATTTACTTGGATTTTCACCAGTCCAAGTAATCATTATTAAAATATGAACCCAAACCGGCATTTGTTGGAAAGGGCTTTCTCAAGAATATTATTTGGTTCACTTCAACAAAAATGATCTAAATAATATTATAGCTTTAGGAAAAGCAAGACTTATGTTCGATATCCGTGTGCCATGGGAACATTTCCACAAACCTGCATGATTTGCGTAGGTTCCTCTCACGTTAAGGACGTCTGTCCTGTGAAAGATGATAGTTTTGTATGGGTAAATTGTGAGGGCAACCATAAGTCCAACTATTGGGATTGCCCTTCGCGCAAACGCATATTGGAGGCTCCAAGGCAAAGTTTTTCGTAACCGGAGTTACTCAGGCAGAATCTCCAACAAATCTCATTTTTCAGTTAACGAGCGTTTGCCTAATAATCATATCCATCAGGTAAATTATAATCATGCTCATTAGACCTATTCAAATGACTGGAAGCTCCTCAGTCAAACAATATTATGATTTTTCCTGTCAAAATAAACTTCTGGTCTAAATTTCAGTCAATTTGGAGAACATTTATATGTGCTTCAAATCAATTATGTGTTTTTGGACTTTTTTCAGGCTTTAAAAATTCATTACTACTGAACGGAACATTAAAACTTATCAGAAATACCTCTACATAGCAGTTTATTTAATTCTACGAACTTTTGTCGAACACGGTTTATGATTGGAGCAAGTTTAAACATAGTTTGGTTGAGTTTTGTGCTTCAAGGTTCTTGAAAATCACTATTTTTGGAATAAAAAAACATACTTGCATTGTACAAGCTGAAGGTGACCAATCGATTAAGTTTTCAGCTTAAGGGGGTGTAAGGTTTTCCAGATTTGTGCTCTTGGCTGAGGTTTGGCTTCGATTCATCTTCACGTTAAAGTCACCTGCTTTCACTACTGGCTGCCGATTAGCTAGTTTGGCTATCATCCTATCAACCATGTGGGAAAATTCCTCAATCGACCATCTTGGGGGCGCGTCACAACTGCAGTAGAATACGCCGTTGATTTTTGCTATCCCAGAACCATCATATGAGATAGAGACCAGGTCCGTCACACTCGGGTTCAGATTGGGTACCACTTCTAGTACTGCATTTGGTCCCTCGGTAGTGCAAAAGGTACCCAAGATTGACAGATCGCAGTACACTTTTCACGGCATTCTATTGTCTGTTTCATTCACAACAAAACGCGCCGCCAACTTTAGAACAGACTGAAAAAAATCATCGCCAGCAAACCAATCAAAGCAGGTGCTTTGCTTTTGTGTTGGCAAGACTAGGGAAACGTCAAATGCCAGAAAATAAATCAAAGGAGGTGATTTGCCATTGTGTTGGTAAGACTGGTGTAACGTCAAATTCACAGCGGTTGCTTGGCTGGCGACGATTTTGGCGACGGTTTCACCGGCGACGATTACAAATCGTCGCGTCCGATAGGGTGCAAAATTTACAATAGATTACCTTATGAGCCATAAAATTTTGGGCAACTGCAAGGGACATGGAGGTCTTTAATTTGTCTTTGTAGAGACTACTTCTTGGATTGGGTATCGGTCTGTCGTCCCTATAGCTGCTATCTGTTGAGACCTATCCGCCACCCGGTTCCCGTTGTTGGCTATACGGTATGGACTGGGTGCCCTTTCTAGGGTGAATGGCCTTACTGGCTACGTCGATGTCACATTGCTCTTTGAGGGCAGCCGAGATCTCCGCTGCATTGGAGATCTCATCCAGATTTTTACACTGAAGAGTCGCTTCTGCGGTCAGGGATCTTACATTAACTTCGTTTCCAAGTACTTATTGTGCCAGTTGCTTAAAGGCTGCACTCTTTTGCTTTTGCAATGCTAGTCCACCTTTTGCTCCGCACATCTGCGCCCAATGGCAATATCTTCTCCGTGCTTCGCATCGCCGTCAGAATCTCGGCGTATTTCGCTTCATCCGTTTTGATGGCAAAGGCCTCGCCTAAATTCCTACGTTTCGCTGTTTTCGGTTCAGCATTCTCTTTGTGTTTCGTTTTCGGTTTTCTCCTTTCTTTTTTTTTCCGACTCGTATCCACGGGTTGATGTTGCCTTGCACCCGTGGTTCCTGTGGATACACTGCCTGGTTCGCACCATCCTGTGGTTCTTTTTTCTTGGCTTTCATGGCCTTAGGCTTGGTGTTGGCCTTTTCACTGTTGACATGTCCTTTTGATCGCGAAGCTTGGCTCGTGACAGCTTTTCCGCTCTGGAGGGCGGCCGCGTAGGTCACTTTTCCCTTAGAAACCATACGTCTTTTCGCCACGTATTCATCCTGGGATGGTCCCGTTTTTCGCATCGCGTATCTAATAATATCATCTTATTTATTCGCGTTGAAGGAAAACACTTCTGTCTGGCACGACTTAGTGTCTTTTTTGCCTTCTAAGGTAGAGGTAAGGTGTGCCTTGGCTTTCTCGTAGTCCTGCTTTGCAGCTACGACTAATTGTCGTAATTTCAGTAGATTTGTTTTCATGTCATTGCTGATATTGCTTTTGCTCTTATAGAACTCAATGATGTCATCGAGTTGCTCAGCAGCTACCTGCATTTTCGGGAGGCACTCCCTTTGGCGATCCACGGCCTCGATTAGTCCTAGGCCATCGATTTCCTCACATGACCTCAAATCCTCCTTAACTGCACAAAGCCATCTGGTGCGCGGTCTGCCACGTCGACAACGGCCTTTCTCTGGTTCACTGTTGAACATTAGTTTAGCTTAACGTTCCTCCGGCATGCGAGCTACATGTCCAACCCACAGCAGCCTCCCGTGTTTCTTTCGCTGTACAATATGAATTTCTCTATTTACTTGGTATAACTAGCGATTCATGCGATGCCGCCAGATGCCATTGTCCAACTTACCGACGAGTATTGTTCGCAAGCACTTTACGTTCAAAGACCCCAAAAGCTCTCTGATCGATCTCTTTCAACGTCCAATTAGAGTCTTGTACAACGCGAGTTTGGTCTTCATCTGTAAAAGTAGGTGGAGTACCTTGTACCTTTTAATTCCGCCCCTAAATGCTTATCTTTGACAGATATGCGTATATCGACTACCACTTGCAGTCTTCTTCAGTGTCAGTTACTGGTATCCACTGAAGAAGACTGCAAGTGGTAGTCGAAATACGCGTATCTGTCAAAGATAAGCATTTAGGGGCGGAATTAAAAGGTACAATGTACTCCACCTACTTTTAAGGTGATTATAAAACGAAGCCAATCTTTGAATTTTCAAGTGCACAAGACTGGAGAATCTGACAACAGTTCGCGTTGAAAACCAATCAAATTGCTTGCTTCCTGGTGGTGACCAGTGGGATAGATTTTCAACGCAGAGCGCTGCTTGGTTCTCAAGTCTTGTGCTCTTGAAAATTTGAAATGTGGCTTCGTTCTATAATCACCTTAAGCTTCTCTATTGAGATTCTGCTCAGAGGGTTCGAATACATTAATAAGAGCTTTATCGGTAAGATAGCTGTAACATTAGCTGGTTACAAAATCCGTAAATAAAATCCTACTCCCAGCAGTAATACGCCTTTTTACCTCGCGATAACTTTATTCTCACAAGTTACTAGAGTTCCAAGGTACTCAAATTCTTTAGCTACTTCCAAAGTATCACCCATTGAAAGGCACGTATGTATCTTTTATGGCTCGACGATCAATCCCGATTATGTCGATATCGTTGGCAGTGCCAAGTAGCATATACAAACGTAATATGATAGCGCCGTTCCTATGCACGCAAGCTCTCCTTATTGCGCCTTCTAAAGCTATGTTGAACAATAGATTGGAAAGTGCATCGCCCTGATGCAATCCGTCTAAGCTTACGAAATCTTATCCGCAACCCGTATACTTGATTTCGATCCTTCCAACGTTGCACGAATCAGTCGAACAAGCTTCGTCGGAAAACCATGTTTTATCATTATTCTATTTTATTCTATTTGTATTCTAAGTGCTTGCACACTCAATATTGAAAAGCATCCTGGAAATTCCGAAATTTTTCCCAGTATTTTCTTGTCAGCATTAATATTTGCAGTATGTCGGCTATCAAATTAGCCACGTATGAATAATGTGATAAACGCAAATATTTGAATGTTTAATTGAAGATACGGGGACAACCGTACCAACCATTTCATTTCAGGGAGAGATAAAATCGTTGGGAGTGGCGTTGCTAAGAATGTTAATGCAAACTCCATGTGTTGGTTCTCCTTTTCTTGGGATGGGACACAGGTATTTCTCCCTTGTGCCCTGGCTTTAAAGCCTTGGCTTGAGCGCCTTTTCTCGCTCTCTGAAAAGGCTTGTTGGACCACCCATAACGCAATAGTTTTAAATTAACAACGAAAAACCAATTGACTTCAGCGCTCATTGAAAAAAAAACACCTTCAAAGAGTGTATCGGAACAAATTATACGGATTATACGCGGAGAGGAGACAAATCGTGACAGTTAGTTTGAAACACGTCTGTTCACGCGCGCGGCTTGCTGCGATCCGGAAAACCATGTTCCATCATTATTTCCCACAACTCGTATCTTTTCACTGAATCGTATACCGCTTCGAAACCAATGAACAGATGATAAGTCTGCAAGTTGTACTCGAAGATCTGTCGCAAGACAAACATTTAATCTATCGTCGATCGGCCCTCATGACAACCAACTCAGTATTTGCCGTCGAAGGGCGCTTCAGTGGTCAACATATTGAACAGAATACGTGACATTATTTTGTACGCCGAAATGAGGAGCGTTATTTCTCGGTAATTTGTGCACTCCAATTTATGTCATTTTTTAAGAGAATGCAAATAAGACCATCCATCTTGCTAGCAAGCAGTTCTTCTTCCTCCCATACCCTTTGTAGTGTATGGTGAACAGGGTTCTGAATTATCGTATCAATGATGCGAAATGTACGATTTTTCGCACGTAAGGAGAATGCTTTTTCGCTTCCTCACGTGAATATCTTTTTTCGCTCACACTTATTTTCCCTAGAGTTACGATGATGGAGGATAACCGAAAATCTTTCCACTCCGGGGATAATTTCTTTTTCACCCCATCATATTTTATCACTATGTGGATAAACAATAATCACTATGTGGATAAACGAGAATTATCACTATGTGGATAAACAAAAACTGGTGCCGCCGACGGGATTCGAACCTACAACATTGCTAAATACAGCCGCGATGCTACCATGCTACCACATCAACTTGACGAAAACAGTAGTTATTTGATGCATAAAAGCAACTGCTGCTTGTGGCGATGGACTCATGAAAAGTTCTCCATGGAGAGGAGAATGATAAAATAAAATTCTCACAGCTGTGGAGTTGTGCCATTATCTATTTTCGCTTTGTTTTGTAGACGGATAATTTCGCAAGGCAGCTTTTCGCTGAAAATTGTGGTGATGGAGGAATCCATTATCGCGAGAGTGAGTGAGAATTCGGAAGCTTGGGTGAAACTTGTTCTTTCACCGTTCAGTGATTTTTTTTAATTTCTTTATTTATATTGACTGTTTCATGGCCAACAAAACGCGCCGCCAACTTTCAAACAGATCGATAAAATCGTCGCCAGCAAACGAATCAAAGGAGGTCATTCGCCGTTATATTGGTAAGACTGGTGAAACGTCAAATTTGCAGCGGCTGGTTGGCTGGCGACGGTTTTACCGGCGACGATTACAAATCGTCGCGTTCGATAAGGTGCGAAATTGACAATATCATTCCAAACATTTCATTCATTCTGTGAATCGAAGGAACACAACAACAGAAAACTAGCGATTTTCATCAAGTCTGCTTTGATTGTCGTTGGCAAGCTGGAGTTTTCTTGCAATTCGAAATAACTTTGTGTCATATTTCGTGTGTAATATCGGTGCCTCCCTCCCAGGTTAAGACCAAATCAATCGTAGATGGATTTCTAGAAGAGGAAAAACATGTAGGGCTATCAGAGTATTGAATTGAGAAACATCCTGAAGAGCACTCATCAAATAAAATTCTGCCGTTGGAATTACTTTGAGAATTATTCCATGACCGATGTTTGGCATTAAAGTCACCAATGACAAAATTTTTTGACTAATTGCGAGTCAATTTTCGCAAGTCAGTTTGGAGCAAATTAACTTGTTGTCCAGAGCATTGGAAAGGCAAATAGGCAGATATGAAAGTATATTTACCAAACTGTGTTTCAACAGAAACACCCAAAGTTTCAAAAACTTTAGTTTCAAATGATGAAAACAGTGGATGTTTTATATGCCTATGAATGATGATTGCAACACCCCCACATGCCCCATCAAGTCGATCATTACGACAAACAAAAAAGTTAGGATCTCTTTTGAGTTTAGATCCAGGATTTAAGTATGTTTCAGTAATAACTGTTATATGAACGTTATTAGCTGTATGAAAATTAAACAGCTCGTCCTCTTTACCATTCAGAGAACGAGCATTCCAATTTAAAATATTTAAATAATTATTTGGATCCATTAGAAAAACGTAATCCAATAACAATTTGATTTGTAAATTTTACTCCTACTTGGACTGCTTCAGTCATAGTGGTGGCTTTAAACATTGCATCAATCATTAGATTCAATTGTTCAGTTAGAAAATTAAAATCAGAGGCAGACATATCACTTGACGTGGATACATTATCTGATGATTTCCTATTAGAATTTTCGGTAGACGAAGAGTCGGGGTAGATGTTACCTGTGGCGGTAGGGTTTTTTTCATTTGATTTGAAACAAGTAGAATGGGTACTCATAGTACGAATAGGGGAGAAGTTCAAATTACCTGCTACGATATCGGCAAAGGATTTTTCGTGGGTAGATACATTCGAAATTAAGAGCTCCGAACGGCTACCCAACGGATTAAAAGTAGTTTGTGAATGAGCATGATTATGATCTTCCTGATGGGTATGATTCCTAATCAAGCGATCGTTAACTAAAAATTGAGCATTGTTAGATACTCTACCAGGCAAATTCCAGAAACGACCGTTATCGTAACGGATATTATCTTTCATCTGCCTGGCACGAGCCTCAACGACTCTTTTGCGTGAAGGACAATCCCAAAAATTTGACTTATGATTAGCCCCGCAATTGCAGCATATGAACTTGGTGGTATCTTCCTTCACTGGACACTGGACAGACGTCCTTGGTGTGAGAAGAACCTCCGTAAATCATGCATTTAGCATCCATGCGACAATTTGTTGTACCATGACCCCACTTTTGGCACCGACGGCACTGAGTGGGGTTCTGGCAATTTCCTCCAGGTTTCTGAAAATGTTCCCATGTCACACGGACATCGAACAAAAGTTTTGCTTTTTCCAAAGCTTTAATATTATTTAGTTCTTTTTTGTTAAAGTGAACTAAATAAAATTCTTGAGAAAGCCCTTTCCGAACAATGCCAGATTGGGTTCTCTTTTTCATAATGATTACTTGGACTGGGGAAAATCCAAGTAAATAATTTGTTCCATTTTTGATCTCTTCAGGTGACTTATAGTCTCTTAAGAGACCTTTCAAGACAACTTTGAACAAACGTTTAGTTTTGTCGTTATAAGTAAAAAATTGTGCTTCTTCTCTTCAAGATGTTTGAGAAGATGTTCGCAATCTTTAAGAGTTTCCGGCAAAACGCGACAGTCTCCTTTCTTTGCGATTTGGAAGAAAACCTTGATTCCCCTAATGGAGTTCAAGATCTCCTGCCTAAATCCCCCAAATTCGGAACAACTGACCACGATAGGTGGCACTCTTTGCTTCCTCACTTGAATCAAAGAGCCTGGGCTAGAGGCTGCTTCGATTTGGTGTTCGGAAAATTTGTCTAGAGCATCGAACTGATTGCTCATTTTGATATAATTATTCATTTCACCCTTGCAAGAAACTTCGCATTCCGGAGAAACGTCCTTTCTTCCATTCTTGCCACGTGTAGTGACAGTTTTAAAACCCACTTTTTTAAAAAGGAAGTAGTGAATTCAGAGATTCACCCTTCCTTTTGTTAGTTGTTGATACCATGTTTAGTTAATAAACGAGAAAGACGTGACCTTCTAGAGGTTTTTTTCCCTAGACGGTGTCCAAGAAGGATTACCACCGCTAGCTTTCGCCAACGGGTCCAACGAAAAATCGAAGGCACGGGTCCAAACAAGGATCGTAAAGGGATCAATAGTAGAAAATAGTACTGAAAAGTACTGTTTTAGTAGCACTGAAAAGTACCGTTTTTTATTTTAGCACTGAAAAGAACTGTTTATGTAGCACTGAAAAGTACTGTTTTATTGCTTTAGGTAGTTTTTAACCCTTATAGGCCTGAGTGAAAGCAAAAATTCTAAAACCCTCACCGCTCAGCGCGTTCTAAATGGATTCATATGATTTTTTGTCAGTATGCTGGCACACATATCTAGTTTCTAGAAGTGGACAGCAGAACGCGGAAATATTCCTGTGGTCGGAGTTATTCCGGTGGACCACTGGGTCAGGTCGGGTGAGAAGGGTACTGTGCATTTGTGCCCCTAGAGGTAGACAAATTTCAAGCCACCGATTTTTTTCGGAATCGGTTGTAATGTGGCCACTACATGACGGAATTTTAAGAAAATTTCATCAGTGTAAACCTTTTGAGAAACGATTGAATTGGATAACTATGAGTATTGCACCATTTTCGGGTCCTGAGACGCCTCAAACTTACGATAAAGTGGCCAATTTGTATCTGAACATCTGTGCCAAGCTTATGGGAATGCATTTTAGTGCACAATTACGTTTGATTTCTACTTTTCGAGAATTGAAACGATTTAGTATCCAACAAATCTATAGCCGGTTCTTCCGGGCATTACGTCCGATTGATCACATCCGGTATATTTTAAACGGTGCAAAACTCTTCATTTATAATGTTGAAAATCAGATCTTAATGATTTATGCAAATTAAAATGATTGTCATTGCAAATAAATAAAGGTAACTTGGCATGTACCAAAAAATAGCCCTTTTTTACCCGACTTGACCCAGTGACTCACCGGAATAACTCCGGCCACAAGAATATTTCCGAGTCCCTCTGGCCACTTCTAGAAACTAGAGAATTCGTGTACGCACAGCACGAAGGTACGATGCGCACTACCGTTCAGTGATGTTTCTCTCCACCTTGCAGCCATCATCGTTTTATCTGTCAGCATATTACCTTCACGGTCGTTGCCCAGGACGGAACAACGCACTGACTTTCTGCGCACGTCATTGACACTTTCATAGAATCGTCCCATAGCGTTCTGCTCCGTACAGTTCTGTGCCTCGGCTATCACATTTTGAAGAGTATGATGAATTTGCTTTTAAGCTGGCTTCCAGAGAGAGGTACTCTGGACAGCCTGGTACCAGACACTAACATCCGACGTCTGGCAACATTCTTCTTCTCAACCTCAGGCACTCCTTGTCAAAGCATCCGCTTCTGGAGCGTCTTCATGCAGTACCTATCACTTCTCATGCTGTTTCGCTCACATTTTTTTTTCTATTAAGGCACTCCGTGCTCGTGGCCACTACTGTGCCGGAATCAGTTTTATCTGTATCTTCCTTACCGATACAGTTCTATTTTTAACTAATCTATATTTACATCTGCTTTCACTCTCTTCTGCTCTTTTGCTCTCACACCGAGCAGGTAGAAGAGTGCTCTGCTGTTGGTTCAATCGATTTCTATAAGCCATAGTCCATTGCTCTTTTGCGGTGGTTCGTTTTGCCGTGTTCCTGAGTCGTTTGAGGCTAGCTGCCTGCGAAGTGGGTCAATTTGTCTCAGTCACCATCTGATACTGACGTAGGATGGATGTGCTCCCCTATGCACGGTCCTCCGTGCGGCGTCTTCTGGTGGCTGGACGGTTTATTTTTTGGAGGGGCTGGGAATTGAATCCATGACCTTCCGCTTATGAAGCGAAAGCGTAACCTCAAGGCTACGGACCCCCCTATTTCGCTCACATTGATCTCACTTATCCGCTCTTTCAGCTTTTTAGTGTTATTCAACTGTAACATCGTCTGCTGAGAAGCGCTAGATATTGATATTGTTCGCTGTGGTCTTGAATTCGCTACAGTTGATAATGCAACACTAGGGTAATTAATTCGTCGACACTATTCGGCTATTATCAGCAAAATTAAATAGCCAAAATTCACAGAATTTTCCATTGAAACATACCAATGAAAATATTCACTTGATTAGAACAACGATGCTTCCCGTTGACGAGATTTTCGACACTGAACAAACACTTTCGCCAAAGATGTCATCAATTCAAATGAATACGCCTCAGAATGCGGCTAATTTGGAGCTGTCGAACAGATTTGCCTACAGTTCTTATGGGAAAGCTGCCGAAGAAAACACGGCTGTCGACAATAGTCACACTGGCGTGAGATGTTTTAAGCATAGTAAAAAAGTTTCCAAAAAGCTTTTATCAAGTCTGTCGGTGTTAATCGATATAGGATTGGGCTGCGCATAAATGTAAGCAAACAAACACGTAATTTGTCGGCTCATGTCCGAGAAAATGGCAAAAGAAGCGCGGCATCGGCTTGGACTGCCGAGAATACGTAAATTCCCCTACATAATTCTATTTACGTAATGGTTTTATGTAGGTAAGACTTTATTTTCGTTCCCCCGACCCATAACGTAAACAGAGGTTTCAGTGTTTATAAAAGTAGAGTGTTAAAAGCTAAAATTGAATCACTTCATGTGTATCATATCGTCGGATCTCCATCAGGAATGGAGTCACAAAGTACTATATTAATTGACCAACTGCTTTTACGGTCGCTAGGTTTAGATAAGAATCAATTTAGTGCACCTCGCTCAACCGAAGCCGAGCTTTGACATCGAATTACTCGGCAAACAGTTTGTATAAACCACATTAGAATAAAGCTGACACCATGTCAAGGAAGTCCTATTTTGTGATTGGCATAAGCTCCCTAGCGATTTTGCTCTGTATTGGCGGAGCAAACTCTTTGCTAAATATTCCACCACTGCTAATGGAATTCATCATTAAAACTCACTACTGGTTCTGCCCAAATACTACCAAAACAGCGTTGGTCCTGAACAGCTATAAACCCACTGCCTTTTTGCAAGAACAAATACTGCAAAATTTGAACACGTCTATGATGGTGTACTATAATTCACGATTGCCGAAAACTCTGTTGCTGAGTCTGAACTGCGTGATATTTTTCTCCTTTCAATCATACTTAGTCGGTTGAACTAATACAAACATTCGTTCACAAACTAATATTTTTTATTCTAATATTGCAGATCGTTTACTTCCTCCTTAGTGATGCAAAATTGATCCTCTTAATGGAAGAGATGGAATTCGATCAAGAGTACCCCAGCGAGGCATCTCGCAAACAGTTAAGCTTCAACACAGTTTTTATACTTTACAACAGCACTCGATACCGAACCTTGCGAGTCGAATTTCCATCTCGCAAGCTCATAATTAATGGAACTTCTGTTGCCACTCGTGGAAAGCTTGAGGATTTGTCTCAAGTTGATCCCCGTATATCGTTCAACCCAACGAGCGAAGCGAGGCGAATGCAGGAGTTCTGGAGAACGATTGCAGTTCGACACAATTTCACGTATGTTCAGCCTACCGAAATCTTTTCCGTCTTGTTCGGGTTAATACAAGCGATACAAAAAACAAGCTTCTCGATGCATCGAAGTATCTCCACGTATTATATACTCGTGCCAACCAACCGCCAACGACCAATAGGGTATCTTCTCATAGACCCATTCGACCTACCGACCTGGATCTGGGTCTTTCTAACCATTTCCACAGTCCTCTTGCTTCTTTGGATAGTTGACCGACCTCAGTTCAACCTGTCCCGAACAATCTTGGAATTGGTACAAATCATAATCAACAACCCACACGAAAGGTCTCGATCCACAGCGCATCGTTTCATTATCAGCGTATTCATCACCGGAAGTTTCATACTAACCTCTTCATACGAGTCACTGCTCACGGCAACCATTTCCCGACCAAGCCTCTATCCACCGCTGGACAACCTCGATCTCATCAACAGTTCCTGCAATCCCATGTCGAGGTTGGACAGCTTTGGTACCGGTTTCAAATTTATGCACGAAACCTCAACTGTTGGAGAGGTGGACCTGAAGCCGGCATGCTTTATCGGATCGAATGAAATGGTGAAAGTTATGCTGGAAATTTGCCGGAAAGATCCAGACTACAGCCCACTTTCGTATGCCATATCACCGGCAAAATTGATTCCATTTCCAGCGATGGGATACTTGGTAAGCGCATACCATCAAACGCTGATGGAACTGTTCAAATTCTACGCCACAGCATTTGCGCAAGCAGGTTTGCCCTATTTGATAGATGACGGACACCACCCCGATAAGTTGAAACCTCTACGCAATCTCAAGACCTTGTCTTACGGGGAGCTGCTATTGGTGTGGAAACTTGCGGCATTTGGATGGATTCTGAGCTTAGTGGTTTTCTGTGTGGAGCTGTTATGGTTCCAAAGTCAATCTTCTCGTGGGAAATTGAGAAAATGCTTTTCCTAGACTTGAACTTAAAATTCTGATAAAATTAATTTATGGAGTGACTAATTATTTGATCAAACGGTTTCAATGTACAGTTAAATCGAAGCTATACCTACTTGGCACTTTCCTGCACAAATCTAGAGAACCAAACAGAAATGAACGATTGATCACTACATACTCAATAACGAATCCATAAAAATATTTAACGTGGTGACGGTTTGGTTCTCTAGAATATAACCAATGGTGTGTCTGTCGGTCCGATATTTTGAGATTTTCGCGATTCAGTGTGTTTCGTATATTGTCATGTATAAAATATCAAGAAAGTGTCTGAATATTCGTGTGCATCACCACCCATCGCCCACTGGGCAGCATGCAGCCACATCAAAGAATGTTCCGCTTCTCACCACCAGACATAAAAGGACGAGCAAAATGGGCGACCGCTGAGGGTTGGCGTTAAAAAAGCCATGATGGGGCGAATTCAGATATCGCGGTAAAGTCTTGGTCGAGGGTTCTGAGAAGGACATCCACCATTGCTCTAGAATCATTATCGAGCACGATAGAAGTCTGTTGGAAGCTTAAGAAGTTTGTAAAGCGCTATGTTCATAGAGTACAAGAATAGAACCGCAATGGATAGGAGTGTGGATTAGTGGAAACATCCAGATAACAGACCCTCGACAAGACCCCCAATCGTCTCCATTATTTAAACACCCCATTTGTGTTAAGTAGATGAAAAACCCGAATTTAGTACTATACCATTTAATTCCACTAGAGTTTGTATCCTTTGACGCTTATTTCGACCTCAACTGTAAGGCCGTCTTCAGTGTCGTGTACTAGACTCGACAATTTGTCAAAAATGTCGAATGTGACTGTTATGCAGTTATGGGCAGTGTTGTCTTGGCCGTTGCCTTGGCATAGAGCGTAGGCCGGAGTGCGCATAGTAGACCCGAAGACCTTGATTGGTGCTACCACCTCGAAGTGCGCTGCAGTGCTCGTTCGTTGCGCTCGAGACTGCCAAACGGGCGAGGAAGTGTCTTGTGTCGCCATTTTGTCAGTTGTGACGCTACATCTTCAAGCCAAGTCTAAAGAAACTGAAGGGTAGACAGGAGGAAGCCACTGTAGTGGCGAGAGGAGTCGCGTTTGCAGTCCATCCGAGAAGAGGAGCGAACCGGCTGCGTTAAAAAGCACGAAGGTGTGTTAGTGGAACGAAGAAAAGGCCAGAAGAAGCAAGAAGAGAGAGAGAGAGAGAGAGAGTGGAAGGTAGAAGATAGAGGTTTAAAGTGGGTTTAAGTGTCGCTAAATCGTTATTCAAGTGTTTTTTTGGTCGCGGATTATCACGCACATAGAGTAAAGTGAAGCAAAAGTTCGAGTGGGGTAAGAGTTTCTTTTTAAGATTTCTAGCTCAATTCAAAACAAATCTTATAAATGTCATGGTGGTTTGAATACTATTCATATAAGAGACTTTTACTCCGAATATCATAAAAATCGATTGAGTTTTGGAAAAGTTATGGCTATTTGTTGTTTTTTGACGTGAATGTTGTAATTTTTGGTCAAACTTTCGTTGCATGGAACCAATTGTAGATAAAATCTTTTTCAATATTTTATGTAAGCGATGGTACACAAATTATGTCACGTTAAATTTCAATTTGTGCATGACCCTTAAGGGCGTTTCTAGGCCTATCATAAGGTTGCTTTGAGGTGTATTAGTTTTTGCATAAATGCTTGAAAACAATTGTTGGCCCATAGTGGGGCAAAAGTTCGACTCATGTCTAAAATCACGGAAAAATTTGCAAATTACCTAAAATCCACATATTATCTTCAAATTTATTTAAATTTATCTGATCGTGTGAAAACTGTCACCAAAATTTTACATTTCCACTTAGTTTTGCGAAAAACTACTATTTTTGAGTATATTACAAATAATCCGGTTTTGGGCAATTTTTGATGGACATTTAGTGTGTATTTTTCGGCAAACTTAAGTTTACGGCTGGTGTAAAGTATGCCTGTCATAAAAAGATCGATATTTTGTGTTTTAGCCAGCGAACTTTTGCCCCACACTAAATTCGAACTCTTGCCCCACCTCACAGTGGACTTTTCTGCAAAAAAATGTCCTGAAATTCAATATCTCTGGATGCCGCTGGAATAAAATCGATCTTTTTACCGCAAAAGAACGATTTTGTCATGGACTAAACGATAGTGAGATGAGTGTTCACTGCACGTTATTTTTTCGTACGGTTTTGACCTATTAAAGGTCATTTTACTCTTTTTTCAATGGAAATGATATACAGTGGGATTCCGTTTTTGGCATGCTCCATTTTTGGCACCTCCCGATTTTGGTAACAAAATGGATTCGTTTTTGGCAACATTTTTGAATACCATTAAAATTTGTTAATTTTTGTAATTATTATCGTACTTGTTGCTTTAGTCATTTGAATAGCAGGTCAACTATACACCGATTACATTCCAGAGCTCCATTTTCGTCGATATTCCACTAAATCTCACTAACTAATAGATCCCGTACGCGCTTGTTGGCTTCGGGATGGTCATTGGTCATGCATTCGCAACGTTTCATGAGTCCATTAATCTCCACTAGCATCTCAAATAGAGACCAATCTTTTTTTCGCAGGCATTCATACTGTGTGACCAAATCACTTGAGTCAGCCAGTAGGTGATACACTGAAAAAGAAACACTTTTCTTCAGATTTGAAACAGTTTGTTTGAACTAAGCACAAGCGCCGACATAAAATCAACAAATAGTCTATAATTCGCACAGAGCTACAATCATAAATTTTGTCTCACCTTTAAAGCTCACTGTTCTTATTATTATGGAGTTACATACATTGCGTATGTAAAAACACACCGCATTAATAGATACAAATACAGCAAAATGTCGTCTATCATAACTTTAAAAAAAAATCATTAAATAAATGCGTTATCCTTGTGAATAGCAGAAGAATCAACATATAATTCATAAAAAGAGCGCGTACTTTACTATATTGTATTTTATTTTTTAAGAATTCCAATGTACCATTTATTGCCGGCACCATGACAAATGCGAACACAGTCCAAAGTACACTTTATTCTCAGTAATATAATTCAAGCAAGCAAAAATATGATTGAGAGTGTTTAGTTTTTTTTTCATGGCATTAGTTTGTATATTGATCTTTCTGCGTTAACTATTCAGAGGTACGTTCCCTCTATGTTAGAGATTCTGACGTTATATTTGTTTAGAGACGATCCAGAATACTATACAAGATTTTTAATCAAGGACACGGGTCTCAACATAATCAAAATGTTCCTTATGAGCTAGGTCTATGAGTTTCCTAACTGTAGCTTAGCAAATTCATAGGAGATTCCTGGTTCTTAGGGGACTTCTCAGAAATTTTAACGAATTCTTTAGGGTGTCTCCAGATTCCTAGAGGCAACTAGAGGTTTTTACGGCGTCCTGTAAATTCCTAGCGGGATAATGTGGATTTCTAGTGGTATTTTGAGTATTTCTGACGAAATCTTGGGGATTTTAAAAAGGTTTCCAGAGGAATTTAAGAAGTACAGGTGGTAGCCTAAACATTTATAATTTTGAAAATTTTCATCGGAGACTTGAGAATTTTCAGCAATATAGCAGCGGAATCCTGAAATGTTAATTTCTGCAAAACACGAGATCTAGAAAATTCTAGGCGATATCCTACGGATTCCTAGCAAGATGCTTCAGTAACCTAGCGTTTTCCTATAAATTTCTTATGAGCACCTGAAGATTCCTATCAGGCTCTTTAGGTTCCATAATAGGATCCTGTTGTAAATGTTCCGTTGATTTAATAAGGTAGGTGTAAAACATGTCATTTATGGATGATGAGATGTAATTGTTTATGTTTGCCCTTTTGTTTGCAATCAATAATTCATTATGAAATGCTTAACTTTATCAGGAACATAAATGAGAGGAGCAATTCGAAACTTATCGAATGTCAAATTTAGCTTTAGTTTTAAGTTAAAGTGATTTTTACTGTTAATTACAAAAAACTAATGCTATTTTGCAATACCCAGCGCTTTTATTTTGCAAATATGTCTTTGTAAGAATGCAGTAATACAATTTTTTTTTCGTATTCTTACACAGCTTTCAGAAAATGTCCTGTTCTTGAATAGAGGACACTAATGCGATTATTGATGTCACATAGCTCACTCATACAAATAGTGTTATGAAGCTTCTAAAAATCATTGACAACGATGAGGCGTAAAAAGTATGTAGAACGTTTGTCAAAAAAACACATTATGGGGTTATAGATTAATAGAATACTTAGTACAACCCTTCGGAACACTGCTCCGAAGTGAACCGTACTAAAGTCTCGATGTGATATGGTTCCACAAGGATGATGTAATAACACTCTATTCATGTTTTCAAAACCAATAGTTGAAAAATAAAATTTTAAATATGGGTTCCAATTTTGGCACGGTTCCGTTTTTGGCAACTGAAAATTTCGACTTTGTTGCCAAAAACGTATTGATAATTCAATATACACTAAGGTTTTTTTTTACACGGTCCCCCGTGCCGTGCAAAAAAAACCGTGCTAATTCTGGAATTTGTGTTAAAATAAACCGTGGTAATTCTAGAATCCGTGGAAAAAGTACCGTGTTAATTCTGAAATCCGTGTGAATAGGAAAAAAAAGCCGTGTTAATTCCGAAATCCGTGTAAATAAGTAAAAAAACCGTGTTATTTCCGAATTTTGTGTAAAAATAGTACCGTGTTAATTCCGAAAGGCGTGTAAAAAAAGCCGTGTAAAAATAAAGCGTGCAAAAAAAAAACCGTGTAAAAAAAGACTTTAGTGTAATTCAATATACCTTTAATAGGTCAAAACCGTATGAAAAAATAACGTACAGAGAACACTTTTTTTTTTTTTTTTTAATTTCTTTATTAGTATCATTCCAAACATTACATTCATTTCTTATATCTAGGTGTTCTGTGTTATTAGACAACACTATCATCCTAATTTGGTAAAACAAATTTAAGATTTAATTAACATTTTGTTAACAACATATTACATTTCAGTTGCCGTAGCAGTTCAGTTTTTTTACAGGTGAGTTGATTTCACCTGCTTATAAGAGAAAAACAAAACGTTTTGAATATACTTAACCTAACTTAACCTAAACATATAACGCATTAATCGTGGCAATAGAAGATTGTAACGATTTTTGCCTGAAATTATTTATTATTTTATTTGACATTTGTTCCAATGTTTCAACATTGGATATTCTATGTAACTCATTGGTACTATACCAGGGAGGAAGTCTCAGAATCATTTTCAAAATTTTATTTTGAATTCTCTGCAGAGCTTTCTTCCTGGTATTACAACAGCTAGTCCATATTGGTACAGCATACAACATGGCTGGCCTGAAAATTTGTTTGAATATCAAAAGCTTGTTTTTAAGACAAAGTTTTGATTTTCTATTAATAAGGGGATAGAGACATTTTACATATTTATTACATTTGGCTTGAATGCCCTCAATGTGATTTTTGAAAGTTAAATTCTTATCTAGCATGAGCCCTAGATACTTAACTTCATCTGACCAATTTATTGAAACCCCTCTCATCGTGACAACATGTCTACTTGAAGGTTTCAAATAAAGAGCTTTTGGTTTATGTGGGAATATTATTAGTTGAGTTTTGGAAGCATTAGGAGAAATCTTCCATTTTTGCAAGTATGAAGAAAAAATATCCAAACTTTTTTGCAATCGACTACAGATGACATGCAGGCTTCGTCCTTTGGCGGAGAGGCCTGTGTCATCCGCAAACAAAGATTTTTGACATCCCTGAGGTAACTCAGGTAAGTCAGATGTGAAAATATTGTATAATATTGGTCCCAAAATGCTGCCTTGAGGAACACCAGCTCTTACAGGAAGTCTTTCAGATCTGGAGTTCTGATAATTAACCTGAAGTGTACGATTTGACAGATAACTTTGAATTATTCTAACAATGTATGTTGGAAAATTAAAGTTTTTTAATTTTACAATCAAACCTTCATGCCAAACACTGTCGAATGCTTTTTCTATGTCTAGAAGAGCAAGACCAGTAGAGTAGCCTTCAGATTTGTTGGAACGGATCAAATTTGTTACACGTAAAAGTTGATGAGTGGTCGAATGTCCATGGCGGAATCCGAACTGTTCATTGGCAAAAATTGAATTTTCGTTGATGTGAGCCATCATTCTGTTCAAAATAACCTTTTCAAAAAGTTTACTGATGGAGGAAAGCAAACTGATTGGACGATAGCTAGAAGCTTCTTTAGGATTTTTGTCTGGTTTTAAAATTGGAACAACCTTAGCATTTTTCCATTTGTCAGGAAAATATGCTAATTGAAAACATTTGTTAAATATATCAACTAAAAATGATAAGCTACTTTCTGGAAGTTTCTTGATGAGGATGTAGAAAATTCCATCATCGCCAGGAGCTTTCATGTTTTTGAATTTTTTAATAATAGTTCTCACTTCTTCCAAATCAGTCTCCCAGGCATTTTCGAAAACGTTCTCTTGATTGAGAATATTTTCGAACTCCTGAGTAACTTGATTTTCAATTGGACTAGTAAGTCCTAAATTAAAATTGTGCGCACTTTCAAACTGCATAGCTAGTTTTTGAGCTTTTTCGCAATTAGTTAGTAATAATTTGTTTTCCTCTTTCAATGCCGGTATTGGCTTCTGAGGTTTTTTCAAGATTTTAGATAGTTTCCAAAAGGGCTTAGAGCCAGGGTCCAATTGAGAAATTTTATTTTCAAAATTTTTGTTTCTTAATTGAGCAAAACGTTTCTTGATTTCTTTCTGCAAATCCTGCCATATAATTTTCATAGCAGGGTCGCGAGTGCGTTGAAATTGCCTTCTCCTCACGTTTTTAAGTCGGATCAAGAGTTTAAGATCATCGTCTATAATCACGGATTCAAATTTTACTTCACATTTTGGAATTGCAATGCTCCGGGCTTCAACAATGGAATTTGTTAAAGTTTCAAGAGCATTGTCAATATCAAGTTTAGTTTCTAAAGAAATGTTAACATCAAGATTAGAGTCAACATACGTTTCATATATATTCCAGTCGGCTCGTAAATAATTGAAAGTGGAGCTGATAGGATTGAGAATCGCTTCTTGGGATATTTGAAATGTAACAGGGACATGATCAGAATCAAAATCAGCATGAGTAATCAGTTGGCTACAAAGAAGACTAGAGTCGGTTAAGACCAAATCAATCGTAGATGGATTTCTAGAAGAGGAAAAACATGTAGGGCTATCAGGGTATTGAATTGAGAAATATCCTGAAGAGCACTCATCAAATAAAATTCTGCCGTTGGAATTACTTTGAGAATTATTCCATGACCGATGTTTGGCATTAAAGTCACCAATGACAAAAAATTTTGACTTATTGCGAGTCAATTTTCGCAAGTCAGTTTGGAGCAAATTAACTTGCTGTCCAGAGCATTGAAAAGGCAAATAGGCAGCTATGAAAGTATATTTACCAAACTGTGTTTCAACAGAAACACCTAAAGTTTCAAAAACTTTAGTTTCAAATGATGAAAACAGTTGATGTTTGATACGCCTATGAATGATGATTGCAACTCCCCCATATGCCCCATCAAGTCGATCATTACGATAAACAAAAAAGTTAGGATCTCTTTTGAGTTTAGATCCAGGTTTTAAATACGTTTCGGTAATAACTGCTATATGCACATTATTAACCGTAAGAAAATTAAACAGCTCGTCCTCTTTACCATTCAGAGAACGAGCATTCCAATTTAAAATATTTAAATTATTATTTGGATCCATTAGAAAAACGTAATCCAATAACAATTTGATTTGTAAATTTTACACCTACTTGGACTGCTTCAGTCATAGTGGTGGCTTTGAACATTGCATCAATCATTAGATTCAATTGTTCAGTTAGAAAATTAAAATCAGAGGCAGACATGTCATGTGATTTCCCATTAGAATTTCCGGTAGACGAAGAAGCGGAATTACCTGTGGCGGTAGGGTTTTTTCCATTTGATTTAGAAGTAGAATGGGTACCCATGGATCGAACAGGGGAGGAGTTCAAATTTCCTGCTACGATATCGGCAAAGGATTTACCGTGGGTAGATACATTCGAAATTGAAAGATTCGAACGGCTACCCGACGGATTAAAATTAGTTTGTGAATGAGCATGATTATGATCATCCTGATGGGTATGATTCATGATCAAGCGATCGTTCACGGAAAATTGAGCATTGTTCGATACTCTACCAGGAAAATTGCGGAAACGACCGTTATCGTAACGGATATTATCTTTCATCTGCCTGGCACGAGCCTCAATGACCCTTTTGCGTGAAAGACAATTCCAAAAATTGGACTTATGGTTAGCCCCGCAATTACAGCATATGAATTTGGTGGTATCTTCCTTCACTGGACAGACGTCTTTGGCGTGAGAAGAACCTCCGCAAATCATGCATTTAGCATCCATGCGACAATTTTTTGTACCATGACCCCACTTTTGGCACCGACGGCACTGAGTGGGGTTCTGGTAATTTCCTCCAGGTTTCTGGAAATGTTCCCATGTCACACGGACATCAAACAAAAGTTTTGCTTTTTCTAAAGCTTTAATATTATTTAGTTCTTTTTTGTTAAAGTGAACTAAATAAAATTCTTGAGAAAGCCCTTTCCGAACAATGCCAGATTGGGTTCTCTTTTTCATAATGATTACTTGGACTGGGGAAAATCTAAGTATATCATTTATTCCATTTTTGATCTCTTCAGGTGATTTATAGTCACTTGAGAGACCTTTCAAGACAACTTTGAACAAACGTTCAGTTTTGTCGTCATAAGTAAAAAATTTGTGCTTCTTCTCTTCAAGATGTTTGAGAAGAAGTTCGCGATCTTTAAGAGTTTCCGGCAAAACGCGACAGTCTCCTTTCTTTGCGATTTGGAAGGAAACCTTGATTCCCCTAATGGAGTTCAAGATCTCCTGCCTAAATCCCGCAAATTCGGAACAACTGACCACGATAGGCGGCACTCTTTGCTTCCTCACTTGAATCAAAGAGCCTGGGCTAGAGGCTGCTTCGATTTGGTGTTCGGAAAATTTGTCTAGAGCATCGAACTGATTGCTCATTTCGATACAATTATTCATTTCACCCTTGGAAGAAAGTTCGCATTCCGGGGAAACGTCCTTTCTTCCATTCTTGCCACGTGTAGTGACAGTTTTAAAACCCACTTTTTTGGAAGGAAGAAGTGAATTCAGAGATTCACCCTTCCTTTTGTTTGTTGTTGATACCATGTTTAGTTAATAAACGAAAGAAGACGTGACCTTCGAGAGGTTTTTTCCCAAGACGGTGTCCAAGAAGGATTACCACCGCTAGCTTTCGCCAACGGGTCCAACGAAAAATCGAAGGCACGGGTCCAAACAAGGATCGTAAAGGGATCAATAGTAGAAAAAATAGTACTGAAAAGTACTGTTTTAGTAGCACTGAAAAGTACCGTTTTTAATTTTAGCACTGAAAAGTACTGTTTTTGTAGCACTGAAAAGTACTGTTTTATTGCTTTAGGTAGTTTTTAAGAAAACTTCCAAGAGCAGAGAGAATTCGTGTACGCACAGCACGAAGGTACGATGCGCACTGGCGTACAGAGAACACTTATGTCACTATCGTTTAGCTTATGAAAAAATCTTTCTTTTGCGGTAAAAAGATCGATTTTATTCCAGCGGAATCCAGAGATATTGAGTTATGAATATTTGACTTCCATTGAAAATAGGGTAAAACGACCTTTAATAGGTCAAAACCGTACGAAAAAACAACGTGCAGTGAACACTTATCTCATTACAGTTTAGCCAATGAAAAAATATTTCTTTTGCGGTAAAAAGATCGATTTTATTCCAGCGGAAACCAGAGATATTGAATTATGAATAGTTCATTTCTATTGAAAATAGGGTAAAAAAAAAAAAAACCTTTGATAGGTCAAAACCGTACGAAAAAAATAACGAACAGTGAATTCCCACCTCACTATCGTTTCGCCCATGAAAAAATATTTCTTTTGCGGTAAAAAGATCGATTTTATTCCAGCGGAATCCAGAGATATTGAATTATGAATATATCATTTCCATTGAAAATAGGGTAAAATGACCTTTGATAGGTCAAAACCGTACGAAAAAAATAACGAACAATGAATTCTCACCTCACTATCGTTTTGCCCATGAAAAAATATTTCTTTTGCGGTAAAAAAATCGATTTTATTCCAGCGGAATCCAGAGATATTGAATTATGAATATTTCATTTCCATTGAAAATAGGGTAAAATGATCTATAATAGATCAAAACCGTAAAAAAAATAACGTGCAGTAAATTCTCACCTCACTATCGTTTCGCCCATGAAAAAATCTTTCTTTTGCGGTAAAAAGATCGATTTTATTCCAGCGGAATCCAGAGATATTGAATTATGAATATATCATTTCCATTGAAAATAGGGTAAAACGACCTTTGATAGGTCAAAACCGTACGAAAAAAATAACGAACAATGAATTCTCACCTCACTATCGTTTTGCCCATGAAAAAATATTTCTTTTGCGGTAAAAAAATCGATTTTATTCCAGCGGAATCCAGAGATATTGAATTATGAATATTTCATTTCCATTGAAAATAGGGTAAAATGACCTTTAATAGGTCAAAACCGTAAAAAAAATAACGTGCAGTAAATTCTCACCACACTATCGTTTCGCCCATTAAAAAATCTTTCTTTTGCGGTAAAAAGATCGATTTTATTCCAGCGGCATCCAGAGATATTGAAATTCCATACATTTTTTTGCAGAAAAGTCCACTGTGCACCGGTGGGGCAAAAGTTCGAATAAGACAATCAATTTTGAAACTGTTATAACTAAAAATGAGTAAATATTTTGACACAAGTTTGTTCAGCAAAGTTATAGCCAATATGTTGAAGGTTCACTGTATGGTATTTGTTTTGTTTGAACTGCTATTGTTTTCATGGAAACTTTGATTATACCACTAAGGTCGAACTTTTGCCCCACCTTACTCTATGTCGACCCTAAAGCAGCGTAGAAGAGGGTCTCATTAAGGCGAAGTAGGCCGTCATTGGAATTTATACGCGCCGTTAATGATTGTTGCTAATTCATCTCACGATTTCGAATCAAAGAAAATCGGTTATCACCGGTAAAAATGATTCCATTTCCAGCGATGGGTTTTTCACTGACACAACTGAAAAAGTATCAGTATACTTTATGTTTGTTGGCGCGTACAGTGATACTTTTCCAAGTCAATATAAGCTATCAGGAATTAGTTGTTTTATCACTTTGAAATTGCACGCTGCAAAGTCATCATTGCTGCCAAAACGAATGACTGGCTACTTCGCCTTAAAGCCGGATAAGGGGCTGCCTTATTAGTTACAAGATTTGATCTCTTAAAAGTTTAAGGTAACTTTGATTCATCTTCTTCCTAACATGTGTCCCCAAAGAACACCTGATTTATCATTTTTGATAGTAGAAAGCAGTTCTTGACATATACAAATTAAAAAGCTGAATCCCATAAATACTTGTGCAATAAAGAAGCTTTAAGTTGCTTTTAGAAAACATCCCAAGAAACAATTATTGTTGGATGAGATGTTTCTTTAAATTGCATAATTAAACTATATGTTTATTTGAAATTGATTTGTTTGAGTCGAAACAATTGTTCAACTCCTGTTCACCCAGAAATGGAGAACCTATTCAACAACTGAGGTTCTAAAAGCGTGATATATAAACGTCTGTTCGATCGCATGCACTCAGATGTTCTACATTATAAACACCATGAAAAAACAACATACACTCTTATTAAACACTTAAACCCCTAAGCTGTATTTCAAAAGTCTAAAAGTGACAGTTCAACGTTTCATAAACAATAGTGTAAGACATATCGATGTCTAATTGTTGAAGAGAAGTGGAAAAAATCATTAAACGTAATAGTTACTAAGATTATCAATAATAAGCATAATACAACTTTAATTCCACGCTTCTTCCACCTTAGTACATACAAAACACGCCGAACAACATCGTTCCGTGATTGTTATTCGCCTATGGTAAATATAGAGTTGAACAGACAGAATTGAATAAAGGTGATAATAAGGTTGCTTAAACATTCAAATAAATAAACAAAGAGGAACAAAAACACAAATTAATTCTGAGCGTTTTCATCTCAGTGTTATGTTTATAATAACAGATCGTATTTTGGAGTCATCTGAAAAGCTATTATTTTTATTGATTATCACTAGATACATTTTCTCGACGAGGCTCGATCTCCGGATCCTTCAATTGGCAGCTGTCTACATCCACACTGTTCTATCCATGGTTGTAAGTTTCTGCAGTATTATAGGCGTACTTAAAGAATAGATATATAAACGAAACACTTGCTGAATTACCGTTTTTTAAATGGTATACAAACATTTTTATCACTGTTGTTTATTAGTGCTTATACAAAACCATCAACGCAACGTTGTTTCCCGTTTGATCATTTGTAAACGTATATGTTTGCTATAAGCGCTACTAATGTTCAATAAAAATCGATTAAACACTTCTAAAACAAACTGGTAACACTGACTTTCTGTTCATGGTGTCTGAATGTCAAACCAAAACAACAACAGTTCTGTCGATCTCTTTTTCCGTATTAGTTTTTTTTTATTGTGAAAAATGGGTAAAGGTATGTATTACAATTCTAGGATTCATTCTAAACTTGAAGAATATAATATATTGCATGCTCTTACAGACTATTTCGTGGTGGTACAAACAATAGAGGCTGGTAAGCCAGTGTTGACAGTGGTCCCACACAAATGGGTGAATGGGAATACTCTCTTATGGCCCCCCAAGCAGGCAAATGAACTACGGAAGAATGCTGCATCGTTGCCCATGTCCTCCTGGAGTAAAATGTCCTGTTCAGTGAAACGTAAATATATTCCAACATTCGCGGATGCTGAACAAGAGGCTGACGAACTTTCGGGCCTATCCACCGACGCTTCAGATTTTGCTCCAAGGCGCAAGAAGAAGTTCAAGAAACCGGCATTCAACAAGGAGATTGATTTAAACCATCTGGTAACTGGTCAAGGTAAGCATAATTTGAATATATAGAAAACATTAGCTCTTATGTGTGATTTTTTAGCACAAATAACGCCAGTGAGTCCTCCAGCCGTGCCGGTAACCAGCCAGCCAGTACCGGTGACTAGCCAGCCGGTTGAAAACATTTATTATGAACCGGATTTGAATGAACTGCTGGCAAATTCGCAAGGAATCGCATTGGACTTCCCTTCAACTGTTGCAGCCCAAATACCCACAACTCCAACAATCCCGGTGGAAACTATGCTTTCGGAAGGATACGTTGTCAATGTTGAACAGGTATGGATCTCAACGTACTAAAAATATCTTTAGTTTTGCAATTGATTACGATAGGATAAACTCGCTAGGAAACGTTCAAAAATTACGTCCGCCAATTGGGGGAGGGAGGGGTCTTAGAAAGTGTGACAGCGCGTGTATTAGGTATAGAAAAAAGCGTGGCAGAGGGGAAGGGATGGATCTCCAAATCCTGAAAAACAATGAACGTAATTTTTGAATTTTCCCTAAATCAAATTGAATCGTACTGATATTTTTCTATTTTTCAGCCGGATGCGGATAGAATTATCAAACAAATTTCTGATAAGATCGAGATGGTAGCTGAAAAAGTGGTTGACGAGGTAACTGTAACAGTCCTCAACTCTCTGGAGACAATGTTGGCGAAAACAGCAGCAAAGATCGAAATGCAAATAGATACTGCAATTCGCCAAAAGATGTGCGACCCATATTCTGAGGCATCATCATCCTTCCAATTTTGCCCGGTGACGACTACGGATGGAATAGACGCATTGGAAGAAAATCTCAATAGTGAATCGTTTGCCAAGCAGTTGGTAGGTGTTAATTATTTGATTTAATATATGGATTTTTAATATTGACGAATCTTGTACTTCATTCTCAAACTTATTTTTAGTTCGCTCATATGAAAAGGATTATTGGACACACCGGCGATGCCTGTAACGGATTGAATATTGCGTATGGATTGATTGACCACTTTTTCGACAGGAAGTTGATGCTATTTTGCTCTTGGACGGGTGAAAGCAGAGGAGATAGCGTCAAATATCCTATGAAGAAATGTGTCAATATTCTTGACATTTTCTTCAAACTTATCCGTAGTGTGAATAGCACATTCTCACGTACATTGCTTGAAGATTTCTTCAAGAGGATCACTAGAAACTCAAAAAAGAGAAGCGAATCAAAAGGCAAGCGACAATCCACAATTCACCGAAGGGCGAAGACAAAAAAGGAGAACAAAAGTAGCAATTCCGGTGAGTAAATCTATAACATATATAAAAATTTTGGCATAGCACAGACAAATAGACGTCAGATTATTTTTTGATTTCCTTTTTTGTGTTACTTTAGTTTGTCTGTGTCAAAATTTTGAAACGTAGTAGATTACAAATGAACAACTTATTAGCACTGTTAGGGCAAATGTACCACCACATAAGGCCAAACAGCTAAAATGTTCTTCTACAATAGCAGGGCTGGTAGCAGGTCTCTGTTAAGAAATTTGGTCTCTATTCAATGCATCGTAAAAAATTATATAACCAATAGTGCTATTACCGATTAAGTTTAAGTGTTTTTTTAATATTATTTCAATACAATACAAGTTTGATATCCTCAGATTACTCATGCTGTTGTTCCATACAGAGAATTTCAGCTTTATGTTGTAAGAATTACCATTATGTTATAATTCAACAATAAAATATACTTTGTCAACTCACTCTTAGACTTCAAAAAGTCAATTGAATTACACTAATTAGGGATATTCAGAATATACTTATGAATTATTAACTAATAAAATACGAAATTTAAATATAATTTTCATTATAACGGTAAAATTTAATAATTTAAACAAAAAGTTAGGTAAAGTTTGGATTGGTTTTAGTTTACTTGATATCTTTAGTCCCTTTTTGTTTTGTTTTCGTTTCCTGTTTTGCCCCTTTTTCAGGTAAGAGATCTCTTAAGTTCCTTTTTTTAAGTTAGTCGCTACCAGCCCTGTCATAGACATACTGAAATGATTTCATTGCAACAAAATGTGTTTGGGTGCACCATGATTACCGAGAATGTTTTAGTAATTTATACAAAAAAGGTAGACAAGTAAACAACAAAGTTCTGTAACTGGACTCGTTTTTAATTTTATGTTCATATTATTTTCAGATTTTGATTGTGCTTTAGGACTATCAAGTGTTTCTGCCACGCCGAATCTACTCCCTGTTGACCAGGATAAACCAGAAACGTCTGGAGTGCACGTCGATGAAAACGAGGACTATGAAACCAATTCAGAACACGAAGAAGAAAATTCGCTAGAAGATTCTGATGACGATTGATATGAGATTTTGATTTTTTTTTTTTCATGAATGGAGATATAAATTCCAGTTAAGATGAGGAAGAATATGGGCGTGCAGATACAAAATTCAAACGGAAGTAATGTTACCAAACTGGATGGAGGAAATGTTTTAACGTTTTTAATGATGAACTGAAGATGTTGTTTTGTTTTTTTTAAACAATTAGTTAATTAGAGCTAATAACGACCATTCATATTATTTTATTTGGATATCGACGTTTGATAATTTGATACAGATAAGATGCACGAATAATCACAACAATCAATCAGATTCAAATGTATGTAAAAGTGGAATGTAAACATAATTATTAACATTGTAAGGAATTACAACAAACTTGCACATGATGTCTTCTATACTATAAGCCTTCGACTGTTTCAAATGAGAAATCTGAGCTTCGTAAATGTACAAAAACGACGAGCGAATAGGTAGTTTGAAAAAATCAGTTTGATAAACTAGAGCTTTACCGTGTACTAAAACATTATTGTCAGGATCAGTCGAAGCGTCAACCATTTGAACAATTTCAAAATCCTTTGTTAAAAACCACGAATCTTTAAATACATTATTGATTTCTAACCCTTGACGTACTTCACACTGAACTAAATTGCCTCGTTTTATTATGTTGGGAACAAATCTCGCATTGTTAATGTTGAAAGGAAATCGAGTCTTCTCTAGTATTCTGTTAGCCACTTGTTGTAGACAATTTTTTCCCTGCCTTACATACTTTTTCAATTGAAAGAGATAACTTTCAAAGGGATAGGCTGAAATTGAGCTAAGAGAACCAAATCTTTGAACGTCACCTACAACGTGTTCAAGGTTATGAATATTACTCGTAACAAATTCCTCGCCATATATTTTTATGAAACCTTCAATAAACTTTTCGAAAAGAATTTGCGCAAGGGATAGCCATTTTTTGAAATACTCTGAAGAGCATATTCTAACCGCAATGAACAACAGCAGAAAATGACTGTACAATTTTTCGTCTATGAAGTCCTTGAGTACCACTATGCTGACATAGTTTAAGAAAGAATGCCATTCTGTCCCCTTCCAGAAGGCCAAACAATCTAACCCTCGCATTTTACGATGTATTTCTTTTGGTAGTTCAACGTTTACAACTGCATCTGATAGTTGTTGTATTTTCAATGCGGATAACTTTCCTTCATATCCTAGGGATCCATCTCTCCATCCTGTTAAAAGCCGTTTCATTACACCTAATTCCAACAAATGGAGTGAATCGGCAACAACAAAATCTTTTACCATGTCGAAATCAGGCAGCTTCAAAATCGGCGAATCTTGACCAGCATGGTGCTTACCATAGTCCTTCTGACGAAATTTAAGATCTGTTCGCAATGGACAATGAAGCGTGGGAAACACAACCGTCTTGGACACGTGCGAATACTCTCCATTAATGGTACATTTCAAACAACCATTTTTTCCGTTAAAGTTGACTACACCTATAAAACATAAAATATATAATCAATAAAAGAAACAGGTTTTCTTTATAGTTAAATATACTTTTAACGAAAGCACGTGCCGGAGAGTCGCAAATAAAGCAACGTATTTTAATCTTTATGAAGTGACCCTTAATGTAATAACCATTTTCAAGCAATGGTATTACTTCATTCACAAATGGTGCTAGATACTCATTGATGTCAGCTGGTTTTGTTTTACCCAAAAAGATTCCAATAGGCAACGGTGGTAACTCTTTCATTTCATGGACGTTACATAGTATGGGCCAAAGTTGAAATTTAGAGCTTTTATGTATCGGCAGGCCATCTATGTTAATGTTAATGCTTATACATATATCACATGATACATTTTCAAACCACTTTTCAAGGCAAGCTGCTAGTTCATGGTGCCAGTATTTACCACCTGAAATCCCATAGCATAGTTGCCCAATATTCTGAGGTGTTTCAAGAAGCGTCCTTGGGTCCGTGGGTAAGCTTATATCGTTGTATTTGTCTTTAAGCAGCCCCAGTAAATCCTTCAACGCGTTATGAGTAATGTTGTGACGAAGAGACCACGATCTTATTGCTTCTCGCGAACTTTCGATTGCTGGGTTCGGTGGTTCGCTTTGCGGATCAACCGGGTCATGAAGTTGTTCTAAAGCAATACCGTTTGAACTATCAGCCTGAACATGGACTTGGTCGTTTTTTTCAGGAACAAACCTTCCTGATACTGGATTATGCGGAACCGATGTTGAGTTGATAACGGGGGACGAATTATGAACATTTATGGATTCTGAGCCAACGGGTTGATGTCCATCTGTAACATCCACATTTTATTTTGAATATATTATTGTATTATATTAAAAGGATATATAGAGTAAAGAACTGTTTGGGCACTTTCATGTTTCACTTTGGTATGGGGGGTTTCTCTCGGCCGAATTGTTTGAAATTTTGTAATAAGAGGCATTTCAATAAGATGCGCATCATGGCCAAATATGAGCTCAGTGTCTTTCCGAAATTCCCCTTTCCGAAGCGAAATAAAAGTACCAAGAACAGAATCCGGCTCCCTACCTTCTGTAAAGGTTGTTATTTTTCGTACGGCTGCAACAGCGATAGAATTTCTTGCTGTATTTCGATTCACGCGCAGGGTCTTAAACATAAGCCGATATTTTTCACGAATTAACTTCAATTTACGATTATATGTGCCACTTTTTTTAAACTTTTTGGTAGATCTATCCATATTTACGAAATAACAGAGCGTGACACCATGAACATCAGTAGAACGAGATCAAGAATAAGTTTTGTTTCAATTGTTCTTGTAATGAATCCTATTTCAAATATAATTCAACAAGGCTGAATAAATAGTTTTACCAACTTTTGCGAAATTCATCGGTTCAGCTTGTAATATTAAGTTGTTTTCTCATATTTCAAGTCATTTGAAAAAAAGCTTTAGTTACTACATAGTTAAGCTGCTGCTGTTAACGCATCTTTCATCAACATTGTTTGTTAGTGGTTACAAAATGTCCCAAAGAAATGTTATTTCAAATTTCTATTAGGCATTATGTTTTTTGTTGAATTACACATTTGCACAAATATTGTTCAACATTATATAAACTATTTTTCCATTGCATGTTTGATTGTCTATAACAACTTCCAACATGGAAGAATCTGCTTTTGTTCAGCTTTTATTTCAGAAGCTGTCAGGCTACCATTATAATATTTTATTCAATCATTAAAAAACTTCAATTCAATAAGTTATAAAAACAACAACAACTTGATGAACAAAAGCGCTTAGTTTAGTGAGTGAAACATTAAATCAATACTTAATTCAACTCATAATCTTATTCAACTACTAGCGCTTTTGTTCAATGTTTATGCAATAGGCAAGTTTATTTATTGCATTGAATTGTTTCTTGGGATGTTTCGATATATAAATCCAAGAGTGATTAGCCATTTAGGTTGATTTCATGCTGTAGCACGTAAAATACGGCTAAAGGTTTTACGTCTCCTGTTTCGTTCCCTGGCTCAAGAAACAGACGGCTTTAGCACCACCTCCGAAGAGGACCGTCTGTCGAGTTATGGCAAGAAACCCAACCTCAGGGCGGGTTTGTTTTATAAGAGTCCAAATAGCAATTTAGGAAACGATACAGAAAACTCAAAAGGTATAGTGGATCGAGATTTCTCAGTTATAGAGGTCGCTTTAAGCGATTCTCAAAAAATAGTTGATGCTGACTGTCGTTCTACCGACACAAAAATACACCACTCACGAGTATCATCACTGGAAGAACTCACTAATTCAAATTTCCCTGTCCGCTTCAGACACGTGAGTGGAGAGACTGATTTCCCAGGCAGTCTATCCTGGCGTACAAAAAACAGAAAAAGAATCATGGTAGAACGACGCGAAACGTGAGAAATCTCGAAGACCAAAAACTGTTACAGGGAAAGCTTTAACATACTTCAAAAATACATAATTTAGTTGAGAACAGCAAAAACATTTAAAACTTTATTCAAATTTGATAACATAGGTTTTATTCATATTTGTGTGTTCCTTTCCTTCATTCTTCTTCCTACTTTCACTAATGTGTGTACGAATTTCTAATCTGATTCTATCGACATTTATCGATCATCTTCTTCTTTCCGAGCTCGGTTAGTTGTGTGGAGTTTTGACGCATGCGCATGGTTAGTTTGTTTGGCTTGTACTCACGGACCCTTTTAGATGCTGCGAAGAATGCCGCCAGCAAAGCAGAAGCGACGGCCGTTGAATGGGTTGGCAAAGTAGAAGTGCCGGACGAAGAATGCGACGGCAAAGTAGAAGTCCAGATTTAGCAAATCGATGATGGTGGTATTGCGACTACCACTCCAAATACAGCAACGAACTGCGACTTTTTGGAATTACCTCTTGGTGAAGTGTCGCACGCCGGAAATCACTTGCGTCGGTGACGGATGACGCAGTTGATGACGGTGGGGATCGTCGGAGGCTTCACACGTGGCCTGTACACGCTAATAGAAATTGGTGATGGCCGCTTTGTGGGGATGTTTGTTCCCTTCCGGCTTTCCCCTCAAACCGGGACTTTTGAACGCTGAAGCGTGGGGTCGAGAGCAACGTTTAGCGAGCAGATGCGGTGTGCCGAGCTTGGGCCGTAGATCGCTAGACGCAGATCCTGAATAAAAAGCCGTCAAACGGATGTTCGACGCATTTAAGCGAAGTATGCACCTCAACAGAAAAGTAATCGCCTATCTCGATGCGTGGAAAATTTCTTGCAAGAAATGGTCAAGAAAAGCATTTTTCTTTGATCGCAGTACGCAGTTGAAAAGAAATGTCATTTCAAATGGAGCTCACTGTAGAACATTTCTTGACCATTTCTTCCGCAGAAATTTTTACTTTTCTTGAGCGGAACAGCATACTAAGCTTTAGCAAAAAATTTCTCCATACAAAAAAAAACACAATTACCTTTTTTATTTACAAACGCACACACGAAACTAAATGACCGCACTTAACCTCCTGACTTAGGCTATTGACTTTTCTACTCTACCGAAAGGAACAAAAAGCAACATTAATTTTATTCTAAAAGACTTCTCACATTTTTAAACTATTAGGGGTCATGCACAAATGACGTCACGCTCCAAGGGGGGAGGGGGTTGAGCCAAGCGTGACAAGCCTTACACAATTTTCAGAGGACTCATACAAAAAGTGTGACAAAGGGGGGGGAGGGGGTCGAAAAAGTTAAAATTTAGCGTGACATAATTTGTGTACCATCCCTTACCAAATTAAACACACCGCGACACTTAACGATTATTCACGCACTCTCGCCTCTTCCACGGTCAAAATGGACGAGTAGAGATTCTGAAAGTCCTCAGATAAGGTGTGATTTTACATCTTCGTGGACGGAAGTACGTAAAATCACCGAAGTAAGTTCACGACCTTTTCAAACGACGATCCTCATCAACTACGAATGAAAACCGATTGAAGCGCTATCTCTTTCGCTACCATTCCATCTGAATGACCTGTATCGTTCTGACTATTTTTGGACTCCGATCTATTTATAACGATCGTTAACGTTCGGGCTTGAACTTTCAACCTTAGGCTTATTCGTGTTTCGTGGTGTAGTGTGTAAGGCGACAGGGACTTTTATTTGATATAGCATTGGTAGAAGGTGACTTGTATGCAAGTTTTGTATGCGGTTTTGGAAAAATGCATTTCATTTTGAACTGTGATATTGAATATCGCATATATTTAAGTGAACTATTGAATTTGTTAATTTTGACAATGAAATTATATATGATTAAATGAAAAATAAATTAACACAAATAATAAATTAACATTGAAGAACATGAAAAAACAATATAATTATATAACAATTTATGTACATCTATATTTATATTGAATAAATCTTAAAATAATATTTACAAAAAAGTGACCATGCTACAATGCTCAACAAACTTGTATATGACTTAACTATGCTTTATGAACCGAAATCAATGAAATTAAAATTCTTCTAATTAAAAAATGTTTAATACTGTATTCAAACATTGAAATCTCTCGGCTTTGATAAATATATTGTTATCTTGTTTGATATTTGAAGAAGGGTTGAAAGAAAACATTTTGAAAACATTAAACAACAAAATCGAAAATATGGAAATTAACAATATAATTTAACATTCTAAAACTATGTAGAGACTCGTGCCTTCCATTTTTCATTAGACACGTAAGTAGCGTAGCTAAGAGGGTACGGTGGGTGCGGTCCACACCGGGCTCCGGGTTGTTTGGTGCCCCAAAATCTTACTGAAAATGTATCATACCAGTAGAAATGCAGTTTTCATCACACCTCAATGTACCATGACCCTACAGTTATGGATCAAATAGTGTGGAGTCCAACCTATAAAATTCAATAAAACGACATGAAAAACGTAAAATTGTAATTTAAAAGCACGAATTGAATCGTTTCACATTGGAACTTCGGTAAGTAAACTATTTTGTGTGTAATATTTACATAGGATTGCATAAAAATTAAAAATTGCATCGGTTTCTGAAAACCATATTATGGATCAATTTTCATATTATGGATCAAATTGTGACATATTACGGATCAGTGCGCAAAATCAAGAGATTTCAAACTCAATGCATCTGTATTGCATGATTTGGTGAAAGTTAACAATGTGTCACATATTACTGCAAAAAATAGCATTGTTAGAGCTGGAAACAAGGGTAAAATGTCCTTTTTTAAGATATACTGCATTGTAGTAACTGAGGCATGAACTGTTTTCGCTCCACACCAAGTTTTCCACCCATTTTTGTCTGCTAAAAAATGAAATTTACCAACCTTGATGTTGTATTAGTTTTATCCTTAGTGCTATTGTCTGAAAATGTCGAATACAATGCTTAAAATGCTAGAAATCTACATTCTTTGCTATTGATCCATAACCGTGGTAAACAATCATTTCCTGGTCCATATTATGGATCACTAGTTAGAAGTGCTAATATTCGGTATTTAGAATCAACAATCAAGAAAACTGTTTTCTAAAGATGAGTTCACACTAAATCGAAGCGAACGAGCATGTTTAATGCTATAACATATGAATTTTACCACTTGTGGGAGCTTATGAATGCTGACGGCACTTCTTACAGAAAACGACCATATAATGATAGCTGTGTGGTATCAACTAAACATTTGTCAAATACACCGTTATTAAGTGGTTGAATGTTATGCTTAACTTTACAAATGCTAGAAGACAAATAGTATAACATGGGAAAAATATGTTTTACGTCAACTTTTATGTTTTGAGCGAGTTATCCGATGTTGAACGCCAAAGTGATCCGTCACTGTGGGTGATCCGTAACTGTGTGGGCATGGTATATATAGGTACCGACGTGGGGGAGACTTTGGGACATTATTTTTACAGCAAACTAAAACCAGAACAATGAAAACAATAGGGGTATTCACTTAAAGCTGCGTAAACTGAGGTAACAGTGATGAAATATTTCAAACGAAATATTCCTATTCTGACTTCAGGGGATAAAATCTATGAAGAAATAATCTAGTAACCCAACATAAATGTTATGCTTTTCGTGTTTTTGTTTGTGTGACATCACAGTTTCGTAAATTCGATTTGTGTCAGCCAAGAATTGAGAGTTTATGACCGAGTAACTGATTTCTATACGGTTCCCGGAATCTTTTCCGGGTGATCACTGAAGGTTAACAATTTGCTCTAATATGTTCCCCAAAAATCCTATACATGGTTTGATGTGTCTGTCTTTTGATTGGTTTAGACATTTTTAAAGCTACGAACATGTCTGAATGAACTTTCACGATCATAAAAATGATCCCGGATGAAAATTTGTATATATTTACAATCGAATAAAAATCATGTGGTCTTCGAAATGCCTTCACTGCCTGGAATCTGATTCGATGACAAATAATGAGGAAAAATGCGGGTGCGTTCAAATTTGGTCAAGAGTTCATAGACTTTATTTGCTTCGACTCAGGTAGAATGTTGTGCCATCAAATAGTTGTATTCATTTCTAATTGTGACAAAAACTTCTTTTAACAGGACGAACAACATCCGGAGAGCGCAATGTCTCTGATTCGTTCTACCATCGTCGTTTGTCGCATAAAAACAATCCAACTTTCATTTCCTTGAAAGCTCCTCAAAATCTATTGCCAATCCTTTTCTTATGATCAATTTCCAGTTGGTTGTCTCTCAGCTTTGTCATGCAACGTCAGGATTTTTGAATCAATTTTATTAATAACTTTTCTATTGAATTAGTTTTCATTTTTTTATTTTTTCATAAATAACAAAGTTGTTGAAAATTGTTATAACGACCGACGCATTCTTGGATTGATCGAATGTTGAATCTCCACAATAGAAATATTAGTAGTAGAACGCTAATGGCGCTGTTCTCACAAAACTGAATTAGTTTATTATCACCTTTAATTGTATCTTTTCATTGTTTGTTCGATGCCATGTTGTAGTGGATGATATTAAAATTTATTTGACACTTTGAGGACCGGTACTCAAGCTGTCAGCGCGTGGCAAACTAGATGTTGGTAACACGAACAGTAGCGACATTAGCATTCTAAGGTTAATGCTTCTACTATCTCAACACATTGAAATACTTCCTGAGGAGTTTAAGGAATTTTGTGAAATATTTAAGATAATCAGTTTATCACGATATTTTGGCGGAAAAATCTGAAAAGTATTTAAAATCAATGAAACAGTCAGTCAAGTCATCGTGCAAAAGTTTGGGTTCACCCCTCAGTATGATGCAAATCGTGCAAAAGTTTGGGTTCACCTGAGCCGCACGCGCATCATTTGTGTCAATATCTCAATAATAGTTAATAGTTTAAAGCTTTTTTGAGCGCGAATAATGGCGCGTACATGATTGGTATGAGATTTCACAGATTTAAGTAAGTTCAGGTGAACTCAAACTTTTGCACGATACACCATACTGAGGGGTGAACCCAAACTTTTGCACGATGACTTGACTGACTGTTTCATTGATTTTGAATACTTTCCAGATTTTTCCGCCAAAATTTCGTGGGGTTTCTTCAAAGAATATAAGATTACGATCCTAATGACATTTTGATTTAAAATTTTGGTCGACCCAATGCTGAGGAAATTAGATATGATTTTTCAGTGTGTTTTTTGAAAAATGTCACAACTTTAAGTAAAAATTTAGTATACAAAGTTCAAACAATGTTTTTGGAAAAATACATACGAAGTAGGAATAACTCTTTGCCTTTCGAATGCGGCTTAGAGAGTTTCAATTGGACATGTAATCACAGAGATATGGACAAAACACTTTTGCATGTTTTATAGGGGGTGAACCCAAACTTATGCACGGGAGTGTACGCGGGAATTTACGCCAATAAGTGAATACCCCTAATGTGACAAGCTCCAATAATTCGTTATAAATAGCCATGAATTAGTTTTTTGACTTTCATACTAGCCATGAATTGCATCGTAAAAAGGCGGTCAAATTCACCCCCTAGGCCCAATGTCACCCTGCACAGCGGTATGGTAAATCAAGATTGGAGGAGCCCTGAAATAGTAATGTATAGTAAAGCATCCAGTGTATTGATAAAAGTAGCGTTCATTTCAACATCATGGAACCTACTTTTTAAGGTGAAGATGAATCGGATAAATGGATTTTTAAGAGCACAAATCTGATATACGTGCAAGATGCAAACTTGATTGATTGGCCACTCACTGGTAGTAGCGTAGTATCGATTTTTTTCAGTTATTATTATATTAGATTAATAAATTCAGAAATAATACTAGAGGAAAGCTTCCGGGAAAAATTGCAACGGTTTATTCTAGTGTTGAAAAAATTCGCGGAAACATTTTTCCGAGAAATCATACAAGAATTCCATCGAAAGGCTCTCATGAATTTTTTTTTCAGTAATTCTTCGAAGCACTCCCTCAATAATTACCTCACAGATAATCACAGTAATTGCTCCATAAATCCTTCTAAGCAGTGATTTTGATCTGAATAAGCCGATTGAACCGTGTTCAGAGAGTGTAACAGTTCGTGAACCATAACAGTTTGTGGCACGTCGCAATTGGAGAGCTCTATGAACGTTGATATTCACTCTCTCGTTTGGTACGTGGCAAGAGAGCGTTCAAGAGCAGCAATTCTCGCAAACTTCTACGGTAGCGAGCCATTCGGGTGATTTGATTTGTGCATACAATTGTTAATAACTTCCATAATTTCCGGTAAGGCAACCTTAATTATAAACTGTTGGATAATCGGGGTGTTCGGTTGCAAATATAGCACAGAAAATGGAAAACATTCACCTCTGTTTCTTGATCACAATGAGAGTGTGTCAGTGAATGTAACACGTCGCGGCACACAGAGATCGGCGCCAAACAATGTGTGATGTGTGTCTGTCTTTTTTCTTTCGTGACTCTTTATCTTCCACAAACGATAAATGTCATGCGTGTTGTGTGAATACAGGCGGATAAATGAGATAAGAGATGTGTCAATGATCGTAAAATTTTCCAAAGCCTGCTTCCTGGGATTATTCCACCAAATCTATTATGTATCATTCCAGAAATTCCACTATACATTATCCGAGAATCCTTTATGAAATTCTACCGAAATTTTCAGCTCTTTCAAAGATTTCTTGAATATTTTTTGAAGTAAATTCCCAATGGATGCGCAAACTTCAACTGTTATTCCTATAATTCCTCTTTTCCAGGGATTTCGTCTGAAAAAATCTCAGCAGGAAATTATGCAGGGTTTCGTTTGGCAAATTTTCCAATAATTATTTTATCAGTTTTTCTGGGGACTCATCCAAGTCTTTCTCAAGAGATCAGAAAAAAATCCGAATATTATTAAAAGGCTTCTGTTTATAGTAATTCATCATATACTAGTGGTCCCGGCAAACTTCGTCTTGCCATCAAGTAGGCTGTAAACAACTAACCAGTAGTGCTCTGAACAACTAACCAGTTGATTAGATACCATTTTCAATGCATTTTCGACAAAATACTATGTTTCCCAATTCACAACAAATGCATTTTGCTCTTACAAATGCTCTTGTAAAGATGGCCAAACCTTGGTCCCTTTGACACCGGTTCTGAGCGACCAAGTCCAACCAAACCAAGATTTTTAGCCAAATTCCTTAACCAGATAAGAGCGGTTCCACGCCGTTTCGCAAACCCGATTATTTTTGTACATTTTGAATCGCCTGAAAATTTGCATACAGATTCTTTATGATTAAAAATGTCATTATGCACTTTCAGACCGCCATTTTGAACCTCGCCTTATTTTTGAGAAGGGCGTATCGGAAAATGCATGGCAAATCTTTAAAAAACTGTAGCTCGAAAACGATTTGTCCGATCGATTTGAGATCTTCTACAAAGTTGTAGGTACTGCTTAGGACTATATGGAGAAAAATATGCACGGTAAAAACAAGTTACAGATTATTTTTTTTTTTTTCGAAAACAAAATTTTAAAATCGATTTTCTCCAGAAACGCAGTTTTGATTTTTTTTATTTTTGGATATGTTTTAGGGGACAACTTATGTGATTTATTGCACAATGTTTTAAAATGGAAGAATTATGGACAAAAAAGTTATGATTTTTAAAAAAATTACAGATTTTGAAAAAAAAAATCGAAATAGAGGAAAATAATATTTTTTTATGTGATTATTTGAAAGTAAAGAAAAATTGCCATCGAAAAGTACTTAAGTAAATTTTTTCTAGGTTGCATCAATTTCGAGATATACTCATATTTATATAAAATTTTCAAATAAAAAAAGAAAAGTAGGCCCTTTTCAAGCATATTTCGTGTTTCTCCATTCCAAAAAACATATTTTGATTGAGTGAATTGTAGCTGAATTGTTTATCGTTTGATCAAAACATTTATGCTTAAGTATTGAAAAAAGAGTGCACGGTAAAAAATATAAACGAAATTTTCAAATGAAAATTTGAAGCTAATAGTTCTTAAAAACCGCAACATTGATGTTTTTAATTTTTGGATATATTTTGCGGTTATTGTAGGTATTGTTTAGGACTATTTGGAAAAATATGCACGGTAAAAAGTAATGACAGATTTTTTTTAATAAAAAAAATCGATTTTCTATGAAAATGCATCATTTTATTATTTTTGGACATGTTTTAGGGGACAACTTATGTGATTTATTGCACAATGTTTCATAATGGAAGAATTATGGACAAAAAAACTACATTTTTAAATAACACAAAAAACTATTTGATAGAAGGTGAATTTGTAGTAATTTGTGATTTTTCGGAAAACTACACATTTATTCTTCAAGAAGAAGTTCAAAGCCATCATTGGAATGCTCAGCAAGCTACTTTGCATCCGTTTGTAATATATTATCGTCAAGATGGCAAAGTCAATCATTTAAGTTTTTGTTGTAATTTCAGAAGATTTGCGCCACGGAGTAGTGTGTGGTCTTCCAATCCCATGGCATGCTCTTGCAGGGTGAGCGATGGAATCAAGACCAATCGTTTTCGGTCCGCGTGGCGCGAGTGCGAAAAGAGATTCGCGTTAGTAGTGTGTGGTCTTCCGATTCCATGGCATGCTCTTGCGGGGTGAGCGATAGAATCAAGACCAATTGTTTTAGGTCCGCGTGGCGCGAGTGCGAAAAAAGATTCGCGTTTCTCAGTTAGTGTGTATGCTTCAAATAAAGCTGAAAATTGTGGCTGCTCAATCAGGGATGAAGGATCAATTGGTGAGCTCGTTTTATGCTTTTTTCTAATCTATAAAATATGTATGACCGCACATTTAATCGTTGAAACGGTGGGATATAAATATGATTATTCAACAAACTATGTATAGACTTGCAAAACGTTAATTTTATTCAAAACACTTTGAATGGTTCGCCACTGTAAGTGTCGGCATAAGAATATTATGTGATGGTCCAGCCAATCGATTTATTTTTTCAATTTGAGTAAAATATTGTTACACATGCTTTCGTCCTAACAGTGTAGGAATGTTGCTTTTAGCTATTTGTTCAACAAACTTTGAATGGTTCGTCACTTCAAGTAACGACATTATTTACTCCTATTTGGAAATTTTTCATGTCAATTGAATATATTATATTCCTAAGCATGTTAACAAATAATCGTTTATCATGGTCTAATCGCTTATCAAAGTTAATCTGTGACCCAACGATCCTTCCCATTAACAACCACCCCTCCCAGTAACCTTTGTGGAGATGCAGAGGAAAACACGGTCTCCAAATAGCAAAGGTTACACACTAACATTCCTTCTCTCAATCCCACCTGACTGCAAGGACGTGGCCGGCGCCGTTATTGACCATATATAAATTGAGGCACTGAATTATGCACACTGAAGAAGATTATGGCCAATCCCAGCCGAACTTCTAGTTGATTCTTTGTGCATCTTCACTGACTTTGGTCAATCACGGAATAGCAGCCATTGATATGTGTAGTAAGTCTAAGCTAAGCTAAGCTTATTTCGCGAATCCGATTATGCGTGATTATATCATGGATCGCATCACCAAACACTGGTGACTCCCAGATCTCTACCCTATCCCACTAACCCAATACCCTTTCCATGACAACCGTGGAGATGCAGAGGTGATCTCGGTCTCTAGTAACAACGGTAGTCACACTAACATTCCTTCCCTTCCCTGATGACCGTAAGGACGTGGCCGGCGCCGTTATTGACTTTTAAATTTGAGCTCTCGATTTGTGCACATCGAAGAATGGTAAGCTAATCCCAAGCCCTATTCATTAATTCCCTGTGCAACTTCGATTGTTCTGGTCAATCACGGAGTAGCAACTACGAATTGTACGGTCATCTATGCTTATGCTTATGCTATGCTTAATTTCAGAAGATTTGCGCCACGATTCTGTATCTGTCAACTTATTCATATCTAAAATGATAGATTTTATTGCGATTGGATCACAAATTAACTGTTAACAAGATATATTTTATGTCTGACGGAGCTGCATCACAGTATAAAAATAGGAAGAACTTTTCAACTCTTCGGCAATTTAAAATCAAATATGATATAGAAGTTGAATGGCATTTTTTTGCAATATTACATGGAAAAGGGCCATGCGATGCCATAGGAGGGGCACTAAAACGTATGGCTACCAGAGCCAGTCTTGCCAAAGAACGTGAACATCCGATAAAAATTGCTAAGGAACTATATGATTGGGCTCAAAATTGGAAAGAAGAGCAGCTTACACAAATATTCTTTTGTTATTCAACTACTGAGGAATATGATATCATTGCACAGGAACTTAACCATCTATTTTCAAGTGCAAAAACAGTTCAAGGCACTCAGAAATATCACTCGTTTATCCCTATCTCTGAAACACAAATTGAAGTTAGACAATTTTCGAGCTGTGACGATAACAAGAAAGTAGTTGATATAATTAAGAAATAAAATTACAGTATATATATATATATATATATATATATATATATATATATATATATATATATATATATATATATATATATATATATATATATATATATATATATATATATATATATATATATATATATATATATATATATATATATATATATATATATATAACACACAAAAATAAACTCCTTCTCCATGGTTGTACGATCTTGCCGCGATGAGAGGGCTTTACCTATTAGCCGGGCTTAGCCCTGGGGACCAAAGGTACACCGCTGTGATATAATCACATTTTTAATGCCACGTTTAGATTTACCGTGTATATCTCGGAGGTGATGCATCTCAGCTAAATTTTACTTGAGTATTTTTCGATAGAATTTTTTTTTTATTTGAAAATAAATAGTTATTTTTCTGTACTCAAAAAAACGCACCAAAAATATCGTTTTACATAAATTCGTTTTATTCATTATTTTAAATAAATTATTTTTTATCCAAAAATTTTCCATTTTGAAGCATTGTGCAAGAAATTACAAACAATATGCTGCAAAACATATCCAAAAAAAAAAACATCAATTTTGCGGTTTTTAAGAACAATGAACCTCAAATTTTCATATGAAAATTTCGTTATATTTTTTTACCTTGCATACTTTTTTAAATACTTTAGTATATAGGTTTTGATCAAACAATAAACAATTCAGCTACGATTCACTCAACCAAAATAAAATATTTCTGGAATGGAGAAACACTAAATATGTTTGAAAAGGGCCTATTTTACTTTTTTTATTTGAAAATTTTATATAAATATGAGTATATCTCGAAATTGATGCAACCTAGAAAAAAATACTTAAGTACTTTTCGATGGCAATTTTTCTGTACTTTAAAATAATCACATAAAAAATATTGTTTTCCTCTATTTCGATTTGTTTTCAAAATCTGATTTTTTTTTCAAAATCATAACTTTTTTGTCCATGATTCTTCCATTTTGAAACATTGTGCAATAAATCACATAAGTTGTCCCCTAAAATATATCCAAAAATAAAAAAAATCAAAACTGCGTTTCTGGAGAAAATCGATTTTAAAATTTTGTTTTTGAAATAAAAAATAATCTGTAACTTTTTTTACCGTGCATATTTTTCTCCATATAGTCCTAAGCAATACCTACAACTTTGTAGAAGATCTCAAATCGATCGGACAAACCGTTTTCGAGTTACAGTTTTTTAAAGATTTGCCATGCATTTTCCGATACGCCTTTCTCAAAAATAAGGCGAGGTTCAAAATGGTGGTCTGAAAGTGCAAAATGGCATTTTTGGTCATAAAGAATCTGTATGCAAATTTTCAGGCGATTCAAAAAATACAAACATTAAATTAAAAAAAAATCACCATGTTCGGTGGAATTGCTCATAAGTCTTTTACGATAAGTTTGAGTACAAAAACATTTATATTTGGTGAAAAAACGGCTGCGAAATTCGTATGTCAAATCCGGGTCAATATACCCGAACACCTTAAACGTAACTTTTAACACCTTAGGAAGATTAAGCCTACTCACAACAGAAACCCTCGTGGGGTTCGATTCCCGCCTCAGTCGAAGGAAATTTTAGAATATTAAAGAGATTGACAAATTCCATTTGCCCTTACTAACAACTCGAATCTTCTTCTCTGCCTCCTTCCAGTCATCTTCCGCGTCTACTGTGCGGACCACACCTACTGCACCCTGCGCTTCCCGATGGCGGCAACGGCCGAGGTCATCAAGGCTTGCGCAGCCGACAAGCTGCAACTGGCCCGGATGCCCGAGGACCTGCTGCTAGTTGAGGTGAAATCCAACGGCGAGCGGATGGTTTACAAGGACAACGATGTCAGCATACCGACGGCCCTAAGCTTGAACGGGCGAATCTTCGTTTCACCAAAGGACCACCTCGATGCACTGGTAGGGATTCTGGATTAGTTTTCGAAGGATAATTATGATAAATAGTCATATTACCTATAAGGGGGCCTTCCTTAGCCGAGTGGTTAGAGTCCGCGGCTACAAAGCAAAGCCATGCTGAAGGTGTCTGGGTTCGATTCCCGGTCGGTCCAGGATCTTTTCGTAATAGAAATTTCCTTGACTTCCCTGGGCATAGAGTATCATCGTACTTGCCACACGGTATACGAATGCGAAAATGGCAACTCTGGCAAAGAAAGCTCTCAGTTAATAACTGTGGAAGTGCTCATAAGAACACTAAGCTGAGAAGCCGGCTCTGTCCCAGTGGGGACGTTAAAGCCAAGAAGAAGAAGAACCTATAAGTAAATGAAAACTAAATTTAGTACTATACCACTTAATTCTACAAGTTTGTATCCTTTGACATATACGCGTATTGCGACCACAACAGTAATGGCGTCTTCTGTGTCGTGTACTAGAATCGACACTGAAGACGGCTTTAGAGAAACTTAACTGTTGAGGATGAGGATTAATCACGCGTATCTGTCAAAGGATACAAACTCTAGTGGAATTAAATAATATATTACTAAATTCGGTTTTCATTAACTTTCAAGTATTCCTCTAAATAGCTCGAAGATTAATTATCATATTTTCTATTTCTGCAGACACCGCTTCCGGAGCAGGAGCTGCCGACCGAAGCGCTGGACATGGACTTTGAAGCGTTACCGACCAAGGACGTTGCCTACCACATGACGCTATTCGATTGGGATTTGTTTTGGGCTGTGCATGAGTACGAACTACTATATCATACCTTCGGGAGACATCATTTCAATAAGGTAAGTGGCGATTGTCTTGTCATTACATAGCTCAGTTCCACACACTTAAACAGACTTTATGAGTTTGGTAATAGTAATTTACGGAACACCTTGCAAAATGATGATTTTTAAAGCACGAGTTGTAAATTTATCCTACGAGGCTTGCCGAGCTACGACTAGTGCTATCAAAACCGAGTTTTGCAACGGGTTACGTACAACATTGTTTGCAGTTTCGTAGAAGACCACTTGAGGATTACATAAATTATATCGGAATGCATTCACCATCATTTTACAATTTCTGAAAAAAAAAAAATTGTTATGATTCATTACGCAACTCGAAACAGTTGCGTAATGAATCATTACAGCACTAGTTTCAGTGGCGTAATGACCATTCCCGCACTGCATACTTCAGTGCAGGAAAGTAGGCCGTTTCATGACAGATTGGCGTGATGAAAAACAGCCTTTTGCGATGAGAAATTGCAAAAAAAGCTTTTTGCAATCTTAACACCAAAAAGAACACTAGCAAAAGGCACGATTCTGTATCTATTGAGAGACACCAAAGGAGAAGCACAGAAAGCAATTTGTAGAGCGCATAATACGAAACCATATAACTAACAACTAAATTATATTCTCATTGATATTAAGACTCAAGTTTGAAGCTGCATCACATCATGAATTCTACCAAAACAGGTGTTGCTTAGCGTTATTCCTAACCGATTGGAACAACCTCTACTGACACTACACAGCTATCTATGATGATTGAAAAATAAATAACATCATCGATGAATAACTTCTAATGTGCGCAGACAACCAGCTCTTGAAAATTCGTTCGTGAAAATTCGGCGCACTGCACATTCACCTCAACGCAATCATTCAAGTCCAATCACCTGAACTTTCCATTTGCCTTCGAATCCCTTGTTAACCCCCAGCTGACGTTCCGACAGTTCCAAAGTTGAGCACTTGCTCAGGTTTCAGTTTTTTCCTTGTAACTTTGACTAACAAATGCGAAGCTATAAATTAGACTCTCGGTAATCGAGTAAGATCCATGAATCCCCGACGGGTTGCATTTCTCGTCGTTTTCCCTAGCCGGAGCGCCAGTCAACGAGAAACGAAGGAAAAACCATCTTGGTGTATCCATCCTGGTGGGGGGCTCCGGAGTTTTCTTCTTTCTACAATTTCCATCGGAACAACGGACGAAGGCAGCAAAAGGGGGGGGGGGGGGTGGAAACGATGGTGGCTTGGAATTAACTTTTCACTCAGCGCTCTGACGCTATTTCGGAAAATCCTCGCTTTCAGTTGTTGGACAAGCGAGGAAAGACACCCTTCCTGTCGCACCGAGATTCCCCCGGAAGGTGCAGAACGGAAGAATTTAAAACGTTTTTATCTTGCGACTCGTTCCGCATTGTCCTGGTGCTGCTTAGGGTGTCCCATAGATAGCCAATTTTTGACAAATCATGTTCAACCCTAAAAAGGAAGATATGCTTGTATATGGCATTTTTGTAGAATAAATAAATTTAATTAAAAAATGTTCATAGTTGACGTCTGATCGATGTATGAAAAATGATCATTTTTAATTTAATTAAATCAAATTGTCATTTTGATGTGTTGTGCAATATGATTTTGTTGGACCCGTTAGTGAAAGCTAGTGGTAGTAATCCTCCTTGGACACCGTCTTGGAAAAATCTCTTAGAAAGTTGCTTCTTCTTTCGTTCATTCACTGAGCATGGTTGCAACTGATGCCAAAAGTGTGGTCATTATAACTGCTATCTAACGGCCCATATAGCCCTAGTTGCGCTGGTGGCCGACCACGTATAATAAATAAATGAATAAAAGTGTGGTCATGGCACAAAACATCACAGCATGGATGCTAAATGCATGATTTGCGGATGTCCTTCTCACGCTAAAGACTTCTGTCCTGTGAAGGAAAATACCTAAAAGTTTATATGCGCAAATTGCGGGGACAATCATAAGTCTAACTTTTGGGATTGCCCTTCGCGCAAACGAATCGTCAAGGCTTATACCAGTCAGATGAATGGCAACGCTTTTCGTAGCCGGAATTCCCCATGCAGGATCTCCAACATTTCTCTTTATTCAGTTAACGATCGCTTGCTTAACAATCATACTCATCAGGTAAATTATAATCATGCTCATTCCCAAGCTTTTTTCCGTCGGGTAACCGTTCGAATATTTTAATTTCGAATGGATTTACCCAAGGAAAATCCTATGGCAATACTGTCGCAGGTAACTTCAGTTCTAACGATAACCGTTCGATCTGTTTCAAATAAAGCATAAGCATAAGCATAAGCATAGATGACCGTACAATTCGTAGTTGCTACTCCGTGATTGACCAGAACAATCGAAGTTGCACAGGGAATTAATGAATGGGGCTTAGGATTAGCTTACCATTCTTCAATGTGCACAAATCGAGAGCTCATATTTAAAAGTCAATAACGGCGCCGGCCACGTCCTTACGGTCATCGGGGAAGGGAAGGAATGTTAGTGTGACTACCGTTGTTACTAGAGACCGAGATCACCTCTGCAACTCCACGGTTGTCATGGAGAGGATATTGGGTTAGTGGGATAAGGTAAAGATCTGGGAGTCACCAATGTTTGGTGATGCGAGCCATGATATAATCACGCCTAACCGGATTCGCGAAATAATTCGATAATCGCATTAAACGCCGAACAAGTGTTCGTCACTCGCCCACGCAAGAGCAAGCGACGCGATCAATAGATCAAACACTACTAGCGATCCGCGGCGCTTTTTCATTTCTCTGAGCGAACGACGCGCGACAAGTTTGATCCTGCCCCCATCGCCCGCCCCCGCAGGAGCAAGCGTCAAGGTCGAAGGATCAAACACTACTTACGAACCGATCACTTTTTCACCGCTTCACTACCGACGCGCGACATATTTGATCCTGCCCTCATCACCCGCTCCCGCAGGAGCCAGCGTCAAGGTGGAAGGATCAAACACTACTAACGAACCGATCACTTTTTCACCGCTTCACTACCGACGCGCGACATGTTTGATCCTGCCCTCATCACCCGCCCCAGCAAGAGCAAGTGTCAAGGTCGAAGGATCAAACACTACTCTATTCAAAAGATGTTTTTATTAATGACGAAAACTGAAAATTACATGTATAGATTTTAAATTATATGAAACAGGAATAATGCCGACACTTGTAGTGACGAACCATACATAGTTTGTTTGAAAATTACATATGAGTATTACGTTGCATTTTGTCTCGATATGGTACAAGTTTTAAAAAATACGTCAACATTCACAATGTCGAACAATTCAAAAGATAATTTTTAATAACGTATAAAAGAGACAAATATATGTATATTGAAATTGTATAAGAAAAAAAAAACATAATGCCGACACTTATAGTGACGAACCATACAAAGTTTGTTTTAAAATTACTTAAAAGTTACGCTTTCAAGAAAATATGTGTTATCACAAGCATGAAACGAACTCACCAGTAGGCAATCCATCCTCGACTGAACACAAAACTGATACTGACAGCAAAACTTCTTGGCGTCCCGAAAACAAACCGTCTTGCTTGTGCCTTCCAAATACCTACCCAGCAAGACGCTCCAAAACAGAAAAAAAAATCTTAGGAGCCGAAAACACGCGCGAAAAGGGTCAAACACAATGCAACGGCATTACGGCAAGAACGGCAAAACGGCAACACCGATTTGAATGACATGTCAATGTTTTTATCGATGTCGACTATGTCAGATTCAACATGGACTTGACAAGGAGAGTGTAAATTAAGATGGGCTTGCCGTTTTGCCGTTGTACCGTGCTGCCGTTCACATTGTGTTCGGGGCTAAACCGTGAGCCAAATTTATCGGACGACGCAAAACCGAACTGTCCTGCTTGGGCTTCACGAAGCACTACCCAGCAAGACGCTTGAAAACAGGAGAAAAAAAAAAAAAACTCCGGCGACGAAAACATGCGCGAAACCGTGAGCCAAATTTATCGGACGACGCAAAACCGAACTGTCCTGCTTGGGCTTCACGAAGCACTACCCAGCAAGACGCTTGAAAACCCGTTCGATCTGTTTCAAATAAAATGGAAATACCCCTGCCGCTACAAGTAACTTATATTCCGTCTGTTCATCAACGAAAATCTCAAAAGAAAATCATCGGAAAATGCGCCTACTTCTAGTAACATGTTTCCTTCTGATTTTGATCTTTTAACTAAACAATAGTATCAAATGTTTGATGCAATGTTCAACACAACCACAATGGCTGAAGCAGTCCAATTTGGTGTACAATTCAATTGTAACATTGTTATAGGATTACATTTTTCTAATGGATCCAAATATTGTTTCGACTATTTTGGGTTGAAAAGCTGTTTGGACGAGCCGCTTAATTTTCTAACAACTGATGGCATACATATAGCAATAATTACTGAAACTTAATTGAAACTAGACCTGTGTGCCGAAATATTTTTTAATCTCTATTTAAAATAGAGATAAGGATGATTTTCAGTCATTTTAGTTAGGATTCAAGTTAGAAGTTTTTAAGGAAGAAATCCAAATTTCAACACTGGTAAAACTATCATATCAGAGACCATATCCACGTTGAAGCTACTAAGATACATTACCCAACCTGCTTATCCAAGGTTGCAGGAAAACAATTTCATTTTATGCAAAATTATGCTCGTGCTTTTGTAGAAGTTTATTAGACTTTTTTTACTGAAAGCATATTATTAGGCGTTCTTTTTCAGATCACCTTATCTGTAATGCAAATCTATACAATCGTTCATAGTACTCTACGATTAATAATCACAGCTTCGAAATATATCCGCATTTCATTTAAGCGGAACAGCAAATATCATATTTGCTTTCGAAGCTGTTCAGATTACTCGAGTAAAGTATCGTTATTGGATATCAATTTATTGTTATCTTATTGAATATAATTTTGTTTTTTCTTCTTCTATCATCTTATTTTGTTTATGTAACAATTTCATATAATAATATCTTTTCAGTGCGACATGTATAAATACCTCGATAAAATAAAAACAAATTCTTCATTTTGATGCAGGCTTATTTCAATACCAATTAAAAATATGTGTGCCTCAGTAAGTTCTCAATTTATCCGTAATAAAAAAGTTTTCAAATATCTTTCACTAAGTGCTGTCAAATGTCATATTTTCGGAAAAAAAAATTAAATGCTAATAGCGTTTTTCCATGAGCAAATATGGCCAACTGCCACTAATTTAGAAATGATCATCAGGAAATACATTTTTCAATGACTTTTTCTACGGGGACGGAAAATATTCGCAATATTCAATTGTCATAGTCACGTGATGTTCATGACATTTAACAGTACTGTCACTGATGGCGAAAATCGTTTCAAATTCGATTTCTTGATAACATTCTTTTGTTCTCAGTTTTGATATTTTAACCGTTAAAACGACCAAAATCGGGACGGGCCTGGTGTAGTGGTTAGAACACACGCCTCTCACGCCGAGGATCTGAGATCGAATCCCAGATAGTCACTAAAAAGTTATAGTGACGATTTCCTTCGAAGGGGAAGTAAAGCCGTTTGTTCCCGAGATGAACTAACCCAGGGCAAAAAATCTCGTTAACCTTCATCCAGCCAACATACTTTTTCATGCCGAAAAATACACTAAAACATGCATAACTTTTTTGGTTCTTGATGGATTTTGCTGAAATTTTCAGAAGTTCCCGAAGAACTCTTCTAGTTTAAGGTTAGAATGTTTTGGAAATATGGTCCACGTGGTTCCGGAGTTATTCCGGATTGTCTTGGGGTTCCAAAATTGGCCACATCATCCCTGCAACGGATATCTCAGGATCCTTATGAGCTAGACGGTTGGTGTCTTCGGCAAAGTTGTTCAGTACAGGGTGTCCGCAAATTATCCGAACAGCAAAATATTGAAAAGATAATCTCGCATTGAAAACAATGAAAAATCAATGTCCATGTACCTTTTATAATACATCAACATGTTAACACAAAATACAAATTAAAGAAAATCGAAATGATTGTTTGTTACTGAGATAGGCAAATTTAAATTTTTCGGAGACGTTAATCCTGAGGGCCGCTAGTCATACTGGAGATGTGTTATCCCTAAAACCTAAAAGAGATGAATCAAAATGTCCTTTAATTATTTGAAGTAATCTACAGGTTAGTGGCTTCAAGTAAGACTGGAAATAGAAAATTGTACGGTTCAAATCCAGTGAGTTCTATGGTCATTTCTCTTCTGTCATAAAGCTTAGAAAACAGCTCCCTTTAAGACACCTTAATACATTTGGATTGGTTTTGCAATTATTTGAAATCGGAAATATGTCAAACTTACTTCTTAAGAATATAATAAGTCAATGTTTAGAACCATGCAAGAATATTGAATTTATTATGCTTGATTGTATAGAGCCATGTCTTCAAAGTTTGTACGGATAATTTGCAAACACCCTGTAGAACAAGGGCTATCTGGCACTGACAAATCTGTTTGGGAATTCGTCCGCTAGGTGGCGCTAGCAACATTTTTCCATAAGTTTTCTATAACTCAAGATCCTGATGAGCTAGAAAGTTGGTGTTTTCGGCAAGGTTGTTCAGTGGACCGAGGGCTATCTAGAAGTGGAAACTCTGTTTGGGAATTTGTCCGGTAGGTGGCGGTAGTAGCATTTTTATTATTTTTTTTATAACTCAAAATCCTGATGAGCTAGAAGGTTGGTGTTTTCGGCAAAGTTGTTCAGTAGAACGAGGGCTTTGTATCAGTGAAAAATCTGTTCGGGAACTTGTCCACTAGGTGGCACTAGCAACATTTTTTTTATTTTTTTATAACTCAAGATCTTGATGAGCTAGAAGTAGTATCTTCAGCAAAGTTGTTCAGCAGAACGAGGGCTATCTGATGGTAAATTCTTTTTTTTTTACCTTGATAAACTGAATTTTAGAATTAGTAAAGTTTATTTTGGGAAGGTTTTCCTTTTTTTCTAGCGGACTCATTATAATTTTTAAACCGTAAGTGACTATTTATATTAAAATGCATAATGTAGCTGTACAGATTTTTAGTTTGAAGATATATGAAAGATTCGCAGCAATCAAATTTATATGATAGACCAGAGAGATGAAATGAAAAAACAGTATCGATTGTTTGATAAAAAGAATATTTGCAATATAATTGGCAATAGTTTTGCTAGGAATATTAATGAACTATAAATAACGTGTTTTTGTTTTTCTTTTGGTGTGAAACAAAGTTTTCAACAATTATCCCTCATGTTGGAGTTATACCAATCATATTAAGCATAACACTCGATGAGCACAATACATTTGCATAATAGAGGATATTAGTTATTTTAGACTATATGTCTTGGACAAATTTCACATCTATAAATCCTTTTCAAAAATCAAACAATCTGTAAGCGTTCAAGTAGAACCAACGCAAACGAGGTCATGTAACGTATTACATACACGGGTAGAAATCAGAATCCAAAAACAAGATTATGACTCATGATATCATGATTCCAGCGTGTTTTCGTCTTATGAAAATACACCATGATTTGGACTCATCTGACTCATGAGTCAGATTGCCGTAACGCAACACACGCGTTAGGTTTTTGTAGCTGATTGCTCGGAATCATGATTCAAATTCCAAAAATGCTGAGCCGCGCATCCGTTTATGATCGAGAAAAATAAAAAAAAGTTAAAAATAGCATACATCGAGATTCGATCCAAGAACCTTCCGATTGTGAGTCACGTACTCTACCACTCAACCGCTTCGTCATCTTGAATTAAGAGTGATCGATACGAATGTGATGAGGCAAAGTGCGCCGCTTAGTGTTTTCACACTGGATGTTACGCTTATGAGGAATCATGATTATGACTCCAGGAACCATGATTTGTGATCCTGATATCATGACCTAACCAATTTATGAATTTCATGATTTGTAAATCATGGTGTGGGGATCAGATTTTTATCCGTGTATAAAACAGCCAGTTTACTAATGAAGAAAAAATCTCTAGAACTGGCTAGAATGGGATTCTAAACACAGCTCCGTATCATTTATATGCCTACAGTATTAGGTTGAACCATTGATTCTTCTTCTTGGCATAACGTCCTCACTGGGACAGAGCTTGCTTCTCAGATTAATGTTCTTATGAGCACTTTCACAGTTATTAATTGAGGTATTTCTTTACCAAAGTTGCCATTTCTGCATTCGTATATCGTGTGGCAGGTACGATAATGCCGGGGGAAGTCAAGGAAATTTCCATTACGAAAATATCATGGGCCGACCGGGAATAAAGCCCAGACACCTTCAGCATGGCTTTGCTTTGTAGCCGCGTACTCTAATCACTCGGAAGGGCCCTTGAACCATTGATAAGTTGTTTGAATTTCTTAATTTCTTTCACCTGTTTATTTTTATTTTTTTTTTTTTATTACAATGTTTGTTTGTTGGAATTGAATTGTAATTCACATAAATGTCCATCGTAATATAAATTAAAGATCAAATCAACTTTGAGCTTTTAATCACATTGAAGTATCTTTGCTAAACACTCATAACACCTAGTTTGTCACCAAAAAATGCACATAATTTGAATCAACATTATTCCTACCAGGTCTGAATGTCTGAACATTTTGTTGACTGTACGCAGTTTCCTATCTAATCTTGGCTAAATGAACAACTTTTTCAAAAGCATCGACGTTTTAATGTATGGAGATCATGAGATAGAAAAGTTAGGAAATTTAGTGTATCCACTAGAAGAATCAGTTATAGAGAAAAATAGAGCCACCAGAACATATCTGCAACAAAAATCAATAAATCAGTAAGGGGTCGTCCATCAACAACGTTGTTATTTTTTTTTAGACTCCAGAACCCCTCCCTACCCCCTTGTGGTCTCTTGTAGATGGCAGAATTTAAAAATGCACAAATAATTTTTAAATAATACGTCGGAGTGTGATATTAACCGTCTAAACATTATCATCAAAGACGCCAACGCTCTAGCTCTTACTTACTTATTTGGCTTTACATCAATTATCTTGATAAAGCCTCGCCAACAATATTTCGCCAATTCACTCGGTTCATGGCCACTTCTCTCCATCTCGACTGTGACCCACGCTCTCCAGGTCCTGGTGCACCTGGTCAATCCACCTAGCTCGCTGCGCCCCACGCCTTCTTGTTCCGACCGGATTCGTAGCGAACACCATCTTTACAGGGTTGTTGTCCGGCATTCTTGCAACATGCCCTGCCCAGCGTATCCTTCCAGCTTTAGCTACCTTCACGATACTGGGTTCGCCGTAGAGTTGAGCGAGCTCGTGGTTCATCCTTCCACACGCCGTTCTCCTACACGCCGCCGAAGATCGTCTTTAGCACTCGGCGTTCGAAAACCCCAAGAGCTTGCAAGTCCTCCTCGAGCATAGTCCACGCCTCATGCCCATAGAGGACTACCGGTCTCATGAGCGTTTTGTACATCGTGCATTTGGTGCGGGGGTGAATCTGTCTTGACCGCAGTTTCTTCTGGAGCCCATCGTAAGCACGACTTCCGCTGATGATGCGCCTTCGTATTTCCCGACTAACATTGTTGTCAGCCGTCAACAAGGATCCGAGGTAGACGAACACGTCCAACACCTCGAGGGTATCCCCGTCTATCGTAACACTGCTTCCTAGGCGGGCCCTGTCGCGCTCAGTTCCGCTAACCAGCATTTACTTTGTTTTCGACACATTCACCATTAGCCCGACTCTTGTTGCTTCGCGTTTTAGGCGAGTTAACAAATCTGCCACCGTTTCAAATTTTCTCCCCCGCTCTAGCTCATCAGAATTTAAAAAAAAAAGAAATGTTTTAAGCATTACCGAATAGAATCTTAAGACATTTGATTTATATCTACATCCTAGATTTGTGACTTAAACCTAATCGTATGAATATTAATAAAAACAGCTTATCAGCCTTGATATACAGACGTGCGAATGTTTATTGTTACAATATCAGATATTTCACTGACAAATAATAATTTCTATAATCTTCTCAACAACATTGCTGAAAACATCAACAGTGTTGCTTATCAGGACCATGAGCTAGACAAATAAAAGAAATCGTTCATGTCATTAATCACATTTTTAATTAACAGTTACCGAAAACAACAACCTTTTAGATCATCAGGATCTATAGAAAATACAGAAAGTTGAAAAAAAATTGTTACAAGCACCCCTAGCGAATAAATTCCCTAACGAATATATTACCGACAGATACTTCTTGATTTGCTAAACAACTTTGTCGAAAACACCAACCTTCCAGCTCATCAGGATCTTGAGTTATAAAAAAAAAATATTAAAAATGCTACTACCGTCACCTACCGGACGAATTCACAAACAGAGTTTTCACTGATAGATAGCCCTCGTTTAACTGAACAACCTTGCCGAAAACAACAACTTTCTAGTTCATCAGGATCTTGAGTTATAGGACACTTATGAAAAAAATGTTGCTAGCGCCACCTAGCGGACGAATTCCCAAACAGATTTGTCAGTGCCAGATAGCCCTTGTTCTACTGAACAATTTTGCCAAAGACACCAACCGTCTAGCTCATAAGGATCCTGAGATATCCGTTGCAGGGATGATGTGGCCAATTTTGGTACCCCAAGACAATCCGGAATAACTCCGGAACCACGTGGACCATATTTCCAAAACATTCTGAGCTTAAACTTGATGAGTTTTTCAGGAACTTCTGAAAATTTCAGCAAAATCCATCAAGAAACGAAAAAGTTATGCATGTTTTAGTGTATTTTTCAGCATGAAAAAGTATGTTGGCTGGATGAAGGTTAATAAAGAGAGAAAAAAAAAGTCCAAAATGATAAAAAGCTGAGTTATCAATATTTGCGACATCCCAGCATCAACATTAGTTTCCAATATAATCTAAAGTTTTACTCGGGTATCATTTCACGTAGTAAATATGTTTTTTTTACATTTTTCCAAAGCTATATGATTAATAATTCTGTGCTTCATCAAACATTCATCCAAAGCGGCCGAACGACTGTACTTAAGCGAATGAAATTATTGTCCTGTATTTGTTCCTGTCATACTAATGAAAGATTCGTAGAAAAATCCCTGTGAGAACTCACAATGTTTCAGGGTTTTTAAAGGAAACAACAAAAGGAATTACTGCAGCAAACCATGAATAATATTTGGGAAGTTGCTGGTAAAATATTTTTCTAATAGAGTTTTCATGAATATTGATGGATCCCTGAAGAAACTCCAGGAACAATAAATAAATATAATGAATGTATTCCTGAAAAATGTAAAGAGGATATACTGAAGAAATTCTTGGAGTGTTTATTGAAAGATTTTTTTTTTTTTGATAATCTCCAAAAATAATCTTTGGCTTAACTACTTGAAATATAACTTTGAGGAATACTTGGAAAGCTTTGAAATAAATAAATATAGGAAACGTCACAGGACCCTACAACAAAACCAATGTACAGTAAGTTAATATTCATTCTAGTTCATTGTGGCCATTTTTAGGCGATATTTTTTTCATAAATTAGAAAAATAAATGTGATCTTTGAAGATATTTATGCCGTATCATAAAAATAGTTTTGAAGAAACGCTAGAAAGAACTCCTACGAGAACTTATTGTGTAATTCTCAAAAAAAACTTAGAACTTTCTAGAAAGAATTCCTAAAGAAATTACCATAAGTATTCAAAGAAGTAGGTGTCTCAAATATTCTTCTAGAAAAAAATTACCTAATAGAGAAATTCATTCAAAAATTCTGGAACATTCCTTGGAGATTGTCCGTTAACCACGGGGTATTTTTTTCGGATTTTCATACAACCCTGCTCCCCCCTTGTGGTCTTCTTTACATGTAAAATTTTTAAAAATTGTAGGTATGGACCGTGGTTATTAGCCAGACCCCTCCTCCTCCGTGAATGACCACATGGTTTATGGACGACCCCTTATACGATTCTACATGGTTTAGGGAGAATTCGTGATAAGAATCGTAGAGCAGTCCAAAGTAGAATTCTTGAAGAAATTTATGTATGAATTCCTGAAATTTTTTTGGAGACATCCATGACAAAAATAATTGTCAGGATCCAATCCTGAAGAAACTCCTTGAATTCTTAAAAAAAAATGCTGCAAGGAATTCTTGAAAATATTTTTGAGAAATTAAAGAAAAAAATCTTGGTATAATCACCAGAACACAGTAGATAATATCCCACGAGGAATGCTACAAGTATGTATCAATCGACGTCGGCGTGACGTGAAATGGATCGGCGGCGGCGGCGGCGTGGCACGGCGGCGCACAGGTCTTATTGAAACCTGGATCCAAACTCAAAAGAGATCCAGATATTTTTTTGTCGTAATGATCGACTTGATAGGGCATGAGGGGGAAATGCAATCATCATTAATAGGCGTATAAAACATCAACTTTTTTCGTCATTTACAACCAAAATTTTTGAAACTTTGGGTGTTTCTGTTGAAACACAGCTTGAGAAATATACAATACTGGACAGAATAAAGTACGCATTGGCCGTTTTTCCATACAAAATGATCAAGTTTGGAGTCTTATATCTCGGTTTATAGTTGTTCGATTGACCTGAAATTTTCACCGCAGCTTGAAAGTAACCTCAAATTTGCTAGGCTAGAAATTCATAGTTTTTCATTAACAAACTTTTAAGTTATCGCAAATCTCAAATTTCGAGAAAAATGACAAAATTTTAAAGTAAAAATAATGTTTAAATGAAAATATTTAGAGCAATATGTCCTTCTGCAAAAATGTACAATTTGATAAGACACACAAGTTTGCAGAACATCATTTTTCGGTAAAACTGATTGTTTTCAAAATATTTTCAAAATAAGATTTTGCATTTTTTTCAAATTGAGAGATTTTCAATCTCGCATAATCTGAGATAACGCCCTAAAAGCCATTGGTAACCATGTGTGTAGCTCGTTGTTTCTGAGCAAGTGAAGGAATAAACATCCAAACCAACATCACTGGTAGGTAGATAATGATCCTTTCTTCATCATGGAGTTGTTAAACAACGTGTAAATCCTTTCGAATGCTCAGAAACAATGAGCTACACACATGGTTACCAATGGCTTTTAGGGCGAGATCATAAGTTATGCGAGCAATAATTTAAAAGATTGTGTTTCAAATGCAGTGATATTTTGATTGAGTAAAATCTATGTTATATCTAGGCTGTGGTGAAAATTTCAGATCAATCGGACCACTAAAAGCTGAGATTCAGATCTTCAAACTTGACCATTTTGTATGGAAAAACGGCCAATGCGTACTTTATTCTGTCCAGTACTGTACTTTCAATATTGCATATTTGCCATTTCAATGCACTGGGCAGCTAGTAAAATGTGCTTCAAACTGACGGAAAATGACTCGCAAAAAGTCATTTTTTTATCATTGGTGACTCAAATGCAAAACATTGCTCATGGAATAATTCGCAATCCAATTCCATAGCGGAATTTTACTTTATGAGTGCTCTTCAGGATATTTCTCAATTCAAAACTCTGATAGCTCAACTTGTTTTTCCTCTTCTAGAAACTTTTCTACGATTGATTTGGACTTAACCGACTCTAGTTACCTTTGTAGCCTACTGGTTACTCACGCTGGTTTTAATTCTGGTCATATACCCTGTTACATTTCAAATATCGATTCTCAATCCTATCAGCTCCACTATCAATTATTTACGAGCCGACTGGAAAACATATGAAACATACATCGATAGTAATCTTGATGTTAAGTTTAATTTGCAAAAAAAACCTAATATTGACAATATTCCCGAAACTTTAACAAATTCCACTGTTGAAGCAAGAGGCATTGCAAAACCAGAATGTAACGAAAAATTCAAATCCGTGATAACAAACGATGATTTTGAGCTTTTGTCCGTCTTTAATAGCCCTGCTCATATTTGAAAAAAAAAAATGTCTGGAAATTTACCGGTCAAGCAGTATTCAGAATTCTCATGCCAAGAACAATGTCTGGTCGAATTTTCAGCTCATTTGATAAAGATTTCTGTATGCTTGAAGTTGAAAATGTGTTTTTGGGCTTATTTCAAGGTTTGAAAAATCATAACTAGCATGTGGAAAATCAAAACCACTTGCTATTACCTTGAAAGCTAATTCCATTCTGTTAAAGTTTGTCGAACACGCTAATAAGATTAAATTGAGTTTTAACATTGTTTGATCCCAATTTGTTCTCCACAGTACCCAGAAATTACAGTTTTCTCAATATACATAGTATATAGAACACCCATTGACATTATTTTTTCAGGCCCTAGTCAACGAGAATCAAACATAATGCAGCCCACAGACGCTCAGACGGTTTGACCAACATTGACTCCGCCCCCAAGTTAGTCAAACCGACTTATGTTGATACAGCCGTTTGACCAACTGTCAAGGTTGGTTGCAGCAACACGATATTTCTTCGCATGTTTTTAGACTTGCCGAGAGTCTAGTGAATATGTGATTGTTAATTTTTCGAATGCTGTGGCTGTGAGGGAGAATCTTTTCGCGATTTTCTGGCAATAATCACAGTAAGGAAGAGAAGAACTTTCAACATTTAAGTACCGGAAGAAATAAATATTTAAGAGGAATTCTAGTTATAATTCGTACGAAATATTCTGGTAAAACTCAGAAATCATGTCTCTTTCGGGAAATATTTTGGGCAGTCATTGATATGGGAATGGAAAAAGGGATTTTTTTCAAACATTCTATCCAGAATCTTTTAGTCGTTTCTTCTAGTTATTCTGCTTTGTAGTTTTTCCTGGAATCCATAAGCTATAATAAGGATTCCACCAAAAGCTCTTCCTGGGATTCAACTACGAATTTTATAAATAATTCCTTTAGAAATTTATCCACAGATTCAACCAGAAATTTCTCCGGGGAACATTCTTCAGGCATACCTTCAGGTGGAATTTTTCCAAGGATTCATTTAGAGGTTCCTCTACATTTCAACCACTGATTCCTTCAAAGATCTGTCCAAAAAATCCCGAGGAATTTCTTCAGGGCTAACTCCAAGACTGCCTCCTAGAATTCCTCCAGATTGTTATAAAAACAATTTCAAAGATTTCTTCAGAAATTTCTTTAGAAGTTAGTTCCAAGGATTCCATCACGCGTTGCCCAGGAATCGCATCACGAATTCTTTCAGATACTTCTCAAGGGATTTCTAAAAAAAATCATCACCAGAAATTCCCCCAATGATTTCACCAGGACTTTTTTAAGGGCTTGCTCCTAGGACTCCTCCTCAAATTCCTCAAGGAGTTACATCAGAAAATCCACCAGGTTTTTCTTCAGCGATTCTTTCTAGTAATTTTTCAACAGATTTCTCCAGGGATCTATACAACTACTTCCCAAGGGATTTCTCCAGTGGTTCATCCAATGCTTCCTTCAAGAATTCCACCAAAAATCCTCCAAAGATTCATTTAAGAATTTCTCCAGCGAAGCTTCAAGCATTTCTATACAGATACTACCCACAATTTTTCCAAGGATTCATCAAGTTCCTCCAGGGATTCCATCAACAATTCCTCCAAGAATTCCATCAGAATTTCTAGAGAAATACTGCAAAAAAATTCATCAAAACTTGATCAGCAGGAATTGCTTTAGAGATTCCACTTGTAATTTTTTGAGAGGATCCCCCAGGTTATCCTTCGGTATTCCTCTAGAGAGAATCTTCAATAAATTCTTTTATAAACTCCACCAGTGTTTCCTCCAAAGATTCTTCCTTGTATCTCTGAAGGGACCCAATTAGGCATTCGTCCTGGGATTTCTGCAGGAATTACTTCATTCTTCTTTCTGGCGTTACGTCCCCACTGGGACAGAGCCTGCTTCTCAGCTTAGTGTTCTTATGAGCACTTCCACAGTTATTAACTGAGAGCTTACTATACCAATGACCATTTTTGCATGTGCATATCGTGTGGCAGGTACGAAGATACTCTATGCCCTGGGAAGTCGAGAAAATTTCCAACCCGAAAAGATCCTCGACCGGTGGGATTCGAACCCACGACCCTCAGCTTGGTCATGCTGAATAGCTGCGCGTTTACCGCTACGGCTATCTGGGCCCCAAGGAATTACTTCAATAATCTAATATAAATTTCTTCGAGGATTCCTAAAGGAATTTATCCATCAATTCCATCCAGTATTTATCGAAAGATTTTTTCCAAGGAATCTACCAGGAATTACCTTAGAGGATCTTTCAGAAAATCCTTCAGAGATTGCTTTAAAAGTTCTTCCAGAAATTGATTGATTTTTTTGATGATACCTCCAAGAATTTCTAAAGATATATCTCCATGGATTTTTGTTTCAGAAATGAAAAAAAATCTTTTTATCCTAAGGCTTTTAGAGAAATGTGTTGTTTGAAACTCTGGGTAAATATCAGTTAACTCCCTGGAGGAATATATGATAATCCTAAAGCACAATCCTAGTAACACCTTTGAAGTATTTTATGGTTGAACTTCTGGCGAAACTCTGGTAGATTTTTGTGGTGGTAATTTTAGCGAAACTCTGGTGACATTCCCAGTGTTACTTCTCTCGCGAAAAAATACAGGTGATATAATTAGGGAAAATACTGTTGAAGTATCTGGAAGAATTACTAGTGGAATCTTTATAGAAAATTGTGGTCAAATCGCATAGGAAATTTGTTATTGGATAATTGGAGTTCATCTTGGTGGCATCCACGAAGGAACCTCCCAGAGGAATTCCCTGAAGGAATTCCTGTTTTGAATCCCAGGTGGAATTCTTGGGATTCCTCCACCTAATAAATTTCGAAAAGAATTCATAGTAAATTAACCGAGAATAACCCTAGAGGGATTCCTGAAGGAACCTTTAGAAGAATTCCTGATAGAATCCCTGACAGAACTTCTGATGGAATCCCAGGAGGATTTATAATATAGTCTTAGAACTTTTTCTAATGGAATCTATGAGAGAACTTCCAATGGAATCCCTGCAGAAATTCCCAATAAAATCTATTGAAGAACTCCTTCAGATGGAATCCTTGGAAAAACTTGTGATGTAATCTCGTGAGTAATTCCTGATAGAATCATTAGAGAAACTCTTGATAGAATTCCTGTATAAATTTCAGGTGGAATCTCTGAAGGAACTCCTAATGGAAACCCTAGAGGAACTCCCGATAAAGTCCTTAGAAGAATTCCTTATGGAATTCCTTGGGAACTCGTGATGAAATGCCAAAAACGACTTCTGTTGTTTTGACCTGTAGGGATTCCTAATTGAATTCCTATTGGAACTCCTGATAAAATCCTTAGAAGAACTCCTGATGGAAATCCTTGGGAACTCCTATTGAAAGACTCTGGGGAACTCCTGATGGAATCCCTTTAGAATCTCTTGATAGAATCCCAGAAGGAATTCTAGGTAGAATGTCTAAAGAATATGCTTGTGAAATCTCTGAAGGAACTCTTCTTGAAATCCCCAGAAGAACTCCTGATGTAATTCCCAGAAGAGATCCTGATGTTATTCCAAGAAGAAACTTCTAATATAATCTCGAGGATCCAGGTGAAATCTCTGAAGAAACTTCTGATACAATTTCTAGAGGAACTCCTGACGGAATCTCTAAGGGAACTCCTATTAAAATTTCTGAAGAATTAAATGATGATTCCTGAAGGAATTCCTGACGGAATCCGGAGGAATTCCTGATGGAACCCTTGTACGAATTCCTAAAGATATTCTTGCAGGAAATCCAGATGAAATCATTGGAGGGACTCCTAATGAAATTCCTTGAAGAATTCATCACTATAGAAACTCCTGATGAAATCCTGGAGGTATTCCTGATAAAAATCCTGATAGAATGCTTAGAGAAATTCCTTATGATATCCCTAGAAGATCCTGATGGAATTCTTTGGTGACCTCCTGATATAAACTCTGGAAGAAGTCCTAATAGAATCTCGGAAGAAATGCTAGCTGGAATCTCTGAAGGAACTCTTGGTGGAATTTCTGGAGCAACTCCTGATGAAATCCTGATGAAGAACTCTAATGGTAGCCCTAAAGGTACTTCTAATCGAATCCCTATTGGAATTACTGGTAGAATCCCTGGAGGAACTCCTGATGGAATCCTTGGAGGAATATAATGATATTGTTGGAGGATATATAGAGGAACTCCTGATAGAATCTCTTGAGGAATTTCGGTTGAAATCTCAGAAGAAGCTCTTTATGGCATCCCTGGAGGAACTTCTAATCCTAAATATAATGTTGAAGGACTTCCTGATGGAATCAATTGAAGAATTTCTGATGAAATTCATAGAATAACTAGTAATGGAATCTCTAGAGAAACCCCTGATAGAATCCCTGGAAGGAATTCCAGGTGGAATCTCTGAAGGAACTGCTAATGGAATCGCTGGAGAAACTTCTAATGGAGAAGTTCCAGTTACTATAGCTGAAGGAATTTCCTGGAGGAACTTCTGATGGAACTCCTGTAAGGATCCCTAGAAGAATTCCTTATGATATCCCTAGAAGGAGTCCTGACGAAATTCCTCAAGGAATTCCTGATATGATCTCTGGAGGAAATCCTGATTCAATCTTTGGAGGCAATTCAGGTGGAATCTCTGAAAGAACTCTGGAGGAACTCCTGATACAATCCCCAGAAGAACTCTAATGGAAGCCCTAAAGGTATTCCAGATAGTATCCCTATAGGATATACTGATGGAATCCTTGGAAGAATTCCTCTCTATAGATATTCTTGAAGGAACTCCTAATCATTGAAGGGACTCCTGATAAAATCCCTGGAAGAATTCCTGATAAGTTTCCGGATAGAACTCCTGATAGGATCTCTAGAGGATCTCCTGATATTTCTAGAAGAAACATTGATGGGATTCCTCGAGGAACATCTGATTTATTCTCTTGAAAAATTCTGGGTGAAATTTCAGAAGGAACTCTTGATGGAAACCCTGGAGGAACTCCTGATGAAATCTCCAGAAGCCCTTAAGGTACTCCCGACAGAATCCCTTCAGTAGCTCGTGATGAAAACCCCGGGGGAACTCCTGAAGGAATCCTTGGAAGAATTTGTAAAGATATTCTTGAAGGAACTCTGGATGGAATCATTGGAGGATTTTCTGTTTAAATCCCGAGAAGAATTCCTGATGGAATCCCTAGAGCAACGACGGACAGAGTCCATGGAGGAAATCCAGGTGGAATCCCTGAATAATTCCTGATGGAATCCCTAGACGAACATCTGATGAAACCCCCAGAAGAATTCTTGATGGAATTCCTAGAGGAACTTCTGATGGAATCCGGAGAGGAACTTCCGATGGAATCCCTAGAACTAGTCCTGATAAAAACCCTGAAGGAGCTGCTGAATGAAACCTTCCTGAAATTTAAGATTGAATCTTTAGAAGTTCTCGTGATGGAATGCCTGGATGAAATCGTGTTTAATTCCCTAGAATAACTCCTGATTCTAGAGGCCTTCCTTAGCCGAGTGATCAGAGTGCGCGGCTACAAAGCAAAACCTTGCTGAAGGTTTCTGGTTTAAACTTCCAGTCGGTCCAGGAACTTTTCTTAATGGAATTTTCCTTGATTTCCCTGGGCATAGAGTATCATCGTACCTGCCACACGATATATGAATGCGAAAATGGCAACTTTGGCAAAGAAAGTTCTCAGTTAATAACTGTGGAAACGCCCATTGAACTCTAAGCTGAGAAGCAGGCTCTGTCCCAGTGAGAACGCAACGCCAAGAAGAAGAAAAAGAACTCCTGATTCTCAGAGGAATCACTGATGGAATCCCTGTAGGAGCTCCTGTTAGAATCCCATGAGGATTTCCAGGTGAACTTTCGGAAGGAATTTATAAAGGAATTCTTACAGGAATTTTTTGTTAAATCACTGGACAAAATGTTGATTAAATTTCTGGAAGAACGCCTGGTGGAAACATGAAGGAGTTTCGGAAGAATTCCTAAATATATTACAAGAGGATTACCTAGGATGAGGTAAAATTCCTGATGGAATCCCTGTAGTACAAATCCAGGTACAATCCATGGATGGATTTTTTGAATCACAGGTGAAACTGCTGATGGATTCTCTGAAGATATTTCTGGAGAAATTGGTTGAGGAATAATTAAAGAATCCTTGGTGAATTTGCTAAAGAAAACGGTTAGAGATAGTTGGAAACGATAGTGAAATATATAGAAACAACTCAAGAGCGTGCATTTGATAAATCACTATGGCACCGACGCTGCGTAAATTCACGTATTTTGACTTTCCACCCATCTGCATCGGCAGTTCATGGGACGTCGAAGCTTCAATTTGACATGATGACGTCGGTGTTCGTGCAACATCCATACAGACGGTACGATCGGTTCGTCGAACATTTGGTCCCGCCCACCGGTGGTTTGAGCAATATCAAACTCTTTTGATTTTGGCCGACCGATTCGTCAACCGTCAGATTGGTTTCACAAACTGTCAAATTGGTTCGTCAAGCAGCATCACACACGGTCAAACATAGCACCAACATGAGCATCAACCTGGGGGGCGGAGTCAATGTTGGTCAAACCGTCTGAGCGTCTGTGGGGTGCATAGTACATTTATGAATTCATTGACCATCAACAGCTTACATGTTGCTCAAGGCAATAAATTACAATAGAAGCCCAAAGATCGAACACCGCATCGCAACCTGATGATAGTTAAACCATGCATGACACATGTACCGAAAAAATAGAAATATTAGTAGTAGAACGCTAATGGCGCTGAATAAAACTGAATTAGTTTATTATCACCATTAACTGTATTTTTTCATTGTTTGTTCGATGCCATGTTGTAGTGGATGATTTTAAAATTTATTTGACTTTGAGGACCGGTCAGCGCGTGGCAAACTAGATGTTGGTAACACGAACAGTAGCGACATTAGCATTCTTAGGTTAATGCTTCTGCTACCGAAAACGAATGAATTGAACAAGTTAGCATTGCTTTTTCTTTCCGAGTGATGATTGTTTTGATCGCATTTCACTGATCATTTAGAACGATTTGAAAACAATCATCATCATCGACTGAGAAAAGGCAATGCTAACGTGTTCATTTTTTGTATTCTTTGAAGCTCACGGTGGTGCTCTTGGCTCACCCACAGTGGATTTACAAATGTGCTTCATAATTACCGATTTTTTACAATTTATTTTCGTAAGATAAATGGTAACTTTGAACGGGATTGATTTTAAGATATACATAGTCATCAAGTCTGGAAATTAAAATTCCGAAATTTTCATGCGGGCATGCTTTGCAGTGAAAACACTTCCCAAAAAAGAGATTTTCAAGAACCTCGAGATACAAACCTCAACCAAACTATGTTAAAACTTGCTGCAATCTTAAGATCGTGTACGGCAAAAGTTCGTAGAATTGGATAAACTACTATGTAGAGGTATGTTCGATAAATTTTGATGTTTCTTTCGGTAGTTATGATTTTTTAAAGCTTGAAAATAGCCCAAAAACACATAATTGATTTGAAGCACACCTAAACTTACTCTAAATTTAGTGAAATTTTGACCAAAAGTACATTTTGCAATGAAAAAGCAAAGTATTGGTTGACTGGGGAGTTTCCAGACATTTTTGAAAATATGAATAGGTCTAGTCTATAAGGTTGAATAAGGATACATCGAAGCCAAATTTTGAAAAAAAAAAACTGAACAAAATGTTTCATCATTTCAATTTTCTTTGAAATTCATCATTTTTCATAAATCGATCAGGCGAAACCTTTAAAAAATTTATTAGTAAGTTGACATGTTCTTCAAAAAAGCTCCTAATAAGCATATCTTGCATTTCAGGGTTGAACACCATGACTTTTCGAACATTGTTTTTTTCTGGGACACCCTACTGCTGTTGGTAGTGGAGGGCTTTTCCACATTGGTCGGAAACTCTGTTTTTTTTTTCGGGGCATTTCCGCACGTTAAACCGCCATCACACCGAGAAGGACGACGAGGGCGTTCAAAAGTCGCATTGTGTTTTGTGTGATTCTATCCCATCTCGGGGTGCGAGCGGAGTGCATTCTTCTTCTTTTTCTGCTGGTTCTGAACGGAAGTCGCAGTGAAGAAGATGCCACAAAAGTGCATCATCTGCTCAAGTCTCAAGTTGGATCGCATTTTTGAGCAAGGCAATGGTAGGTGTGGGTGTTCCGCTGTGGAATGTGCTGAAGAACTTCTCGAGAGCACCGGGGATTGTTTACTTGCCAGGATTTGCTTCTATGGGATTGGGTGGTTTTTCGAGTACCTTACAGCGAGTGGAAAAATGGCTTCTGTTGGGCGCGTTACAAGTATTGCTTTGTGTGCATAAATTGCGGGATTAGAGAGTGATGTTGAACAGAACCGACACCATGAGGAAAACTATTTGAAGAATGTAGATTACAGTCAAAAGCTCACGATGCACAGTAATGAAAAACAGATAGGGTGAGGGATGTCAGAAATCCGGTGGGAAAGCGATGTAAGAAACCTTCAAAGATAAGTCTAGTTTGCTGTCAGCAATGAACCGATGCACGAGTTTAAAAATCTGACGTTTGAGCGATGCCGTATTCACTCGTTGCCCTAGTCACATAAATAACACGACACCGCTCAAACTTCAATTAGTTAACTCGTGCACTGGTCCATTTCTTAAAGTGTTTTGCTAGATAAACTAAAGACTGTTCATTTTATAAATGAATAATATGAATGAGGAACAACGTTTAGTTTATCCCAGATCATTTTCCGTCGTCTATCACCTGTAGTAAACGAGTTCGTGGGAATTTATCAAGCCGGCTTCGTTGACTGCGGATCAGATCTTTACTGTACGGCAAATCCTCCAAAAATGTCGTGAATACCAGGTCCCAACACATCATGTTACGGCATACGACAGTATCGACCGCGTAGAGCTATGGAAAATCATGATCGAGAACAGCTTTCCCGGGACGCTCACGAGACTGATAAGAGCGACGATGAAAGGTGTGCAAAATTATGTGAAGGTTTCATGCGAATACTTCAGTTAGTTTAGATCCCGCCGGGGACTACGACAAGGTGATGGACTTTTGTACCTGTTGTTCAATATTGCGCTAGAAGATGTTATGTGGAGAGCCGGGGTACGATTTCTACCAGATTCAGTCAATTTGTTTGCTTCGCGGGTGATATGGACATTGTTGGCCGAACATTTGGAAAGATGGCAGACCTATACACTGAAACGCGAGGCAGCCGAAGTTGGACAGTTGATGAATGCGACCAAGACAAAGTACATGGTAGTAGGTGGAGCCGAGCGCGACAGGGCTAGCCTAGGTAGCAGTTACACGATAGACGGTGATACGTTCGAGGTGGCCGACGAGTTCGGATCCTTGCTGACGGCTGACAATAACGTTAGACATGAAATACGGAGGCGCATCATCAGTGGAAGTCGGGCCTTCTATGGCCTCCACAAGAAGCTGCGGTCAAAAAAGATTCAAACTCGTACAATATACAAAACTCTCATAAGACCGGTAGTCCTCTACAGGCATGAAACATGGACGATGCTCTAGGAGGACCTGCAAGCACTTGGAGTCTTGGACGGGTGCTTAGGACGATCTTTGGTGGTGTACAGGGGCCCAGATAGCCGTAGCGGTAAATGCGCAGCTATTCAGCAAGACCAAGTTGAGGGTCGTGGGTTCGAATCCCACCGGTCGAGGATCTTTTCGGGTTGGAAATTATCTCAACTTCCCAGGGCATAGAGTATCTTCGTACCTGCCACACGATATACGCATGCAAAAATGGTCATTGGCACAGTAAGCTCTCAGTTAATAACTGTGAAAGTGCTCATAAGAACACTAAGCTGAGAAGCAGGCTCTGTCCCAGTGGGGACGTAATGCCAGAAAGAAGAAGAAGAAGGATAACAGTGTGTGAAAGCCATGGATGAACCACGAGCTCGCTCAACTGTACGGCGAACCCAGTATCTAGAAGGTGGCCAAAGCTGGAAGGATACGATGGGCAGGGCATGTTGCAAGAATGCCGTACAGCAACCCTGCAAAGATGGCGATCGCTTCGGATCTGATTGGCACAAGAAGGCGTGGCGGATCAAGAGCGCATCGATTTGGCGAGCGTGGGGCAGAACCGAGGATGGAGAGATGCGGTCACGAACCGAGTTTTGTGGCGTGAAACTATTGATTCAGTGTTATCTGTTTAGATGTTAACTAAATACATGAAATGAATCACACATAGCCACGAGGGGCGACAACAAATAACCACGTGGTTTATGGACGGCCTCTAATCAGCACTTCTTTCAATCGGAAAACGTCAAAACCGTCTGCTGGATCCGTTACATGCGGAGTGGCACCTCCCGGGACAATATACCTAATGCAGAAGATGTCACTCAAAATATGCCTGGAAAATAAAATCCCTACACGGTGCCACAAATCAACACAATTTTGACTTTTTTGACCCAATTCGGCTCTTTCGTGGGATAACCTAAATTTGGGTTAACTGGTCGTTCTACTTCGTCGTAAGCGCTATTATTTGTCGTATCAACTTAAAATGTTCCACTACGGCGGATATTCCAACTTACCTGCAACATAGATTCATTTTCCAAGTGTAATTTTGTGAAAGCTGTTATGGTTTCTACACTTGTACACCGAAAATGCAATAAAACTACTGTATTTCGCTAAATAACTTCAGTTCAATTATCAACTTTGCACATTTTCACCGAAATCGCATGGACAAACACGATTTGAGGGAAATGCTTAGCGATCGGCACCAGTCACACCACTTTATGATACAAGTTTCTTCCCGCCTCCCTGTATGACACACGCCACATTTCATTCCAATCACATATATTTTATGAAATGTCCCCAACGACCGCGTATTATTGAGAATGTAAACAAAGTTCAATCCGTCGTACTGAGAAAAAAAAAACTTGCGCGCATCAATGTATGCGCGAGCATCGGTGTAGAAATACGATTCCTTTGATTGGGTTGTTTTCGCTGCACTGTGAGCAAATGTCATGATTGTTCGGTCAAAAGGAATTGTGTTTATATGTTTGAGCTGAATTTTGATGGCGAACAATGAATTTTAAAGGAAATTAATATATTTAATCATGCTGAAGGAATGTAGGAAGATGCTCGTAGATCTATATATTCTAGTAAAACATTTTATAATAGCGTTGATGTGTTGTATTTTGACCACTCACTGTATCACAGTGAGCCGTAAGTTGTGAGACGAAGCTGGAAACTGATTGCGACAGAAATGAAAACGATACGACAAATTGTTTGTTTGAGGCTTGTATCAGCATCATTCACTGCAATACTTGGAAAATTGCAGGTTCACACTGATCAATGCTTAATACAATGGATACTAGCACATCACCCTACACACTTTATTCCACCGACTTCGGTACCGAAATCTCAGCAGCTGACCATTCGGTAATGCGTTAGGTAAACGAAAAAATTACCGAACGATCGGTAAATTGTGATTTGCCATGAAACGTCAAAAGTTGCTGAACACTTCGGTAAATTTTAGGCCCATCTACCGACCTATACGGTAATTCAGTTTTTTTCGTTTTGTTCCCCAGCTACTCAATCGAACAAAAATAGAACAAAAGTATGATGCAATTTGTAATATATTTTATTTCTAGATATATGCATTTGTTCTGATATAAAAGTGTTTCCGATATATGCAGCACCACACATGCCATTCTTAACATGTATGAGCCGATTTGCAGGCATTCGAAGCATGAGGAGCAAGGCTGGTTTTGTTTCTGAAAAGAGAATATCAATAAAATAGAACGTAATAAATTCTAACACGATTATAAAACTGTTGTGTCTAGTTGCTTATAATAGAATTGAACTCAGAGGATACTTACATACAGTTTTTCACAGATTTTAATGAACAAATCCACAAATTTCGTGAGTCGTCTACGTTGCGCTGGAAAGGAGGAAAATATGCACTGCATATGTATGACCGTTGTCAACAAACATATCGAGGTTCATGACAGCTGAACTTTACAGAATGTTCCGTAATAGTTTACCGAACTCGGTGATGGATCTGTTGCACTGATGTTTTCGGTCAATCAAATTACCGAACTCGTTAAAATAGGATGACATCACCGATATTCTGTAAATTGATTTTTGCAATTTCTCATCGAATAGGCTGATTTTCATCACGCCAATCTGTCATGAAACGGCCTACTTTCCTGCACTGAAGTATGCAGTGCGCGAATAGTCATTACCTAACTGAAATCAGCGCTGTAGTGATTCATTACGCAACGCTTTCTCATTACGCAACTGTTTTGAGTTGCGTAATGAATCATTACATCACATAACATAAGAGGAACTCGAGCTCAGAAAGTGGCACCCACTTTAATAATTGCATGCTGGTATAAGGACATCGAAATGTCTGTGTTAGTGTTATATAAAGTGTTATATCAATCGACATTGCACATTGGGCCAGACCGCAAAATTAGGAGAAAAAAAATTGATTATGAAGATGATTTTTTAGAACAAAACTGTCTTCGGCAAAAATGTTACATATGATGAGGACTACATCACAGACAAACAGACGTAACACTTAGAACAAATCTCGATCAAATTCATAGTCACGAGGACATGTACGCCCAATGCTAAAATCGGTGTATTTGGCCGACGCGTCAACAGATGGCGGTAGTGAGCAAACGTCAATCACGAACAAGAACGATGCGAGCGCTGCGGGTGACGGATTGGCCACCTACCATATTTTCGAATCAACCGTAAAAAAGGTGGTCGATGCTCAATGATGGGAGTGTGACGTCTGTTTGTCTGTGACTACATTTTGACATTCAGTGACATAAGGGTGGTCCAACAAAACATGGAAATAATTTTTCCAACTTTTATGTTTTTCAAGCTAGCGCTTTGAACTGTTCTATAAGGTTGTTCTCTGTTAAATTTGGAACAACTTTGCCCAAGACGCCAACCTTGTAAGTCTACTATAGCCCTTCCTATGGCGTTTTCAATGTTGCAGGGTATGGTAGTTCATGAAAAATTGATATTTTTGCCCATAACTTTTTTACTTCAAATTCTATCAAAATTACGTCTTCTATAAAGTTTTAGAACTAGTTGACACGCGAATTTTGGTGAAAGAGTTAAGTGATTCTATTCATTCGTTTATGAAATATGACCAGTTTTATTCAAAAAAACGTCAATATCAACAACAATGGGGATTTGCACAGGATTTGAAAGGTATAAATTAGAGGTTCAAATGGTATATTGTATCACTGGAGAATATTGGAGGGTTTATCTATAATTTTGATGAGAAAACGAACATATTGAGCATGAGCACGAGCGTAGATGACCGTACAATTCGTAGTTGCTACTCCTTGATTGACCTGAACCATCGAAGTTGCACAAAGAGTTAATGAATGGGGCTTGGGATTAGCTTATCATTCTTCAATATGCACAAATCGAGAACTCAAATTTAAAAAGTTAATATCTGCGCCGGGTACATCCTTACGATCAGCGGGGAAGGGGAGGTATGTTAGTTAGACAACCGTTGTTACTACAGACCGAGTATACCTCTACATCTCCACAGTTGTCATGGAAAGGTTATTGGGTTAGTGGGATAAAGTAAAGATCTGGGAGTCACCAATCGTTGGTGATGCGATCCATGATATAAACACGCTTAATCGGATTCGTGATATAATTCGATAAACGCATTGTACGCCGACCAAGTGTTCATCACTCGCCCACGCAAGAGCAAACGAGACGATCAATAGATCAAACACTCTTAACAATCCGCGACGCTGGGAGTAGTAATGACTTTTAAGCTCGATGTCAGATAAACCAGCTTAGATTAATTTGTATGCTAAATTATTTATATGAATAGGATTTATTCGTGCTGTTCGGAATATGCGGCAGAATAATCACAGTGATTGACAATGGAAACAAAATATGATTCTTTTAAGAAAAACTTACAATAAAAGGAGATAGGGGAACTCGGCAGTCTAAGCCAATGCCGCACTTCTTTTGTAATATTCTCGGACATCAGCAGATAAATTACGTGTTTGTCTGTTTTCATTTATGCGTTGCTCAATCCTCTATCGATTCACATCGACAGACTTGTCAAAATGCTTTTTGAAACGTTTTTACAACGCTGTGAACATCTCTTGTCAGTGTGACTATTGTTGGCAGCCTCATTCTGTTCGGCAACTTTCCCATAAGAGCTGCTGGTGAATCACTTCGGCAGCTCCAAATCAGTCGCATTTTGAGGTGTGTTCATTTGAGTTGATGACATCTCTGGCGGTATTGTTTGTTCAGTCTCGGAAATCTCGTCAGTGGGAAGCGGACAGAACAAAGAATCATCTGAATGGTTTCAATGACGTGTTTTGATAGAATAATACTGTGAATTTGGCGTTTGAAATTTGATTGCCGATAATAGTCGAATGGTGCCGAAGGCGTAAGTCTCCCTATATTAATATTTTTATCGCCAATTCCGGCTGGTTTTTGCCTATGAGTTGCATTTCAAGTCAGCCTAAGCCGCAAGTGTTCGGAATATGAATCTTAACATTATATAAATAAGTATAATATGCTAAAAAATATTCAGTTTTAAAGTTTTCAACCAAATTATGTTTAGAATTTTGCAGTTATATTCAACACGCAGAGAATTGACAGCTATTTAAAATAATAAATATTTTAGTTGTTTTCAATAAGTGTTTTCGATTTGTTGTAATAAAAAAAAATGTTGAAACAACAATGAATTTTATCAGAACAATCCAGCTTTTTACGCTAGCTATAAAGCAACGGGGGGTGATTTGACTTTGACATTTCTTGGCTATCAATTTTATAGTTTAGTCTTAGTAGGCAATAATTGAAGTTTGTTGATTGAAATGTCGATAGTTTTCACTGGATTTGTTTTGTTGTTGTGTTGTTGTTGTTTGAGGGGGACTTCAACTCGAAGGTCATTCGTCCCAAAAGGATTTGTTTAGCTGCTGCGTTTTTTCTGTGCATATTGCAATGTCTACTCCATTTCACACAAAACTTTATTGAATAAAAATGGTCATATCTCATAAACAAATGAATATTATTATTTCACCAAAATACGCGTTTCAACTAGTTCTAGATCTTTGTAGAGAACGTGATTTTGATAGAATTTAAAATAAAAAAAGTTATGGGCAAAATATTAATTTTTCATGGACCACATTGAAAACTCCAAAGGAACGGCTACAGGGCCCAGATAGCCGTAGCGGTAAACGCGCAGGTATTCAGCATGACCATGCTGAGGGTCGTGGGTTCGAATCCCGCTGGTCGAGGATCTTTTCGTAAAGGAAATTTTCTCGATTCCCAGGGCAAGAATGGTCAATCGGCAAAGAAAGCTCTCAGTTAATAACTGTGGAAGTACTCATAAGAACACTAATCTGAGAAGCAGGCTTTGTCCCAGTTGAGACGTAACGCCAGAAAGAAGAAGGAACGGCTACAGTAGACTTACAAGATTAGTGTCTTCGGCAAAGTTGCTCAAAATTAAACAAAGATCAACTTTATAGAAGCATTAAATTGCAAAGCATAAAAGTTGCAAAAATATTTCCGTATTTTGTTGGACCACGCTAATGTCACTTAATGTCAAAATGTAGTCCTCATCATATGTAACATTTTTGCCTAAGTGCTCTAAAATATCGATTCTACCCCATTACCCCGAAAGCCATTTCCCCGAATGCCATCACCCCGAATGTACCATTACCCCGAATTCCATCACCCCGAATGCTATTTCCCCCAGGCATTGCATTTTATCAGTAGAAGTATTAACCTAAGAATGCTAATGTCGCTACTGTTCGTGTTACCAACATCTAGTTTGCCACGCGCTGACAGCTTGAGTAGCGATCCTCAAAGTGTCAAATAAATGTTTACATCATCCACTACAACATGGCATCGAACAAACGATGAAAAGATACAGTTAAAGGTGATAATAAACTAATTCAGTTTTGTGAGAACAGCGCCATTAGCGTTCTACTACTAATATTTCTATTATTTTATCTCATCTTTCGATCATCTGAGCAAGATATAGATCGAATAAACTGATATTATCTAGAGCTCTTTGATCATCTTTATGATGAAAATCTATGGCTCTTTTGATGCTCGATTAAATCTTTTCGACTCAGCAATCCGCGTTGTTTATACAGTGACAGCGTTTGCAAGAAGTACAAAACAATTCGCAGACTCAACGAAAGTAAGTGCACTAACACATTTGGAAGGGAACCAATTCTTAATTTATTCAACTTTTAGGTTTGCAGATTTTCACTGATATGGATTGGAGGTTCTTTCACTGCATAATGCATATTGAATTTTCGCATAACGAACCAGTGAGTCTAGCCGCATATTACATGTATAACTATTGAGGATCCTTAATACCACTTTTTCCTCAAACAGAAATCAAGCAGGACGATGGTTACCGTAAAATTGCAAACGACAATATGAATTTCATGGCTGACAAGCTCATATTAGCTGGAATCTGCTGAAAGCTGCTTTTAATCAACATAATTTTACATAGAAGGTTTCGCGTAGCACTACTGATTATGAATCAGTTTTATGAAAAATGAAATAATAAAGAGTACTGTTGGATTTGCTAAAATAAAAGTAATTTTATGAATTTTATGTCTATCACCCTTTAAAAGAGAACGAAAAATCATACGCATGGATTTGGAGAAAAATCGACTTTCACGTGTGGATAATTAAGGTTCATGAGAGTTTTAAGGAGTGTACGTTTGCTTCTGTAATCGAAAACTTTTCATTGCGCGAAAAAAGCTCCACTAGTCCACTGAGTGTTTCAAGTGTCTTCTGATGTAAGACGGTTCAGTACCTGTGATACGTTAGAAAAACAAACTTTTACTTGTTACATATTTATCATCTCTAAAATGTTCAAAATCCGACTGCTATTAACCCCTACAGCAGTTTCTTTTAATCTTTTTCGGTCTTCAAATTCTTCGGAACACTGAACTACAGCTATAGTTCATCAATCAGTGGACGTTCTGAAAAATAACTCTTTCCGGGAGCCCAAAATATTATTTCCAAGAAAAAGATTATAAATTCAAAATAATTAACCTCAAATTACGTAACTGAACACAAGTAATCAGGTATGAAACAGAGAGAGAGAGAGCTGTCAAGATAATCAAGATGGAAAGATGATATCATTTCAATGCACTCTTCGATTAGGGATAATATCTTTGAATCATACGGAGATGATCTCTTTGATCAGATGAGATTGCAATGCCTGATTTCCCCGGATTGACAATTATCTTGACATGATGATATCGATGACATTAATGGCATTAATGTAGAATCTAAAATATCATCTTCATAATCAAAATATTTTTTTTTTCATCTAATTTTGCGGACTGGCCCAATGTGGCATTGTATTGAAATGAACCAAAGATAACATATATCTAGAGTGGCAACGAAGGGAATGAAAATAACTATTTATAGTACAACTTTAGAATGAGATTTGCACCACTCGTATTCGAGATAATTTAGTCAATGTATAAGATATCTATGTTGGAAGGATTTTCGAAAGCAAAAGCTTTTCCACGTTATGAAATAGGAAGTTTTTGATAGGAAATAATATGTTCGAAACGATCACATTCTGTGGTTATGAAACATGAACACGGTGTCTTTGTGGAGCAACTTTATTACAAAAAAATAGGTAAGTCTGAAATTTCGAACTAAAAACAATTAGACTTTGCTCTTTCATTTGCGACCAAAATCAAAATAATCGGTCGGGGGGTCCAGAACATTTTTTTTTATTTTGTGTGAAGTATTCATGGTGTGTGTTTTTGTACCGACACACATTGTGTTGAACATAGATACGGGACAAACTGCAAGATCAAACCATTTGAACACCTTGGCTTGGAAGGTAAAGTTGTTCTTACTCAAAAGAGCTGTAATAAGCATATATGACATATGATATACGCATAATTGCAAAACTGTCTCAAACGTCCATGACAAATTTTGAAAATCGTACTTAAATTGGTCATAATGATGTAAGAAGTTATTAGGAAATATTTTTAATAGGTGAAGATGCTTCGATATCAAACCTCGAATTTTCAAGAGCTTGTTTGTAGATTTGTATCTTGAGAAACTGACAACCTTTTGCGTTGAACATTTTATTGATTAGTCGCTACCAGCGAGTGACCAGTGAGTTACCGGTTGTCTGCTTCTCTAGATTTGTGCTTCTGAAAATTGGAGGTTTGGTTTCTATGTATATTCACCCTTAAAACCATTGATAACCGAGTGTGTAGCTCTTTGTTATTAAGCAGATAAACGGACCAAAATAAAAACTGTCACCGCTAGGAGACAGAGGAGGATCTTCTCTTCGTCGTACCATTGTGAAATAAAGTGTAAATCCATTCGTTTGCTCAGTAATAACAAGCTATTGCTTTAAGGACGAGATCATAAATTATGCGAGATTTCTCGTTTTATTCGTAGGGGATGGTACACAAATTATGTCACGCTAAATTTCAATTTTTTCGACCACCTCTCCCCCCCCCCTTGTTACACTTTCTGTATGAGTCCTCCGATAATTTTGTAAGGCTTATCACGCATGGTTTAACCCTCTCCCCCCCTTGGAGCGTGACGTAATTTGTGCATGACCCCTAGATACAAAAGTGACTTATCCGCCTTTCAAACAACACAATTTCAGTTATTCGAATTAACTAGTAGAGGGCTTCGCATGTGATAAACCTTGTTATAAGGCATGTAATATACTTGCCCCATGGTGCTGAAAAATACGCTAATTTGGATGGTATTTGAGAAGTTTCAAATCTTATATTTTTTATGTTATTTTCTTAATGGCACAGTGCTTATGAAAAGATCAGAAACTAACATCATGAGGCTAAAATGGGATTGAGATTTTTGTACTTGTTTGCAGTACCATAACCCCATATTAATCCATCTACCGGCAGCTTCATTTTGTCAAAATATTCAAATCGCGATAACTTTTTTGTTTCTCAATATTTTTGAATATTTTTTTCAGAATCTGTATCGGTTTTGAGCATTGGTCATCTATATTCGGAGATATTCCAAAATTCCTTGGGGGACCGACGCATAGCCATAACTCTCGTAATTAACTCTGGCAACAGATTTTTTCTCATATTCGGTTATTCGCTTTTCAAAACTAAACTTTGATGGAAGTCTATTGTGAAGAAATTAAACAAATCGGTGTAACTGTTTTTGAGCAATGAGTTTTTATGTTTTTGGTACCACTCTAGCCGTAACGAAATCTTGAAAACTTCTTAAAAAATCATATTGAAATTTTATATGGGAAGCGTCGGTCCCCCAAGGAACACCGAAATATTTTTAAAACCAGTTGACCAATGGACGATGCCGACATAGATTCCAAAAGTAGAAGAGTTTTTTGAGAAGTTGTGAAAAAATGGCGGAAAAATATAGAGAAACAAAAAAGTTATCGCGATTCAAATATATTTTTGTGCTGAAAAAATGAAGCTGCCGGTAGAGGGGTTAAGCTAAATAATAGCAAACAAACTAAAGAATATCTCTTCTGCTAACTGTTGAATTGAATTTCTCTCTTCAGCAAATTTCTTTATTATGGTTTGAAGAATGAGCTTTTACAATGGGATAATAAGTTTGTACTTACATTACAGTACAAGCGTGTTTGGAACATATCTCAAAATTTCTTCATAGTAATTTCCGTATAAACCTACATTGTCTTTGGGCCTTAAATCACCACCTAGAAAGCTGAGAATTTCACAGAACACTATTTTTATAGTAAGGATAGTAAGGAACATATGTGAGATTGAATTCTCAAACATTTTTTAATTTTGAACCGCCCTAATGTACATAAACACATAGATAGGCAAATTCAAACAAATGTGCAAGTCTCTCGAAATCAAACAAAAAAAAAATTACTCTGGACCCCCCGACCGATTATTTTGGTTTTAGCAGCAAATGAACGCGAGAAACCTAGACTTTATTGTGGAGAAGTTTCAGACTTACCTATTTTTTTGTAATAAACTTGTTCTACGAAACACACCGTGTGAATATTAAATAGAATGGCAGAAAAAATTTACATTTTATGAAAAAATAATATGTTTTATTTTCATACATTGCTTTCCAACGTTGTCGACCGTCCCCCAGTCTTACACTGAGCCAGAAATTGCGTACGAATTTCATAAGAGAACGCTTGTGAATTGATTTCTTGACTGGTATTCTCTCTTTCATAAGATTGTTATGAAACACAAAACGTCCGATATTCACAAGAAATTCTTGTCGTTATCATTAGAGATCTTATGAATATCTTTATTATCCTAAATTCAAAGAGCGATTATCTAAATACATAATGGTCCTAAAGAATTCCATAATTGATATCTATGATCCTTCATAAGAGTATCTTATGATATTATACCTATTTGTATTATGAACGCAATGATCGATGGAAGTTCACAAGTTTTTCTTATGAGTCTCATTAGATGCTTCTTATGTCTTTATTCCAAAAGAATTTCGTATGAAATTCTTAAGTGGTTTTTGATAGGAAGTCGACTGTTTTTCACAAGTGTTACTAATCATTGTCATACGCGCGCTTATGAATCTCAATCGTGAATATTTTGTTATTAGCATCCCTCCACGTAATTCATAAGATTTTCGTATGAACTTGTTAAGAAAATCGTACTCCATTAGATTGTCTTATGAATGCCAATGATCAATGCGTTTGATATCCAAAAAGAGTTTCTTATGGAATTATATCTGTCTATGTAATGAGTGTTATTTCATAAGTCTGTTGTGAAATGTTATAAGATTCTCGGATGAAGAACAAAATACTTCTTATGTCGTTATTCCATAAGAAATTCTTATGTACTTCATACGTTCCGTTTCCTCAGTGTAATGTCTGTAATCTTCGCAGCAACTGGTCTACTGATCGAATCATATGTTTTTTGTTTACTCTTGGTAATGACAGTTCGAAGTCTTCTATACTAGATATACCACTTGCCAGCAGCTGGAAGTGGGTACAACTTTTCAATTCGCTTTCACTTCGGAGTTCCACATATGTTATGTGATCACATAATCATTTTTCAGAAATTGTAAAATGGTGGTGAATGCATTCCGATATTATTTCTGATACCCTCAAGTGGTCTTTTAAGAAATTGCAAAAAATGTTGTACGTAACTCGTTGCAAAACTCAATTTTTACAGCACTCGTCGTAAAATTTACGACTCGTGCTGTAAAAATCATCATTCTGCAACTTGTTCCGTAAACTACTATTACAAATTCCGGTAATTTTCCAGGCGATTGCCGAAACAACTGTAAAATTTTAAATTACCGGTCTGTTTCGGTAAATTTCATTACCGAACTCTGAAAGTCTGTTTGAGTGTGTAGCTATCATTAGGTAGTTTTCGTTTGACAACAGCGAAAAAAACAACTCAGTGCAAAAAAAGATCTACCCAGCGTTGGGGAACTTCGACGCTGGGTTGGTGCGTCTCTCTCTGTTTTAAAAAACATTGCTGGTGCGAAAGGGGCAAAACAACCCAACCGTGGGTAAAAACTAAATGTAGTTTACTCAAATTTGAGTTTGAAAAACTTCTTTTTTGGGTAGTCTGATTTCTCCGTGTACTCTAAGGTTAAGCTTCACTACAATTTAGAATTTTATCGTTGATGTTTTGATTTTTTTTCTAATGCTTACATGATAGTTTTCAAATTGCTTTTCCATTATGGCAGGATTACTCCAGGATGTGACCGAGTTCAAAAGCACATACACTTTGGTGATAGTAGATTTTAGATTGGGGTTATTATAACTAAGGTTCGTGTCCAACTCTGCTGGAATTTGAATAAAAGCTTTTAGCTTTAATTGTGCTTCATAATCGATGTATGGTCCACAGCTCCAATGTTTAAATGTCGATTGAAATTTGTGTAAAGGCCCATTGTTGTACTGCAACTTCAGAAATGATCCTTCTGCCCTCCGGAAAAGAATTCTTAAACTGCAGGAAAAGGAAATAATGAGCGTGTCATCATTATACCAAATAATGCGTGGACAATATTTCCCCTTACTAGTGTCATTTGTGGTGGCTTTGAACGGATATTGCTGTTTCATGTTTAATGACGATAATTTTCCTCCAAGTTTAATACACTTTATCAGAGAAATCAAAGCAAATTTCTGCGGAAGCTCCACTAATTTGCTATCGTTTCCAAATCATTCGCCAGTGTATTACAATCTCCAGAGGACCCTCGAAAGGCAATGGGACGTGTCCCAGTTGGTGGCGGATGACATTGTAATGATTAATACCCATTTTCATGGGATTGACTGTGCACTGGTTTTTGGAGATGTTTATACAACGGTGAGTGCAGTGGTCGAATGACGTTCATTAAAGATTCTAAAATGTTCGTATTTCAGGTTCCAGAGGTATCATACATTCGAATGAATGTTATTTACGTCATTGAATATGTGGAGGCAATGAATTCCTCAAGCTTTACCAGCCCAGCACTCATGGATTCAGATGTCGTTTTTGTGTTGTACAATCAGACCGAATATACCTTAAAGCATTTTGGATTTCCAGACCTTGCAATCCAAACGAATAAATCCATCGCCAAAGATGGACCGAATCTGAAAAATCTCCACTTGCTGAGCCTGTACTTCAAATATTTTCCGTACGAGACGTCTTCTTCAGCACCAGAGATACTCTGGTCAGCTATTACTGAGCGGCACAATCTAACGCACACCTATCCTAGTACGTATCCCAAACTTGAACTGAGTGGTAGAACGTTTTTTGAAATGTCCAGTTTGCATCGCATAACTTACAGCGATTGCTTCGTAGTGCCACTTCCACGACGCCGACCAATCCAGTACATCCTCATAGATCCGTTTGACTTTCCCACGTGGATGAGCATAATCTTCATGGTTTTCATCGTTCTACTCATCATCCGGCTCGTAAATCATGACCCATCGTTTTGCCAACTAATCTTAGAACTGTTAAGGACCATCATCAATAGCCCCTACTGGAGGCCACAATCCCCCGGTGGGCATCAGATCTTCACTATTTTCATCATTGGGAGTTTCGTCCTCAACACTACGTACCAGTCGCTCATCACCGCAATGATATTGAAACCGAGCTTCTACCCACCGCTCAACACGCTAGACCGAATCAACAAAACCTGCAGCCCAATGATTAGCCTCCATTACGAAGAAATGAGTTACGATTTTCAAGATATTCAAAAGGAGCAAAACGCATGGAGTGAAGCTTACGAATGGCAGTGCTTCTACGGATCATGCACCGTGTTGGCCGACTTTAAGCAGATTTGCAGCGCGTTCGAGAAAGTCACCAGAAACCTGAACTGTTCCTTTTACGGCAAGGCTGGATTCGAAGGCCGGGCACATCCAGTGTTGGCCAATATACAGATACAGCGCAAATCGATCACGAAACTGCTGCAGTTCTATGCTGGAGCATTTGTGCAAGGGGCGTTGTACCATTTCGTGGATTCTGAGGACACGGATGCAGCGATGAGGATGAAATTCGCCAGGAAAAGGGATCAGGATAGTTTGAAGGTGTTGAGTATTGAGGATCTTCGATTGGTGTGGATGATATTGCTGCAGGGATTATGCATCAGTGGAGTGACCGTAGTGGCTGAGATTTTGTATTATCGCCTCAAGAGTAAATTTTGAGCTGTCTGATTTCTGTGCATTTTGTTGTTGAAAATCTATGGAAGATTGTGTAACCGGTTGGTTCCAATCTTTAGATTTTCGTATTTTGTAATTAAAAACGTGAATTCTCACAAACACATACACTTATACAAACACGAAAAGACTGGAAACCAACCGGTAACAATTGCGTAATGAAGAGTGCTTGAATCTTGTGGTTGGAATGCATGTTGATTCACATGAAGCGGCATGTTTGACATATAAATATCACGGATGTGATTACCGGTAATTCGTTCCAGACATTTCAGAAGAAATTAGGTAAGACCTGAGAGAGACTCGCGACGAGGAAACATATCAACGTCATATACAGCCCAGATTCCGCTGTCACGAAACGTCAAATGCAGCCCATCGTTTTCATGGCTGAAAAAGTGAAAAGTATTGTATTCAAAATAAACTATTATTAAAAACCTAAGTCAGCGGAGCAAGACTAGTTATTTATAATGTCTGCTACGTTTTCTGACATGAAATTTCACTCAAAATGCCGTTTATACTTCAGTGTGAAGCGAACGCAATAGTTTTTTGCTGAGAAGATCATGTGAGAGCTTGAACGGCTTGGGCAAGATTGATGTACACACTGAGTGGAATAAGAAAAAAAACTCAGCAATCGCAGAAAAAGAAGACCGTCTCCGCGAGTCTCGTCTCAGGGTAAGACTTATTGGCAGGGTTGGGAAAAAATTTGAAATTCACTCCACAGTAGCCAAACAATGCCAATCCCAGTCAGCGAGCCCAGTGAAACTCACGCCCATCGCTGCTGTAGGCAAAAAGCCTTGAAAATTGCAAAACACACGTTGCTAAGGGCAACCCAAAATTACTGTAGAAAAATGTTCTATTTCCCGCTGCATTTCCCGCATTTAGAGGCTTCATTGACACCTAATCAGATAGTTTCTGAACGTACTTGAGTAAGAAATATATTTTACCAGACTTAAACTAATGCGTAGATAAGACCAAGAATAACGTCTTTTCAAAAGTAGGAAGTTCTTGTGTCTCATGAAATGCATAACATTTTTTAGCGTGACTAAGTAGTGGCCGTATACTCCTAGGCATACTCGGATCATTTTCATGAAAAATTTAGCTTGACAGCAGCCTGGCTGCTGGTTGATATCCATCTCACACCCCCCAGATTGACACTACCGATTTAGAAAATTCATTCACCCAACATAGACTACTTGATGAGCACTGCTTATTGGTCAATAGTAGTTTATGGAACAAGTTGCAGAATGATAATTTTTACAGCACGAGTCGTAAATTTTACGACGAGTGCTGTAAAAATCCAGTTCTGCAACGAGTTTCGTACAACATTTTTTGCAATCTCGTAGAAGACCACTTGAGGGTATCAGAAATTATATCGGAATGCATTCACCATTGTTTTACAATTTCTGAAAAATTGTAGTGTTATGATTCATTACGCAACTCAAAACAGTTGCGTAATGAGAAAGCGTTGCGTAATGAATCATTACGACACTGATTTCAGTTAGGTAATGACTATTCCCACACTGCATACTTCAGTGTAGGGAAGTAGGCCGTTTCATGACAGATTAGCATGATGTAAAACAGCCTATTACGATGAGAAATTGCAAAAAAAAAAAACTCTTACCTTCTTCATACGACGCACGTACCCGGCAAGACTTTGCACAGATTTTTTATTGCTGTTCTGGATTAGGCTTTTTTCAATCTCACCAAAAAAAAACGCCAAGAACCGAAAAGGGCATAGTACACCAAAAAGAAGAAGGAAGTTTGGTCACAGTGCGCATCGTACTTTCGTGCTGTGCGTACACGAATTCTCTCCGCTGTTGGATGTTTTCTTAAAAACTACCTAAAGCAATAAAACAGTACTTTTCAGTGCTACAAAAACAGTAGAGTAAAGTGGGGCAAAAGTTCGAGTGGGGTAAGAGTTCCTTTTTAAGATTTCTAGCTCAATTCAAAACAAATCTTATAAATGTTATTGTAGTTCGAGTGCTATTCAAGTAAGAGACTTTTACTCCAAATATCATAAAAATCGATTGAGATTTGGAAAAATTATGGCTATTTGTTGTTTTTCGACGTGAATATTGTAATTTTTTTTATGTAAAGGCGTTTCTAGGCCTATCATAAGGTTGCTTTGACGTGTATTAGATTTTGCATAAATGCTTGAAAACAATTTTTGGCCCATAGTGGGGCAAAAGTTCGAATCAGCGGGGCAAAAGTTCGACTCATGTATAAAATCACGAAAAAAATTTCAAATTGCCTAAAATCCACATATTATCTTCAAATTTAGTTAAATTTGTCTGATCGTGTGAAAACTGTCACCAAAATTTTACATTTCCACTAAGTTTTGCGAAAAACTGCTATTTTTGAGTATATTACAATTAACCCGGTTTTGGGAAATTTTTTGATGAAAATTTAGTGTGTATTTTTCGGCAAACTTAAGTTTACGGCTGGTGTAAAGTATGCCTGTCATTAAAGGATCGATATTTAGTGTTTTAGCCAGCGAACTTTTGCCCCACACTAGATTCGAACTCTTGCCCCACCGGTGGGGCAAAAGTTCGAATAAGACAATAAATTTTGAAACTGCTATAACTAAAAATGGGTAAATATTTGGACATAAGTTTGTTCAGCAAATTATAGCCAATATGTTGAAGTTTCACTGTATGGTATTTGTTTTGTTTTAACTGCTATTGTTTTCCTGGAAACTTTGATTATACCACTAAGGTCGAACTTTTGCCCCACCTTACTCTACTTTTCAATGCTAAAATTAAAAACGGTACTTTTCAGTGCTACAAAAACAGTATTTTTCAGTACTATTTTTTCTACTATTGATCCCTTTACGATCCTTGTTTGGACCCGTGCCTTCGATTTTTCGTTGGACCCGTTGGCAAAAGCTAGTGGTGGTAATCCTTCTTGGACATCGTCTTGGGAAAAAAACCTCTCGAAGGTCACGTCTTCTTATTCACTAAACATGGTTGCAACAAAAAACAAAAGGAAGAGTGAATCTCTGAATTCACAACTTCCTTCCAAAAAAATGGGATTTAAAACTGCCACTAAACGTGGCAAGAATGGAAGAAAGGACGTTTCTCCGGAATACGAACTTTCTTCCAAGGGTGAAATGAATAATTGTGGGCTTCGTAGCCGTGCGGTTAGTGTTACAAGGCATTTAGCCGCATCGTGCTAGGGGGTGTGGGTTCGATTCCCGCCTCAGGCCGGTAAACTTTTCGTGAGGACTGTTTTCCGACTGTGCCACTGGGCGTTGCATGCTAGTCCTGGAAGTTAATGCTGGAAGCATTAACGTGTCAGTGTCTTTTTAAAATGAGCAATCAGTTCGATGCTCTACACAAAATTTTCGAACACCAAATCGAAGCAGCCTCTAGCCCAGGCTCTTTGATTCAAGTGAGGAAGCAAAGAGTGCCGCCTATCGTGGTCAGTTGTTCAGAATTTGCGGGATTTAGGCAGGAGATCTTGAACTCCATTAGGGGAATCAAGGTTTCCTTCCAAATCGCAAAGAAAGGAGACTGTCACGTTTTGCCGGAAACTCTTAAAGATCGCGAACTTCTTCTCAAACATCTTGAAGAGAAGAATCACAAAATTTTTACTTATGACGACAAAACTGAACGTTTGCTCAAAGTTGTCTTGAAAGGCCTTTCAAGTGACTATAAGTCACCTGAAGAGATCAAAAATGGAATAAATGATTTACTTGGATTTTCCCCAGTCTAAGTAATCATTATGAAGAGTTAGTTGTGTTTGATCCTTCGACCTTGACGCTTGCTCCTGCGGGGCCCGACGATGAGGGCAAGATCAAACATGTCGCGCGTCGGTCGAGTGAAAGTGAAAAAATGCCGCGTTCGATTAGTTCTTTTTGATCTTTCGACATTGACGCTTGCTCCTGGGCAGTGCGTCAAGAAAGCCCGAACAGTCGTCAGTTGTTTTCCCTCTCGAGTCGCGCGCCTATTTTCTCTGAGTGCTTTTACATAGCCGAGCAAACGAGTGAGGCTGAAAGTGGATTGTTGCTGCTTAAGGATGAAGGATCGATTGGTGAGCTCGTTTCATGCTACTATTTCTAATCTATAAAATATGTATGACTGAACCTTTAATCGTTACAACGGTGAGACGTAAATATGATTTTACTTTGAAAGGTTCGTCACTGTGAGTGTCGACATGAACTCTGATTCATAAATTATTTATGTCTAATTTATTTTTCAAATCTCGTTTTTTTACCTTTATTTTTGTAATTAAAAAAAAGACTTTGAATGGTTCAACACTACAAGTGCATACTTGCGAAAGGTTCACTTTATTCAACAAACTTTAAAAGGTTTGTCACCTCAAGTGTCGGCATAATTTTTCTCTACATAGATATTGTTCATATCAAATGAAAATATTATATTTACATAAAAGCATGTTTACATCTCACAAATAATTATTTATCATGGTCTAATCGCTTATTAAAGTGAATCCTGTGACCCAACGATCCTTCCCATTAATAAATATCCCTCCCAGTAACCTTTGTGGAGATGCAGAGGCAAACACGGTCTCCGAATAGCAAAGGTTACACACTAACATTCCTTTCCCCCATGCCACCTGACTGCAAGGACGTGGCCGGCGCCGTTATTGACCATGTATAAATAGAGGCACTGAATTATGCACACTGAAGAAGATTATGGTTAATCCCAGCCGAACTTCTAGGTGATTCTTTGTGCATTTTCACTGACCTCGGCCAATCACGGAATAGCAACCATTGATATGTGTAGTCAGTCTAAGCTAAGCTAAGCTAAGTCCAAGTGATCATTATGAAAAAGAGAACCCAATATGGCATTGTTCGGAAAGGGCTTTCTCAAGAATATTAATTAGTTCACTTTAACAAAAAAGAACTAAATAATATTAAAGCTTTAGAAAAAGCAAAACTTTTGTTTGATGTCCGTGTGACGTGGGAACATTTCTAGAAACCTGGAGGAAATTACCAGAACTCCACTCAGTGCCGTCGGTGCCAAAAGTGGGGTCATGGAAAAAAACATTGTCGCATGGATGCTAAATACATGATTTGTGGAGGTTCTTCTCACGCCAAGGACGTCTGTCTAGTGAAGGAAGATACCACCAAGTTTATATGCTCTAATTGCGGGGCTAATCATAAGTGCCAGGCAGATGAAAAATAATATCCGTTACGATAACGGTCGTTTCCGGAATTTGCCTGGTAGAGTATCGAACAATACTCATTTTTCAGTTAACGATCGCTTTATTAGGAATCATACCCATCAGGAAGATCATAATCATGCTCATTCACAATCTAATTTTAATCCGTCGGGTAGCCGTTCGAATCTTTCAATTTCGAATGTATCAACCCACGGTAAATCCTTTGCCAATATCGTAGCAGGTAATTTTAACTCCCCCCCTATTCGTTCCATGAGTGCCCATTCTACTTGTTTCAAATCAAATGGAAAAAACCCTACCGCCACAGGTAACTCCTACTCAGCTTCTTCGTCTACCAAAAATTCTAATGGGAAATCATTAGATGTACCCACTTCAAGTGATATGTCTGCCTCAGATTTTAATTTTCTAACTGAACAATTGAATCTAATGATTGATGCAATGTTCAAAGCCACCACTATGACTGAAGCAGTCCAAGTAGGTGTAAAATTTTCAAATCAAATTGTTATTGGATTACGTTTTTCTAATGGATCCAAATAATAATTTACATATTTTAAATTGGAATGCTCGTTCTCTGAATGGTAAAATGGACGAGCTGTTTAATTTTCTTATAGTTAATAACGTGCATATAGCAGTAATTACCGAAACGTATTTAAAACCTGGATCTAAACTCAAGAGAGATCCTAACTTTTTTGTTTATCGTAATGATCGACTTGATGGGGCATGTGGGGGAGTTGCAATCATCATTCATAGGCGTATATAGGGACGTTCCGATATATCGAATCATTTTGACCATCCAATTCCTTTTTGCTGTTCGTGAAAGCTCAATTTGATGTTTGTAACAATGCGTAATGTAACATTTTCTACCAATAACACAATGTATAAGGTTTATAACAATGATAAACAAATGTTGGAAAACATTATTTTACTTTTGGTTTTTCGTATGACTTTCTTCCGATATTTTTTGATTCGATATATCGAAAAAAAATATCGAAAGGATTCGAAAACACAATGTTCTTTATTGTTGCGTAGGTGTTGATTATTTTTAGGTTTTTTAACGTCTATGATGATCATTATTAATTACTTTATTGGATAGAAATATAAGTTCAGCCTAACATAACGATTTGAAAAGCCACGAGCAGAAAGAAGGAACTATTTGATGAAACTGATTCGATATATCGGAACGTCCCTAGGCGTATAAAACATCAACTGTTTTCGTCATTTGAAACTAAAGTTTTTGAAACTTTAGGTGTTTCTGTTGAAACACAGTCTGGTAAATATACTTTCATAGCTGCCTATTTGCCTTTTCAATGATCTGGGCAGCAAGTTAATTTGCTCCAAACTGACTTGCGAAAATTGACTCGCAATAAGTCAAAATTTTTTGTCATTGGTGACTTTAATGCCAAACATCGGTCAAGGAATAATTCTCAAAGTAATTCCAACGGCAGAATTTTATTTGATGAGTGCTCTTCAGGATATTTCTCAATTCAATACCCTGATAGCCCTACATGTTTTTCCTCTTCTAGAAATCCATCTACGATTGACTTGGTCTTAACCGACTCTAATCATCTTTGTAGCCAACTGATTACTCATGCTGATTTTGATTCTGATCATGTCCCTGTTGCATTTCAAATATCCCAAGAAGCGATTCTCAAACCTATCAGCTCCACTTTAAATTATTTTCGAGCCGACTGGAATATATATGAAACGTATGTTGACTCTAATCTTGGTGTTAACATTTCTTTAGAAACTAAACTTGATATTGACAATGCTCTTGAAACTTTAACAAATTCCATTGTTGAAGCCAGGAGCATTGCAATTCCAAAATGTGAAGTCAAATTTGAATCTGCGATGATCTTAAAGTCTTGATCCGTCTTAAAAACGTGAGGAGAAGGCAATTTCAACGCACTCGTGATCCTGCTTTGAAAATTATATGGCAGGATTTGCTGAAAGAAATCAAGAAACGATTTGCAAATTTAAGAAACAAAAATTTTGAAAACAAAATTTATCAATTGGACCCTGGCTCTAAGCCCTTTTGGAAATTATCTAAAATCTTGAAAAAACATCTGAAGCCAATACCGGCATTGAAAGAGGAAAACAAATTATTACTACTAACTTACTTATTTGGCTTTACATCAATTATCTTGATAAAGCCTCGCCAACAATTATTCGCCAATTCACTCGGTTCATGGCCGCTTCTCTCCATCCTCGACTGTGACCCACGCTCTCCAGGTCCTGGTGCACCTGGTCAATCCACCTAGCTCGCTGCGCCCCACGCCTTCTTGTTCCGACCGGATTCGTAGCGAACACCATCTTTACAGGGTTGTTGTCCGGCATTCTTGCAACATGCCCTGCCCAGCGTAGCCTTCCAGCTTCAGCTACCTTCACGATACTGGGTTCGCCGTAGAGTTGAGCGAGCTCGAGGTTCATCCTTCGCCGCCACACGCCATTCTCCTGTACGCCGCCGAAGATCGTCCTTAGCACTCGGCGTTCGAAAACCCCAAGAGCTTGCAAGTCCTCCTCGAGCATAGTCTACGCCTCATGCCCATAGAGGACTACCGGTCTTATGAGCGTTTTGTACATCGTACATTTGGTGCGGGGGTGAATCTTTCTTGACCGCAGTTTCTTCTGGAGCCCATATTAGGCACGACTTCCGCTGATGATGCACCTTCGTATTTCCCGACTAACAATGTTGTCAGCCGTCAACAAGGATCCGAGGTAGACAAACTCGTCCACCACCTCGAAGGTATCTCCGTCTATCGTAACACTGCTTCCTAGGCGGGTCCTGTCGCGCTCAGTTCCGCCAACCAGCATGTAGGGGGACTGGGGGTAGTTTGCCCACGTTAAGGAGAACAGCGATTTTAGATGTGAAACACATTATTTTATGCTCTTTTTTTATTATGGTCGGATAGACAAACATGTTTTCTACCAAATAGTAGAAACAGCTATTCATTCTAACTTTTCTGGGGTTTATAAATTAATTTTTTTAAAATGCTTGCTTAAGTGCATATGCATTGTTTTGCGGGGTAAAACGCCCCGCTTGAGTTCGGCGTTAGCCATGCTGTGAACGAACGCACAGAATCATGCTTGTATATGTGTTGCATACATCCGGGCGTTTGTTCAGATGTTATTGTTCAATAATAGATACATGCTGATGCGAAAAATGTACATTTGTAAGGTTCAAATTTTTGTGTAACTTCAACGTGGCCTTACGTTTGGTAGAATTTGAATTCAAGCGGCTGTTTTGGTGTTATGAAATAGGGGTGGGCGTTTTGCCCCCAGAGTTGATTAAAGTTTAGGTCCTTCAATAAGCTTTTTGAGGGCAAATTTAACATATATTTTGCAAGTAATACAAACTATGAGAGTGCACAAGTTGGCTCTCGGCAATAGTTTCAGTAATTTGGTTTTTTACGACCTAAAAAATGACTTTGAAAATCGCACAAAATTGCAGTTCCCCTACTTTGTTTTCGACGCATTCACCATTATCCCGACTCTTGTTGCTTCGCGTTTTAGGCGGGTGAACAAATCTGCCACCGTTTCAAATTTTCTCCCAATAATATCCATGTCGTCCGCGAAGCAAACAAATTGTCCGGATCTCGTGAAAATCGTGCCTCGACTGTTAAGTCCGGCTCTCCGCATAACACCTTCAAGCGCAATATTGAACAACAGGCACGAAAGTCGTAGTCCCCGACAGGGCGATGATATCGTAGTCCCCGCCGAGACTCGAACGTACTGGAGTGTTCGCCCGAGATCTTCACGCAGTTTTGCACACCGTCCATCGTTGCTCTGATCAATCTTGTGAGCTTCCCGGGAAAGCTGTTCTCGTCCATGATTTTCCATAGCTCTACGCGGTCGATATTATCGTATGCCGCCTTGAAATCGATGAACAAATGGTGCGTAGGGACCTGGTACTCACGGCATTTCTGGAGGATTTGCCGCACGGAAAAGATCTGGTCCGTTGTCGAGGGGCCGTCGATCTAACTAATTGCGAAAAAGCTCAAAAACTTGCTATGAAGTTTGAAAGCGTGCACAACTTTAATTTAGGACTTACTAGTCCAATTGAAAATCAAGTTACTCAGGACTTCGAAAATATTCTCAATCAAGAGAACGTTTTCGAAAATGCCTGGGAGACTGATTTGGAAGAAGTGAGTACTATTATAAAAAAAAATCAAAAATATGAAAGCCCCTGGCGATGATGGAATTTTCTACATCCTCATCAAGAAACTTCATTTTTAGTTGATACCTGGGAGGGAGAAACCAATACAAAATATCTGTACGTCATAGTGAGCCGAGATTCCGCTGTCACGAACTGTCACTGTGAGCCCAGATCTCAAACATTGAACTAACATGAAAAAAGCGCGTAACTGATTAAAACACATTTTCGTATTTCTTCAAAAGTGATAAAAATCGAATGAAAATCATTTCATGCACATAACGCAAGTAATGTCACGTGAGCACCATTTAATCTGATTGAACATAAAGCATTGAAAAACGCATCGTTCTACTTTTTCATTTGAAAATGAATTTTTAGTGCCTAGAAAACTGTGGCCCTTTTTTCATGTTTGTCAGGAAAGATCGAAGGTGCACAACAAAAGGAAACTACCGATTTTCTCGAAGCCTGCCTTGATTGTTGTTGGCAAGCTGGAGTTATCTTGCAGTTCAAAATAACGTTGTCTTATATTTCGTGTGTAGTATCGGTGCCTCCCTCCCAGGTAGAGTTACTGCGCACGTACTGCAGCCTTAGGTGCAGGAGCCTCATTGCTTGCAAGCGCACGGGAGCACTGTACATTGTGAGACCTCTTTTGGTGCGCCTCATTTTTCTTGAGATGTGTCTCACTGCGGTCTCATGCGCTCCGTCACATGTGCTGTTTAAAATTCAGCGCAATAATTGAAGTGATTACAAAAGTTTTCAATGAGATTTAAAATTGTAACTCTTGGATCGTGAGTCTTCGACAATATCATGTAGCCCATCTAGACACCTGCATAATGAGGCGAAAATAGTTGTAGAAGCTCTACGTTACTAAGCATTTGTTTCACAGCTTGGATACCGATGGTGAGCCGTAGCGCCGAGTAGCGCATGAGACGAGTCTCCCAGAGAGCACAACACCTAGCGTAGGCTTTTAGAATTTTCGTGAGCCTACTTCTAGCGCAGCACACTAGGATTCCTATGAGCTGAGAGACGGTTTGATTGGAGGCTCGTTAGTACATTTCTGTGCTCCTGAGATATATGTAACCCTACTCCCAGGTTGATACTAGTGGTCCCGGCAAACTTCGTCTTGCCATCAAGTAGGCTGTAGAAAAACGCTATGGATCGTCCTATACAAAATGACAGTTCCGTTCCCTCTCGTTTTCCCTACCTTTCCGGTGAATATCCTGGGATTTTTATACATACGAACACGTCGGAACCCTTGAGGAACAAAACGGAACAATTATCATTCAAATGCGCTGACCCGTTTGTAAGCCATTTCGTGACATACAAACATCACTCCATTTTTATTTATATAGATATTTAACAAATGTTTTCAATTAGCATATTTTCCTGACAAATGGAAAAATGCTAAGGTTGTTCCAATTTTAAAACCAGACAAAAATCCTGCAGAAGCTTCAAGCTATCGTCCAATCAGTTTGCTTTCCTCCATCAGTAAACTTTTTGAAAAGGTTTTTTTGAACAGAATGATGGCCCACATCAACGAAAATTTAATTTTTGCCAATGAACAGTTCGGATTCCGCCATGGACATTCGACCACTCATCAACTTTTACGTGTAACAAATTTTCCAACATACATTGTTAGAATTATTCAAAGTTATCTGTCAAATCGTACACTTCAGGTTAATTATCAGAACTCTAGATCTGAAAGACTTCCTGTAAGAGCTGGTGTTCCCCAAGGCAGCATTTTGGGTCCAATATTAGAGTAAGGTGGGGTAAAAGTTCGACCTTAGTGGTATAATCAAATTTTCCAGAAAAACAATAGCAGTTAAAACAAAACAAATACCATACAGTGAACCTTCAACATATTGGCTATAATTTTGCTGAACAAACTTGTGTCAAAATATTTACCCATTTTTAGTTATAGCAGTTTCAAAATTGATTGTCTTATTCGAACTTTTGCCCCACCGGTGGGGCAAGAGTTCGAATCTAGTGTGGGGCAAAAGTTCGCTGGCTAAAACACAAAATATCGATTCTTTTATGACAGGCATACTTTACACCAGCCGTAAACTTAAGTTTGACGAAAAATACACACTAAATTTTCATCAAAAAATTACCCAAAACCGGGTTAATTGTAATATACTCAAAAATACCAGTTTTTCGCAAAACTAAGTAGAAATGTAAAATTTTGGTGACAGTTTTCACACGATCAGACTAATTTAACTAAGTTTGAAGATTATATGTGGATTTTAGGCAATTTGCAAATTTTTCCGTGATTTTATACTTGGGTCGAACTTTTGCCCCGCTGATTCGAACTTTTGCCCCACTATGGGCCAAAAATTGTTTTCAAGCATTTATGCAAAAACGAATACACCTCAAAGCAACCTTATGATAGGCCTAGAAACGCCCTTACATAAAATATTGAAAAAGATTTTATCTTCAATTGGTTCCATGTAACGAAAGTTTGACCAAAAATTACAATATTCACGTCGAAAAAAAAACAAATAGCCATAACTTTTCCAAATCTCAATCGATTTTTATGATATTTGGATTGAAAGTCTCTTACTCGAATAGCATTCGAACCACCGTGACATTTATAAGATTTGTTTTGAATTGAGCTAGAAATCTTAAAAAGAAACTCTTACCCCACTCGAACTTTTGCCCCACTTTACTCTATACAATATTTTCACATCTGACTTACCTGAGTTACCTCAGGGATGTCAATAATCTTTGTTTGCGGATGACACAGACCTCTCCGCCAAAGGACGAAGCCTGCGTGTCATCTGTAGTCGATTGCAAAAAAGTTTGGATATTTTTTCTTCATTCTTGCAAAAATGGAAGATTTCTCCTAATGCTTCCAAAACTCAACTAATAATATTCCCACATAAACCAAAAGCTCTTTATTTGAAACCTTCAAGTAGACATGTTGTCACGATGAGAGGGGTTCCAATAAATTGGTCAGATGAAGTTAACTATCTAGGGCTCATGCTAGATAAGAATTTAACTTTCAAAAATCACATTGAGGGCATTCAAGCTAAATGTAATAAATAGGTAAAATGTCTCTATCCCCTTATTAATAGAAAATCAAAACTTTGTCTTAAGAACAAGCTTTTGATATTCAAACAATTTTTTAGGCCAGCCATGTTGTATGCTGTACCAATTTTGAAAATGATTCTGAGACTTCCTCCCTGGTATAGTACCAATGAATTACATAGAATGTCCAATGTTAAAACATTGGAACAAATGTCAAATAAAATAATCAATAATTTAGGCAAAAATCGTTACAATCTTCTGTTGCCACGATTAATGCGTTAAGTATATGTTTAGGTTAAGTTAGGTTAAGTATATTTGAAGCGTTTTTTTCTCTTATAAACAGGTGAAATTAACTCACCTGTAAAAAATCTGAACTACTACGGCAAATGAAATGTAATATGTCGTTAACAAAATGTTAATAAAATCTTAAATTTGTTTTACCAAATTAGGATGATAGTGTTCTCTAATAACACAGAACACCTAGATATAAGAAATGAATGTAATGTTTGGAATGATACTAATAAAGAATTAAAAAAATAAAAAAAAAAATAAATAAACAATAATTTTAACTGGAATCAATATACCGTTCCACCTGGATGGATGTTCCAACCAAAACCGGTGACGGATAGGTAATTACGACGTCTTGATTACTTCCCTACTAGGAAACGAAAAATTGAAACCAATCGAATTGCTTCAATGGGCTATTTTGGGAAAACAGCTCTCCTTATTTGGTCGGTGCCTTTCGCATGTCCTTTTCGCGTAGTTCAAACAGATCCTATGACGCCAAATATTTCACAGGAAATTTTATATTACTTAAGCGTTTCGAAAACAATTTCAGAAGAAAATCCATTATGACACCCGAAACGGCTAAAACCAATACATTGCCTTTTATGAGATTTACGTCTAAGCGATTTCAGAAAAAAAATGCCGATCGAAATTTGATCCGACGCTTCGAAACGCCTCAATAAATACAAATTGCACAAATTGAATTGAACGTTCCATTCAGATCGGGAAATCATACACCCATTCAGCGGATCACTCATTCATTGACGGTTATGGACACGAAAACGAGTGTCTGCTGGCGTATTTGTATGCGCAACACGAGTATTTTCATTCGATTGAATTCGTAATCGAATTTGCAGGAATTTACTCACTGGAACGGTTTGTGCTCGAGTACCTGCGTGGATTTTCTGTTGACTTTTTTTCTCTTATCATCCTTCAAGTAGGATAGGAAAAATGGTACTCGACCAGACTATTTAATCTGCACGTTGTCGAAACAGCAATCCATGTAGCGTTCCCATAGAAATGCGAGATTTTAACCTTTTTTTGACCTAAACTGTTTTTTTTATGTCGATTTTCAACAGATGGGAGAGATGGAGGGCCGTTGACATAAACTTAATTTTCAACTGATTTTATTTCTCTCTTGGTTTAAATTTTGAACGACACTACAGTTTGTCTGACTATCTATAAATTTTTAGACTCTTTCGGTACAGTTATTGACTGCTTACCGTTTTGTTTCAAACTCCGAACAGACTCATATTCCGAACACTTGGTTTTTGTATGACGATTTAGTTGAAATGTTACACATCGTAATAAGATGCTTTTCATCACACAAATCTGTCATGAAACTGCCTACTTTCTTGCACTGAATTATGCAGTGCGGTAATAGTCTGTATCCAACTGAAACCAGTTGTGTATTGACTATTACGCAATGCCTTCTCATTATACAAAAAAAAAACAGACTGGCAAGCCCCGTTGGATAAATGTACGACTCGTGCTGTAAAAATGATCATTCTGCTACTTGTTGCGTAAACTACAATTTTGCAATTTCTCATCGTAATAGGCTGTTTTTCATCACGCCAATCTGTAATGAAACGGCCTGCTTTCCTGCACTGAAGTATACAGTGCAGGAACAGTCATTAAGCAATGCTTTCTCATTACGCAACTGTTTTGACTTGCGTAATGAATCACTACACAACAATTTATCAGAAATTTTAAAATGATGGTGAATGCATTCCGATATAATTTCTGATACCCTCAAGTGGTCTTCCACGTAATTGCAAAAAAATGTTGTACGTAACTCGTTGCAGAACTGGATATTTACAGCACTCGTCGTAATTATCCTACGAGGCTTGCCGAATTTATGACTCGTGCTGTAAAAATCACCATTCTGCAACTTGTTGCGTAAACTACTATTACATATTTGTTACATTTGGCTTGAATGCCCTCAATGTGACTTTTTAAACTTAAATTTCAATCTAGCATGAGCTTCTGATACTTAACTTCATCTGACCTATCAAAAGTCCAAGATACTCATCTTCATCGTGACAACATGTCTACTTGAAGGTTTCAAGTAAAGAGCTTTTGATTTACGTGGGAATATTAGAAGTTGAAACGCTTCCAAGTTAGGAGAAATCTTCCTCTTTTGCAAGTATGAAGAAAAAATATTCAAACTTTTTTGCAGATGACACTCAGGCTTTGTCCTTTGGCGGAAGACATGTGTCATCCGCAACCAAAGATTTCGGACATCCCTGAGGTAACTCAGGTAAGCCAGCATGTGAAATTATTGTATAATATTGGTCCGAAAATAATGCCTTGAGGAAAATCAGCTCTTACAAGACGCCTTTCAGAATTTAGAGTTCTGATAAAAAACCTGAAGTGTATGCTTTGATAGATAACTTTGGATTATTGTATGTTGGAAAATTAAAGTTTTTTAATTGTACAATCAAGCTTTCATGTCCAATCTTGTCGAATTCTTTTTCTATGTCTAGAAGAGCAAGATCAGTACAATAGCCTTCAGATTTGTTGGAGTAGGTCTCTAATTTTGAGATCTAGTAACGTCACGTGATTGAATTTAAATGAATGCATTGAGGTGAAGAGATACTGCAAAGTATCTAGAAAACTCGATTTGCATTTTCAAAAAGACAAATCATGTGATCTCTCACACAATCCGCAACTGCGAGATTTGTGTTAGGAGAAACAGAAAGGGCCATTGTGACAACCATCCTTGCACTCTAGCAACCTTATTTGCATTGAAGGTACACAGATCTTGGATCCGACCCTATAAAATTGTTCGAAGTGGTGTTAACTTTCCAGCTTACAGAAAAATGAAGCAACATAAATCTCATCCAAGCTTAACTCGAATCAATCCAGACAAGTACCGGGCGAAGCAGAAGCATGCTTCCCAGTAAAGTTTAATTCATTTTGCCTTAGAGAGCAAAACTAAATCACCAATCCTTTTTGCACGCTTATTCAATCACCATCTCTGTTCGAGGTGGTGGGTGTCAGTCAGTCAGCTACAAACTCACTCGTCCTAGCATCGAGCTCCAGCCAGCATAAAAAATGGATAAAGCATAAAAAGCGGAACAGTCAAGTGCCTAACGAAGCATTATGAGGAATAAGGGAAAAACTCCGGCTGCTCAACCTCACACTATTAGCTGACATTCCCCGGTGCTGCATATAAAAGCCATTAAATCTAATGAATAGCGTCAAACGGTGCGCAATTCGAGTTCCGGTGGACGATCCGGAACTGGGAAGAGGTGCCTGTCCATGGAATTGCCTAAGACCGACGGGACAGCTTTTTTTCTGTTCCATAATTTTACTTTCAACGTTCACTCGATTAGCGCCAAAGCGCTGACGGTAGCTTTCATCTATTGTTTTTTTTTTTGCGCTTGGGTTAGTAGCTCTACCTAGGGTTTTATTTATTTTTTAAAGTATCGATAAAAAATCACTCCATTGGATCACAAAAGCATATTAAGCGATTAACGGGTACATGCTTATGGAAAATTGTGTGAAATTTTATGCCCAATAGTGTTCAGCAGTGCTCAACTTGGGATAGAGTACCGCTTTGACTCGTATTCCATTTAATTTCACGTTGCAAAAAATCACAATCTAGTACATGACACTGAAGACGGCCTAACAGGTGAAGCCGAAATACGCGTATCTATCAAAGGGTACAAACTCTAGTGGAATTAAATAGTATAGTACTCAATTCAGTAATCATTTAGTTATGGAAAATATAGTTATCCTTCACTTAGTTTTACCAAATAACGTTATGAGTTCGATATCTAAGGCAAGTGCTGTAAAACTTTCCAAATAATGATCCATCTACAGAAAAAGCACACTTTTGAGCATCATGTTGTCTTTCAAAGAACAAAGATTATGCGAACTCAAATCTTCCCGTCTCTTAAGCTCATCGGATTCAATGACACTAAAAATGCATATTCAATTAGCAGCTGTTAGAACGATATGCACTCAAGCTGCATAGTTTTAATTAGAATTAACGCTTTGTCAGCTGAACAGCTTGAGCTAGATAGCGGGACGTCATCATCACGGAATTAATTCTAACGTTTGCTCTTTTGCATTGTCTCACTCTCTGCGAAAGGGAGCAATCAACTCCTAGCGAAACTCAATTATTCTAACAACCATATGAAAGCACCCGCAGTTAAGGGATACTGTTGAAATTAAACTCTCCCTTTTCCATTTTCTCATTACAGATAACTTCAAATTTGGACGTTTTCATCCGGCGCTTCAACGAAATCCAATACTGGGTGGTGACCGAAATCGTGTCGACGTCCAACCTGACCAAGCGAATGTCCCTGGTGAAGAAGTTCATCAAACTGGCTGCTTTGTAAGTTTGACTAAGCTGGTTCTTCCGTTTGATGGTCGGCATTAAATTCTATCCTCCTTTTTTCACCCCCAGTTGCAAGGAGTACCAGAACCTGAACGCATTCTTCGCCATCGTAATGGGCCTATCGAACATGGCTGTGTCGCGGCTGTCCCAAACCTGGGACAAACTGCCGTCAAAGTTCCGAAAGTTGTTCACGGAGTACGAAGCGCTGATCGATCCCAGCCGGAATCATCGGGCGTATCGGTGAGTTTTGAAGCTGAGAAGAAAAAAAAAATTCTTAAGGACCGGTGGTTCTCAACCTGAGTACCATTCCTTTACGCCTCAATGATAGCTAAAAGTTACTTTTGAATAGGGACGTTCCGATATATCGAAATATCGATATTTTGCCTTCGATATCCGATATTTTGGTATCGATATTTCCTATTCAATATATCGATGATATCGATATTTCCTTTCGATATATCGTATACTAATACATATATGGAAAACATTGGAGGATGTTAGTATTAGCATTAACATATTTATAAAACGAAGCCAAATCTCTAATTTTCAGGACCACTTATATAGGAAACCAAAAGCTCTGAGCTAAAAATTTGATCGATTGCTCATCACCAGCAATCAATCGGTCGATCAAATTTTCAACGCGAACGGTTGTCAGGTTCTCTAAATCTGTGTATCTGTGTGTCTCTTACCTTGCAATTTGTACAAACTAAGTGAATTTCACCGTAATCTCAACAGCTGAACAGTTCGGTGAAAAAAACACCGTAATTTCGTCGGAATTCTACGGATTCCGGTGAATTTTTACCGAATACTGTAAAAAATTACCGTAGTCCGTTAATTTATTTCACCGAACTGTTCAGCTGTTGAGATTACGGTGAAATTCACCGATATCCGGTAAAATCAGCTTAGTTTGTACAAATTGCAAGGTGATTATAAAACAAAGCCAAACTTAGAATTTGCCTATTTCCTATTTACCTATATTTAAATTGCCTATTTATCTATATCTTTCTTTGGAAAACTTCAAAAATATTCGTCTATCATGTTATTCATTCGTGATTATTATAATCGCCGTAAATTTTTGAATATCGTAGTAAATATTAATGCTTACAAGAATTTCCAGGGTGATTTTCAATATTGGCTGTACAAGCACATAGATTCGATCAGATCAGATTTTTAATCTGAACAATTTGTACCCAGCTAATTTGCAAATCGTTCAAATTAAAAATGGTTCAAGCTTCATCTAGCTAATGGAATGTTGTGAAACGAAACGAACCAAAACAAATCAGCCAATAAGGTAACAAGAGACACGTTTTGTCAGTAAGTAGAAGCTCAAATTAAAAAATGAACCTGTATCGTTGTATTTTAAAAGAAGATATTTATATGAATTTCTGTCAAAATTGCAATAATTTTGAGTATGGGGCACTTGTAGCTTTTGTTAAGTGTGCCCAACGAACCCATTTAGTTTTGCTGTGAAACGTTCCGTAACGTGTTTTCCGTATTAAACCGTTACCCAGCAAAATCAAAGTGAATTTTTTTTTTTTTTTTTTATATCTTTATTTGAGTGTATTTTAACACACGAGGGCTAGTTCTACACTTTATCAAAGTGAATTGTTGAGCACACTTTTGTTTGTTGCAAGAGCCCTATATTCAATTTTATTTTTCGAATCTTAGGGAACTAAACGACAGGTCACTTAACGATATAGGAATTTTGCTCAAATCAAATATATCATATGATATTCCGATATATCGATATTTTGAATCAATATATCGGTGGTATCGATACTTTGATTCGATAATCGTATCGAAACAAATATCGATACTTCGCCATATCGGAACGTCCCTACTTTTGAATAAATGAAAACCGAATTTATACTACATTCGGTTTATTTATTTATTTAAGGTGAAACATCTCGGAATTCAAAGATGGCCGGCACAATGGCCGACTTGTGCCCCTACTCACGTTTTCAAAGGCACTAAACTGGAGAAATAGTAGGCAATCGTTTCCGATCTTCTTATTTTAAGCTTTTTGCTAGTGCACAAAGTCAAAATAAAAAATACACTGCTGTTGGATGTTTTCTTAGTAAGATTTGTGCCTTTGAAGTTTCAGTGCAATCTTGGAAGTTGTTTCCAAACTGTTTCACCTTAAAGCAGTGGCGCGGGAAGTGGTAGGACTACGCACAAAAATACATGGATAGGACAGTCAAAGGATTGGCCTAGCCACGATTCAACAAAGAAACAAGTTCAGCGTATAACTCGAAAAATAAATTAAACTACAGTCGACTCTCTATTATTCGATATCTCGTATTTCGATATCGAGTTAGAGAACCTTGGAGAATGTTGGTTTTCATGGCTACCTTGATGGTCGCTTGAATCGCATTTGCACTGGTTTTGTATTCTATGGCCACGGTGCTGCAATTACCGTTATTATCAAATAAAATATACCATTCAAACGGCAGTCAGCAGTTGATTCCTGACGTTGTTCTGCACCACTGGGCCGATTTTTGAAAAAATCGTTAGTCAGAATTTTGATTTACGCCCTTTTGAAGTTTATATGATAGAAATCACACGAAATATGCCACTTTAACTTGTTTAAACAAAGAGATTATAATAAAATTTTGTAATTTCAATTCTTTGTATGGTTTTAGATATTGAAAAATATATTTCTCGATTACTTTTTCAAATCGACGTAAGTAACTATCATACGGTTTTGAGAAAACTAATTGAGAAGAATCACAACCTGTCTTCTAAAACTGTTTAACATTTTTTCTCCGTGTACATCGCTCAAATTTTGCATACAATCAGATCGCGTTCAAAAACTAGGTAGTTTCTATTATTTTCAACAAAAATAATTATAACAAAATGATAAGCCGTTTCATATAGTTACTTTCGACGTTTTTCTACCAGTGTAAAATCGGCTCAAGTAGTGTTTTGTGTTGATTCGTGGTTAAGTCATTTTGTCTCTCTATACAGCGGGGCGGCGAAAGTAGTGGTTAGGTTGCATAAGTTGAAAATCTTACTTTCGTAGTTTTGTAAATCCGGAAATTAAACGTTCTAAAAGTGAAAAATCTAGTTGGGTAGGAGCGGAACATGTAGAATTTCGTCTGCGAAACACGTAGGATCATTAAGTAAGTTTATTCACTTTTTTGACTTGAGACTATTTGAATAAGTTTTCGAGATTTCTCTAAAATTTTTCTCGACCGACATTTGAATAGGGCTAATGCTATGTTTAGTTATTACTAATAAGCCAATACACGAAAAATGATATCTACCAAATTGACGCCTGTTGGTGATTTTAGAAAATTGACCAAAGCATTCAAATTTGTATGAAAAATTCTTGGACAGGATATGCAGATACGCCCTTTTGAAATGTATGGTAAGAATATGAAATATGGGATATGGTGGATTCTTCTCCATCTGTAATCAATCAGGCGCATACACAATCTTTACACTTTTGCGGTTGTTCTTATTTCATTCAATTTAGCAGGTTGCATAGAAGGAATGATTAAAATTGTATTCAAATGTAACGCAGAATTTTCCAATTTCAGATCCCCTTTCCTCCCCCACGTTCCAGCTTTTGAATGGAAAATGTATGAACCGTAACACTACTGAACCTCCTCGTTACGTAATATTTGAACGATTCCAAATTTACACGTACACATTTTGTCTATACTGACATTGAAAAAGGACCAAAGTATAATTGAAATATACGCATTTCAATATAGCTGAACAATGACTGTATCAAAGTTGACCGAAACACTCGAACATCACTTATCTTTATCTATATTATATATTCATACATACATACTTCTATTCTAATCTGTTCTATTCTATTCAATTATACTCTACTTAAATTTATTCTACTCTGATCAACCCTACTTGCTCTTATACAAATTTTTACAAATGGACAAATGTAATGTAAAAATTAACAACTGCGCGCAAAAGATTTGAACAGTACTCTTTCGATATTTGTACGGCTTTTTAGCGCTCCCAGCTCTGTAAAAAAAATGCTATGCACAGATTCTGACTCCTAATGCGTACTTCTCATATGATCCATAAAAATGAAGATTTGAATTATTATTTCACAGTAAGTCCAAATAAGGGTTTCAACTTATGATAGTTTTTATGTATTTTAAGGAACTTAAGCATTTTGTATTAAATGCTTTTCATTTGAGCTGGATCCTCGTTTTAAAGGTAATTTGAACAAGTTTGTCGAGAGCTGGGAAGAGCAGAGTCTGACAAAATCTTCGAAATATCATAGCTCGCTAAACATTACTAAAGGACCTATGTACAAATGAGAGATTCTCTCCTCTCGCTCTCTTTCAATTATAACAGTGGAATACTAAAGCTTTTGGGAAGTTTTTCACTATAGATCGAAAGGCAATTTCCTTGACTAGCGTTTCATACAAAAAATGCAACAGATGAGGTTAATGTGACTCAGTTATTGATTAAAGAGAAAGTAAACAAAGAGAGCATCTCAATGTTAGATAGGTCCTTTAGAAAAGTTGAGCGAGAAACACCATGTTTAATGTAAAAGACTGCTGCAATGCAACTGGTCGAGGACTAGATTGACATAATGAGCTGGCGTCGGAGTCTGTGCATAGCGCTGTTTCACAGACCTGTCAGCTCTATAAAGTCGAACAAACATCGAAAGTGTATCGTTCAATTCTTTTGCGCGCAGTTGTTGATTACAACATTGGCATTTGTAAAAATATGTATAAGAACAAGTGGGGTGGATCAGAATAGAATAAATTTAAGTAGAGTAGAATTGAATAGAATAGAACAGATTAGTATAGAAAAGAATTATATAGAATTGAATTGAATATAGAATTATGTAGATATGTTCGAATGTTGCGATCAACTTTGATGTTCAGCTATATTGATGTGTATATATTTCAATTATACTTAGGCCCTTTTATAATGTCAATCTAGACAATATGTGTACTTGTAAATTTTGTGCGACTTGCTAAATTGAATGAAATACGAACAACCGCAGAGGTGAAATGATTATGTATGCACCTAACCGTTGATTATAGATGAAACGGAATTCACCATGCAATATTCTTTCCATACACTTCAAAAGGGCGTATCTGCATATCCTGTCCAAGAATTATTCATTCATATTTGAATGCTTTGGACAATTTCCTAAAATCACTATCAGGCGTTAGATTGTTAGATATAATTGTTCGTGTATTGGTTGATAAGTAATAACTAAACATAGCATTGGCCCTTTTTAAATGTCGGTCTAGAATTTTTGTTTGAAAATGTTTTTCAATATCTAAAACTAGATAAAAAATCAAAACTTTACATTTTTGTATAATCTCTTTGTTTAAACAAGTAAAAATGGCATATTTTAAGTGATTTCTATCATATGAACTTCAAAAGGGCGTAACTCAAAATTCTGACTAAGGATTTTTTTTCAAAATCGGCCCAGAGGTGCAGAACAACGTTGGGAATCAACAGCTGACTGCCGTTTGAATGGTATATTTTATTTGATAATAACGGTAATTGGAGCACCGTGATGGCTCGATACTTCTCTAACTCGATAGTCGCTTCGATATCGAGTTATGGAGAGTTGACTGTATTTATCATCTGCTCAATATACATACAAACTCGATAAACATTGTACCTATTCTTATGGAGGATCGATTTGTCATGGTATTCGCCTAGTAAAGCGTGACATGGTTTGTGCATGACCCCCAAAAGTTCTGGCTCGTGAGAATAAGGATTGAGAATATCTATAGTGAAAATCCTGGGAAACCAACTGTAATAATTGCTACCAGAAACTTATTTAGCAGTTAGAAAAAACATATGGAGCAGACGTCTATAACTTTTCTGAATGAATCAATGGACGATTTCTTAAAGATATCTACTATCAACCCAATATATGTTCTAGAACAAATTGACGTGAGCATTCTTGAAAGTAATTCCTGCGAAGTTTCTGGAACATTCATAGATTTTGATTGAATTGAGTAGAGTTGGATCCGTTGAATCTGTTGCATGCTCCTTGTGAGCGAGCGACGGAATCCGGATCCATTGTGTCCGGTTTGCGTTTTGCGGAAGAAAAAACGAAGTGTGCCGGTGAAAAAAAAAAAACAAACGCGTCAGTAGTGTTGGATCCGTTGAATCTGATGCATGCTCCTTGTGGGCGAGCGACGGCATTCGGATCCATTGTGTCTGGTTCGCGTTGCGCGGAAGAAAAAACGAAATGCGCCGGTGAAAAAAAACGCGTCAGTAGAGTTTGATACGTTGAACCTGTTGTATGCTCCTGTCGAGCGAGCAACGAAATCAGTATCGTGTCTGGTTTGGATAGCTCACGTATTCATTTCGAATTATATATTTATCGTTTACCAAAACGAATCCTTTCCCATATCCAGACTCCCAGTCAAGGTATTTAAAAGGGAGGTAGATCAATGTGTCAAATAGGGCATTCCGCCATATTGGAAAACAATCAGACAGCCGGCTGGTTTGTTATGCTTCATCAGGTCAGCAAGCCTTGAGATCTTAGCAACATGTTTCCCCTTAAACCACTTCGCTTTGTTTCCTGTCAATCAACCGCAGTTTGAGAACTCTGTTTTCGAACTACTTTTTTGAATTATTCAGTGCAGATCACACATTTTCATTACAAGAAGCTGACTCGATGGTGATGTAATTAAAGACCTTAATATGTAATGTAAATATTTCTCTCAGTAACATGATGTGAAAACAGTTGTGGCACAATAGCACACCTATGTCAATTGCAGTAACTGTAATCGCTGGTTGTACTGCCCATACTCGAAAAACAGTCCCATATTCTATGAGATTTCCTATATCAATGGAACTGTTGTGCGAGGATGGGCAGTGTATGTACGGTTACATACTATAAAAATATTTAAACCTCATGATATATTTTTGCACATTGCAGCTGTTGCAGTTCATGCAAGTGGGTAGAATTGAATTTTGTACACATTAATCGAAGACTCAAAGAACAACAACTATATTTTGTAGCTTTTTCTGGTACAACAAATACATTTAAATAATCTGCAAATAAAAATCAGTGTTGACGAATATAGGATCAACTCCGAAAAACGATCAAAATGAGAAACCATTTCAGCGACTTTCATGCTCTATTTTGTCTGTTACCGTTGCAAGAAACAGTCTGAAAAGAAGAATATAGTTTTGTTACCAATCATAACCACCTCCATAGCTCAAAACTTCGTTCTCAATTTGAAATAAAACCGAGTAAAGCTTAGTGGCCAATTGATGTTTCAAACAAGCTGACATTTTCTATTTCTATCAGATTGCCAGTAACAGAATTAGTCCTTGTAGGTCCTTTTTGAATATAAATTTCGTTTCAATGGACAATCACGACATTCTAGAACTAGATAATTGAAATAAGACATGGATTTAAACCAGAAAATACGCTTACCAACCTCTCTACTCGGAATCTGTCTTCGCTAGAGCACACATTTTCAATTTGTTTTTGAAAACATAATAAAATAATCATTGTGTCATGGAAACGAGATCAATCAGCGGAGGGGAAAGGAAGAGCCAGCCAGCCAACTCGCCAGCTGCCATTTTCTACCCCCTCGCTGCTTATCATTCCCCGCATCCACTGACTGCTTAGATCAATGTACCTTTCTATAAATACCTTGCTCCCAGTGTTTTCTTGTGGAAGTGCAGAGGACTCCTCGGCTTCTGTAAAGCAAGTAAGACGTCAACATTTCCCTCCCATTCCCAAATTGACCTGCATTCGGACGCAGCCGGCGCCGGTATTGTTTATTATAATAATAAGAGCACCAGTATTTACACATTGAGGATGATACTGATCCCGAGTAGCGTCTGTTGGTTCCCTGTGTAAGTACAGCTGTTCTTGCAATAACGGAGTAGCAACTGCGGGCGGTCAATCATGCTCATGCTCATTCATAGATTTTCATTGAATTATCAGAAGATTATTGAAGAATGAAGTGGCTATTCCCTAACCTCAAATCTACCTGTATTACGTTTAGAAAATCATTTAGAAAATCATGAATTTTCAAAACAAATGCGCATCTAAGTAGTCGGTAATAGTTCAATCAGTTGATTTCAATCATTTAATGTTTGCATTTAATCGTAAGTTTGCCAATTTTTTAGTATTGTAAAACAGGTAGAAAGTGAGGTTACGAGTCGCTCCTGAGTGTGACGGTGCTAGCGTGACAACACTAAGCGGTACGCTTTGCTTCAGCTCATTCGTATCAATAGCCCATATTTCAACACGACGAAGTGATTGTGTGGTAGAGTACGTGGCTTTCAATCGGAAAGTGTTTGGCTTGAACCTTGCTGTTTGTTTTTGTCTTGCTGTTTTGTTTTTGTCGATCATGAACGGATGCGCGTGTCATAATATTAGGCATTTGATTCATGATTCCGAGCAATCAGCAACAGAAACATAACACTTGTGTTGCGTTACGGTAATCTCAAATATTATGAATCCAAATCATGGTGTACTTTCATAAGATAGAAACACACTGGAACCATGATATCATAATCTTGTTTTTAGTTCCAGATTTCCCATGCAGAGATTCCAAATAGATAATAGATGTTAAATCCTATGAATTGCCAGTGATTTCTTCAAAATTCTTGAATAAATCGAGCATTTCCAACGACCTTCCTATTAACATTCTAAATGTTTTAGTGGAATACCCAACTGACAATGTTAGCGCTATAATCCTCGATTATTTGCTTTCTGCTCTATAATAGTTAAATACAAAGCAATCAAAATAAAACAATTTGCGTTAAAATAGCTGTAGCTGTTATTTTAGGTTTGAAAGTGATACTTGAGGATTCTAAATGATATTTCAATGAAATACAGAAATTTCCGTTTGCAATTCAAAATTAAGAAATTGTGTTGTGCCACGATCAACTGATGGGTTCTCGGATGGATTGAGAGGATTCTTGGCGAAATTCATTTGGAATGCTGACGTATTCCTGGGGATTTCCAGAGAGATCCTAAGAATTCCTAGTTGTTTCTTGAAATTTTCTAACGGGATCCTGAAGGTTACTAGTGTTATTATAAGGATGTCTTGGTACTCCACACGAACTCCTGGATTTCTAGTACGATCATGAGATTTTTCAGCGGAATCTTTAAGCAGAATGTGAAGATTCCTAGTGTGATGTGATTCTAATTAATACTGATGATCTTAATAGACTCTATAGAATATCTCAGATACTTATTAAATTACTACAAAATCAAATTTTACGTTAAATAGTAATCCATATTCACTTTTCTCTCGCTACCTTGTTATGTAGATATGAACAACATTTTTTTTTTTCATATTATTATAATTGTTTTTTTTTGTTATGCCTTTCTACTCGAGACCTTGGTTAAATTCATTAATACAGATCATTCCATACCAAGTGTCCACAGAAAAGTACATCGACCATCACTAATGTCGATCAAGTTTTGGTCAAATGTACATTCCCTTGAAAAACGCATAAAAAAAATCGAAAAACCCCTCATCCTATGCGACCACCTCCGTGATAGTAAACTTTTTATCCTAAGTAATCCTTATCCCGGTAATTCAACTTTATGGGCTCTATAATAAGCCTATATTAGCCAGCTTCTCAGCTAAGTGAGCAATCCTCGCTTAAACCAGGCCGCCATCGGCACATATAGTTTAGAACTCAAATTTTATGTCACTGATCGCTAGTATATGCTTAAGCTAAAGATCAGTCGTTTTGGTTTCTCAAATTAGTGGACCCCTCGTACGCTAGCTAACCAATCAGTTTACAAAAAAGCCCATTTTGGATAAATCATAGGTAACTCTTTAATGAATGTTCGAATCCTCTGAGCAGTATCTCAAATAGAGAAACTTTAAAGTAGATGGAGTACCGTGTACCTTTTAATTCCGCTCCTAAAGTTTCTCTATAAATCATAGGTATTTCTTCACGTGTTATGTTTCATATTTCCTTTCGAACACATTGCAAAGTTAGTAGCATCGTATAGAGGAAGGATGTAGCTTTCATAAAATGAATTTGAATCCAAACGGCGGTCAATACACAAGAGTGTAATTTTGAGTTGAAAAATATGGCGGCCATCTTTGATTTCGATGTCATCTTGGTTTTGAATACTGTAATATCTGCTTAAGGTAAAAAGCAAGTGAACATAGCCGGCGGCTGTTCCGTGAAATTGTAAATAATAATAAATGCGAGTAATAGTAGTTGTGATAACGATGTACGAAAGTACATACGTAAACAAAGAATCGAACAAATGTTATTGTTATGACTGGACTATAAATAGCGAAGCAATAAACCTAGCTGGGTTGTATTTCTATCCAGTGAACTGAACAGTGATCTTGTTAGTTATTGTACATATCAAATACGTGAATGATCAGGTTCTTTCATTCTTATCTTTTTCTTATTGGCATTTTGTTCACATTAAAGTCTGCTTCTCGCTATTTTTCACATGTATGTCGGGTAAGGCAGTTCAAAATTTTGTTTGAAAAGTTAGAAAGTCAAATATCCCAGCTTTCTAGGTGGTGATTTAAAGGTGGCTCAAAGACAATGTAGTTTTATATAGAAATTACTATGGAGAAATTTTGAGAAATGTTCCAAACACATTAGTACTGGAATGTAAGTACAAACATATAATCGCATAGTAAAAACTCAATCTTCAAACCATAACAATGCAATTTGCTGAAGAGAGAAATTCATTCCGATGGATAGCAGAATTCATATGTCATTAATGAATTTATTTGTTACTTTTTAGCCTCATATGAGACTATTCTGAAACATCTAAAAAATCGCAAACAAAATTAGCTCAAAAGGGAATTTGTTTCTTCAGCAACATCCTCTGTTAAGGTTTGTAGAATGAGTATTCACTATGGGATGATAAGTTTGTTCTTACATTACAGTACTAGCGTGTTTGGAACATTTCTCCAACTTTGCCGAAGACCACATTTTGATGGGACGTAAGGATAATTTGTTATTAGTGATAACAAAGTCTAAATCATGCTGAGATGATCATTCAAATACTTTCAGAGCAACACTGCTTTTATGCTGTAGAGCATAGTAGCCTGGATTAGGGGGACATGGGGCAAGAAGGACACCCGGGGCAAAAGTGCCACCTCTAATTTCACGTAGTTCAAATCAATTTTTTGATGTATAACGCAGGATAAGAATAAATTGAGTACTAATTGAGGGTTGTGTAAATATTACAGTTAAAAATGTTTAGTACAAAAAATTATAAAAATGTATTTTACTCACTAACGCAAAAAATGCGAAATATTATAAGAATGTAAGACTGGAAAACAAGGTTTGACTCCCAATAAATACAAAACATATTTGTTTTTCCGCACAGTATTGATAATTTTCATTTGTTTAATATAGCTGTGAGGAAATTTTTTAGAAAACATTCTTTTGACATTAAGTTTTACATATATAAAAACAGTATGTCTTATGGGGCAAGAGGGACACCGCAATTTTCTCATATAAAATCACATGAACTTTTATTTTTGTTGTTTAATATTGCATTAAATCAATGCTTCCTACTAAATGAAATCAAAATAAATCATCTTGGACATTCAAAATGGTTTCTGAAATTTTTTACTATTATTGTTACAGTCAAATAAGATGAAAACTAAACTAATTTCGTAAAATTACTTTTCAACTATAAGTCAACTTGTATCCCTCAGTTTTTATCTTTACTTACTCAAGCATTTATTTTTTAGGTGGGGAAATAATAATATACAAAATTTGTGGCATTTTGCTCTGGCGGTCTTCTTGCCCCATACGAGTGGCACTCTTGCCCCGTGCCTCGTTGAAAAACCTTATAAGAAGGGACATTTTCAAAAATCTCAAATCATCATGTAATTCTAATATTTTTGAAATCTATCGATAACATCATCTAGAACTAGAGGTGAGCTTGCCCCTACACGGGAAAATTCTTCAAAGAATGTGCTAATCAACCATGATTTGAACCTATATATCTTAAGGTGTCCTTCTTGCCCCCAGCCCCCCTACTTTGATCCAATCTTCCCGCCAGGAGCACCCCTGTTGCCTGCCGAGCAGTTGGTTAAGCATGCGAAATGCAAACCCAGTTTATGATTATGAATAGCAATTAATCATGACGTCCATTCGAAATGTGATCCTCGGCAAAGTTGTAGCTGAAAAGATTTCACATGAGATGGGTTTGTTCACTTTTCCATTAAATATTATGACGAAGAGATAGCGGGTTGAATACAAAAGATTGGCGTTTCCCATAGTAATCTCCATATAAACTTCAAATGGCTTGTGCACAGTCAAAATTGTTCCGAATTCTTTCAAATTTTATGAGGATGCTATTTACCATAATATAAATCATTCAAGCATAGGGGAGCAGACATTTCAAAATTTGCATCACTCTATTAAACATTGATTAATTAAAAAAAAAGGAAAGTGCTGAAAAATGAACGCAAAAGGAAATTTGTTTTCATGCAGAACGATTTACAAAAGCTGTCAAGGAACATTTAAGGTTCTATAAAATGTGCGTAATATGATTTTAATCTTGTTTGAAGTAGGGAGTCGAAGCCGGTTATGGACCCTTTGCGTATTATGGACCCCCTACAGAAAAACATAAAATTAACACTCAAAGCAACTTTGTTCCTATGAAAATCCACCGGGAGAACTTCGATTACATTGTTAGTCAGCAGTTTCAGGCAAAATATTTGGTTTGAGACGCATACATACAGATATTTGAACAGTTTTGTAAATGAAACCACACAAGAGGGTCCATAATACGCATTTCCAGGTGGGTCCATAATAGGCTCGTCGGCAGCGAGCCGGATTACATGGGAATCAAATGGAGGGTCCATAATACGCAACGTCAAATTTGTAAACAATCCTATTATGGACCCCGGGAGGGTCCATAATAGGCATTCGGACAACAGTTTTTCAAATGCATATTTCGCTGGAAAAATCGAATGATTTTGTATGTGTCATAGACGTACTATGAAGTAAAGACATTGAATTTGTTGTTAGACTCCACAAAACGTATATGCGTCTGAGATTTCATTGCGGAAAAGCGTCTAGAATGAATTTCAGCTACTAAGGGGTCCATTACTAGCATTGAAACCCTAGTTTCTTCAAGTTTTGTGCTTCATTGTGCATTTTAAATAGAACGGACAGTTTGTGAGCAGCATTCGAATCTTGCACGAGAGTTCTATGTTTACTGAGTTCACGTGTAAAATTAGAAAGCGTTCAGTTCACTTTTGGCTCGCGTTCAGTTTGAAATGCAGCACTGATGGCGGCCCGGTTTCGGCGCGATTTATTTACTGAGAGCTTCCTTTGGCATTTGACCTTTTTTACATGTGTATATTGTATGGCATGTACGAAGATACTACGACTTACTTTAAATATGAAGAAAATAATAGCTTCACATGTTTCAGAACCGTTTGGAAACCCCCTTTTACTTCAATAACCGACACCATCGTATCAGAAAATTGAAATTCTTTCGTTTATCCATCATCATCGCCGTCGTAGCCATCGCTATAAGCGTTATTCGACGGTGATTGGTAACTGCCGGCAGTAGGTTCTATCCCAAGAAATCGAACCGGGACAAATTGACTTTACGATTTTCCATTAACCTGTTGAAGTGAGAAGAAATAGGTCCTCTTGCTAGAAGCACTGTGGCAGTGGGTAAACCATAAAAGGAGCAAAAGAAAAGTGATCAACTTTCAAAAAGAAACCACCGACAGGCGACGATACTTGACAAATACCTGATTGATGTTGAGGAGGTTCTACTCTGCACTGAGAGCATGGTGGGTGGCATTCCGCCGCAGCATCTCTTTCAACGACGTGAGAAGCTCAATATTAACACCTCCCTATCAAATGCATCGTCGACCGACTCGACCCTTTGGAGTTAAGAGCAGCTCAACTGTTCAAATTGCGATGGAGGTTTTCTATGAGGAAAATCCACAGTGCAGGTCCTACATGGGGAAAGAATTCGAAACCCTTTCAATACTTGACAAGGATTCTTCTGATAACGGTTGACGTTTACGTGGGCTAAGAAGTTGCTCACTGAATTTTTCATTCTCGACAGTCTTTCAATGAATGTGTAAGTGCAACCTTTGGTCGTCACTAATTCGGTATGCAGTTGAATGACAGTTTTAATTTTACGACAAGATTTCAACCCGATCCTGGCTACACTATTGAAAAACACCTCCCACATCTTGATACCGGAGGATCTCTAGACGTTATAAAAGGAGATTAGAACCCAAATTTAATTTACCTTCCTACATTATAACGATAGGCCGAAGCCCGACATGTAACCAGTTGTAACCCTTCCCGCTTTCTACGCTGTTCTACACGACACCGTCGAAAGCACTTCCAATAAGAGTGCTTTTGAGAACTTTCGGCGAAATCTCCTTTTTCAATTCCCCCACTCGGGGCCAAGCGAAAGCGAAAGATCAAGAGATAGCAATTTAATCTACTTTGACACATTTACCTTAACTACCTCTCGCCAGCTGCAGCAGTTAGTTCAAGCTTTGCGTAAGAAATAGACCGGTTGGGAGGAGAGATGGGATTGAAATGGATCTTCGCCTCTACGTATTCTTGTGGATATCTTTATTGGATGTTTTCAATTGAATCTTTTATCGGCTATCTGGAGCTGAAGAATAAATGATAACACATTTTTAACAATCTCAGGAATGGACCTTTCTTTGCCTTATTATAATTTCCGTGGCTGTAAAGCAAAGTGACATTGAAGATGTCGTTTCCCGATATGGTTCGGGATCTTTTTGTTCTGGCAATTTCCTATGCGTCCCTCAGAATAGGTTATAATCACACAAATGATATACAAATTCAGAAACAGGGTAAGTGTTCCCTTAGTTGTGGGTGTTCCTATAGTTGCGGTAGTGCCGTTTTCACTGATTTCATTACATTTGCCACAAAACCGACACTGCCAATCGACGTATTGGCTTGTTAATACACGGAATAGTTGAAAAGAGCGTTCAAATTGCTTTAAAACTGATGTAATAACACTAAAATTGCTAAAACTTTCCTTACTTGTACCAATAGTTGCGATAAAATGTTCCTATAATGGAGGATTCCATAAAAAAAACAACGGATACCATGGAAATCATTTTTCTCATTAAGTCAATGGTTGTTACTTCCCGTTACAACATTAACATGTACATTAATTGCGCTTCTTGAATTTAGGCGGTTGAATGAAGTTCAATCGTGCTTTGTACCTCCACTATTGGTACATGTACCCTACAACCTTTGACAAAAAAAAGTCTCTTATAAGCGATTTCTTCACTACCGTCTAGGCCTTTAACCCGTATAGGCCTGAGTGAAATAAAAATTACTAAAACTCTTACCGCTCAGCGAATACCTAATGGATTTTAATTATTTTTTGTCAGTATACTCGCCCACATATCTAGTTTCTAAAAGTAGTCAAAGGATCTCGGGAATGTTCATGTGTCCGGAGTTGTTGCGGTGGATCACTGGGTCAGGTCGGGTGACAAGGGTTCTGTGCTTCTGTGCCCCTGGAGGTAGGCAAATTTCAAAGCATAGATAATTTCCAGAATTGGCTATAATGTAGCCACTAAATCAAGGAGTTTTAAGAAAAACGCATCAACGTAAACCTTCTGATAATCGATTAAATTGAATAATTATATCAACTGCATTTGATTGATCCTAAAAAAGACCATTTTTGGGTCTCCAGAATGCCTCAAATTTATGATAAAGTGCACAATTAGTATCATAATATCTGTGTCAAGCCTATGGGAACGCATTTTAGTGAACTATTATGTTCGATATATAATTTTAGAGATTTGAAACGGTATAGCACCTAACAAATCTAGAGCCGGTTCTTCAGGGCATTAAATCCGAGTGGCCGCATCTGATACATTCTAAACGGTGCAAAACTATTAATTTATAATGTTGAACAGCAGATATTATTGATTTATGCAAATTAAAATGATTCCCATTGAAAATAAATGAAGATTACTTGGCATGTCCCAAAAAATTACCTTTTTCTACCCGACTTGACCCAGTAACCCACCGCAATAACTCAGGCTACAGGAGTATTCCTAAGTTCCTCTGGCCACTTCTAGAAACTAGATATGTGGGCCAGCATACTGACAAACAATTATTTGAATCCGTTAAGTATTCGCTGAGTGGTAAGGGTTTTAGTATTTTTGCTTTCACTCAGGCCTATACCTAGTTTAACCATATGGGTAAACGTGTTTTAAGGCTTAAGTGAAGGTGAAGAAATCGGCCCTTAGAGCTGTTAGAAATTTAGGCCGATAATCAAGTTCTGTCAGAGTATGAACGTAGTGTTAAGAAAAATGAAGAAAAAGTCGTAATCAGTTCAACATCAGGATGTCTGATGCATTCCAGATTATACCGCAGCAGGCATCAGTATCGTATGTATCCGTATGTTTAACAAACGCTAAATTCATTGGCATAAATCCATGGAGACTATGACCACTGGATACCGGTGATAATCCGGATTTCCGGAAGCATGTCTTATGTAGTAAAATTATGACGTGTTTTTAGCAAAGGTCTCGGCTTAAAAATCAAAATGTTACTACACATGAAGATAGAAGATCAAATTCTGAAGCGATTGGTGCGCCAAGTATTAAGATCGGTCCAGAAACAACCAAGATATGGCCATTTACCAGGAATCGGTGTCGGTAGTGGATCCGAATTGGGATCAAACAATTTATTCACTCAAAATATGTCGCACAATATTGTTTTCTCCCTAGATTATCATAAAATACCCTATTATAAATTGAAAATGAGTCTTGTACAGATTTGGCCACTCATGGCGCCGCCAAGTGCCCCGGGGGAACCTTGCATAGGGGACATTTCGATTTTGACACCAAAGCATATCATGCGACGGCTCATTCTTCATATCTTGTCGTAGATAGGGCAACTGTAGACTCAAAATGGATAGTTGACTACAGTGACTACTTCCGGGACCACCGGATGTTCCCGAAGGAACCTGTAATTAGGGACAATTGAAATTGAACTCCAATACATATCGTGCGACGGTTCATTTTTCATGTTTCGTGCTAAATAGGGCTATTATAGACCTAAAATGTATAATTGACTACAGTGGCCACTTTTGGGACCACCGGAATTTCCCGGAGGAACCTGTCATTGGGGACATTTCTGTTTTTACACCAACACACATCATGCGACGGCTTTTTCTTCATGCCTTGTCGTAAATAAAGAAACTGTAGACTCAAAATGGGGCCCAGATAGCCGTAGCGGTAAACGCGCAGCTATTCAGCAAGATCAAGCTGAGGGTCGTGGGTTCGAATCCCACCAGTCGAGGATCTTTTCGGGTTGGAATTTCTCGACTTCCCAGGGCATAGAGTATCTTCGTACCTGCCACACGATATACGCATGCAAAAATGGTCATAGGCATAGTAAGCTCTCAGTTAATAACTGTGGAAGTGCTCATAAGAACACTAAGCTGAGAAGCAGGCTCTGTCCCAGTGAGGACGTAACGCCAGAAAGAAGAAGAAGAAGAAGACTCAAAATGGAAATTTAATTGAATTGGCCACTTTTGGGGCCACCGGGTGTCCCCTAGGGAACCTATGATTGGGGACAATTGGAATTGAGCTCCAATACTCATCGTGCAACGGCTCATTCTTCATGTCTAGTCATGAATAGGTCAACTTTAGACCGAAAATGAATATTTAACTAGAATCCCTATCCCTGAGGGAGGCTGTGATGTCCCCAATGACAGATTCCTCCGGGAAATTCCGGTGGTCCCAAAAGTGGCCACTGTAGTCAAATATCCATTTTAGGTCTACAATAGCCCTATTTAGCACGAGACATGAAAAATGAACCGTCTTACGATATGTATTGGAGTTCAATTTCAATTGTCCCTAATTACAGGTTCCCTCGGGAACATCCGGTGGTCCCGGAAGTAGTCACTGTAGTCAACTATCCATTTTGAGTCTACAGTTGCCCTATCTACGACAAGATATGAAGAATGAGCCGTCGCATGATATGCTATGGTGTCAAAATCGAAATGTCCCCTATGCAAGGTTCCCCCGGGGCACTTGGCGGCGCCATGAGTGGCCAAATCTGTACAAGACTCATTTTCAATTTATAATAGGGTATTTTATGATAATCTAGGGAGAAAACAATATTGTGCGACATATTTTGAGTGAATAAATTGTTTGATCCCAATTCGGATCCACTACCGGCACCGATTCCTGGTAAATGGCCATATCTTGGTTGTTTCTGGACCGATCTTAATACTTGGCAAACCAATCGCTTCAGAATTTGATCTTCTATCTTCATGTGTAGTAAAATTTTGATTTTTTAGCCGAGACCTTTGCTAAAAACACGTCATAATTTTACTGCATAAGACATGCTTCCGGAAATCCGGATTATCACCGGTATTCGGTGGTCATAGTCTCCATGGATGCACCTCAAAACTAGATTAGTTGACCCATCCATTACTTCTTAAAGAATTGAAATCGGTCAATTTTTGTCAAAGTTACAGCATTCCAAAATTGGCCCAATTTTTGCCTGTCCCTGTGTGTTTGCCTGTGTGTTTGTTATTTTGACAACCCCCTGTATATCAAATATTCCATCATTTGCGATACTTTAAAAATGGGGAGGGTACAAAAAAAAAGGGCGGAGGGCTCTCTGCAAATCTTATTACAACTCTTCATATTGTATTTACAGTTGAAAACATTGTATGGCACATGAATTCCCCTGTCCTGAATATAAAACACTGTGTCGGTTTATTGATTAGATTAGATTTCTAAATAAAAAATGCAACAAGTTCAAGTATATTGTAAAAATGGCCTGGGGTAGACACGAACATTCTGAAAACGCCATTATTTTTGTTTATTTTTACACTTTCAAGCCCGGGGTGTCCGGTCTCTGTGCATTCAGATCGACTTTTTTTGTCGAACAGTGTAAGCTTGGCCCTTCTAAAAGTTTTTGAAAAAAATGAAAATATAGATAAATTACATTTCCTAAATTTTTTGGGTGATCATTGTTTGACAGCAATTGCAATGTAGTTTTATAACGTCTGATACCGCCAGTTTCCTTTATGATTCTAATGTTGAAGTTTGCCGAAGCATAAGTGTTTGGCAGAATTTGGTTGTTTTTCTATCTTTATTAACGAGATTTTTAACCCTGGGCTAGTTCAACTCGGGACTAACGGCTTTACTTCCCTTCCGAAGGAAGTCTTCTTCTTCTTTCTGGCGTTACGTCCCCACTGGGACAGAGCCTGCTTCTCAGCTTAGTGTTCTTATGAGCACTTCCACAGTTATTAACTGAGAGCTTACTATGCCAATGACCATTTTTGCATGCGTATATCGTGTGGCAGGTACGAAGATACTCTATGCCCTGGGAAGTCGAGAAAATTTCCAACCCGAAAAGATCCTCGACCGGTGGGATTCGAACCCACGACCCTCAGCTTGGTCTTGCTGAATAGCTGCGCGTTTACCGCTACGGCTATCTAGGCCCCAAGGAAGTCATCACTGAAATTTTTAGTGACTATCTCGGGGATGGGATTTGATCCCAGGACCTCGGCGTGAGAGGCTTGTATTCTAACCCCTACACCAGGTCCGTCCCCAGTGTGTGGCAGAATTTGTTAATTAATAGCTAAAGGCTATTAAGTATGATTACAAATTTTAATAGATGGTTCGACATTTTGGGATAAATTTTCTAGATTGTTTATCTCAAATCAATTATTTTGAATTATGTAAAATCTTAATCGTTGTTACCGGGAAAATGTTTGTGTATAAGAATAATATCAGGATTCTTTAGAAATCTTGCTTTGGACTTTGTGCGAATGATGTTTAGGACAGAGTTGCACAATATCAATCATATCAGCTGACGGCTGAAGTCCTAAAACTATCAATATCAGTGGCGAATTTTCAATATCACTTTGATCTGACAACCAACAGCAGTGATGCGACATCGCACTCTAGATCATAATCACTGTAGAATGAGTGATCCCGTGGTAATTATCCACGCTATTAATGTTTTTCAGTGGTCAACACACAGTTTCAATCCATCTGCAGCACTATCATGAATATCGTACTGATAAAATGCCATTTTATTTGCTCAATTTAAGGCTAAACTTAATCCATCAGTGATATCCATAGTATATCGCCATCAATGCACTGATGATGGAGTAAACAGCATGATGCTGATGTGATATGGAATGATCTGCAGAATGAATTGTATCGCAATCGGCCTGTAAAAATCAGCAAATTTCAAGCGTTGATAGTGACAGCAAGCAACTCTGGTTTAGGATTTTCTAATGAAACTTTCTGTCAGACTTCCACCTGGTATTATCTGGAAATCTTGCTCGAGTCAATTGAAAACCGGCTCTTGATTCTTAGAATATCTTCCAAGATTTATTTTAGAATCCTGTTCTGGAAAATAGACGATGCTGTCCAAGCATTTATAAGATTCTACCACAAAATTTTGTGAGAAATTTGCTTAGGATTTTGTGAAAATTTCTGTCTCAGATTCGATGATATTCCTTGGTAGAATTGTGTGAAATCATGCCAAAGATTCTGTTATAAACTGGTTTTATGTGATTATCTTCTAAAGTTTTCCATGGAAACGATATCCACAATCTCATGAGAATCCTACCCAAGATTTTGTAAAAATTTTCCTCATCTTTATGAGAACTCATCCCAGATTTTTACGTCATTGCCGTCCAGTATTGTTGAAAAATCATTGTCATGATTCAGTGAGATTGTGTTTGATGAAAGTTATATTATAATTCGGATCATTCATTTAACCAGGCAAATTTGGAAGATTTAAGATATATCTATATAAATAAACATGGATGGATGTTTGTATGTCACGAGTTGGCTCGATAACGGGTCAACAGGTTTGAATTATTCTTTCTCCAAGACAGTTTTTCTCTCCACCTACGATAGTTTCACGAAATCATAGCTCTTCAGGTATTTTCAACATCAATTAAATTATTTTATTTCAAATTTACTTATGTCAAATATTTATACCTTTGAATAGGCAACACAAATTTTAGGTTTTTACATGTTTTATTGGATGTACACGGAAAAGGTTTTGTCCCTTTCAAAATTCGACCACAGCAAAAATTAGATTTTTTGTATCTACTCACATTTTATATAATTAAGTGTACAATTTCATATAAAATAAGTGATAGTCTGATCATTTATCGTATCGGCAATGATAAATATATTTTCTCAGATTTTTATTGTACGTAATTTATGACCCAGCACGAATTTCGTACAACAAAGTCGCTCAGAAAAATGCAATTTGTGCAAAACTGATAAGAAGTGCTTCCAGAAATGTAGCACCATCAACAAACAGGAAGCGAAAAAAATCGTATAAAATTCAATATCTTGATAACTAAAACAATAAAATGTGTGAAAATCAGATTTTTATCTGCATCACCTTCTGATACCTGATGGTAAAGTCTTGCCCATACTTTCTGGAACACCCTATATATCGATGATGTATAGCTTCGTAACAATATGGAATTATTTTAAAATAGCTCAAGTTGTGATGACAACGCTGCTCCTTATCTGTGCAAGCAAGCAAGCGCTTGTTTATTATATGTGTTCTAAAACAAGTTTGAGAAAATCTTGAAAGACTAACTAGAAATATTCTTCCGAGCCTGCCAAAAAAAAGACTAGAAATATTATTAAATTTCACTTGATTTACATTGTATATTTTACCAAGTTCGATGAAACAGTCATTGCAATGGCTTTACCAATGCATTGGTCGCTGTGGCTTAGACGCGCTCATCAAACAGTGCATGCAGCGAAATATCTGCGAAATCGCGGCGATTGTCTGTCGCTATTCAATTTTATGTTAAAAAATCAGGAAATTTCAAAATTTTATTTGTTACCTGTTGAAGTTTGGAGAAATTAAAAAGCTGAACAACAAAAAATCCTAAGTTTCAAACGTGAATTTATCCGTTTTAGCTTCAAGAAGTTAGAAATTCACATTCATTTTGAGCCTTTATCCAAAATTTAAAACTGGTTTCTGTTTCACGATTCTTCCAAATTCTAACTTGAACCGAATTGGAAAGGTATGAAAGTACGCCACAATAATCGGTTCATAACTATTATTGAAACAACCATTGTAAAGTTATATGTAAATCCTATATGATCAATTACCTTTTATGAGAAGGGGCCGTGGCCCCCTCAAGACTGATTGGTATTTATGCCCATGGCTAAATTGTGGTGCCTTTTTAGCACTACTTGAAAGTGGTACAAATTGATGTTACGATAAGTTCTGACATTGATATATCTTTCGTTCATTAATCATAAAGATTTGATATTAGTATTCTTGTTAGAACTTCCTAACAGTGCAACATTATCCCGATTTAATTGCATTTAATTGCGGAGAGTTGATGAAAGAATAAAAGGTTATAAAAAAATACATTTAATATGCTCGATTGATTTGTGACAAATTATTTGAACACTAGATATCATGAATTTCTAATTTTTCCACAGAATGTCCGTCGGAAAGCTTCAACCCCCGGTGATCCCCTTCATGCCCCTGCTGCTCAAAGACATGACGTTCGCCCACGAGGGCAACAAAACCAGCCTCGATGGATTGGTGAATTTCGAGAAGATGCACATGATGGCACAAACGATGCGAACCGTACGGTACTGTCGATCCAGGCACCTTGGTAAGTTCGATTAAAATGCTCAAATTGCATCGAAAGTTGCAACTTGTTTTTTTCTCCAAACAGTATTGGATCCTCCCTCGCCGAAGAACGAAAACGAAATTCGCCAATACATCAGCTGCTTCCGAACTATCGACAACCAAAGAGTGCTGACGGCCATGTCCCAGAAGGTGGAACCCCGGCGGTCATAAAGCGGAGAAGTAACTGGAATTCAACTCGAACGAAGACGGGCTAAACAACGACGGGGACCGGAACGCGCGGTGGGTCTGAAGCAGAGCCGCACCGGCAAAAACGTTTCCGTGCAAAACATTCAAACAATAATTTGGTAGAATTTATGTATACTGGTACGTGGATGGTACGTGTTTAGGAAGCATATCGAGTATATCGTTTCGTCGAAGGATTCCTCCGGTTTTTGGAGGGGTTCGCGATCACTATTTTTTTTTTCTCCATTCGAGGATTAGTTAGGAAGAGTGCGCGAGTCTGGTTCTAATATGTGTGTGTGTATACTTTCTCGGTGATCCTGGTGTATATGTGTGCGTATGTGCATGTCAAGTATTATCGTATTGGATGAAAAAAGGCCAGACAGAGAACTAGTGTTATACCTACGTACAAAATGCGATAACATTGAAGCGATAAGTTTTACTCAGTCAGTATCTCACAGTTAATGATCACGTACTTATAAAATTATAACATTATGTTTTTTTTTCTTCCAAAAATATTTTCACGAAGTGATTACAATATGTTGACATTAACTATGCTTTGTCTATAAAATTAAGTTCTGTAATTATATCGTTTATTTGTCTCAGTTAATATTTATTTCTGTTGATAATAATTTCAATAAACTTTTTGTTCTGTATCTACTATTTCTTGATTTTTATTTGTTAATTATAGTTATTTCCCACATCAGAATAATTGTTCTAATGCATTTTCGTCCAAATGGAGGTCATGTTTATTTGATATATTTCCTCGTGTTTTTTATGCAGTTGTTTTAAAACATCAAAAAAAAATTTGAAAGAACTATGAACACATTCTAAGTCAAATTGTCACAGACCAAAATGTACTCGCATGTCGTTAAACAATGGGTTTCTTGCGTCCATCACACAGTCTCAACGTAAGTTATTCTAAGTTTGAAGTTAACTTGGGGGCTTCTGGTATGTTTCGTTTTATTCTACACTTCCTTGCAATAGTTTGGGGTCACCCCCTAAAAATATACAACAGTGTTTTGTCAATATAATGTATCTGTGATTACACGTACAATTAAAACTCTCAATCTCGCTATCTCGACCAAAATGAAATTGAATTTTCATCACTTAGTTTTCTCAGCATTAGATCGACCAAAATTTTTAGAAAAAATACCACAATATTATATCTTTAAGGACCACTTACCAAAGATTGGCGACAAAATCGAAAACTTTTTTAAATCGCAAAATAACGGGTGTACAACTAAAAAATGAGATTTTTTTAGTAATATAGTTAAATTAAAGAAACGAATAATTCATTATATATTTTATTAACAACATAATGTTTATTCTTTAATCAAAACGTCAATGAATATTGGAGAAGGAGCTCATATCAGCCGTACGACTCAACTCAAACAAAACATCGTAAAACCGTACAATACGCTCGCAGAGTGCTTGCTGTTTCGACGTAATCTTCGATGGCACCCGAGGGAAAAGAAACATGCCCATTTTTAAGGAGTCCGAAGAGCAATTCTCTTGGAGAGAAAAAAGTTTAAACCCTTTACTTTAATTACACTAAGGTATTGGAATCATTCTATTTTTTTACTGAACATCCGTTAATTATTCAAGTCATCTTGCAAGAGCTTGGGGCATACTCCTCAGAATGGTACCCCATTATTTATTTAAAAAAAAGCCATAGGGGGAGTGCCGGACAGCACCCAATACCGGACAATGTCGAAACATTGAGAAATCATAGTCCAATCAAGATGGTGTACTACTAGAAAAGAAAGCTATTATGTAGACTAATATTTGCGTAGAATAACACAACCTTGAAATATGCATGCCTTTTTTAATAAAGTAGAAAAGTTTAAAAACCTTCAAAAAATTGACGTATTTTCTTAATTTTGAGCCTATCTAGTAATTATTTTGAATATAAAAAAATACTTTGGATCCCGCAAGCATGATTGAACATAATCCTAATTTGATGGTATGAATGTATTTTGTACCATAACTGAAGTAAATATGGACAAATTACAATTTTGGTTAAGCACCTCCTGTCCCTCAGTTTCGGACAGCTTGATTTGTTATATGATATCCTTGTAATTATTGCATCAGTGTCTCAAAATCTCTTTCATTTTTCATGGGTTTCGTCGATCATAGTATCGAACATGCAATAAAATTAAGAAGAATGAACATTCAGAACAACATCGTAAAATGTGTTATTTTTCATCATATATGAAAGAGGTTTTCGATAGGCATCTTGCAAACTAAGAAAAACTCAAGTTATTCTTGTAAATGTTGCAAATGCATTGAACTGGTAATTATAAACTATTCCTATAGTGTACACATTCAATAATGTTTAAATTTATAGAATTCGAGACATTTCCAGATCGTGTCCGGTATTGGTTGCCACCTTTCAAGATGATTAATTTGGTACTAAAATACACCATCAAAACGCAATGTCAAAATTCATATTTATATTTTCAAATTTGTTATTGTACACTATAAAAATGATAATATTTATCATAAATGGGTACCACGAGCCCATAAAATCAATATTTTTTTAATTATGAATTTAGTGGCTTAAGTGTTCGGTACTGGGGGATCTCCCCCTAAACTATTAAATTTGATCGAAAAATCAACAAAAATGATTCGCATGCATCGCAGGCAACCCCAAACTTTTAAACGATTAATTTATTATACAGAGGGGTGACCCCAAACTTTTACACGATAACTTGCATGACTTTTTTTATTGATTTTGAATAGTCTTTTTTTTCGACAAAAATTGACAAACAGCACTTTGAAGTACACCCAATTCTGTTTTTGCACAGATTTTTTTTACACGGCCGTGCTAAAAAAGTTTCCATATATTTTTTTCGCCAAAACCTTATTTTAGCATGAAACGTCGATAATGGTGTTACATGTTTTTGAACGGTTTTTGAAATTTCGAACTGAAATCCCCCGTGCAAAAACGGAATCAGGTGTATATAAGATTACGGTTCTAATGCGAAATTAATTCAAGATGGTGAGAAAATTAAAAATACCAAAAAACATTAACTAATTGTCTATCAAATAAAGAGTTTTAATTAGACATGTAAACACAACAATACTTTTGTGTGTTTTTTAGGGGGCGACCCCAAGCTTTTGCTAATCCAGTTTTAAATCTTCATATTCGTTTTCCTAATGCCTCCTGCATGGGACAGATATGCGAGTACGGCAGTTTACTCCAGATAATAATAGATTTTAATCGAATGTTCAACTTCTAACAACCTGATTCATATCATGTACGCTGAAACGTAACTGCGCAAATAACTGATATTTCAAGTGTATCAAAATTAAAGAAACTCCTTCCATCCCGCAATTTTAAGCTTAAATCTATCACACAAAAGGCATCTGAACAATGACCGGAAGCGCTAGCCCGGAAGTGTTTTAATTAGTTCGCTTCATTCAACCTGTGGTCGGAGCTGGAGGCATGGCGCCTATTGCGCGAGAGCTGTTATAGATGAAAGTGGAAGAAATTCCCCTTTGAGGGTTTCCCTTTATCGCTGGAGAACTTTAGATTACAACATGTCGTCTTAATTTTCAACTGAAGAACGTGGAGATTTAATATTTTCAACAATGACTGTTTTATTTAAAGGGGGTATTGGAGAATCTTCCCTAGAAGAGGTCAAAATTTTGAAAAATTGTGATCATTTGTAAAAAGACTGCTCATCTAAAAAGCAGGTATATTCAGAAGATTGGCTCTGAATGATATGATAATCATCGTGGTAATTAACCTTACTGGATGTCGACTACAAAATTTCAAAATTCTTTGACTTTGCCGTCGTTCGATGATTTTTAGGAAAAAAAAACAAATGAGTTATATTTTTGATGCTTGCCAAATCAATGTAAAATTGATCTGCTTTACAGATGAAGATCGAGTTGCGACAAAAAGCTCTCAGGGGAGATTCAAATATGAGGTCCATCGTTTTTCGAGATTTCTAGACATCCCTCCCCCCTCTGTCACATTTTTCCCAGTACCTTCTTCTTCTTCTTGACATTACGTCCCCACTGGGACAGAGTCTGCTTAGTGTTTTTATGAACACTTCCACAGTTATTAACTGAGAGCTTTGCCAAAGTTACCATTTTCGCATTCGTATATCGGCATGTTAATTCGAGGGTAGTACTATTTCGCTGTATACCGTTTCGCGGTTTGTTTCGAAATGTTTCAAATATCTTAACAGTGCAATTTGAAAGATTGCCTGTGTTCAAAAGAAGGGTAAATCACCGATAAAAAAGTTATTATTGATAATGCCAACAATTTTCAGTGCAACTCATAGGAAAATCCACACCTCAAAATGGCATACCGTAATCCGGGGTAACATTGATCAGCTTTTAGAATATTTCTTAAATAATTCATTCGAAAATGCAAATGTTGCGAGTTTTATATTTTTAAAACAAGTACTGCCACCCATATCTCGTTACTATTTACTGTATTTTGTTTTTTGAAATATTTTAGCATGTTTGAAAAAATGTTTTAGGTGATTTTTGATTTTGCTGATATGGGGTGACATTGATTACATGGGTGAACAACGTTCGGTAATATTGAAAATGTCGTTACTTACTTAAATCATGACCCCTGAAGTCCAAACGCTTACAAGTCATTTACTTTTTGAGTTATTCTAAAATTAAAAATACCTCGAACCGCGGAATACGCCTAAAGGTAAGCAATTTCCCGAGCAGAAGAAAATAACTACTGAATACCAAATTGAGGTATTCCATACCAGAAAATTTCCAATACTTACAACCTGAATGAGGTATGAATGAGCCCTGCATAAGAGGTAAAATCCCTAAATAATACTTTATGGATTTTCATATAAAAGTGAGACTTTTCAATAGTAGTTCAATACCTCCAGCAGTGCTCAATAGCTATCGAATACCAAAATGAAGTATTTTAGACATTATTTTTAAATACCATTATAATACCAAAATGATGTATTGACAACTGGACAATCCCTAATTATGGTATGATACCAAAATATGGTATGCATAAGTTATTGCGAGTTATTCTTTCCTCCTCGGGTTCCAAAGCAAATTCTGCATTCTTAACAGTAATTCGTCAATGTTTCCTAATTGAACATACTTGTGAAAGTTTTGACAACGGAATCATTTTTAGCGATGCCATTTTTGGTTCTCACTATCTAGCATTTTCCTTGCTCATATCGTTTGCAGAACTTATGTGAAACATGAATCTTAGGTAGTGTAATCCTTAACCATTCAAATCATGTTTTCGCAAACTTGATAAATTTACGCATAAAGTTAACGCAATTTTCGCAAAACTCTTAATTTTTATTAGCTTATAAATATAAGAAAGAGAAGCAACACTCATGCATTGAAAATGTTCCATCAATAAATGATGATACCAACTTATTATAAGATGAGTCATTCCGATCAATATTATCCAGATGATTAATGATACCCCGGATTACGGTACCGCGAAATGGTACAAACCGCAAAAAGGTAAACCGCTAAATGATACAAACCGCGAAATGGTTGAGCGCGGAATGGTTTACCGCGAAATGTCGGACAACCGCGCGAATATTGTCTTGGTCTGCAGGCTACTGGACTTAAGGCGAAGTATGCCATCATTGAAATTTGTACGCGTCGTTGATGGTTGTTGCTAAATCATGCCACAATGGCGAATTAATAAAAATCGGTTAGAATTGCAATGACGTAGCTGAACAAGTATTAGCATACTTTCTGCATGTAATCGCATATAGTGATACTTTTCCGTATCAATAGCAACTATGAGGACTGAGTTTTTTCACTTTTAAATAGCGAGCTGCAATGTCAATTTGGCCGCCAAAACGAATGACGGGCTACTTAGTCTTCAGCTGGTTACGGAGCCTGTAAAAAGCGCTACTCGCGTCGCAGCTGCAAGTCACCTTTTCACCTCTCGGGTAACATTATTATTCAAGATACACAATTTCTTCCACTACTTCAATCCAACCTTCCTGAGGATACCGTGCTGCGCCACATGGCTTATACAGCCAATCCTCCTCCAGAACGATACATATAGTAAGAACACGTTCCTGGGCCCATAACCTGTTGAAAATAAAACTACAAAACAACAACGAGGCAACGGTTCCATTGCTACCAGCTTAGCACCTCTCTTTTATTTCATGTCTGGGTATCAACATATTTACAATCTATCTCGTTTACCTCTATCATACAATACTTACCAACAGCCATCTGCAATGCAGGGTGTGCGATGTTCCTGCTCTCCCTCACTCCTCCTCATTACACAACCTCCAAACCGCACATTTTCCACCGAGCTTATCCTGTCAGCTGCACTATCCTCGCTTGGTCAACTGCACCTCAATCCAAGCTCCTTCTTGCTGTCGAGTTCCTCCAGCTCTTCCGAGCTCGTTGTCCGATCAATCAGAACCCGCCACTAGTCTCGACCGCATCCTGGCCTCCAATTCTTGGGCACCTCGTCTAAGCCACCTGAGTTCTGGCTCTAACTCCCTCGTTGAGGATCTGCCTCCTCGTCCAGGTGCTTCCTCGTGGTCCCTCATCGAAGCCGCCTCGGCGTTCTACAGGAGTTAGAGGCCAGGATGCGGTCGAGGCTGGTGGGGGGGTACTGATTGATCGGACGGCTGCCAGTTGTTGTCTGTCAACATCTTCACGGTCGTCATGTGCAATAGGCCTATTCACATGACGTCTCAAATCAGCTGATCGGGAAGCACTTTGACAGTTCTTCTATGAAAATGACAGGCTCGCGTTAGCATCGTCCTCCATCGATGTAAACAAATGCATAGACGGATCTGTCACATGAAAAGGCCTATGGGCGACGGAATGGGAGACGGCGTTGTTTTTCTCCTTACGTCATTGACAATTTCGTGAAATCTCCACATATCATTTTGTTCCATGTTGTTTTGCGCCTCAGTAATGATATCTTCTTCATACTGCTTTTTCTTTCTACGGTGAATTCTTTTTTCGGCTGCTCTCGCTTCCTTGTACCGCTCTCTGACAACATTCGCCTCGCAGCATTCTTCTTTTGGCACTCATCACCGTTTCTAAGTCGTCTCTGAGTAGTACCTAACACCTCTCACGCCACTGTGATCACCGCTCTGTGGATAGACTCCCACAGATTGTTGAGGTTGTCGTCTACGTTGGTTCTCCTTATCCTCTCATCAAGCTTCCGGCAGTATTCGACTGCTACACCTTCTGTTGATAAGCACTGGATATTGAAACACGACGATGGCTGTGCTCTTGTATTCGTCACGGTAGACACCCGTGCACGAATTTTATTGACAACGAGATAGTGATCAGAATCGATGTTTGGACCTCTTAGGGCCCTCACCTCGATGACATTCGATAAATGGCGGGCGACCACCAAAACGTAGTCTATTTGGTTGCAGAGCTCGCCATTTGAGTGCATCTAGGTGTGCTTTCGTATGTTTTTGCGTGCAAAGTAGGTGCTGCTGATGGCCATCCCTCTAGCTGCAGCGAAAGTTATTAATCTTAGGCCATTATCATTGGTAGCGGAGTGAAGGCTCTTCGTAAAAAATATTGGACGAAAAAAATCCTCTCTTCCGACCTGAGCATTGGCATCCCCGATAACAATTTTCACGTCATGTTTTGGGCTCTCTCCGTAGGTCTTGTCGAGACAATTATAAAACGCATCCTTCGTGTCGGCGGTTTTATCGTTTGTCGGCGCATATATGTTGATCAAACTATAGTTGAAGAATTGGCCCCGTATACTTTATACGCACAGTCGTTCATTAGTCGGTACCCACTTCATAGCACGCTTCATCTGTTTCCCGATTACTATGAATCCGACACCATGTTCTGCCTTATGGCTGCTACTATGGTAGATGTTAAATTTGAAAGCTGTGTTGGCGACGGGATCTACTATCCTGAATTCAAGTTCTCCAGATCCAGGACACCTTACTTCCTGAATAGCAGCCACGCTCACTCCATCCTTCTGCAGTTCACGAGCCAAAAAGCTCACACACGTCCGAAGTCATTTAACAAGATTCCAGGTACCGAGCTTCCTTATTTCGTTGCCAGGTCGGTTGCCGAAAGAATCGTTGGTTATTTCTCCTTTCTCCATTTTTCGTGGTAGGTAAGAAATTCAATATTCTACCTTAACAGGGTTGCGACACCTACATCACGATGGTGAGGCTGCCACCTTAGGTGTAGCTAACGTGATACAGCATTTCATACTCAGTCGCTGGATGCCAGAACAGACGCTGTTTGTGCCGCATCTCCTTGGCGGACAGACGCTCGAGACGCAGCTCCTCAGTCTTGCTGATGTCATGAGTACAGTGAAACCTCCATGAGTCGATATTGAAGGGACCATCGACTCATGTAAATATCGAGTCATGGAACAGCAATCCTTTGGAAAGCTGTTTCTAGGGACCATCAAAGTAATCATTAAATTTTGTTTCTAGTATGGTTCCATGAGTCGATATCGAGTCATGGAACATCGACTCAACGGTTCCCAGATAGGGACTTGTGAGGACCAGAGCTATGTTGGACGATCCTTCCTGGTTGTCGACTCACCATTTCACAAGACTCATAAGTCTCACCTAAATCAAAATTCTATAATCATGGATCGGAAGCAATTTCCTTAGAGATGAATTTAGGCTAATTTTGTAAGAAATGGAATATGTAGGCTAACAATTGCGTACGACTTTGTCTGATAGCACGAGTCTGATTTGCTCACGCAGCGAACTGGACTATCGAAATTCATACATTTTGCCTTATGAAAGATGGAACGATTATCGCAATACGAACGCTTTATGTATTGTTTTAGCATCACTCCACACCAAGGCGTCGATAGGCGCGGGGTGTACGCATGAGCCTATCGATCGCAAGGTTCTTGGTTCGATTCCAGGTTGCCGCGAAAACTATTTTTGATTTCTAATTTCGGTTTCATAAGGCAAATTTATGAATGTCTACCCGTTTCTTTGTGGAGATTTTTCATAAGGGGTTCTATGTTTATCGATAGTCCATTTGCCTGAGTGCTTTATCTTTTTTACAATTCACACTGAATTCTCCATTTACGTAATATAGAAGCCCCAGTTAAGGCTGTTTTTAGAGAACGTTCATTTTGAGAACATGTGAAAATCTTTACGTGTACTATAAGTTGATATATTCTAAACTCTTTCAATCAATATTGATAATTTATAAACATATTGGACTGAACAGAAGCCATTTTTCGCACCATTTTCAATTTAATTCCTGAGTTGGCTAATAACTTTGATTGTTTAGACAAAAAAGGAACCTCCTGGCCCAACAAGGTGAAACGAGCCAAAAATTTAAGGAAATTGAATTACATAGATGATCCTTTTTTGTCAGCCCTTTTCAGCTCTCCTTCAAAGTGTAAGCAATTCATCAATGTTCCTTTTTCTTTTGTTGTGTTAAAAATTGGAGATGAACGGAATAAATAAAAAAATGGAGACGATCAGAGAAATAGGTTTTCAAAAAAATGACGAACAAAATCGGGTCAGTACAGTATTTATACTATTTTCATAATGAGTTCTGTGAATTCATTGAAACTATCTCTCTATCTCTATCATATAAATGCGATCCACTCAACACAAAAGTATGCATGCAGATTTGCTTTGTTAAATTCTATAATATAACTCACTTAAGCAACAATGTTTGCTATGACCGAAACTGGTTCTTCCATCCTACCGTAAAAGTCGATAAAATAGATACTAGAGAGAAATTGATCAATGTGTATCATGATTTAACTTGTTGTACAAATCAGGTCAATATTAAAAATATAAGTTTATCGTTTGCCCATTTGTTACTTAGATGGAAAATGTAGAGCATCTGTTTCTAATTACAAACAGGTTCTATACCCACATCCTCAAGTATACTATTGCTTATTCAGAGAAACTTATATCTCCAGAAGCGATATGGCACGCCAACATCTTTCAACAATGTCTGTAGAATGGAGCGCACAGCATCTATTTCGTGTTGGATGAAGTGGATGGTGGTGCGATTAGCACAAAGAGGCAACAAAATTACGAAAACCAGCACGATGCGTCTGCATCTTCTAATGGTTGCGATTTCCCTTATGGCGCTCTTTACTTCTTAAAGCTCGAATTCCTTTTTCCGAGACAACTGCAATGGGAGATCCTCACACACCGATGCTAAAGCGCTCATCCAAGGTCGAATCTATGCAGTTTCAGTTCTCGTGAGATGGCAAACAGAAATAGGAAGCAGGAAAGAGAACAGATTGCAAGATTAATGTCGTTTGGATTACACATCCGCCCCCGGAGTCTTAGTTAGGTGGCCATTCGTCGTGTCTGCCCTAAGTAAGGGATAAGTTCGAAAGCACGCTCTCGGCAAGGAAGATGGTATTACACGCGTATACCACTGCCCGGATGGAATAATGAATTTCTGCTGGCGCTTCCATCGTGGTCGTAATCTCTGGGATGGATTTCATCATCAACTCGAGGTTGGTTCCATTTCGGCAATAACGATTCAACGTTGCTCGCCGTACAGCAGCTTCTCCGGGAATTTAAATTTAAATTGCGTCCCTCAAACTTGTTTCAGCTTACGCGTGTTTCGAGCGAAGCCAAATTGCAGATTCTGTTTCTCGGGAACTGGATAGTTTGAACTTGTTCGTCAGAGCTTCCCTTGTGATAAATCAATCATTTCCAGTATTAAACTTTCAATATCTGCGAATTGTTTCAAGTTGAACATTAGAGCGGAACAAAATATAAAAAAAGTTTGTAAATCTTATATCCTCTACGATCTTTTTGATAGAAATAGAGTTCTTTCAAAGTTTTACCCATTTTGGAAAAAAATCAAGATGACCCAATAGCATAACATATTTTATGAAAATATATATGAATTGTAATTGTAATTGCTCAATCCACACCCTGGCAGACAATTATCCGCCCATCTAGACACGGGCTGGGTGAGGACCTACCAAGCCTCCCCCGTTAACATGTCCTATACCGTTTAGCACACCGGGATCTTCCACAAGCAGGCGCCGGAATTAAAGCGGTCCCACAAGCTTCAGATACATTAAATATATATAGTCCCTCTGGCACTAAACCGAATGGCGCCCTCCGCTTCACCACTAGTACTGCTTCCCCACACGCCAAGCACAATATCGAAAGTAGCGCGTTGTATAGCAAATACAGTACACCACCTCCGACACTATGCCAAATGTACAGGAAAAACAGCACCAGTAAGAAAGCGGAAGGCGCACCACTCGGTTCAGTGCCAGAAGGACTATAAGTATAACGAAGAAGAAATGAAAAGATAGTAGAGTTGGTTCGGTTATTTGATTGCTGAAACGAAAAAAACAGAAAAAACAGAAACAAAGTGTTAACATTAAAACGGGGTTTTATAATTGATAAATGTATCGATAGTTTCTCATCTGTTACGTTTCCTTATCGTAGCGCTGTCGATTTTTCCATCTCCAGGGTGTTCGTCTCCGCTCGAGCAATGAGGACCATGATGAAATGAGAATATGAAAATGTGAGCATTAGTGTTGATCTAGTAATAGATTAATTTAAACTGCTTTTCATGTGCTAAGTAACTTGTAAACTCCTACTCAATTATGTTTTGTTGGCCTACACGTTTTATTTAGACACAATTTTATTTAGAAAACTATTTGGATCCGAGATTTTAGGTGCAGATTGAGCATGTTTGATAAAACAAGCATCCTGTTTTCAGTTAAAGAATGTTCAAGAAGTTGATGATTCTGTTATTTATACTGGCTACATACAAGAATTCACTATTGATGTAATATATGGATATTGAAAGTTCCAACGCGCGATTATAATACTTCAGTTTTCGTGCTGTTGTATTGGAGTAAGTAGTGGGAAACCAATCAGTTTGGTGATTCTAACGGTAACAAATAGCAAGACGAAAGGAAAGTTGATAATCTATCATCATTATGATTTCAGTCCTAATTTCATGATCCGTTTAATAAATTCCGCGTATGATTCGGCAATTTTAACAATTTATACATGTGTATTCGAAGAAAACAGATTACGAGCATTTATTACCTGTTGCAAGGTTCCTAAGTGATCAGATATTTATCATTTTCTACAGCCTAATTTAATAATACCTACATTGGGTTGTAACAAAAATTTGATCTTGGGATGTTGATTTGCCTCCTAATCAAAGTTTCGACAATAGTCACATGCTTACTATCCCTTATGGCAGTGTTGTTGATTCTATTGTCTATCGCTCATCAGTTTCGCGCCACCCGGCAGGGACTTGGTCCTATGTACCCAATACTCTGCTGTGTCTTAACTTCACGCAATACATTCTGTAGATGTGTGATACAGTTTGCGGAATATTATGATTTATCACTTCGTTCAGATGGAAAATTCTGTTATGGTACCATATTCACATATCAGATAACTCCCACCTGGAACGATGTAATACATCGGAGACATGTAGATTCAGATGTATGTATACGATCTATGCCTAGTTCGGCTCTGATCGACAGGCAATCAGTGTATTCAGTTTTTCAACTAGCTTGAAGCGATGAACGTTTCAAGACAAGCTCTCCACTATATCTGCTAGCAATCACCGGTCGTCGATAGACATTTCGGTTCTTTTCTGCTAAAGATAGATCCGATTGTATGCCAAAGACTATGGCTCATGCTTTTCAATACAGCTGGAAAAACAAGAACTACACCCAGCACCAAATAGTACGTAACTATGAGGCGGACCGGAAGGTTTGATGAGCAATCCCCACCATATTTTATGAAAATATATATGAAGATACTAAAATACTTCCAACACCGAATGTACTGTCCGTGATGCTAGTACACATCATTGATCCTTACTAGTTAGTAAACAAATAAATTAATTTTGTTTAAGGTTTTTGCAAAATTAAACTGGACTATACTCTCACAAGGAGTTGAAAAAGAAGATCCCAAATTTATGCAGATCTCTTCTCTTATTCTAAAGATTTAATTGCTCTTTTCAGCAAGTTTCTTTTTAATGATTCGATAATCTTTTTGACTAACAGTATTACCTGTAACCATTTTGACTAACATAAAAGCACAACCGTGTTGAATATTTTTTATCTGAATTTCTCCATAGGATATATGGGCAACCAAAACCGAAAATGCTAAAAATTTGACAGAGCTCTATTTTCTTTATGAAACTTATAAACATTTTTGAAATTCTTTTCACCCTATTCGACTTATGTTGAACAGTTTTAAAAACCAATTGAGGGTCTAGTGTAGATTTTGGTTTCACCTAATTTGTTATACTGTTTTGTGCAATTATCTTATATGTTTATCAAGTATTGATTACATTATGAACGTTATGCACGAAAAAAAACTTTCAAGCCCCACTTTCACAATCAAGTTTTATTTTTTCTAATGATGAAAAGCTTCGGCTGGTCCAAAGTGAACAAGTTTTGTAGATGACGAACAAAATCCCTCTCTGCCCTAACGTGAAATTTAAACTAGTAAGAACCACGTTTAATTAAACAAAAAAAAAAACAGCAGCAAAGCAGAAACAAAATATCAATGTGATTAGCAGACAATCTTCTCGGTAATTAAAATAGGAAGAAAACCTGTGTATTGTAATAAATCAGAACAAGAACTAAACCAAAACGTTGACCTAAATGTGACCGTGTTGTTTGTAACTTTATAGGGCACTAAGTAGGCTACCATTAACTGAAGGAAATGTCCGTCGTATTTTCTACAACAAAGCAGTTTCAAAATGTTGCACAATTCCAAGCAACGCACCCATACACTTTTCCACACTTGTTAGAAACCGTTTTCCAACTACGCTCGAAATATGAAACCCTTTTAAATGTTCTCGTTTTCTTGAAAGTCTTTACCTCTTGTTACATGCAGTTTGAACAACGTTTCATATCTTTCCGAGTCTCTAGAAGAAATTTATATCATTCAGAAAAAAAAAACTAAATGGTGATAGTTAAGACCGATAGAGCGAACCCATTCTTTCGCAAAAAAGTAATTGTTGAAATGTTAGATCCGTAGTATGTTAACAAAACCAAATGAAAAGAGCAAATACATTTACAACTATATTTCAATCAGAAAAAAAATGAGAACTGACTTTTAGCTGACGTGATGTTAGAGTGATAACAGATTCCAATTGGTGTTAAATGAAGCAAACAAACTAATTAGTTCCAACCAGTCTCAGAAGATATCAAGAAATGCATATGTCAATCACTCCATGTACAAGCTGTTTATCGATGAAATCGATGTATTTTTTCGGAAATAAAAATAAATGAAGCCGCACTAACCAATTAAACCCATTTGCGATAATTGTCAAACATTCATAGCCAACTATGCCACTGACATATAAGTACCTTTTCTGCCTAAATATTCTAGAAGTGAATTAACCATCGTAGCAACCCACTTCGCAAGGTGACAGCTGGCTGTCAGTTGCGTTGTGTACCATTAGATCGCTCCACATACTCGACAATCCATCACGATAGAGAACAGAAATCGAGAGTTTCACCACAACCTAACCTTACATAACCTTGTAGTATTTCGACTCAATGTAATATGTTTGTAATCCTATTCATACTGGTACCTTCTCGATTGTCATAATGGTCACTTGGAATAATATTGTTATGCCAACGGCATTATGTCAAACGGGATAGAACCGTTTATACAACCAAGACACTTAATCAAAAACTTTTTGATTTATTTTCAAGTTCATTATTTTCGTATGAAGCAACTATTATGACGCAAAGACATAGATCATTGAAAAATACGGAAAACTGTAAGAAAAAACTCCAATTTAAGACAATTGAAATAATAGCAAAAGAAGAAAACAAACAAATCGTGTAAAGAGAATCAAACAAAAGTAAAGAAACGCGGATATCGAGCTTTCTGCAAGCTTCAATTCCGCTTCCTAACCTTGATACCTAAAATTGATCACACTCCATCGCCATGATTTAGCCTGTATTTTGTTTGGTCAAAATATCATCACTCTGTACAAAGTACCAGCAAAGAAAAAAAGATCAATATGTAGTGTAATGTTGTAAACAATTTTCGCAACACTCACAGAGCAGTATATCTGTAGAAACTCGTTGATAAAGACATATTCTAAAATGAAAACTTCCTGGCAAACAAACTGATACCCCCCTTTAACCAAAAACCTTCTCCATTCAACGTCGTCCTCGTCGTAGTCGTCGTAGTCATATCGTAGGGAATCGCGCACATTCACTTTTTTAATGGCATACACACATTGGTAGAGACAGAGTCTATTGAGAGAAAACTGAAGAATTGTTAACATAGCAAAACAGACAGATGGATTTAGGTGTAGAGTACTAAACACGATTGTATTTTTCTATCACTTTAACAATGAGACCGTCTCACTGGACTGGCTGCAGAACAAACCACTATACTGATCAACAACTAGATATTAAATTTATAGAGACAGAAATATAAGTAGCATTTCGTAGATGATGAATATTGAGACACTCCTCTGTGAATCTATGCTCTCGAAAACCCCTCTAGCTATGGTATTCAAATAATACAGATAAATCCCACTGTAAAACTGTGTGTCCGCGTGCGGGAGGTGCAAGCAAGGAATTATTTGGGAGGAAAAACTACGCAGATCTTTTCCCCAGCGGAAAGAAAGATGATACGAAGTTTTGAAGGTTCGAATTTGATCAAAAGAAGAAAACATGTTTAGGTGAAATAAAGAATGTTTCAGATATTTTCTCTTTTCAAATTGTGATGTTTTTCTTGTATTTTTTAGCTTCGAATATTCCCTAAATTTTCTATCGTGTTAATAACCTCCAACGATGTCGGTTCCGTTATACTCTATGGCAACTGAGCCTTATTAAAAAACGAGATAATAAAAAAATACATCACTTTATGGACAACATCCTAGTTTATTAATACAAAGTGGGTATCCATGGTATTTTTCAAGGGTATCAACATGGATGCCAGAAGCCATATTCTAACGCCATTTTAGAATCTAAAATGACGACTTCCGGTTTATGATTTATGGAAATCACTTGAAACCCATGCAATATAGGTATTTTTTAAACAGGTAGATGATTAGATGCCGTAAATCGAAGTGGCGTCTTTGGATTCCAAGACGACAACTTCCGATTTGTCAAAATCACCCATGCAATACGGGTATTTTTGGAAAGGGAACGATGAGTATATTATGGAAATATCTGACGCTATTTTGGAATTCAAGATGACGACTCCCGGTTTGTAAAAATCACTTGAAACCCATGCACACTGGGCCAGAAACTTAATTTATTCAGACAAAACCTCTAGCGCTAGGGGTGCATTTTATCGGGTTGGTGTCTGAAGAGACTTGTTTTGGATTTATTTCTTCTTTATTTTGATGATAGAAGTTAGTTGGGAATGTTACCGCATAGGTGTTTTGCGTCCACGAGCTTTCACGTTTTCGGCGAAGTTTTAGAACGCGTAAAATTACGACAAGTAATCGAAGACACCTAGGGGTTCTAGGACTTCAAATAACCGTCGTGCGGTTATACATTGTGCCATAAGGGTCACTTTGGGCCAAGGTTTTGACAGAAAACTTAAACCAGAATATTGAAAAAAATGTGGTAAGCTACAAGAATATATTATAATTAGCCACTGGATAGCTATGGGTAACTAACCCATGGCTATCCAGTGGCTAATTTAGACTTCGGTACTAGCAATAAGTGCATCGAAAAGGGTAGTCAAAGTTACCACCTAGGCTCAATGTCTCTCCGCACGACGGTAACTTTATCATCAAATTAAAGAACAATTTAATCCAAGATAAGTCTCCGAAAACATCAACCCGATAAAATGCATCCCTGAAGCGCTAGAGGTTTTGTCTGGATAAATACTGTTCCTGGCCCAGCGTGCCATGCAATATGGATATTTTTGGAATGGAGCAGATAAGTATATGCCGCAAATCTATTTATGTCTGACACCATTGTCAGAATCCAAGAAAGTGACTTCCGGTTAGTGGAAATCACTTGAAACAAATGAATAGATGCCGGAAATCGATGTCATCGACTTCTTCTCATTGGCCCCGCCTCGTTGTATGGGTTTCAAGTGATTTTCACAAACCGGAAGTCGCCATCTTCGAATCCAAAATTTCCAAATCCAAATACTCATCGATTCCGTTCCAAAACTAGTCATAGTGCGTGGGTTTCAAGTTAATTTTACAAACCGGAAGTTGCCATCTTGGAATTCTAAATTGCTTCAGTCTTCGATTTCGGGCATTTACTTATTGGTCCAGTACGAAAAATACCCATACTGCGTGTAGTGATTTTCACAAATCTGAAGTCGCCATCATGAATTCAAAAAGATTCATTTACTCATCGGTCCTGTTCCAGAAATTCTCTATTACTTGTTCTGTCTACGGGATGACGCTTTATTTCGGACGCTGTTGGAATTTCCTTCACTGGGAGAATCAATTCAGCACTGCGCACGCAATCGATCTGTTTCCTTCACAGCTCCAGTTGCTCAAATAGACCAGCCATCTGGCCCGACGTCGGATTCGTTACCTGTTGACATTCACTGAGACGATGATGTAGCTCTCGAATCACATTTGCCAACTCGTTGCACTGGCTTCGGGTTCTGCTCCACCTACCGCGCCGGCTTCATCGTCCGCACTGTTCCGAATCCAATCTTGCACACGATCCATCTGCTCACCTGCTTGGCTTTTTCGGTCCTCTTCTCTTATCAAATCGTCCATCAATGGACTGATGCACGAGTTCACTATTTGACGTTTGAGCGGTGCCGTGTTATTTACGTGACCATGGGAACCAGTGAATTCGGCACCACTCAAACGTCAAATTAGTGAACCCGTGCATAGGTCCATTGTTGCTGCTCTTCGAGAAACTTCTTTTGTAACTCGATTTCCATCCTCTGACGTACCAGCTCTTGTCGTTCTTTCAGTCGCGATAGAGCTGATTCTGACACACTTTGTTGTTGATTATATTGCGTTAGTCGATTTCGTTCACTGCCACTTGCTGCATCGTTGGCGTTTTCGGATCAGCTTCCAGTTGATCGATTTTCTCCTTCGGGTTGTGATCCGAATCTCGACATGTTACACACACCCAAGCTCGATCGGATATCGATTCCGAATCGCCAGCACAAGATCTTGAACGAAATCGTCCACCCAGTCCGGCCGATCACTTGTCACGCAGCTGTTTGCTGCTGGTAGGGTGGGAGCCATGTTGAATTCTTTAAAGAATAAGAGCAAACTGTTGTAGCGGGTTATAAACGGTTTATGAACGGATTGAAAGCTAGAATAATAGTGGTTTTAGAATTCATGGAGATATAACGTGACTAATTTTGATACTCACAATTCAGTTCGCTCTTAATGTTCTGGGATCGAACCCGACAATCTCTACTGTCACTTTTAAAACCAACAGCTAAACGAAAACCCAGTAAATAAAGGAACCAACTTTGGATTTGTTTGAATAATTACCACTGTAGACAACCGTACTAAAGGCCGGAGCACAATGGATCCGGTTGACAATCCGTTTTTTTGACAGCTATTTTAAATGAACGGAATCATATGCGCCAACGCACAATGCATCCGGATGGACTTTGCGGTTTGGTACTAAACTGTACTAAACGCAAACTCAACCGTATAGTCATCCGGAAGATTAGAAAATTTTCAAATGTTGCGCTTGAGTTTACGGAAAGCTTGTTTGTTTTGACCGGTTTCTACAGTGCACGGTTGTTATGTTTAGTGATTTTTGTGCATAATTAGTTCAATTTTCACTAAATAAAATACAACCGGATCTGTGGAGCTGGTGAGATAAGCATTTTCGTTGGTGGGCAATGCATATAATCTCGGCTGCAACAGAAGCGGTGATTAGCATCACAGTGAAATTTGACCGTGATGTTTGAAGAACATTTCCTGCATGGAGTCGATGCTGCTGTTGGTGATGTTGCGGATAGCTATGGTCTTCTAATCTATTTCTGTTCTATTCATCGTTGGTCGATGAAGGAAATGACCATGTAGCGAAGTGCAACGAGGGTCATACTTTGTAATTAACGATAATATTGGTTCCGTAAATCCTCCAGGAGATACTTCAGGATTTTTTCTATGATTTCCTCCTAAAATGATTTCAAGAGTTTCTTCTGGGATTTTTACAAGAGGTGGTACAGGATTTTTATAAGTTCCTCCGAGAGTTGTGTGTGGAATCCCTGTTTGAGTTTTCTCTGGAAATTTTCCAGTAGATTCTTCTGAATTTCCTATAGGCATAACTTTTGGATTTCTTCCAGGAGTTGCTAATGTTATTTTTTCTGAAGTGTATTCTATAACTGTACTAGGGCTTGTTTCTGGAATTCCTCTAGGAGTTCCTTTTACAATAACTCCAGAAATTGCTTCTAGATTTTCTTCTAGAGTTCCTCTAGGAGTTTTTTTTTCTGGAGTTCTTTTTTAATTCCTTTCAATAAAATCTTTTTGATTTCTTTTAAGAATTCCTTTTGTATTTTTTTAGAGGTTCCTTCTCGAATGCCTCTTAATTCAAAAGCTGCTCCTGAATTTCATCAAGAAGGTGCTTCTCTCATTTCTCTAGAAGTTTCTCTTGAAGTTACTTCTGAATTAGGAGTTGTTTTAAAAAATCGTCAATAAATGACTTTTGATTTTATTTCAGAAGATCATCCAGGGTCTTCTTCTAGAATTTCTCCTATTTGTAATGGAAATCTTCCAGAAGTTTCTACTAATTCCTTCTGGGGCTGCTTCATAAAATGCTTGAAGTATTTCTTCTAAAATGCTTCTAAGGAGTTTTTTCTGGAATTCAACTTTGGTTTTTTTCTTTAAATTTTCGCCAGAATTTTCTTCTGTAATTCCTAGAATTTCTCTGGCATTCCAAATTTCAGAGGCAATTTCTTGGATTAATGCTTCTTGAATTCCTCAAAGAATTATATCCGAAAATTTCATCAAGAAATGCTTTGAAATTCTTACAATAGTTGCTACAGAAATTCTCCATGAGAACCTCTGGAATTCTTCCACGAGTCGCTTTTCGATTATTTCAAAAATCTGCTACTGGAATTCTTTCTTCTAGAATCTCTCCTAGTATTTTCCGGAAATTGCTTGCTGAAAGAGTTGCTTCTGAAATTCCTTCAGAAATAAATTCTAGGGTTGCTTCTGAAATCATTCAGAAGGTCCTAGGGGAGTTTCTCCAAGAGTTACTTCTGGAATTCATCATAGAATTGTTTCTGGGATTTCTAAAGGAGTTGCGTCTGGGAATTCTCACATAAACGCTATCGAAATTCCTTCAAAACATGCTTCGGGAGATGATTTTGAAATTCCTTCCAGGGTTCAACCTGGACTCCCCCGAAAGTTGCGTTGAAACTCCTCAAGGAATTACTTCTAGAATCACTTTAAGAAACCATCCTGAAATTTACCCGAGAGCTGCTTCTGTAATTTCTCATAGAGTAGATTCTCTTGATTTCTGCCGAAAGATGCTTTAAGAATTTCTTTGAATATGGATTTCCTCCGATAGTAGCTTTTGGGTATCGTTCAAGACAGTCACTTCCTTCAAGAATTTATATTGGAATTCCCCAGAAGGTATTGTCTATAGTTGCTCAAAATGTTGCTTCTGGGATTCCTCCCAAATTTTCCCCTGGAATTCCGCCAAGGGTTGCTTCTATGAATTCTCATGGAGATGTTCTTGGAATTTTATCAATAGGTGCTACTGGATTTCCTTAAGGAAATGGTTCTGAAACTCTGTTGAGTTCCCATTGGAAATCCTCCGGGAGTTGCTTCTAGGATTTCACAAGGAGTTCTCAATTCCTGAAAATTTGTCAAGATTTGCTTGTAAAAGATTTCAAGAGTTCCCACTGGAGTTTTTTTTCCGAGATTTGTTTTGGAATTCCTACACGAGTTCCAACTGGAATTTATCCGGGAGTTACATCTAGAATTCCTGTAGAAAAGGCTTTTGAAAAATCGCAACAAGCTGCTTCTGGAGTTTTTTCAAGTGTTGCTACTGAAATTTTTACCGGTAGTGCTCTTGCATTTCCTTCAAAAATTAGTCCTTCAATTTCTCCAGAAGTACCGTAATTTCGGGTGAAATTGATCACTTTTCACTGTTTTCCAATTTCTGTTTTCTATGATGTTGCAAATTTCAAACAACTTAATGCAGGGAAACAGGTACGACGGTTGGCCTCATTGGCTTATATACTGAAATTTTCATACAGTTGTTATTTTAGTGCTGAAAATCGTCTCTAAAATAAAAAATCAAGGAATTCCATTTCGGGGTGAAATTGATCACCTGCCAAAACAATTAGTGTTAGTTTTGAAAACAAATTTACCTATTTAATTTAGGCCTCCTGAATCCAAATATGATTGCCAAATTCTTAACAATGATAAATTTATGGAAATGATAAACAATTCATTTTCAACAATACCGCGGAAAACGCCTAAATATAGCCAATTCCCGAAGGAATCTTCTGATATCTATAAAAAATCAATTATTAAAACAAAATGAACAAATTAGAACGAATTTTGATGATATAATTCGTTTTGAGGATATATTTCAAGCATCCTTACAAATTTTCAGGTTGACACCATGTCCAAATCTTTGTATAAAAATATAAGTTTATTGATGTCTGCCAATACCACACAGAACACGATTATGGATTTTTCTATTATTTTTATAGAAATAAACATTCCTTAACACAAAAAACTTCACAACATGCAATTCGACAATAGTTAAGACAAATAACGTTCATTTACTATAGGTTGCATTGATTTTTGTGCTCTATTGGAGGGAAATAAAATCGTGTGAGTCGCTGATCAATTTCACCCTACTGATCAATTTCACCCGAATTTACGGTACATGTTTTGCGAATTTGATCCAGAAAATCCTTCAAATGCTGCCTCTTTGATTCCTGAAATAGTTTCTCCTAGAGTTCCTTAGATAATTGCTGCAGGATGTCCTTCAAAAGGTCTTCCCACGAAGTTGCATCGAGTATATTTTACCATGTTGTTCAGTCCCTTTAAAAGTGTCTCCTGGAATTCCTTTAAGGCGTCCTTGGGTATTTCTCGAGAAATTTCTTCAAGAGTTTTTTTTTCTGGAATTGTTCTAGAAATTCGTCCTCAAATTCCTCCAAGAGCTGATCTAAAATTCTGTAAAAATTTCCTCTTGGATTCTTTAAACAAACTCTTTTGTAATTGTTTCAAAAGTTGCTTCGGAAATTCTTTTTAGAGGTCTATCTGAAACCCTTGAGAAGTTCTTTTAAAAATTGAAATTTCTCTAATTGAGTTTTATCTGGAATTTTCCCGGAAGTTCCTTCTACACATACTCTATAAACCGCTTCTGAAATTCTTAAAGTTGTAGATTCTGGAATTAATTTAGTGGATATTCCTGAAATTTCACAGGAAGTTGCATTTGGCCGTCCTTCTTGAATAAAACTGTTCTTAAATTTCCTTCAAAAATTGCTTCTGAAACTCTGTCTGGAGTTCCTCTTGGAATACCTGTGGGAGTTGCTTCAGGGATTTCTCAAGGAGCCGTTTCGGGAATTTCTTCAAAAGTTTCTTCTGGAGCTCCCTCTGGATTTTTTCAATTCCCTATGGAATTGCTTATTGAATCCTTTTAGAAAATCCTCCTGGTATTCCTCCAGGAGTTGCTACTAAAATTTCTCAAATTGGAGTTCCTCACGTTAACGCTCTTCGAATTCTACCATGCTTCTGGAATTACTCATTGAGTTGTTGTTGTTGTATTGGAATTCCTTCAAGAGTTCATTCTCGAAATCCTCAGAGAATGGTTTCTGGAATTTCCCAAGGAGTGGCTTATCGAATTCTTTTGAGAGTTTCATTCGGAATTCCTCCGAGAGTTTCTTCTGCAATTTCTCGCAAAGTTGCTTTTCAATTTACTTTATAGTTGATGCTGGCATTCCTCAAGGAGATGCTTCTGAAATTCCTTCAAAAGTTTCTGTTGCAATTCCTCAAGAAGATGCTTTTGGAATTCCTTAAAAAGTTTCCACTGGAATTCCTCAAGGAGTTGCCTGTAAAATTCCTCAAGGAGTTGCTTCTAGAAATACTGAATGAATAACTTCTGGTGTTTTAATGAACTCTGGAATTCATCTGGGACTTGCATTCATTTCTTCAATTTATTATTTTCTGGAATTTGCCACGGAGATTCTTAAATGATTCCTTCAAAATTTGCTTCTAGAAACTCTTCCAGGAATTGCTTCTGTAATTCCTTCAAGAATTTCTCCTGATGTTTTCACAAGAGTTTCTTCTGGAACTCTTCCAACATTTGCGTCTGGAATTTCTTAAATAAACTATTATAAAATTCCTCCGCTAGTTGCTTGACAGTCTCTTAAGATTCAGGAATCCATTTTTAAATCCTCAGCAATAATAAAAAAAAAAAAAAAAAAAAACAAACAAACAAACAAAAATCCCTGGGCAAAGGCACAACCTTGTGATCAGCATATGATTGCTGTCAGGTCCTGGGGCTTAAATGATTCTTTACTCTAAAGAGAAAGATGCACACTAGTGGTGCTATTGGTGATGCGAGTCAGAAATGTTTCAAACTTTAACACTTTTGATGTACTTCACCAAAGAGCCGATACTATACTAGATCTTTTTTATGAGAAGTGATTTAAATTTATTTTTGTTATTCCATTGCAGATGTATAAGCGGTCGTGAATAGTTTCATTGTTTTTTCTCCTTTTCATTTCGTTTTGTACTTTCTTTTTATCTTTTTACTTTTTATTTCTTAAACTAAAAGAAACTCAATGGACCTACACTTGAAGAACATGCGACATTCGGAGAAACAACTAAGTTGGAATCAATTTCCCAGTAAAAACATCACATTCCTACATACCTAATCGCATGTGGATAAAAGACGTTCGAATGTATCATCTTCTACTAACAAGCAGTTAAATACTGATAGTGTAGCAAAAAGAACTAAAGTAATATCCCCTATCTACTAATACATATTATTTATTTATCAAACGCGAATCGTTGCAATTTGCGGTATTAGTTTCGTTCCAAAAATCTTCGATTATTTTTTTTGCTGTATAATAAATATAAAGTTGATTGTAAATTAATTTTCTATCTGAAAGTTTAGTTATTAGTGTTAAAGTTAATCAGTGGACTGGTTCCGTAGATCTCCGAAATTCTTCAGACAAATCCACAACCACACACAACCGGGAGAATGATTCGAAAATACCTTTCCAACAAAGGCAAGCGGACAGGTTCTAATCCAATGTTAAATTAAACATCTGGATCAACCTCAAACCTCAAAAAATGTTTCGGCAACTACGAAACAGTACAAGTTTTAGAATCTATTATAAAACTATTTATTCACAGATTCATTCTTGTTACAAATGAGTGAGATACCGTGAGATGTATTTCTTCCTGTACTAGTCTTTGATGTACGTACTTCACTAGCGATGCATAAACTATCAACTATAAACTATCAACTGAATTGCGCTAGGATGAATGAGCTTACGAACGAATGGATACAAAAGAAAAAGAATTAATGATCTGCAATATGATCACTCTGAAAGCTTCCTTGAGCGTTAGACGACTAAAAGCTCGTTCGTGCATTATAATGAAAGCTAGTCTACGTTACATTTGAGATACCCGATTAAAAATGAATAATTAATTCTAACACTTCCCCTTAATTTTGCATTTTTAAGCAATTTAGAAACTTATCAAATTTACATTTAGCTAGGGGTTTCGTGAAGAAATCTGCAATTTGATTATCACTTGATACATAGGTTATTCTCAATTTCTTATTTTTAATCAATTCTCTTATATACATATACTTTACGTCCACATGTTTTGTCCTTTGATGTTCTCTGGGTTCCTCGGCAATCCTTATACAAGGTATGTTGTCTTCATAAATTGTGAATGGGTTCGAATTAATCCCAATCTCACTCAATAAATGTGACAACCATATTCCTTCTTTAGCTGCATTACAAAGGGATACCAGTTCAGCCTCCGTCGAAGACAGGGTTACGATTTGTTGACGTTTGCTGCTCCACGATACAGTATTCCCGAAAACCATGAAGACATTCCCAGAATTCGACTTCCGACCTTCTTCGTCATTGGCGTAGTCTGCATCAGCATATCCGATCAATGGGATGGGTTCAGTCGATCGGTTGTATGTCAGTCTCATCTTTTTGGTTCCTTGCAGATAGCGTAAAATCCGTTTGAGACCGGTCCAATGAATTTCTCCTGGGGCGCTCTGGAATTGACTTAGCAAACCAACAGAAATAGTTAAATCGGGCCTTGTCACCAAGGCCAAATACTGCAAGCATCCAAGCAAAGCTTTGAAAGGAGCATCAGTTATATTTTCTGATTTTCTCCACTTCAAGTTTGGGTCCATTGGCGTGTTTACAGGTTTACAGTCCTTCATTCCAAATTTGTCCAGAATCTTGTTAACATACGATTCTTGTGAAATTACCATTTTCCCAATTTCTTTATTATATTTAATATCAAATCCAAGAAAATTGTTAACTTCATTCAAATCTTTCATCTGAAAGTTTTTGGTTAACTCAACTTTGATCCATTTGATTTGATTGATGGTTTCTCCAAAGATCAAAATATCATCAACGTATAAAATTATTATCAAATTTCGTTCCTGAGATATGTACAAGCAAGAGTCACTTGCTAATCTTTTGAATCCTAATTTGGACATAATTTCATCAAATCTTTGATTCCAACTTCTGCCGGCTTGTTTAAGTCCATACAGACTTTTATTTAGTTTACATAGTTTTTCAACGTCTCTTCCCATATTTGGAAGCTTCATATAAATTTCTTCTTCCAGAATTCCATTTAAGTAAGCAGTCTTAACATCCATTTGATGTATAAACAAATTATGTTGAACTGCAACTGCCAAAACTGTTCGTATACTCGTTAATTTTGCTACAGGAGCGAAAGTTTCATTGTAGTCTAATCCTGGCCTTTGGGAACAGCCTTTAGCCACCAGTCGCGCCTTATATCGATGAGTATTGTCAACATCTTTTATCGTAAACACCCACATTGAGTTGATAGCTCTTCTTCCCTTTGGAAGCTCACTAACCAACGTCCACGTGTTATTTGAAGATAAAGATTGCAACTCCTCATCGATCGCTTCTTTCCATTTAGGCCAATCGTTAAGCTTCTGTAGCTCGTGTATACTCTGAGGAATATTTTCTAGTTGTGCTGAGATATAGAAACTTGTCTCAAAATCTTGCAACCATCCTGGCGCTCTATGATTCCGTCTACTTCTTCGCAAGTATTGATCACCTCCATTCTCAAAGTCGTCCTCAGCTTCAACGAATTCCTCATCATCAGTACTGTGAACTGAATCTATATCTGAATAATGGATTAGTTGATCATTTTGAACGGCAGGTAATTCTGCCTCACAATAACGACGTTCATTTGAACCATCATCCTTTTCGTTAGTATTTTTGAAAAAATACTGTGATTCATCAAACACAACATCGCGAGAAATTATGATTTTTCTTTGATCATTGTCCCACAATCGATATCCATTAACTCCATAACCCACAAAAACTAAAACTTGACTTCTTTTGTCCAATTTCAAGCGGTGTTCTTTGGATATATGAGAAAATGAGATACACCCAAATGTTCTAAGTTTACTCAAATCGGGTTTCGAACCGAACCACATCTCATATGGCGTTTTGGTAACGGACAATGCACAAGTAGGGCTACGGTTTGTGACGTAAGCTGAATTGTAAAGTGCTTCCCCCCACAAATACATAGGTGCATTACTATCGTGCATCATTGCCCTAACCTTTTCCATGAGCGTACGATTCATCCGTTCGCAAACCCCATTTTGTTGCGGTGTGTACGGCACTGTTGGTGTCATCTGGATACCCTTTTCAATGCAAAACTTCACAAATTCATTTCCAAAATATTCTCCCCCATTGTCTGATCTGAATGTACTGATTTTCGAATCAAAATGAGCAGTGACCAATGCCTCGTACTCCTTAAATTTGTCAAACACTTCACTTTTGCTACGAATCAAGTAAACTACTACGAAATGAGTAAAATCGTCAACAAAACTCACGAAATACTTGAAGCCGTTATAAGTGGGTTCTTGCAATTGGCCACACACATCCGAATGAATAAGCTGTAACGGCCTTCTAGACCTAGGTTTATCGGAAGTTACAAAAGGTAATCTTGTTTGTTTTCCAGTGATACAAGCTTTACAAATCACTGAATTTCCTTCAAATGATGATAATTGACTGTTAAGTCCTTCAACCATTTGCTTTGAAATCAGTTTCTTTAAGCTTGAATCTCCCAAATGGCCTAATCGGTTATGCCACATTTGCAAGCTATCGGACACCTTACCTATATTTGCTTCTTCGCTATCAGCAGCTAAATAAACCTCAAGCCGGTAGAGACCATTATCTCTCACCCCATGAATTATTTGCTTACCTGTTTCATCCTTTATAACAACGCCACCTTTTTGAAAAACAACGGAACAACCAGCGGACTCAATTTCAGCCACAGAAACCAGATTGGAATGTATCTCGGGAATGAATAAAACGTTATACAATACTAACGAATCTTTATTGCCTCCAGAACGCAGATACACATTTCCAGCTCGTTTACAAAATAATTCAGAACCATCCTTGGCTGTTTTGATCCGCTTCTTTTCGATCTCCCACATATCATTGAATGCTCGACTGTCATAAAACATATGGCGAGAAGCGCCGGAATCAAGAAAACAGTCGAACGGCAAACGACGTTTGCCCAACTGACGGATACGATCGGCTCGGATTACTTCGTCTTCAATTTTGTTGGTGTCCAATCTACCCAACGGGATGCGAACCATAAAAGCTCCATCCTGTCGGATAATGGTTTGGCTGGCCTTGCAATTTGATGCGGCATCATCACCTTGGTCTCCAGATACTTCCGGCGCTACCTTATCAGATGCCTGGGCTAAGTCGTCGACATCCATTGACTCGACAGGTTCCGACTTGTCCGAACCCGGATCTTGAGAAGTACCCAAGTGTACTATCTCGACCCCATGGTTGGCTTCGTCAACCTCCATCGGTTCAATGGGAACTGTCGGACCACAACGCAGATCATCATTGATGATAGCCGGCTGCATCTCGACCACTTGGTGAGCGACGTTTGCCAACAAGGCCACGTCATCGCGCTCATCATGCACCTGCGCTTGGTGCACACGATCGGGGCGCGCTCCATTTCCTCCGCCATTTGCTTGTCTTGGCTGTTGCTGACGCCTCTTGTTTCGCCGGTAGACGAAACAGTTTTTGCGACGATGTCCAATCTTCCCGCACTCGTAGCACGTGACGTTCTTTTTAGGTGCTTTTTCTTGACCTATTAATGCCACGCCTGGTTGTGGCTGTCGATGAGGCTGGTGTCCTCCGTTTGCTCCGGCTGCTTCCTCAGCATCAAGGAAAAGGCGCTGCACTGCTTCTATGGACATTGCTTCGAGATCGTCCTTCCTGAGCACGGATAATGCTCCAATCACGTGGCGATAGGATTCCGGGATGGCTACCAAGAGGGTGTTTAACTTTTCCGCTTTAGTGATTACTTCGTTCATCGTCTCAAGTTGGCGGAGCACATCTGAATGCTGTGCGAACAGTTCTTTTAGCGATGCATACCTTCCATCTTTCAAACTGTAAAGTTTAGCTCGGAGGCCGATCATAGCGACCGCTCCTCGTGGCTGGTATATTCGGATCAGCGTATCCATGATGTGCTTCGCATAACGACAGTCAAGAACGTGTCCCATAGCTATGTCATCCAAAGCAAACCAAAACTGATTCACGGCGGCGTCATCGTCTTTCAAGCGTTTTTGCAGTTTCTCTTTACGAGCATTTTCTGCAGCAGCATCGGCCCCTTCGGTGGGCGCAGCATAATCCTCTTCATCAGGAGTTTTCTCAAGTGTGTACAGAAGGCCATCTTGCTTTAAGTATTGTTCCATTCTACGTTTCCAAAATGGAAATGATTTTTCATCTCCTTTGAAAAGTGGAACACATACTCTTTGCAAACGATTTTCCATTTCTGTAAATCTGAGAAATCAAAAGTAAACCGTCAATTAATATTGTCCTGGGCCCATAACCTGTTAAAGTTAATCAGTGGACTGGTTCCGTAGATCTCCGAAATTCTTCAGACAAATCCACAACCACACACAACCGGGAGAATGATTCGAAAATACCTTTCCAACAAAGGCAAGCGGACAGGTTCTAATCCAATGTTAAATTAAACATCTGGATCAACCTCAAACCTCAAAAAATGTTTCGGCAACTACGAAACAGTACAAGTTATAGAATCTATTATAAAACTATTTATTCACAGATTCATTCTTGTTACAAATGAGTGAGATACCGTGAGATGTATTTCTTCCTGTACTAGTCTTTGATGTACGTACTTCACTAGCGATGCATAAACTATCAACTATAAACTATCAACTGAATTGCGCTAGGATGAATGAGCTTACGAACGAATGGATACAAAAGAAAAAGAATTAATGATCTGCAATATGATCACTCTGAAAGCTTCCTTGAGCGTTAGACGACTAAAAGCTCGTTCGTGCATTATAATGAAAGCTAGTCTACGTTACATTTGAGATACCCGATTAAAAATGAATAATTAATTCTAACAATTAGCAGATTAACGCGAACTATTAGATTACTATGAAAACATAACTGAATAATTTAAATTAACAATGCATGTCATTAGAAACCGTGTAAACTCATATCGTGAACGAACAGGCCATTGATACACATACATTGTAATTTAAAGACAAATAGTATCGAATAAATTGAAAAATGGTAATGACATTATGTTTTAAACAAGTGATTGCGTAAATGCTTATTAAGAAACTGGAAAAATTTAGTGTGATTGATGGTAGTTAACAAAATGGTGATTATTAGAGTGATAACATTTAGTGATAATGCGAATATAAGTGATAAAAGGAAACTTCCTTTTGCTGTTATGAAGATGATTTTGAGTGTTAATATGACTTTTGTTTTATTACTGTAATATTTTTATTAGCAAAAAGTTTTATCTCATGTTTTTATAATCTGTGGGCTTCGTGGCCGTGCGGTTAGTGTTACCAAGCATTAAGCCGCATTGAGTAAGGAGCGTGGGTTCGATTCCTGCTTTATGCAGCCCACAGACGCTCAGACGGTTTGACCAACATTGACTCCGCCCCCAAGTTAGTCAAACCGATATATGTGTATGCAACCGTTTAACCGACTGTCAAAGCTTGTTGCAGCAACACTATATTTCTTTGCATGTTTCGAATGATCTCGGCAGCCATCTAGTGGATATGTGATTGTTATTTTTTTCCAATTCTGTGACTGGGGGGAGTATTCCTTGGGAGTATTTTTGGGAAATAATCGTAGTAAGGAAGAGCAGAACTTTCAAAATTGAGGTACCGGAACACATGGACATTGATGAGGAATTCCAGTTATAATTCGCACGAAGTATTCCGGCAACACTCCAAAATTATAAGGGATCTCTGTTGAGGGTTGGTTATTCTGAATAGTCATCAATATGAGAATGACTTTGGGAATTTCTTTAAACATTTTTTTTCCGTAATCTTTCAATGGTTATAGTTATTTTACGTTGAAGTTTTTCCAGGAATCCATGGGCTATATAGGGGTTTTACCAGAAATTCTTCCTGGAGTTGTACCAGGAATTTCATCAATAATTCTTCTATACATTTATTCCCAGATTCCACCAGAAATTCCTCCGGGAAAAATTCTTCAAGCATACCTTTAGGTGGCATTCTTCCAGAGATTCCTTCAAAGGTTGCTCTACAAACTATTCAGTATTTCCTCCAATGATTCCTTTAAAGATCAATCTAAAAAAATCCTCAAGTGATTTCTTCAAAAATTCTTCAGGGTTTACTTCAAGGCTGCCTCCAAGAATTTCTGAAGAGATTGCTATAACAATTTCTTCAAGATTTCCTCTAGAAGTTAGTTCCAAGAATTCTATAACGCATGCCTCCTAGGATTCCTCCTTAAATTCCACTAGGAGTTGCTTCTGAAATTCCACCAGGAATTATTTTATAAATTTCTCATTGTACCCCTGAAGAAACCCTACGAGGCATTCGTCCTGGGATTCCTTCAGAAATTACTTCAAGGATCTACCGAAAATTTCTCCGAGGATTCCCAAAGGAATTTATCCATCAATTTCTTTCAGTATTTTTTCCAGGATTTTTTCCAAGGAATTCCCCAGGAATCGACTTAGATAATCCTTTAGGAGCTCCTTCAGGAATCGCTTTAAAGTTCTTCCAAAGTTATATTAAGAAATTTCTCCAGTAATTTCTTTGGTGATTCCTCCAAGGATTTTTCACGACAATGCTCCATTGATTTTTCCAGAAATTTTCCCAAAAATACTTCCAGGTGCTACTCTAGGTGTTCAACCCCTAATGAAAATGCTTTGTTTAATATTCTGAATAAATATAAATGGAATCCCTGGATGAATTATCTTTTGGATCTTTGCAGAAGATTTCTGTAATACTTAGGATAGAGAAAGGAAGAATTTATAGTTCAACCCTTCGTGGAGTTTCTGATCGATTTTTTCGTGGAAATATTTAAGTTTTTACGGAAAAAAAATTCTTGTGGACTCTTTGGAAATTTTTTAATGAATTCCTTGGATGATAACCCCCCGGATAAAGCAAAGAAATCCTGGTAAAACGTTTCAAGTATTTTCTGGTAGAACGACTGGTGAAACTCTGGTATATTTTCTGGCAGAAATTTTAATAATGAAATAATTAAACGAAATACTCGTGAAGTCTCTGAAGGAATTACTAGTGGAATCTTTAAAGAAAACGGTGTCTAATACCCGATATGACTGTTACTGGAGGATATACTGGTGGATTGGAAATATTCTGGTGGGAATTCCTCAAGGCCTTCCGAGAATAATTCCTTGGGAAATTTCGGGAGACATCCCTTGATTAATTCTGGGAGAAATCCCTTGAGGACTTTCAGGAGGAATCCTTTGAGGTATTCTATGAGGACTCCGTTGAGAAATTCCTGGAGTAATCTCTTGAGGAATTCCCTAGAAAAACCAATGGAAGAAAATTCTGATAGAATTCCTCAATAAATTCCGGGAGGAATCCGTGGTAAATGACCTGATGGGCCCAGAATAACCTTAGAGGAATTCCTGAACGAACGTTTAGAAAAAATCCTGATAGAATCCTTGACAGACTTTCTGATGGAATCCCAGAAAGTGTCCATAATGTAATCCCAGGAGGATTTTATAATAAAATCTTATAAATATTTCAAATGGAATCCATGGAAGAACTTCTGATGGAATCCTTGCAGAAACTCCTGAAATCTATTGAAGAACTTCTGATGAAATCCCTGGAGGAATTCATGATGGAATCAAAAAAAAACTCCTAATAGAATTACAGGTAGAATCTCTGAAGGAACTACTAATGAAAACCCTGGAGAAGCTCCTGCTGTAATCCCTAGAAAAACTTCTGATGTAATTTCTGGAGTAACTTCTAATAGAATCTCTGAAGGAACTCCTGAGGGGATCCCTACAGGAAGTCATGATGAAATCTCTGATGGGATTCCTGATAATATTTCAGCGGAACTCCTTATAAAATCCTAAGATTATATCCTGATGGAATTTCTTGAAGAACCCCTGATATAATCTGTAGAGGAATTCCGGGTGCAATCTGTGAAGGAACTCCTGATGGAATCCCTAGAGAAACTTCTGAAAGAACTCCTGTAGGAATTCCAAGTGGAATCTCAGAAGAAACTCCTGTTGGAATCCCTGGAGGAACTCCTGATGGAATCTCTGGAAGAAATCATGTTGAAAGATTCAAGGGAACTACAGAAACTTCTGATAGAATCCCAGGAGGAATTCCTGGTGGATTATCTAAAGAAACTGCTTATGAAATCCCTGAAGGAACTCCTGATGAAATCTTCAAAAGAACTCCTGATGAATCTCTGGAGAAGTTCCTGCTGAAATCTCTGAACTACACAGTTAAAAATAATGATGATTACATGTCATGTAAACTTCATTTATGCGATGTAAACATGATGTCATGTAAATTTAAGTCTGGAATCATGTAAATTTGTGTTATATGTCATGTAATCACACAGAATCCTGCTGGATTACATGACATATAATTGAAGTTTACATGACATGTCATGCAAATATCCACTATATTCCACGCTCCAATTATGTGCATTATATGTCTCAGAAATTTACATGTTTCGTTCGAACTGTGTAACGTTCAATGTAATCTCTAGAGGAACTCCTGATGGAATCTCTGTAGGAACTTCTGTTCAACTTTCTGAAGGAATTACTGATAAGGTTCCAGAAGGAATTTTTGATGGAGGATCCTAATATAATCTCTGGAAGAATTCCAGGTGGAATCTTCGAAGGAACTTCTGATGGAATCTCTAAAGAAACTCGTGATGCAATCCCAGGAGGAATTCCTGATAAGATTCCCGATGGAAATCCTAATAGAATTCCTAGAGGAACTACTTATGATATCCCTAGAAAACATCCTGATGAAATTCCTCGACGAACTCCTGATAAAGTTTCTGAGGAACTACTGATTGAATCTCTGGAGGAATTTTAGGTGGAATCTCTGAAGGAACTCTTGATGGAACTCCTGGAAGAACTCCTGATGAAATCCCCATAAGAACTCTGATGGAAACCCTAAGGGCATTTTTGATAGAATCTCTATAGGAACTTCTGATGGAATCCCTGGAGAAACTCCAAGAGAAAATCCTTGGAAAAATTCTTAAAGATATTCTTGAACAACCCCTGATGAAATCCCTAGTAGAACTCCTGATGAAATTCCTGGAGGAATTCCTGATAAGATTCCTGATGGAACCCAAGTAACATGAGTAGCTGAACAACATTTAATTCAGCTGAAATTTGCTTCAGAGTGAGTTGTTCAACTGTTGTTCGACTAAAATGTTTTTTGGGAACTCCTGATGAAACCCATTGAAGAGCTCTTTATGATACCCCTAGAAGTAATCCTGATTGAGTTCTTCGAAGAACTCCTGATATAATCTATGAAGGAACTTCTGAAAGAATGTCAGGACGAATTCCAAGTTGAATCGCCGATGGAACTCTTGACGGAATCTCTAGAGGAACTCCTGATGAAATCCAAATAAGAACTCTGATAGAATTCCTTAAGATGTCCTGGAAGGTACTCCTGATGGAATCCCTGGAGAAACTCTTGATGGAGTCCCTAGAGGAGTTCCAGGTAAAATCCCTTACACGGTGTCTTTGTGGAGTAACTTTATTACAAAAAAATAGGTAAGTCTGAAATTTCGAACTAAAAACAATTAGACTTTGCTCTTTCATTTGCGACCAAAATCAAAATAATCGGTCGGGGGGTCCAGAACATTTTTTTTTTTATTTTGTGTGAAGTATTCATAGATATGTGTTTTTTACCGACACACATTGCGTTGAACATAGATACGAGACAAACTGCAAGATCAAACCATTTGAACACCTTGGCTTAGAAGGTAAAGTTGTTCTTGCTCAAAAGAGCTGTAATAAGCATATATGACATATGATATACGCATAATTGCAAAACTGTCTCAGTTATTGTCCACGAAAATCCTTGAAAATCGTACTTAAAATGGTCATAATGATGTAAGAAGTTATTAGGAAATATTTTTAATAGGTGAAGATGCATCGATATCAAACCTCGAATTTTCAAGAGCTTGTTTGTAGATTTGTATCTTGAGAACCTGACAACCTTTTGCGTTGAACATTTTATTGATTAGTCACCACCAGCGAGTGACCAGTGAGTTACCGGTTGTCTGCTTCTCTAGACTTGTGCTTTTGAAAATTCGAGGTTTGGCTTCTATGTATATTCACCCTTAAAACCATTGATAACCGAGTGTGTAGCTCGTTGTTATTAAGCAGATAAACGGACCAAAATAAAAACTGTCACCGCTGGGAGACAGAGGAGGATCTTCTCTTCGTCGTAGCATTGTGAAATAAAGTGTAAATAACAAGCTATGGCTTTTAGGACGAGATCAAAAATTATGCGAGATTTCTCTTTTTACTCGTTACAAAAGTGACTTATCCGCCTTTCAAACAACACAATTTCAGTTATTCGAATTAACTAGTAGAGGGCTTCACATGTGATAAACCTTGTTATAAGGCATGTAATATACTTGCCCCATGGTGCTGAAAAATACGCTAATTTAGATGGTATTTGAGAAGTTTCAAATCTTATATTTTTTTATGTTACTTTCTTTATGGCACAGTGCTTATGAAAAGATCAGAAACTAACATCATGAGGCTAAAATGGGTTTGGGATTTTTGTACTTGTTTGCAGTACTATAACCCCATATTAACCCCTCTACCGCCAGCTTCATTTTTTCAAAATATTCAAATCGCGATAACTTTTTTGTTTCTCAATATTTTTGAAAAAAACATTCCACAACTTCTCAAAAGCTCTCTTATTTTTAGAATCTGTATCGGTTTTGAGCATTGGTCATCTATATTCGGAGATATTCCAAAATTCCTTGGGGGACCGACGCATAGCCATAACTCTCGTAATTATCTCTGGCTACAGATTTTTTCTCATATTCGGTTATTCGCTTTTCAAAACTAAACTTTGATGAAAGTCTATTGTGAAGAAATTAAACAAATCGGTGTAACTGTTTTTGAGCAATGAGCTTTTATGTTTTTGGTACCACTCTAGCCGTAACGAGATCTTGAAAACTTCTTAAAACATCATATTGAAATTTTATATGGGATGTGTCGGTCCCCCAAGGAACACCGAAATATTTTTAAAACAAGTTGACCAATGGTTAATACCGACATAGATTCCAAAAGTAGAAGAGTTTTTTGAGAAGTTGTGAAAAAAATGGTGGAAAAATATAGAGAAACAAAAAAGTTATCGCGATTCAAATATATTTTTGTGCTGAAAAAATGAAGCTGCCGGTAGAGGGGTTAAGCTAAATAATAGCAAACAAACTCATGAATATCTCTTCTGCTATCTGTCGAATTGAATTTCCCTCTTCAGCATATTTCTTTATTATGGTTTCAAGAATGAGCTTTTACAATGGGATTATAAGTTTGTACCGTAATCCGGGGAAACATTGATCATTTTTTTGAATATTTCTTAAACATTTGATTTGAAAATGCATGTGTTGCAAATTTTATATTTTTAAAACAAGTACTGCCACCCATTGCTCGTGTTTATGTACTGTATTTTGTTTTCTGAAAGTTTAAAGCATGCTTAAAAAAATGTTTTAAGTGAGTTTTTGATTTAGCTGATATGGGGTAACATTGATCACACCATGAAAACATCGTTCGGTAATATTGAAAATATCATTACTTACTGAAATCATGGTCCCTGAAGCCGAATATGAAGGTCAAACTCTTATAAGTCATTTACTTTTTGAGTTATTTTAAAATTAAAAACACCTTGAATTGTGGAATACGCTTAAATGTATGCAATTTCCTAAGGAAATTCTTCACGCTTTATAATAATTTGTGAATTATGTTTTATTGAACATATTTATGAGAATTTTGATAACGGAGCCGTTTTCGGCTATGTCATTTTTAGTAACAACCGCATTTCTCTTGCTCATATCGTTTACAGAACTCATGTGAGACATGATTCTTTTATGGTGTCATCCATAATCATGAAAATCATTGTTTACAAAAGTTGAAAAATTTACGCATGAACACAACTTTATTTTCGCAAAAACCCTATTGTTTATTAGCTCATGATTAGAAGAAAGAGAATCGCCATTCATGCATTGAAAATATTTCATCAACAAATGTTGATTCGAGCTTTTTACGAAAAGGGTCATTGCGATCAATTTTACCCCGCTGATCAATGTTACCCCGGATTACGGTACTTACATTAAAGTACAAGCGTGTTTGGAACATACCTCAAAATTTCTTCATAGTAATTTCCATATAAACCTACATTGTCTTTAAACCACCTAGAAAGCTGCGAATTTCACAGAAAACTATTTTTATAGTAAGGATAGTAAGGAACATATGTGAGATTGAATTCTCAAACATTTTTTAAATTTTGAACCGCCCCAATGTACATAAACACATAAATAGGCAAATTCAAACATATGTGCAAGTCTCTCGAAATCAAAAAAAAAAAATACTCTGGAGCCCCCGACCGATTATTTTGGTTTTAGCAGCAAATGAACGCGAGAAACCTAGACTTTATTGTGGAGAAGTTTCAGACTTACCTATTTTTTTGTAATAAACTTGTTCTACGAAACACACCGTGCCTTAAGGAACTTCTGATGGAATATCTGGAGGAATTCCAGATGGAATTCCTGAAGGAGCTCCTGTTGGAATCCCTCGAAGGACTGCTTATGACATCCCCAGAAAAACTCTTGATGGAATCCCTAGAGAAATTTGCGATGGGATTCTTAGAGGAACTTCCGGTTTAATCCCTAGAGAAACTTCCAATGAAACCCCTATAGGGTCTCCTGATGAAATCCTTCGTGGAATTCATGATAGAATGATGAGAAGTACTCCTGATGGAATTCCTGGACGAACTCGTGTTTAAATACCTACAAAATCTCCTGGCCCCTAGAAGAACTACTGATGGAATCTCAGTAGGTACTCCTGATAAAGTCCCAGGAGGAAATTTTGATGTAGTTCCTGATGGAATCCCGTGAAGAATTCCATGTGAACTTTCGGAAGAAATTTCTAAAAGGAATCCTTACAGGAATTCCTAATTAAATCACTGGTAAGAATCATGATTGAACACTTGGTGGAATCATGAAGGAATTACCAATGAAATTCATGAAGAAATTTTGGTAGGATTCCTAAAGAAATTCTTGCAGCGTTACCTGGAGGAATTTCTGGCGAAATACCTTGTAGGAATTCATGTTACAATCCATGGAGGAATTCCTAAATAAACTTATGATGGAATCTCAGATAGAACTGCTGGTGGATTTGGTAAAGAAATAAGTTAAAGATTATGGGAAAACGCTTGTGGAATATGTAGAAACAATTCAAGAGCGCACATTTGCTAGATCACCATGGTGTAGACGCTGCGTAAATTCACTCATTTTGACTTTCCATTCATCTGCATCGCCACTTCATGGAACGCCGAAGCTTCAATTTGACAAATAGTGGCCCAAAGTCACCCCGAGTGGGTCAATATCACCCCGAAAGATGGTATCTAACCTGTTGGCCAAGAACCTGTTTACGGATCGGTTCTTGAAATCTTTCGTCCTCCAGAATTTCGCCTATGTTTCTTTGGGCATTGTTTCAGGTATCCAAGTAGTATTGAGGAGTTATCAAATAATCCCACCTAACACCTTCCAAGGCATCAATCAAAACTATACTGTGATTTTTCTGGAACCTTGATGGTGGTGTTTAATTTCCTATAAAATTCTTAATTCGACTCGGTTCAGCATCTACTTGATGCAAATCTTTAAAACATGAAAAAAAGAGATTGATTTCAACTGGTTAACCGCAACCAAACGTATTGATTGTGCGTTGATTATCCGTTTTGCGTACGTTTTCCATTTTAGTACAAACCGGATCAAATGGATTGACAAACGCAAACTCAAACGCAAAACGCAACGTATCCATTGTGCTCCGGCCTTAACTGTGCATGACATTCGAACAAACTTCTTTAGTAAGTAACACTGAGAAAGCAAATTTAACTGGTTGCCTTGCTGGCTCACTACTCAAGTAACAATGATCGACTCTAGATCTAACTCTGGCTTCGCTCCAGAATGAGTTACAATTCGAGACACAAAGAATGAAATTGAGAACCCAAGCGCCTTTTGGCGCGATCACTTTTACGGTATACACTCAAAATAATCCAAACGTCATTGTTACGTGAAAACATACGTGATTTTTTTCCATCGCACTTTTCCCGTAGCTCTTACGTGAATCATAGGTAGCCCAGAATGAACGCATGAACTTTTGAACTTCGTCCATTCCACCGGCGCTACACGTAAGAGCTACGTGGATTTTCCGGTAGCCTTTACGAAGCTTTTCAATAGGACCTAGATGGTTTTGCATTAAATTTACCTTGTCAATCTGAGCATTTTGAATCCTGTTTCCCCTATTTTATGAGTTTGGTCTGTCTTGTTGTAGCCTTCGCGTGCTTTAATTTATAGAGGGTATAAATCAGGCATAAAATATGAAGTACTGCAGGGATTCTTCAGTATTCAAAGCATATTTACCTTCAAATCAATCTAACATAGTGTTTAAAGCAGCAGCAGCTTCTGAAGTTCATCAACAATCAAGCGGGCGCCATCTTAGGATTTGAGCTCAACACCGATTGTACGTACACTATGCAGATGTCAAAATGAACTTAGGCACCTACGTGAATTTCACTGAGGTACCTAGTAAACATTACCGAGTCACTATTTGGTGATTATTAATGGTTTAGTGATCTTTATCTTAGCCGGGTGAAGTAAAGGTAAAATGAATTTGGAATGATCTACGTAATTTTTCACGTAGCAATGACGTTTGATTTTTTTTTTTTTTGAGTGTATGGAAGGTACCCTCTGCTTCTCGGTGCGCGTGTAATGGTCGATGGACAGTGGGCCCAACTTAGCGTTAGTCGCGCTGACACCGAGCATAGGTCCATAGCGCGTATAGCACGACACCATCATTGCAACTCACCATAAAACGATAGGTTGGATTAACAAGAGCCCTATTGACACTGAAGAAGGCTACAAGTGCTAGTTTAAATATGCGTATCTGGCAAAAGATAATGCAATTAGGGCGGAATTAAAAAGTGTAATATTCAATCTACTTTTAAAATCTCTTCAATATGGATTTCCCAACTTATGGGTTTGATTTGATAGCTGGTATGTGCAACTGGTGTAAAGTGCTCTTCAGAAAATTGAGGGTTGGTGTCGCTAATATTGCCTCTCAGTTAATTAGAATTAAACAGTTATTGCTCATTTTCCATTTCATTTCGCAGCGTTTGGTGGGGCAATGAGAGCGCAAGTCAGTCCAAAGCCGGGGACAGGGATAGGTTATGGCCGTAATAGTCTATGCCAGAGGTTTTCAGTCTTTATGGCTCGCGGAGCATTTTTAAGAATAAAATGGTTGCGCGGAGCACCTGTTCTTTATCATTAGTCCGTTTTGAAATCTGCATTTTTCAACATGCTTAAATTGATCCTATAATTCCCACAAAAATCGTGAAAAAAAATTTGTGTTGGCCCATCCGGCATTGATTTGATATCATTTTTATTACTAATCTAGAAAGATCTGTTTCAATCAATTGAAAATCTCTTTTATTTCAAGATTAAACTGCGACTATTAGGCATTTGTATGAAATTATATTTGGCTTTTTGTTAAATATTTAAAAGTCGTGGCTTGAAAATAGCAGAAATGCGTTGGTTGGGAAATTTCTCGACTTTGATTGTTAGCTCAAACAACTGAGTGAGTTTATAAAGCGAAATATTTATTTTCAGACCTTAATTAATGTGTCTGAGTGGGTTAACCACAAGTTCAACACTCTCGGGAATATTCATGTTTATGTTGAAACTCGTGTAATATTTCTAATTTTTATATCACGGTGTCGAAATATTGACTATGATCGAAATTTGTATGAACCTGAGGTTTGTTTTAAGACAAGGATAAGTATCCCAACAAAATCCTCACAACCTGAAAGTTTCAAAATATTCTGTCGGGGAAAATTGGATTTCTTCAACTTTAAGGATTGTTCTCCATAATAAATTCAAGAGAACCAGATTTTACAGCTAAGACTGTCACATACATAAACATGTACGCCGAAAGAATACAATCCAATAGAATCCAATTACAAAATCTTAGCCCAAATGCTGAACGTTTTCGTAAATATGTCCGAGATACATAAAAGTTCAATAATGATCGAGATATAAGTATCGTAAAAACTGTGTTTCTTTATCCACCATAAGATGAACTAAATCACCTCTAAATCTTCAAAAGCATTCATCTAGAGGACAAAACAGTGGTCTTAAACAAAAATTCTATCAATCGGCCGCAAACAATTCTTTATATATAAACTCTTGAAAATTCTAGATGTGGCTTGGTTTGATATGATAAGAAGCGTTTTGTGAAGCAAAAAGTAAAATTGAGATATTTCAAGGCATTGGTACAAATTTGCATAACTGTCGCGGAGCACCTGCCAAGGCTTCACGGAGCACCAAGTGCTCCGCGGAGCACGATATGAAAACCGCTGGTCTATGCGGACCGCTTGAACACCATCGGATAGGAAAGGGAGGGTTGGGGTAGGGTATAGGGAATTGGATAAGACTTGGCACAATAATGCGATTAATGCTGCAAAATGTAAATGTGCTGATAGCAACTTAATTTGAGTTTTGAAATTGGATTTGCTTATTAAAATTTGAAATAGACTGGCAATTGTACAAGTAAGGAAGAATGGGCTGATCGTTTTTTTATAAATTTTATAAACAACAAAATAAGAACAATATGAGAGTGATGCTACGGACTGCTCTTATTACGTTTTAGAAGTTTTTGATAATGGTTGAGCATTACTACAAATAACGCAATTCCATCGATGGTGACTACTTTACAAACTTTATCTGTTTTTATATCTTTATATAAATCAGTTCTTTCAATTATATTTTAGTACATGAAATATAATTGAAAATACTGATTTATATAAAGATATTTGATATTATTAGTTCATTTGTTTGTGTGATTCAGCAGTTAATAATAAAGAATTGTAACTTACTCTTGATGATAATACTTCCCTGACCAGGACTATCCTAGTTTTGGGCATTCTTTTCGAAGCTATTCTGTCCAGTTATCCATGTACTGCTTACAATCCTGAAATAATTCTTATTGTGCATGCTTATGCATAGTATTAGTAATGATCATAATCATGCAACAGATAAGAATGTGAGAAAGAGAGAATATAGGGACAGTGATTAGTAATGAGTTGATTATGTAAATTTGTTAAAGAATTCAACAATGTAACAGTACTGATGAGTACACCCGATTCTGTTTTTGCACGGATTTTTTTTACCCGGCCGTGCAAAAAAACAGTTTCCATACATTTTTTTCCGCCAAAACCTTATTTCTGCATGTCAAGAAATGGTGTTACTTTTTTTGCACGGTTTTTGAAATTTTGAACTGAAAACTTTTTTTGCACGGTACGCATCCCCCGTGCAAAAACAGAATCGGGTGTAGCTTCAAAAGAATGATTTTACAGCATAGCTGAGCCTATCGGATCGTAAGACCGATGTATAAAAATTTGTTTCGAAATTGTCCGCGTGGTCTACTAGTGCCCCTGTTAGATAAGAATCAGTCATAGACATACATATCGAATGTTCACCATGATCTTATGACCAACATTTGTATATGTATAGACTTAGCTGATGTGGCTTTTCTAATTGGCAGCTCTTTCACTCATTGATTGTCTTCAAAACCTTGTCAAGTATAGAACATTGATTTTTTTTTTTATTATTACTACAGTGAAGCTACATTGTACTTGTTAAGTATTAGGTATTATTTTAGGTTTTTGTCACTATTGATATTATCAAGGCCAGAATTCCCAGTGAGTGAAGAACTTTATAGTACAAGAACACCATAGAAGATCGCTAAACATTACCTAATCATGGAACAGCTTTTTGCTCTATTATTTTAAGTAGATGCTATTGATCTCCCTTTGCTCCTATCCGCAACCCGGAGCACGTGCCCTGTTGGGTTTCGAAAACCTTGTAGATGATTACAAACCGTCAATGGCATTCCCAATTACTAACCCACATTGCAATTCGCCTGTTAAAGAATGCATGAATCTTGAACAAGAGCCAGATATAAGTCCCAAATGTCTGTCGAAGGTAATGAACCAGAAGGTGAGGCTTGATCACTTGAAAACAGCTTCAGCAAATAATTATCCTGTTTTCAACTTCTTAGATTCCGCTTACTATGATCGATATCAATACATGTGTATTCAATTTCAAATGACTTTACATACAGTTACTTCGATTGTTCTAGCAAATATCTCTTTTTTCGCTTTCTTTACCATATAAAATTCGGTTTATGGCGAATATATCTCAAAGCGTTGATTTTTTATGAATACTTTGTATGAAACACTTTCAGAACTCTTTAATGAATGTTCGAATCCTCTGAGCAAAATCTCAAATAGAGAAACTTAAAAGTAGATGGAGTACCGTGTACCTTTTAATTCCGCTCCTAAATGCTTATCTTTGACAGATACGCGTATTTCGACTACCGCAAAACAAAAATTCTATGCTCACTAGCGCCGCCTGGTGGCAAAATTTCGAATCTCATAACTTTTATAATGATAGCGCTTGAGCTACTGAACAACTTTGCCGAAGGCGCCATCTTTCTAAGTGGCTCCTAAGATAACCGCAAAACAAAAGTTTCATGCTCACTAGCGCCGCCTGGTGGCAAAATTTTGAATCTCATAACTTTTATAATGATAGTCCTTGAGCTACTGAACAACTTTGCCGAAGACACCATCTTTCTAAGTGGTCAGGATCCTGAGATATCCGCAAAACAATAGTTGCATGCACACTTGTACTGCCTGGTGGCGCAATTTCACTTAAGCAGTGTTGCCAGCTACGGAAAAAATTTGAACCCTTCATGTAAAACTGGATTACAGATGAAGAGTATTGCTATGTTGCTAAGCATTATATCTTTCTGTTCCGCTCAAGTTTGATGGTTTTGATCTTTACTTTATTCTTCTTAAACAGTCTTGCCAGCCACATGAACATTTGTGATTTGGCCGACTGTATGGCACGCAACACTTCCTTCAACTTTGGTGAACATTCGGTATCGTTATCTTTAATTTTTTTTTGGTATTTGCATATCACACCCCCATAAAATTGGCTCTTTTGATAACAATCGAGCAGTGTTGCCATCTATTACCAAAATGTGAAAACTTGAACGGTCATTTTGGAAAGTTCTCAATCCATGCTTCAACTTTGCCGAATATGTCGAATCAGTATTTCCGCATCTAGACGTTGCTTTTTTCAAAAACATAATTTTAACCCTGATTTATTTTACGACCGATTTTTTTGATAACGGTCGTAAAATGAAGTTGGGGTGTATTTAGAAAGCCATGAACATCTTGAACTAAAGCTTCACACACAAACAAACAAAAATAATGTTAGAATGTAATCGCCTGGTGCCAACACACGGTATTAGGGTACGGTTGCTTATGTGTTCCAAATACCGTGTTTCAGTTATAATAGGGCGATATTCAAAACTGAAAAGGCAATAGATGGCTCTTTTTCATTGGTAGTAAAAACGAAATCCTGACGCAAAGAAAGCACCACGGAAGATGAACTAAACACAAAAAGTAATGTATTCACATTACACTTGATTTATAATCACTACTTTTTTGAACCAGTTCCTTAATTTCAAGTAATTTACGTTTTTCATTATTTTCCATACGTTTTGACAGTTTTCCGACTACCATTCTTCCATGCGCTTGTGTTGAAAGTTTGAGAAATTTGAGAATTCAGCGTAGCGCGATCAGTGGGTGGAATACAAACAACAGTGTCGTCGCTCGGCGGCCAGTGGTTGAAACTGAATGTTCTAAAGATTGTTGTCTGTACTTTTTGCCGCTGGCGCCAACTGTTAGCGTTTAAGAACGAAATAAACAGTCGTTACCCTATTCCAAAATGGCGAAGTGAAATATATACAGGGTGATTACTAATTCCTGTCAGTAAAGTAAATGTTCGTAGATAAAAGATGTATGTATGAATTTTAATTTCCGGTATACATCCTGTTTTGCACATCTATAAAGTTTGTTTTGACAAAGTAAAGATTAAATCTTTTTTCATTTACCTTAGTTTTTAGTCATATGTGTTGTTTTAAAGGCATTGCACCTGGCACGCACGTTTTCCACAGATATGTATTTTTGATTAAATTTCGCTGAAAAAATTGCCTGATTGAAACAGCATGTTACCACAATCTTTTAGACTTACTAGGGAATAGAATGAGACTGATTATGGAAATTTTGTTCGAAAAAAATACGTATTTTTTGGTTAAAATATATGCTTTTGAATAACGTGCGTGTTAACTGTAATGCTTTTGAAACAATGCTTGTGGCTGGAAATTGAGGTAAAAAATTTAATTTGTTATCTATGTATAGCAAAGACATATGTTATAGATGTCCTAAACTAGATATGCTCTGGTAATTAAAATTCATTTAACCATTTTGTTTCTATGATTACTTATTTTACTGACAGGATATAGTAATCACCCTGTATATATATATTTTATTTCCCGAATGAATCATGCAATCATGCAAACCTCAATACGCTGTTTGATACAAAAGTTTTATTTTTGATGTGCTTCGTTCGTTCAATTGAAAGAATGTTTCAAAATGTGACCCGGCAGTCGGGGTCAGATGCACGGTATTTGGAACACTGGTATGTTTAACAACATCAACTATAACTATGGTTAAAATTTTAAAAATGGTTCAAATCATATTTTATTGAAAATATATAAAACGGTCTACTACATAGAACTTGAAAGACTTGAAAATAATCATACGTTATTTTTATCTGATCGATTGAAACTTGAGTTTTTTTTTAACCTCACGGTAATAGAGCATGTCACGGTAATCAGTTTTCGAGCTGTTTGGTGGAATACCTATGAATATATATGAAAACATTTTTTTGTGTGGTATTCAGTTGGAGCTCCCTGACAGCTTTATTGTCAAGGCTAAACCCAAGGTCTGGCTTTTGCCAAGTTTCCTCTCTACCAGGACTCGTTTATAAAGAGGAAAAACAGCCGAAATTGACACAGGAAAAGTTTCGAAAGAATGACAAAACTTTTCCTATAGTTGCTTAAACATGTCTTGTTTCATTATTGTTACTTTTAAGCAGACAGAATGTTCCGCCCAATTATACTTTTACTTTTGTTTGTGTCTCGCATCACATGAATAATTCAATTATATTATTGTAGAAACAGCTTTGCGCACATTATTTACTACCTTGTAATGTTATGAGTTGACCCTGACACCTGTTACTAACCAGCAGATTTGTAGTATATACATAAAGTATATAGTATACTCCCAAGATAGTAGTTTGTATTCATTTATTTACATTTTGTCACAGTTTTGCAGTTATCGTTCATTTTTCCCACCTCCCTGAATTTCTTTCCACTACTTCCAACATAATCTGCACCGTTTCAATATCCAGCAGATCAAATCTGCCTTAGCAATGGTTTTATTACAGTACATAGGTTTAATCCGAAATTTTCATGTGATTCATAAATAAGTTATCCAATTCAGCACTGGATCAATACGTACCTTCGATTTCTAAGCCGTAGTAAAACTTTCATATAACTCTAGTCACAGTTTGCTTGCTCAAAATTTCCAAACCATACTGTTGCGCATGACATCCGATCGTCGAACCACTTCTCTCCAAGCTCCATTTACTTACCGTGCAGAGCGGCCGTTTCCAGTCCGGGGGCGTCCTTCTTGGCGATACCGGACAGCAGTTTCTTGATCTCGGCAATTGCCTTACCCGGATTGAGACCCTTCGGGCAGGTGCGTGTGCAGTTCATGATGGTGTGGCACCGGTAAACGCTGAACGGATCCTTCAGCTTGTCCAACCGAGCGGCCGTCGATTCGTCACGGGAATCGATAATCCAACGGTAGGCCTGCATAAGGACGGCCGGACCAAGATACTTGTCGCCGTTCCACCAGTACGAGGGACACGAGGTGGAGCAACAAGCACACAGAATGCACTCGTACAAACCGTCCAGCTTGGCGCGGTCGTCCACCGACTGGAGGTACTGGGCATCGCCCTTCTTCTCGCCGGCTTCGTTCCTGAAAAGAGTTGATCGAATTCAATGTTAGCATTACGTAAAAAATGAACGCAACCCAATTTACGTTTCGATTCATTCGGGGAGAACAGCTTAAACAGTGCCAATATAGAATTATTGAACGACTCACATTAAAATACACGCCTTTCACGTGACCTGGGGTCACTTAAGGCTTTGAAAAACTAGTGTGATGACTTTCTTCGGAAGGGAAGTAAAGCCGTTGGTCCCAAGATGAACTAACAAGAGTTAAAAATCTCGTTAATAAAGAATAAAAATCGACTTACAAGCCCTGCACTAGCATTGTATCGTAGGTGTGTAGCCTTTTCTTTGTGTTTACTCAGTCCCATATTCTTAAATTCCGTCTTTATCAGATATGGCTGCGTTCTTCCCAAAACATCCCTCCCACAACGTACGATTACAGTAAACTTACTTGCGCTGCAGCCACGGCTGGATCGAGCGATACTGGTTGTAGAAATTGTTCATGTCCGGCACCAAGTCCTTCACCACGTACATGTGCGGCAACGGGTACACCTTGGTCGGCTTGTCCAAGTTGTCGGCATCGATCTTGCTGATGCACGCCAACGTGTTGGTGCCTCCGATGTTCATCGCACACGACCCGCAAATGCCCTCGCGACACGAACGACGGAACGTCAACGTGGGGTCGATTTCGTTCTTGATCTTGATGAGGGCATCGAGCACCATCGGGCCGCAGGCGCTCAGATCCACTTCGTAGGTCTAGAAAAGGGAGGGGGGATGATAAGGGGTTTCTAAAAGGGGTATGAATTGTTGGTAATTACCTGGTTGTATGGCTTCTGCTCGGGCTTGTCCGGATTCCAACGGTAGATTTGGAACTTCTTGACCTTCTTGGCCGCGGCATTGTTAGCGGCCGCCAGATGGATGTTTCTGATCTGGAATCATATCACCGGAGAGGAAATTATTTAATCGATAGCAGGACTGATAGCGATTGAGTTTTTTTTTTAAAATAGCAACTTTAGAGATCTCGTGTCTGACAAAAAAAAGAGATTGAAAAAAAACCAAACAGGAACCGAATAAAAACAAAAAGAAACCAAATAAGGATATAAACGTTTTTAAAAGATTCAATATGGGTTTCTAGGCATCATCCCAATAATTGCTTTAAAGAATGTATCAGTAATTTCTCTACTAAATCCTATAAAGTTTTTTGCACAAATTTCTGAAGGAAGTTCCATTGCTTATTTCATTGTTTTGCCTATGATTTTTCTTTCGCAATGTTTTTCTGCGAGAAATCAATTTATATTTTCCAGAAATCATTTACAAACTATTTAAATTCCTACAAAGTACAACAATACAAAATGATGACCAAAAAAAATTTGAAGACGTAATCAATTTTCTCGAAAACATCTCTTCTATAAATTGAGCAAAATTTGTTGATATAAATTGTTGCAGCGCACTGTAGTAGTACGTAGCATATAGTTGCATGCAAACAATATCTTTAGTAAAAAAGAGATTTTTACTTGAGCGCTTTACGTTTCAGATGCATACCACGCATTAAGATCGCGGCACACAGTGTCAGTTCGTGGCGGCAGAATCTCGGCTCACCTTGACGTACAGAAATTTCGTATCGGTTTCTCCCTCCTAGGTCGAAACCAGCTTCGGCTGTGGGCGATGCAGAGAATGCAAAGTGGTAGCAAACGGACAAGAAAACTAAATCGGTACTGGTGGGATTAGTGTCGGATGAAATCCTTGAAGTTATCCGGGAAAAGGAAAGTGCGTCTGAAATGTGGAAGGCTCTGGAAGAAACCTTTACGAAGCGGGCAATTTCATGGCAAATCTTGGTGAGAAAACAGTTGGCCCGATTACGTAAGAACGAGGAAACCTCAGTGCGAGCTCATTTCAACGTATTCGGTGACCTTGTCCGGCAACTCAAGTCCGCAGGAGCAAAACTGGAGGAAGGTGATTTAGTATGTCAATTACTCTTAACTCTGCCAGATAGTTATGACCCTTTGGTGACGGCACTCGAGAATCTGGCGGACCTGAAGCTAGACAGTCAAGTAACGGCTGTTGGCTGAAGAAAACAAGCGTGAAGATCGTCTGGATAACTCGAATGAAGACAACGGGCAGCGTTTGTTGGTGTCAAGAAGAAGAACCAGAGAGAACTTGGCCACATGAAGAAAGACTGTCGGTTAAAGAATCTAGAAGGTAACGTGCCTGTCGGTCTTACTGCCGAGTCGCGTTCATGGCAAACGGTGACTACATGAAGTCTGATTACAAGGAAGATCCACTTCTGAGTAGACTCGGGGTTCAGTGATCACCTCGTGAACGATACGAAACATCTGCGGTCCTTTCGGAAATTGAAGGATCCCTTCGTAATTGATGTGGCTGTGAGATATAGATGGCACCACGATAGACAACACACAGATGTATTGCCATCACTGGAAACATAATAAGCAAGTCGTGAATGCTGGAACGAATGATCCACCGGCCTGTACGGTTCGCGGTGTTTTGACCGAAGTCAGTGAAAATGCACAAAGAATCAACTAGAAGATCGACTGGGATTGGCCATAATCTTCTTTAGTGTGCATAATTCAGTGCCTCTATTTATACATGGTAAATAACGGCGCCGGCCACGTCCTTGCAGTCAGGTGGGATAGGGGGAAGGAATGTTAGTGTGTAACCTTTGTTATTTGGAGACCGTGTATGCCTCTGCATCTCCACAAAGGTTGCTGGGAAGGATGTTTGTTAATGGGGAGGATCGTTGGATCACAGGATTCACTTCGATATGCGATTAGACTATGATAAATAATTATTGGTCAAATATAAACATGCTTATATGTAAATATAATATTTTCATTTGATATGAACAATATCTATGTAGAGAAAAATTATGCCGACACTTGACGTGACGAACCTTTCAAAGTTTGTTGAATAAAGTGAACCTTTCGCAAGTCTATACTCGTAGTGTCGAACCATTCAAAGTTTTTTTTTTAATTACAAAAATAAAGGTAAAAAGAAAAAGGTGTTTTGAAAAAACAAAATTTAGACATAAATTATTTATGATTCAGAGTTTATGTCGACACTCACAGTGACGAACTTTTCATAGTTTGTTGAAAAATCATATTTACGTCTCACCGTTGTAACGATTAAAGGTGCAGTCATACATATTTTATAGATTAGAAATAGTAGCATGAAACGAGCTCAACAATTGATCCGTCATCCTTGAGCAGCAATAATCCACTTTCAGCTTTACTCGTTTGCTCGGCTATATAAAAGCACTCAGAGAAAATAGACGCGCGACCCTGCTCGGGCTTTCTTGACGCACTGCCTAGGAGCAAGCGTCAACGTCGAAAGATCAAAAGAACTAATCGAACGCGGCACTTTTTCACTTTACTCGACCGATGCGCGACATGTTTGATCCTGCCCTCATCGCCGGCCCCCGCAGGAGCTAGCGTCAAAAAGGATTAAAAAAGTTTTGAAGAAATTTGGTATGGATGATTGGTCGAGGATATCTCGGAAGCTTTCAGCAACAACCAGAATAGCAACATTGGATGGCATTGAAGCGTTATGTTAAAGAGACCAAGAACACACATTTTGAATATTCTCGAAATGAGTGCGGAACCATTGGACTCCACAATCGAGAGGGAGTGAAGAAGCAGACCTAGGTAAGCAAGTCCTGCGATATTGACAAGCGCTGCTAAAGTTTATTCTGAATCAAGCCTAAACTGTATACACCATTCTCTGTTTATAAAACGTTTACTAAGTTCTTTAAGATTGAATCTTTCTTTATACCCTATCCGCCTAGTCCTTATTATTACAATAAATAACAGTTGGGTCCTTCATTAGCCGAGTGGATAGAGTCCATGGCTACAAAGCAAACCCATGCAGGGTGTCTACTCGTTTCCCGAAATGAAATTCCCTGATATTTCCAGGTTTTTCCAGGGCTCACAAAATAATTCCAGGTTCAAGAAATACTTTAATTTTATAGGGCTGAATCAAAATAATGACAAATTTTGAAGTGTTTTTGATTTAATAATGTATAAATTCACTTCAAGACATTTTCAACGCATGCTGATGCTTTTTCAATATGAAGGTGCTAACAATACCAAAGTTTAAATTTTATTCAAATTCACTTTATTTGCCAATGATGGAGTCTCTGATTTCATTTGTAAGTGCTCTGTTCATCATCGCGAATGTAACGGAACTTCCAAGTGTATCATTTCAGAACTCATTTTAGATCTCTTGAACATTTCATTCGTAAATGTTCAAGAGTTTTAAATTAACATTCCCATTCCTATGGAAGCTCAAGGGCTCCATCGATTTTCGACAAACTTAAGACACACTCAATCAGATAAATTAGTTACGTAATATGATTCTATACACATCAATTAAACTCAACACTCAACTGTTCCAATAAAAAAAACTTTTTGATAGCCAATAATGTTTCTGTTGGAAAACAAGTAATTAGTTTTGGACTGGTTTCGAATAAGATTACTTTTCCAAAATCTTTTTTTAATCAAACATCCATATAAATAAAATGTGGTGTTTGTATGTCACGAAATGGCTTGAGAGCGGATTAACAGATTAGCATAAGTTTTTTTCATTGTTTCACTCGACAAGGGGTGCGACATGTTCGTGCGAGGAAAATGTTCAGAAAAGTCCTCGAAATAATCGGGAAAACGGAAGAAGAATGTATTACTCTGTATGGGGAACTACATGACGTTTTCCAACAGGCTAGTTGATGACAAGACAAAGTTTGCCTTGACCACTAGTTTTCCAATAATTATAAATATTGTGCATGAAGCTATTCTGGTTGCGAAACAGGAACCAGAAAGAGACTGAAAAGAGACCAAACAGTAATCTAAAAACGAAACCTAACAGTAACCAGGAGAAAAGAGTTTTATACGACCAGACATTTATCAGAGAATATTTCTAGGACTTGTTTTGGAAATTTCTCGTGCCTTACGATAATTTTTTTTTCAGGTTTGATGAATGGATATATTACTTTATTTGGAAGATTTCTTTTTTGTGATTATTTCCTATGAAATCTCTCCAAGAAAAAAAAAATATTAAAAATAAGGAAATTCTCAAAAAAAAAATGTGTTGGATCTCAAAATATTTTTTTTTAAATAACCACTAACAATACATCAGGGATTAGTAGGTGCCCAGATAGCCGTAGCGGTAAACGCGCAGCTATTCAGCATGACCATGTTGAGGGTCGTGGGTTCGAATCCCACTGGTCGAGGATCTTTTCGTAAAGGAAATTTTCTCGATTCCCAGGGCATAAGAGTATCTTCGTACCTGCCACACGATATACACATGCAAAAATGGTCAATCGGCAAAGAAAGCTCTCAGTTAATAACTGTGGAAGTGCTCATAAGAACACTAATCTGAGAAGCAGGCTTTGTCTGACTTGGGACGTAACCCCAGAAAGAAGAAGAAGAAGACATCAGCGATTCAAAAAATTGCAAGCATTATTCCAGAAGTTTTCTATGTATTTCTCCAAGAAAATGTGAATGAAATTTTCCAGGATGCTGAGAATTTCTTTAAAAAATCTTGTGGCGTATTACTAAAGCGAATCTTAGGGTTCTTAAGTCATCCTTTATGAGTAAGGATTTCTATAAGAGCTCACTGTTAAAGAAGTTTTACAAGATTTTCCATATTATTGCTAAGATAATTGAAAAAAAAAATGAATTGAATCTCTGGATAAAATCCCGCAGGATTTTATGAAGGAACTCCTGAAAAAAACATAGAACGAAATCCACAAAAGTGTGGGAATGATCGGAGGATTTCGTGAAAAAAATCCTGTGGTGTTTACTGGTGTGGAACCTTAAATGAACTTTTGAATATTCCATGGGACTTTTTTGACTAATTCATTTAAAAATGTTTGAAGAGCTCCAATAATCCGTGGATAAAATGCTGGAGAAATTCATAGAAAAAAAAAACTAGGGAAGCTCAATATTGAAACACAGGTAAAATTTGAGGATTTATTTGAAATGTTCTTAATAGATTCACTCGAATAATTTCTCGAGAAATTTTTGGAGCAGTTTTTTGGAATAACCGTAGATGAAATGGCGTTATTGTCATGTTTTTTGAAAAAAATATCATTGAACGAGTTTTACCATAAACATTGAAATAAACATTTATGGGTCTTCTGAAAAAAAAACCGTGGAAATCATAGAAAGATCTGAAGAATTCGGTTGAAAAGTTAGTGAAAAATATCTGAAGGAAGTCCTAGGATAGTCTTTGGAAAATTGTTCAAAGTTATCCTTGGGAAAATTACTGGAGGTATTAACATTGAAGTACTCGAGGATTTCCAGAAGCAAATTCTGGAGAAATACCTTTAAGCATCATTTGAATAAATATTGAAAAAATTGGTATAGGAATTTCTTGAAGAATTTATGGAGGAAACCCTGTAATAGTTCCTGATAGTATTTTAAATGAAATCTCTGGAGAAACCACTAGGATAATTCCTGGAGCTGTTCTTGAAAAATTTAAGAAGAAATTTAGCATCATAATTATCTGCAAGCAAGATAAGGAAAATAGAGGATTTAAATGACTTTCATTAAAAATAGATATTTTTTAGAGAATTGCATGAAAATAAAGACCAATTCTCTAAAAAGAAACCTGCTATCGGCCCTAGATATATTAATCTTTTACTGATTAAATATAGAGATATTAAAATCGTGATCGTGGGGGCCCAGATAACGCGTAAACGCGTAGCTATTCAGCATGATCATGCTGAGGGTCGTGGGTTCGAATCCCACCGGTCGAAGATCTTTTCGGATTGGAAATTTTCTCGACATCCCAGGGCATAGAGTATCTTCGTACCTGCCATACGATATACACATGCAAAAATGGTCAATTGGCATAGAAAGCTCTCAGTTAATAACTGTGGAAGTGCTCATAAGAACACTAAGCTGAGAAGTAGGCATTGTCCCAGTTGGGACATGTTTGGGTTAGTCGATAAAATTTTATACTCGAATGGATCCTCCTTGAACAGCTCAAAAAATGTTTTGATAGCGGCGCAGCCGAACATTTTTTCGATAGACAAGAATTTTCTTGCAAATAATGGTTGCTCTAGATTTTGACGCAAAAATCCTTTGTCGTGAACATATTTTATCATGCATTAATGCCTCAAAATAATTTCCCTGATTGTAATCGAAATTCCCTGAGAATTCCAGTTTTTTTCCAGGTTGAATAAAATTCCCTGATAATTCCAGGTTTTCCAGGTTTTTCCAGGTAGTAGACACCCTGCCATGCTGGGTCCTGGTTGGTCCAGAATCTTATCAACCAGGATGGAGTTATTATTAACTGAGCGCTGCCTTTGCCAAAGTTGCCATTTTTGCATCCGTGTAACGTGTGGTAGGTACGATGATACTTTGTGCCCAGGGAAGTCAAGGAAAATTCCATTGCAAAAAGATCCTGGACCGACCGGGATTCGAACCCAGACACCTTCAGTATGGCTTTGCTTTGTAGCCGCGGACTCTAACTATTTTGCTAAATAAGACCCCACACAAAAGCTTAATTTAGTTTTACCGAATTAGGATGACAGTGTTAGCTAACACAAAACACCTAGATATAAGAAATGAATGTAATGTTTGAAATTATATTATATTCAACTCTCCATAACTCGATATTGAAGGGACCATCGAGTTAGATAGGTATCGAGTTACAGAATACAATACCAATGCAAATGCAATCCAAGGGATCATCGAGGTAGCCATGAAAGCCAACTTTTTTATATTGAGATACAAAATATCGAGTAAGCAAGAGTCGACTGTAATAGAAAAAATTAGATGAATAGATTTTTTGTAGAAAATAAGCCATTTTACGAAGCCTGGTCAAATGACAGGACACCTGGGATTTTTCAATCATCGGCGTCAGTTTTCGCGATGATGATGGTTGATGACTGTGCGCATTTCTAGCGTAGCTTTTCGTCCAGGCGAAAACTTAAATGGAGAAAAATTATTAAAATATTTCTGATCATAAAAGTGCTTTTTAATGTGCAATATGGGTAACAAAGAGGTAGCTTTTTTTTTTTTTTGTTTTTTTTTTTTTTTGTATGGTATTCAGTTTCCCCAAGTTTCCCCTCTACCAGGACCAATACTCAGACGGACTAGGCAATGGCGCCCACATGAACACTGTTTTTTATTAGTATTGTGACGTGGTAGTTTTTGAAAAGTACCCATATTCCCTTGCTTCTGAGAAAAGGAAGCATTATGAAAATCAGCAGCTCCATTAGAATTTGTTTGAAATAGTAGTGCATTACTAATACTGTGTAGTCGAAATGGTTTTGAATAATTTGTCATTCAAGTGCTATTCTGATTACTATTGTCTTTTACGTAAGATTAGAATCTTAAATGTCAAGTGTCGTCAAGTCTTAACAAAATTAGGCTGTTTAGTAGTAGTTCTAGTTAATTTCATTGTTGTTGTTAAAAGTATTTATTGGTCATTACGTTCATATATCCTTAAAGAAAAAAGTCGCTTTCCTTGTCTGTTCAACAATTTTTCGAAACTAGCAAGTGTACCCTAATGATCGATCTCAGCGTCTTACTTTCCATAGTCATTTTTATAGTGAATATTGAAGAGTAAAGTTACCTTAGGCTTCTATTACAGTCTCCTACAAGATTCACTTTTCGGTGGCAAATGCAATGCTTCACAACGCCTACTTTCTACTTGTAAATTTTGCGAAAATGAAGCTGGAATTAGATTATTTATACCGCTGTTACAAAAGAGGTATGTCTTATTATGGCAATGTAAAAACCATATTAAAATAAGATTGTCGCCACTTATTTCTACTCAGTGAATCTACTAGTCATTTTCCTAAGAGTTCCTAAGTATTCCCTACGTCGTATATGATAACGATGTATCTAGCTAGCTAATAGTAAGAGTGGCTACGGATCATTCTGGTTAGCAAAAGGCAAACTGAACGTCACCAATAGTATTAATGTCCACTTCGAATAGATTAATTATTTGAAATGGGCATCAATTCTATCAATGACGCAGAATGTCCGTTGGATCACATCCGAGATATTATTGCGTCTATGCCATATGAATTATGACGCGGCTTTAAGCAAAAAGTGCCAAAATGTGATACCACCACTACAGGTTACGCCTTTGGTTTCCATCATATGGGCTAATGGATTATGCCCTCCCATCGCGGCAAGGTCGCATAACCAAGGGGAGGGATATGGGTAACAAAGAGGTAGCTGATACAATAACTAGGTGTAATGTTGCAGTAACGAACATTTTTGGATCTCTTTTTTGTCATTTTCTCCATGTCCTCGTTTGATAAGATGAGGCGTTATTGAAAATCACGCTGGATTTAATCCCAGGTCTCAAGTCAATTGACGCCGTTGCGGCGATCAGCTGTTCCGAAACGTCTCGTAAAATGGCTCATTTTCGGAAAATTCTTTGAAACATCCCTTGAGAAATGGAGAAATTTCTTGACGAATTTACGAGAAAATTAGTAGAGACATTTCAAGATGTATTACTGGAGAGATCCCTAAAGGAGTTCCTGAAAGTTTTTGAGAAAAAAAAACCTCTGGAAAGTTTGTGAATCATTCTTTCAAGGAATGCGTGACGAAATTCGTGAAATACCTGGAGAAGTCACGTAAGAATCTGATAGTATTTCTGTAACCTCTGTAATATTGCACCAAGAAAAATGTCTTTAGAGACCATTTTGGCGAAAAGAGACATTTTAGTGACCTTCCATTACGAAGATAAACTTTTCAGAGACGTTATTATAGAACCCAAGTCTATAAAAAGGGACCTGCTACAAGCCCTGCGATAGTTTAGCAAAATATTATGAACAGCTAAGTCAAAATACAGTCCAGCCTCCAGAACGAAATCGAGGTTAATCACTCATCTCCGACATCCCCAGCCAAGAATCGATAGGATTCCCCGCTATCAATCACGAATCCAAACACAAACAACTCGAAACGGAATAGAAGCCCGGATATCTGGCACCGGTCCAACTCCGCAATCGGATTTTTATCAATCTCGCGGAAAATAACGCGAATTATATAATCCAGCTTCTAGCTCCGTCCTGGTAGGTAGAAAATTATGCTTCACCCCCATCGGATTGCAATGATTACACAACTCACCTGACCAAAGGCACCGCGGCAGGCCAGCAGCATCTTCAAATCGCACACCAGGGCCATCGTCGTTGTCTACAGTGACCTAATCGGAGGTAGATGGAACTTCTTAGCACTGAATTTCCGAAACTGCGAAAGGGAACCGATGCACCAAAGCACACAAAATTTTTGACAGCGCACTATTTTTTGTGCTTCTCACAAAACGAGTGGAACGTCACACCGCGTTTCGAGTCGAGAGAGTTGTGTGTCGTTGGCCTGGCTGCTGGGATGACAGGCGAAAAGCGGTTTTTGGTTGGTCGGTTCAGCGACTCTTTCTCTCATGCGCTCTCACTGTTTGTGGAAAATCTAGGATGAGGGGAATGATGTTCGGCTGGGTAGGGTGGATGGTAGCTGATGCTGGCAGCGAACACATCAGGTGAGAAATTTATGTTGCTGTGAGCTGAGCAACATAGAAGTGAGGCCAGATCTTTTGAAATTGATGGAAGCAAGATTTTTTAGGGGCTGTTCAATAGTATGGGACGATAGTCAGATTCAGGCTTTTTTCGGGCCTAAAAAATAAACTGCCAAATTTAAGATTGATTGGCAAAGCTAAATAATAATTATTGTAGTAAATTGAGAGACGTCTGTGCGATCCAAAATTAGAGCAATAACTGAAAGGTTGTTTGTTTGTCTGTTTCCATGTTCACATTTCTCAAAGCCTGCTTACCATTCAATATTGCATAAATAGATTATTTGATTGCATCTTATTATCTTCCTTACATTCTCCTTTCTATCTACTCTCTTTCAATTGAATTAAATGTGTCATATCTTTTTTTTTTATTTATAATGTATGCACTTAATTTAGTTCAGATATTCTGGATTCTGTAGAGTATAAATACGGTTTCATAATTCTAATTTCAATGGATTACTCAACTCGTGATTTGATCTTTTAATTGGTAGCCTTTTAACATTTTGGATTATTAATGGTTATCCCCTTATAGCCAACATTTGTGACATCAGTGTAAATTAGATCGACATCTCATAGATCATTAGAAAGAGTTCTTGCTAGCTGACGCAATCACCTGCTTTTTTAGTTAACTGTAGCCACCAAAAATATTCACGGAGAATACCGAAGTACTAGCATTATATCAGGTCCGTCGCACTCGGGCTCAGATTGGGTACCACTTCTAGTACTGCATTTGGTCCCTCGGTAGTGCAAAAGGTACCCAAGTTTGACACATCGTAGTACACTTTTCACGGCATTCTAGATTACCTTATGAGCCATAAAATATTGGGCATTTGCAAGGTACATGAAGGTCTTTAATTTGTCTTTGATTATATCATTATACTAATTTGACCGAAAGCCTACCCTTCTGGCATTTTAAAAGTTATTTTGCACTTTTTCAATAACTGTGAAGTAATAATCTTTTCTATCGATATCATGAATGCTTTGCAGTTTCACTTTAATGCTTTTCATCATTAAGGATAAGTATAAGTTTATTTCATCATGTAGGATTGCATAACCTTAATGAATGCGCTTCATTGCAAATTGATTCTCTACTGTCTACTAAATGAGGAGAGCATAGCAAGAAATATTCATATTTCCTTCATTGTACAATAGATAAGACACAGATTCTATTTGTTAACAGTTGAAGACTATTTGAAAGACTCTTGGATTTATTTCAAACTCCTATTTAATAAATGGACAGCTTTTTTTTTGCATCAGGATTTTTGATAATTTTTGATCCGTTACGTTTCCACCGAACTCACGGCAAGAGCTTTTTGGGTAAACAATTATGACCATTTGAATCCTGAACAGCATCGTTAACCAGAACTGCTATCAATAAAATAAAAAAAAATGATGTAGAGCAACTCTTTATCCCCTGGAGTTCTTCAATGCGAGAGACACGATTTAAGACTTGTTGATTGTATAAGTTAGATAATTGTATTGCACAAATGGCATAGAAAAGCATATCAATTTGAAATTGTTTTCCATTCGATCGTTGGAGCACCGATTTATTGGTGTTTGTAGTAGCACAGCGCAAACAGTTGTGTCAACCTCATTCTTCGTTTACAAAGCGCTTAAATTTAATAATTTTACAAGACCAACTCTAGCACAGAGCATCAACGCGTTCAGGATTCAACTAAAATTGAACGTTTTAAAGCAAATATAAATCATCAGCCCCAAGTTATGGCCATTAATCAAATGCTTTTCAAAGGTCTGTGCATTAAACTTCATAAATGATGGCAACTATCATGCTTTCAAGGGCGCACATTTCTATTAGGTACAATTTTACTATCTTTCAACATATGCCTTATGTTTCGAAAAACTTTGATTCATCGAAATCAAAACATTTCGTATTTTTAAGAGCTCATCGTTTTATTCTGCATTCATAATATTTTCTTCCCATAAAATTTCCGTGATGTCCACATTTGAACTTTCTGCTTATTTGGTTTGATTATTACTAATCGATATTGTTTGCAACGGTCAGTATTGACTTTTATCGAAAGCAGTTCAATATTTATAAATGATTTATCTCTTATGTAAATAACGTGGTTCCGGTCTATAAATGAACAGCCAACAAAAACATAGCTGTGAGATTTTTGTGAACAATTGAATTAAGTCCAAAGGTCAGAACAGCTTATAATGATACCCAGAGGTTACGGGATTTCACACACTACGTAGACCTAGTATGTTAGAGATACAAACAAATTCACTCTGATTGCTTCTACAACATCTATTTCGCTGCTAGAAGTGTATGCTTTCATTAGTTTATCATTAGTTAGCTTCATGCCAACACACTTTCATATCAATTAGCTTGCTGAACATGAAACTCGAACTACTACTATTTTTACTCGGGATTGCGGTCTTTTCAATCGAATCTGAGTTATATCTTCTTCAATCGCTCAAATTATGGGACTTTTACCTTGATTTTTTTTGCCCGTAAACGCACTCTGTCTACTGAGAGACCAGTTTTGTTGTGGATTTCTGCCCATTTCCGTCAGAATCCAGTTGTCGGTACTCTGTCTTTGTCCATCAGAGACCTTTCTTTCTACGAATGTCTGCCTTTTTTATCAGAATCCGTCATTTCATCTCCGCCCATGTCCGTCGGAGACTACTTATTTTAGTCATCTTATGGGATTTCTGTCTTTGCCTATCAGAAAACCCATTTTTGCTAGATATTTTCTATTTTTTTGAACTTTGACCTACCAACTACGCCATTGTAATAAATTGAGAGACGTCTGTGCGATCCAAAATTAGAGCAATGGACCTATGCACGGATTCATTATTTGACGTTTTAGCGGTGCCGTGTAATTTATGTGACCATGGCAACCAGTGAATTCCACACCGCTTTAACGTCAAATCAGTGAACTCGTGCATTGGTCCATAACTGAAAGGTTGTTTGTTTGTCTGTTTCCATGTTTACATTTCTCAAAGCCTGCTTACCATTCAATATTGCATAAATAGATTATTTGATTGCATCTTATTATCTTCCTTACAATTATAAGCTATGCTTTAGCAATAGTTGTGACTCTAGTCAAATCATTTCACAAATGCTGAAGAGAATAGTTCCCCAAATTGTTGGTCGCGACTCCCGAAACTGCATTCATGTCAGGAGGGACGCCGATACAAAATTCTAATTTTGCTTTTCACACATATTTTCAAATGTTGTTTTAGGAATTTACAATTGTTTGTTCTTATTATCTTTGTTCTAGATCTTGTCTTTGTTTTTTCATATGTATTAGATTTCCATTTTATTACTTTTTTCCGTGCCGTTCTTTATTGATTTTTTCTCGGTATAAAGTTATCTATTATGAATTCTTAGGATTTATTTTTATAATTTTTTGGAATATTTTTGTTATATGTAACGCTAAATTCTATGTTGAAAATTATGTTTTATAACCTTTGCGCAAAATAAGGACCATTGTTGGAAAAAGGTTCCTTATTATGCGCACTTAAGAAGTAAAACACCATGAATAATAATAATAATAATAATTATCATTGCTCGATAAATATACTAGTGCCTTCGTACTAAAAATCTGAAATATTTTCTTTCTATTTGGTTTACAATTGTAAGATTTGAAATCTGATTGATTATTTCAAGCGTGTGCTATGCTGTCAGATTAATACTGTCGGTTCGAACGATTGCCAACCATTTGGAATACAAACACCAAAATCCATGCATGTATAAATACACGATCGAATAAAGAGTGGAGTGTGTTCTTGATTTGGAAGTTGAGCTGTTAACACTTGTGTTGTAGTGAAACGGAAGAAATACCCTGACACAATCTTTAAAGTGGCACGAGGAAAAATAGCTGAAGTTTAGCTGAAAGTTAGTGTAGAGTGTGATCTCGAGTGGTGAACATTGCTGGTGCAGCGGTCGGAAAGAGTGCAGGCGTTGGGCGAAGCGTTTTGTACGAGCTAGGTAAGACACAAGGAAGTGTAGTATCGGTCACCATTGTGCATATCGCGGTTGGAGCAAGTCATCGGCAAGGTTTTGCGTGGCTTTGAAAAGGCTCGCCATTGTGTCGTAGAACACCATAGCGTAAAAGAAATCTATTATACGGAAATTGTATTGAAGTGTGGTGTTCTTTTCTTTTCGACAGGCCGGTCGTAAGTGACGCCAGTGTTCGCCATCTTGAATGTGTGTTTGCGCTATTGTACCAGCGACGCGACGCGTGGTGTGAATTTCAATCGAAGAAATCAAAGGTGTCCATTTGTGCTGGAAAATTCTGGTCACAGTCCTGGAGTATATGGTGGAGAGCGAATCCAGAATAAAGTTATAGTGGAACCAGTAATTGAGTTTTTGTGTTTCGGTTGAGAATCAGCAGCGGGTAGTGTAGTTTGTGGGACAGAACCCGGTACGAGCGGACAGGTTCTGCAGGGAATTCCGACACACTTAACCGATGATAACCGGCGGAAAGAAACTTCGGAATACGCGCACCGATCGAAAAGTAAAAACTGATTGTATAACCGCGTCTTTATTTCAGTAAGGTTACATGTGGAATGGGAAATGAAAAATTGTTTCTTCTCTTTACTCGCTCTTCTATCTCTGTCACACCGTCGCTGTCACACTTCGCATGGGGGGAAGGACAGAACGGTCGATGGAGGAAATATCGCCAGGTACATGACACTCAACACTCCTCCTCGATATTTGCAATGTTGATCTGCAACTCATTGACCACTGTTAACCAGGCCCAGCATCTCGGCAAACCGTCGCTGCTTCGCTGCACCGAGGGGCTTTGTCAATACATCAGCCATCATAGACTCAGACGAACAATACTGCACCGAAACAACGCCTTGCTCACAGAGGTTTCTGGCGTAGAAAATCCTCGTGTCAATATGTTTGGACCGCCTGGATTGACGATCTACTCCAACGAATTCGATGCAACTGGTGTTATCTTCATAGACCGTAGTTGGCCCATTCTGCTTAACTCCAATTTCTTCCAACAGTCTGCGGAGCCAAACAAGTTCCTTGCATGCCTCGGAGAGGGCCACATATTCGGCCTCCATGCTTGAAAGGGATATTGCGGTCTGCTTACGACTGGCCCAACAAATTGACGATTGGTTCAGCTGAAATACGTATCCGGTAACGGACTTTCGGTCGGTTGGGTCACCACCCCAGTCTGCGTCGCTATAGCCAAGTAGCACCATCCGTTCTTGTCTATTCACTGATAGTCTCAACTTGTAATCACTGGTTAGGAGTAGATAACGGACGACTCGCTTTAGTTCCGTCCAATCTACTTCCGACGGTTCACTTATTTTCCGGCTCAAAATCGAAACACACGCTGCCACGTCCGGCCGCGTATTAACCGCCACGTATAACAATGCACCAACCAAACTTCGATAGTCACTGTTGCTTGAGAGCAGTTTGCTTCCTTCACGACTCCGGTAGTAGCCGACGTCCATCGGCACTTTTGATCCTTTAGCTTTATCCAGCTTGAAGCGGCTTGCAACTTTTGCAACGTAGGTTTGCTGATCCAAAGCGTAGAAACCATCCTTGTCTTTTGTAACACGAATCCCAAGGAAATGGGAGACTTCTCCGAGAGACGACAAACTAATTCTTTTCTTCAACAGTTTCTCAACTTTGTCGACTTCCGCTTCCGAGACACTCGCAACAATCATGTCGTCGACGTAGATCAAGACGTACACCAGCTCACCACTCTCTAGCTTCTTGGTAAACAAACATGCATCCGATCTACCTTGCTCGAAACCCAGTTCTCCCAGTATTGCACTGATTGTGTCATTCCAGACTTTGGCTCCTTGCTTCAAGCCATACAAACATCGATGAAGCCTGCAGACGAGGTGCTCCTTGCCACGAACCGTAAATCCTTTCGGCTGCTGCATGTATATTTCTTCTTGTAGTTGTCCATGCAGGTAAGCACTCTTGACGTCTAGGTGCCGTACAGTCATTCGCTTATAACCCGCCACTGTTAACAGAATCCTGAAGGTCGGTTGGGTAGCAACCGGCGCAAACACGGCGTCATAATCCACGCCAGCTTGCTGAGAGAAGCCCTGAGCGACAAGGCGCGCTTTGAACTTCGACACGTTGCCACAGACGTCCTCCTTTCGTTTGTAAACCCATTTACAGCCGACGGGCTTACGGCCGTTGGGTAACTCGACGAGACTCCAGGTGTTGTTTTTCATAAGCGAATCATACTCCTCTCTCATCGCCGCTTTCCACAGATCTTGCTCTGGTCCACGAACAGCTTCTTCGTAACTAAGCGGCTCCTGTTCAATCACCTTTGCGACATCCACAATGTAGTCTCGAAGTCTGACAGGCAGATTACCCCTCGTACTCCTTTGTTCCCTTGGAATCTCTCGGCTCGAAGTTTCTTGCTCGACATTCTCCTCCTCAGCTGACGCTTCTGCTTCCTCAAATCCGTAGAACTCGTCGTCAGAGTCAACATCGTTGTCCAATGGTTCCTCGCCGGCTGGGCGGTTATCCTCCTCCTGAGTGGCAGCTACTTCTTCTTGAGATTTGAACCAGGTATCATCCCCGAAACTTTCAACGGTTGGATCTTCGGTGGATGCCTCCATGAGAGAACCATTACCTAACTCGATAAACCGAGCATCCCGGCTGATTACAATGCTATTCTTCACCGGATTGAGGAAGCGATATGCTTTGCGGTCTTCGCAATAGCCAACAAATACAAGTTTCTCAGCCTTGTTATCTAACTTTACCCTCTTTACATCAGGGATATGCACATATGCGGTGCTCCCGAATACCTTCAAATGGCTTAGAATGGGTTTGAAGCCAAACCACTTTTCGAAAGGCGTTGTGTCAACCGAACGAGAGGGAAGTCTATTTTGAAGGTAAGCAGCGGTTGATACTGCCTCACCCCAAAACTTTTTATCGAGCCCAGCGTCAGCGAGCAAACATGTCGCCATTTCTTGCAGTGAACGGTTTTTCCGTTCGGCGACGCCGTTCTGCTGTGGGGAGTATGCCGCTGTTAACTGAGATCGTATACCTTCTTGCTCATAGAAAGTCTTAAGTTCCTCGTTAACATACTCCCCACCTCCGTCGGAACGGATAACGCAAGGTGTCTTGCCAAATTTCGTTTTCACATGGGCTACGAATCGCTTTATACAACTGGCGGCGTCAGATTTATGTCGAAACAAGCAAACGACCGTGTAACGACTATAGTCGTCGATGAGGGTCATCAAATATCGAGCACCACCAGGAGTAACTGTGGACATGGGTCCACAAACGTCTGTGTAAACCAGTTCAAGAATGCTATTGGCTCTATTCTGGGAGATTTTGGGAAATGGAATACGAGAGGATTTACCTGCGAGACAGTGTTCGCATACTTGTCTCAAACCACAGTCCTTCAACTGTAATCCAACGCCGAGCTGCTCCGTTTGAATCCGCTCCACGGCCGCCGGGTCACGGTGGCCAAACCGCCGATGCCACGTGTGTTGGCAGTTCGGCAGGTGTCGAATCTCTTTGCTCAGCTTCACGTACTCCACCGTTTTCAAAACAAACAGATTTCCGTACAACTCGCCAAGAGCCACTTTTTCACCACTTGCACTCATTATGTCACAGTTAGATCCAGAAAAGTTCACTTTGCAGCCTCTTTGTGTCAGCCTTCGCACCGACAACAAAGCGCTGTCCAGTTTTGGAATGTATAATACATCCTTGAACAGGATCTTCTTCACATTTCCTTCACTATTCACACAGTCCACAAATCCTTCACCGATGCCATCGGCCTTCGTCGTGGAACCATCGGCCAGAACCACTTCCGTTCTGACGCTTGCATCCAGTTTCACGAAGAACGAGCGATCATTCGACATGTGGCTAGAGCAGCCGCTGTCGATATACCAGCAGCTCCGATGCCGGACATTCGCAACCGTGAAACACAACTGAGAATCACTTTCTGCAACCTGCTTCGCATCGCTTTTCTTCTTCTTTTCCTGCTTGCCACTTTTCGGAACTTCTTCACTTTTCTTTGACTGCTGCTGCTGCTGCTGCAGCAACAACCGGCAATCCTTCCGGAAATGTCCGGGCTTCTGGCAGTGGTAACATAACCTCTTCTTCTGCCCTTTGGATTGCATTTTCATCACTTTTTCACCCGTATCAACACTTCGTTCCGCTCTTCGTTGGTATTCATCCAACAGTCGTTGTTTGACAAACGGCATTGTCAAATCAGCCTCCGGCCGGCTTTCAAGCGCCGTCACTAGGCCGCTATACGAATCCGGGAGGCTTCTGAGCATCATCGCGATTTTTAACGGGTCTTCCAGAGCTTGTCCGGCACACGCGAGTCGGTCGAATAACTCCTCCAGCTCAATCAAATGTTTTTCAACATCACCACTTTCACACAAGTTTAGGCTACATATCTTCTTCAACAACGAGACGCGAGATGTCCTTGTAGCTTTTTCGTGGTATGTTTTCAACTTATTCCACACGTCTTTCGCCGACTCGGCATCTTTAATCAAACACAACTGACTGTCTTCGAGATAAAGCACAACTGTTGCATGGCACTTTTGGTCTGACCTTGTCCAAACTGCGGTTACGGGCTCAGGCTTTAC